>NW_024881836.1:0-643093 GCF_019059575.1 Amphibalanus amphitrite
CTCTCCTCTCTCTCTCTCTCTCTCTCTCTCCCTCCGACCGTACTTGGCTGATGAGCCCCTTCGCTCGCTACGGTACACTCTGGCTGGTACAAAGTTCACAACCTAAAGCTAGACCCTCCCCCTCCAAGCCCCCACTCCCTCGTCCTTTGGCCTTGAGCAGTTTGTTTCACCAGCCTTGCACTCAAGGTCAGGGCAGTGCAGTGCGCTAGTTCCTTCCCGCCCACTGACCATATGTAGGCGACCCCAGAGCGACAGGGGACATCCCATTACACCTCTCCACCTTGACCGACACTCTGACGTTCCCCTTCCTCACCTTGACAACTCGCATCCGCTGGTCAAGCTGCCAACTAAGTCGCTTCCATACTACGTCATATGTCATATGTCTCCATGCAACAACAATGCAAAAAGTTATCGAGACGTTGATCCAAGCGGCCTCGACCCACTTGCAGGTCAAGGGAGAGAAAGCATCCCTGCGCATCGTGGCTCAAAGCGCCACTGAAAGAGGCCTACACGCTGACACGGTTGAGTTCAAAGTCGTCCGCTTTTTCTGAACGTGATGAGAACTACGCAAGTTCCAAAGCATGCCTATTGAATTTTGATCTTATTCGTCTCATACATTCAAACTCATATCAGTATATTCGATGCTGTTCACATCGCATCCTAAATCTTAGTTCAAAGAAATCCTGCGCTTCCCTGCTCCTCCATGGCCGATGAGCGGCGTCTTCCCTCCGGTGACGGCACCCACCCGGCGGCTCCCGGCGGTGGCGGAGGCTGCCGACCGCCCGGCGGGACCGGTCGGACCGGTCGCGGGTCACGGCGCGCTGACGGCAGACTTTCTCCTCTGGCCGGCAGCAGACCGCGGGATGACGGCCGGTCCGGCCCGCGTCCGAGCCCGGCACAGGCTGAGCGGGAACCTGAGCCAGTCAGGGGACGGTGCACTACCAGGCAATTTACAAACCGGAGTGCTGATCGGGGGTAATTAGGACTCAGAAAGAGAGTCAGGTGTGCTTTGGTTGTATGAGGACATGACGCACCGCACCATTGCTGCTGTTGTGGAAACGTCACGTTGTTTCAGCGGTCAATGAACTGCTCAACCTGGTTTAAAAAGGTCAAAATATTTTAAATGTTATCTGGTGTTTAGGCGGTGCCTTTCATAGTCATCCAGAAACACCTCGAATAACTCGCTTCCCTTTGATGCAGAGATGGAGATACCTTCTTGCTCGCTGGCAGACCACGAGCACGAATCGCTCTCTCGAGTCTCGAATCACGCGCCACCACCGAAGCGGAGCCCCTTGAAGTCTCCCCAGACCAAACTCCAACACAGATCGCGTCGTCAGGCGACCCGGCGTCGTGCCCCGTGGCCGAGTCACGCGACACGCGCCGCGTATCGCTGCACTTTCCGTCTCGCGGAAGTGCAGTGTCGCTCGCCGCTCGCGGACCGCGGTCACGAGGCGCCGCGACGGTGAGAACTTGGCATCGTCGCGGACCGCTCACCAGCCGTTCCGTGACGAACAGATGCAGCGGAGCCGTGCCCGAACGTCCAGCTCGCGATAATGGCGAGGGCGGCGATATGGAAGCACTGGACCGGCTGATTGCGTCACGACGAAAACGTCGCGACACCCACGCCTAACGGGAAGGAAAATGTCCGGTTGCGGAAACCTGCTGGCCGGCCGGCTGTGTAGGCTGTTGTTTTGTTTATGCTCTTACGCGATAAGGCTTTGTGAGTATCCTATATTGACAAGACACGGAAAGTTGAACGAGGAACATTTGATATATACTTGCGGCTAAGGCCACTTTGCTGCTGCCTATGTGGTGAATATGGATCGAAAAGTCAGCGGGTAAATTTGCTTCGAACACTCCTCTGGAGATGTTTATAGTTGTTTATCTCGTTATCACTACAGTAAGTTTACTTTTAGTGGCATCGGTATGCCTGCGATGCATGGGCTTGTCTTGTACATGTACCTTTGGGGAACAAAGGGTCAACTGCCGAAATCGGCCTCCCAAGCTCGAATTTATAGCTGTAGAGCAGAGGGCAGCTTGCTAAATATTAAGTGCAAAAGCTGCAACAGGGAAGCGATAAAGCCGTGACGAAATATCAAAGTTTACTGCATGCATGTGGGTTTGAACTAGGCCATGCGTTGGCATTTTTGTGTTTCCCAACGCGGACTCGGCGGTCGGCGTCTGGCCTGGGCGGGGCCCGGGCTGCGCCGAGCTGCGCGTGTGAAAATCACCTCGCCTCAACCCGGTGAAACCCTCGCCTGCTCGGCACACACCTGTAACTTTCTACCGTCAGCCCGACCGCAAACGTCAGCCAACGACTCAAGTCGTATCGATCGGATTATCATTTCAGTCACTGCTCCTTTGAAATGGGCATATAGGAGCTATCGAAAATATTGCACTTTTAATCGCCACATTTCTTACGGGTAAAAACTTAGCAAATGTGTCATATCGGAGTTCGTTACCGATTTATTGCTGAATGCCGCCCGATGTTTTCATTTCCACCGTTTCTCTTTCTGCATTATCTGTCAATCAACTCGTTCCAATTTCCTTGCGAAGATCGGTGGTCGGCACACATCAGTCGGCAAGTTCTGTGAAATGCTCGTGTGCGTGTGCCCTCGCGAGCCTCCCGTGTCTCACAAGGCTCGAGTTAGTCGTCAGACCTCGCGTGTGCCTGCTCGCTGCCGAACAATGCCAAACACATCGCTGCACGAGATCCATGTCTGGATTACAGAGATCGCTGAGATGATCGCTGCGATCAGTGCAATGCATACTGCTTTGGCACTGCATTTCCGAGGAGTTTACATGAGACACTGCGCTGTGCCCCACTTCGTGGCCCTAGTTTACTGACGGCGGCTCAGAGTGGACGACTCTTGTGAGTCAGAGTGGGGTGTATTGCGAACTCAGTTACCGCAGACTACTCGTTTAAGCTCGAAGCTTGAGTTCCGACCTCAAAACCAAGCTCAGACAATGCTGGATTCTGTCTGCATGACCTGCAGGCATTATGGGTATGTGAAATGGCCTGCTAGTTTGTCAACAGAGCTGCATCACTGTTGATACTCTGGTGGTCATGATTCTTTCGTGAACAGTTAAATTGCAATGCATGATATACAGAAAATGGTAAACGTCCCAGCAAACAGCAACATGACGAGATCTAGCTTATTTTACGCAGCGGTTGCATTCGATGCAACGAGACTCTTCAATATGTTACGTCTAACTATAACAAAGTCCCAGGCAGGACGACTGGCCATACTCAGAGACCAGCGCAGGCAGGTTTATCAGACGGCTGGGAAATATTTTCCTCTCGTAACCGGACGCGGCCCGAGTTCCAACAACTTCCTGGTCAGATCTGTGGCCACTCTGGAACGAGGGCAAGCCTTTGTTATGACTAACATATCGACAAGATGATGGTGATTATACAGTCACCACGCTGGTCCAAAATTCTGGTTAGAGGACTGATTAGCTGCATATAAACTGGCCTAAACATCCTGTTGGGTTATCCCAGACGTAAGAGGGATTGTCTTAGATATTTAACTTTATATTGCTGGCTGTATCGTACATACCTGATGCAAGTCCGTCTGTTTGTGCAATGACTGCTTTATGAATGCATTGCACCAAACGGGGAATGTTGAAAGATGACGTGAATAAATTCAGACGAGTTGATATTTAAAAAGCAGAACGTTGCGTTACTGCCAGAGACCCACCTGCAATGATCTAACATTTACCAGTTTTTTTTTATACAAATTGTAATGTAAAATCGCACAACATAAACAACTTTGCATTTGCAAATTCCACTGTCAATATTTCATCATGATTTCCTCCGAGAGTGCCTTTGCTTGTCTCTGAGCTGCAACCCTTGCTCAGCTTGTCTCCGTGGTTGACATAGTGCAGATTCCGACACTTGTGCACATATTTGAGGTCGTGTATAATGCTAACCACTTGTCCATCTGGGACAGTGGGGCATCAGGCCACGCGAACACTGAGTCTGTCCAATTCCCGAGATCTCTCCAACAGCGGAGCAGCGGGGCCGGTATTGGCAGGGAGACACGCACAAGGCCAAACATTGCCCCGGGTGACCGCTCTCACTTTCCCCTCCCCTCCCTCCCCTGTGTCCTCCACGCACGGCCGAGGTCAGCCGCGGATTCCAGGCACACCCGCCAGCCGCGGCCCTGGATACTGGGACGGACCCTGCCGGGTCGGGGCGCCCCTCCCTCCCCTGCACCCGGGGCCCCGCGGCCACACAGCGCGGAGTCCCGCAGGGCTCTGCCAGTCCAGTGGCGATGACATCACATGCTCTCACGTCATGGTGGCAACTGGCAGCTCTTTGACGCCATAGACATATCCCAGAGGCCACGGAAAAACCAGGATTCCTCTCCAATTAGCCTCGGCTCCAGAGTCCAGAGTCTGTTTGCTTGTAACGAGATGACGCGGAATGTAACTACCTACCGGCACTGGAGTTGTCATGGATGATGAGACCTTGAGGCTCCGAAACTTAGCAACATTTTCACAATCCTGGGGGCTCGAGGGAGCCTTACCAGGCACTGTATGCCTCAACTTGCTGAATGGCGTGTAAAATACATCTGCGCAGGATGTGGCTAGATAAACTGATTGGGGAATACCGAGACTTCACCAGACGGGGCTTCTGAGCTGGAGCAGTGTGTGGAGCAGTGATTTGTGGTTGCAGTCTGACCTTTAGAACGGATGGTCAGCGCAGCGTCTGGAGCGTCTACTAATCATTTTCTAGATAAATTTCCATGTGTTATGCTGCTCAATATTGAAAAAATTTGCCACCTCTGGTATGAAGCAAGTCTTTAAGAACGGAAGCCTTGCTGAAGCTTTATCCGTCTGTCATGCCTTGATCATTACTCTGAGATAAAATGTCGAGCTTTGCGGAATGGCTGGTCACGACCGCTCCATATCACCGACGATATCGTGAGGGCGGAGTGGCGGTCGTGGCATCTCCTGGGAGATCAGGGACAACCAGGCTTACCGTTCTGTCTCTCTCAGTCTGGCTTTGTGAGATGCCTATTCGGCCAACCGATCGCCTCTTCATTTCCTCTTATTCCGCCTTCATATTGTATGTTTTTTTTTATGTTGTAGTTCCGTCTTTTGTGATGCTATCTGCAGCGGCGCTATACAGAGAAATTACAGTTTTACATGTCGTTGTTTACCGTGAACAGCGTACGACTTGACTGAATGGAAACGGTAGGAGAACAAGGGAAGGAAGATGGCTATTCTTTTCAGAGATTTATGACATCACTGAACATTTTTACATGGAAACGTTTCCAATTCGGACTTCCCAAGTGTTTTATAACCATACCGTGCTGGAAACTTGCACACTCTCCGCTAACTCCAGCATCTCAAATACAACTCGGTACCCCTCCACTGCTGTTTACCAACCAGCATCCTGCTCTATGCAGGTCAGATGCGGTGTAATACCAACACTCCCGTATTACTCATTGCCAAACAATAACTACTCGGCGGTGTTTACCTTCATTATTCCCCATTACGCCGGCGATTCCCACGGTGAAGTGCTCATTCATTGACCCTGTTACTGCAGTTGATTGGATCCAACTCTATATCTTGTAGGTCAGGGTGCTGCCCGGAACTCTCATATTGTTCAAACGGGTCAGGGCGCGACAGGTTCACGTGTCCTATGCGGATATCGAAGCCGGATGGCTGGTCCAAAGGGCGAGGAATTTACCTCCGGCAAGGTTTGTTTCCAGTGTGAGCACTGAGCAGTGTGAGGCCGTGCGACCTATTCAGTGGTTTCTATATGAGATGGCTGTGCGCCCAGGTAAGGTCGGTAGCAGCTGCGCTGGGCTGCCGCGGAGTCGGTATGCTGACCTGGCCTGCTGACAGTGACCGGCTGAGGGTAGCTAACGGCCCACAAGTCCTGGGGCGGCCGGCTCCAGCCGGTACCCTGTGCTAGTCAGGCTGTAGTGTGAGTTTGCACGTCTTCGACTGAAGCTGGTCTGCTACTTGACGGACCATTTGCAATTGATGATGGACAATGGGCAGTCATTTCATGTCAAAACGTCTCATCGTTACGTAACAGTCTTCCATCGTTTTTCACGTGACGTTCGACACTCGCTCGACCTTCCGCACCCGGCACTCGGCACTCGGCACTCGGTACTCTCCCTGCCACGCCACTGCGCCGTGACCGGACCTGTGAGCTCAGGTGAGCTGAAGTGAGCTGAGGTGAGGTGAGGCGAGGTGAAGCGTGAGAGAGCGCGCCGGCCGGCCGCTCACCGCCGCCGGCCCGACCCGGCGGCAGTCCGCCGCGCGCCGCCGTCGAGTGAACGTCGTCCGCTAGTCGTGCTCGCGCGCCGCGCCACCGAGCGTCCCTCACCACCCAGGAGCTCCTCCGAGTGAGTTTTCGTCTCGTGAGACGGCACAGTGGCTGTAGGGTGATGTGTGGTGGCCAGGTTTGAGTGTGTGGTTCGTGTTCGGTGGTGGTTGGGTGCTGAAGCCGGTTCTGCTGATGGCACCAGAGCACGGTTAGACGGGCCGGGGGCGCGGCGCCGCGCTGTTCCAGCGGTCAGTCACGAACGTGCTGACCTCCGCTCAGCGCTGACCTCTGGTGACCCCGGCCGGCCCGGCGCTGACGCTGGGGTCAGCTGAGGTCAGGCCGACCAGTGGAGAACCACTTCAGGTCACGCCCGACCCGCCCGGTCCATCCGGAAACCTCGTGAGCCTTATGAGAAAGTCACGACTCACAGTCCAGCTCACGGCGCCTGTGGCGGTTCGTGAGACGCTGACCGTGCCGCCACCGTTCAGCGGCCGTCGTCCGTGAGGAGGCGCCGTCACACTTCACGGAGGACGAGAGCAGCGGCCGATATACGAGCCCTGTCGGCAGACAGAGAGGCACGGCTGTCTCGTCCCTGCAGTCCTCCGGGAGATGCCCCCTCTTCAGTCATCAGTTCTCAGTCTTCCGGACGATGACCCCTCTTCAGTCCTCAGTCCTCAATCCTCTGCTCGACAGCTCCTGTCAGGGCTCGTTGCGGTCACGTGACAGCGGTATCGCAACATCACGTGACCTGAGTTCCAAGTACCGCTGAGGCATGCCGGGGATAGCTGGAAAGCTCCCTAATCCCCCGCCAAACGCGTGTGCTGAGAGGCCCTGTCCGAAACGGGTGGGTATAGAGATTTACCTGGAATTTTTCCGCGCTCCGGGCAGCCTTCCCTAGGCCGGCTGCAGACAGTTTGCACCGACTGGTTTCTACATCAGGAACCATCAAGAACCATCGGGAACCATTGGGAACAGGAAAACGAACGGTGTCGGCGCCTCTCATTTCTGATCAAGACTCGGTCAAACCCAGTCTCTTGGCCTTTGTCTTCAGTGACTGTCTCATATATCTCACTTCCTCTTCCCTCCTTCCCTCCATTTTCTCTCACTCTCTCTCTCTCTCTCTCTCTCTCTCTCTCTCTCTCTCTCTCTCTCTCTCTCTCTCTCTCTCTCTCTCTCTCTCTCTCTCTCTCTCTCGCCATATCCCTATCCCCACCGTTGTATGGCTCCTGCTCCCACTGCTCTCTCCGCCTCCCCGCCTCTCTCCCGCACTTTCTCCAGGGTGCGGTCCCACCATCACAAAGGCCGCTCTCCATCCGACCTTGACTTGTTACCATCGATGTTTCTTTGGATAAAAGACGACGGATCAGTCGCTCTAAGAAGCAGTTTCTGGAATTTACTAGATGCCAACAAGAGTAACCACTTTCTATTGTTACATGTATGGCGCATTGCCTCGTTAGTCGTTGAGCAAATTTTATGGACAGCGATTACATGTTACGAGAATTGTTTTGATTTTGAAACTGCAGAAGCTGTTAGCCGTGAAACGGTTGTTCTTTTTTTCTTGTTAGTTTCAGCTGCATACCTACAAGAAAAATATCTGGATTAGGTTGGTCGGTAATTTGCCCATCTTGCCCTTTAAGGCCACTCCTCATCCTCATTTTCTTGTCCCATTGAATATCTATTCAGCTACGTTCCCACCACCTCTCTCTCTCTCTCTCTCTCTCTCTCTCTCTCTCTCTCTCTCTCTCTCTCTCTCTCTCTCTCTCTTCCATCCCATCTCATCCCGCCCCATCCCCATCCCGGCCACGTCACCCCGTCACGGCTCGGTCGTAACGAGCTACCGTCACGTTGTCACGCCCTGGTTCGCCGTCACCGTGCAGTGCTGCGGCTGTGACGGTACAGAGTCGCTCTCACAAACCCAGCCCCTTCCTGCCCCCTCCCCCGGTGAACAAGTAGGTCACGGGGGGTCGCGCAGAGGGCGGGCCCACCAGGCGTACCCTGTGCACACTGCACACCCACGGGCGTTCATCCCGGACCGCTGCTGGCGGGATCATCCGCCACTTTTGATCAGATCTCATCATCTTATACATGCGTGGGAGGCGTGAAAGCAATGTCTGATCAATCCTTGTGGTGTTAAACATGGCGAACGAGAATCCTGAGCATCAAAGTATCGAGAGGAGTTAGATAAGACACTCATTTTCTTCTACACACCTTTTGATACTCGGGTGAAACCTCCAAAACAGAGACTTTGGCATGGCTATTTTTTGCCCATGGTTGCACCCTGCGTATCCACTAGACCGTGAGAGCGCCGGCCGCGGAATTTCCGCTGGACCATGGGCGCGTTGGCCAGCGGAAATGGGCCCGGTCCTGTCCGCCGGACCCGGCGCGTTGGCCGGCGGAAGTGAGCCGGTACTGTCCGCCGGACAGGTAACACCGTGGGAGTGGCGCGGCGGCCGCCGGCTGGGTGTCGCAGGATGTGAGTGTCGGACGTCGGGTTCGCAGTCAACTGTCTGGTGCCTGCAGTCGACTATCCGGTGTCCGCAGTCAACTGTCCGTCCGGAGTCCGCAGTCAACTGTCCGGTGTTCGCCGTCAACCTTCTAGAGTCCGCAGTCAACCGTCTGGAGTCTGCAGTCAACTGTCGTGTTTTGTTTGGCGGTGGTTAATGATGCTGCGCCGGACCGTCGTTAGCTGAAGATGGTGATGGTTTTTGACGTCATTAGTGGAGTCGGGACGTTTATGGACATGGCTATGAGGCTGCCGAAGGACACAGCTTTGACCACACGGACGTCACACAAAACCGCGACAGAGAACGTCTAGACTGTGGTGGATCACCTCGTATCGTGATAGATGTCGTAAATGGCTCCAAATGGTCGTCACTAAAAGCGAAGCTCTTTATCGGCTTATTTCAGCCAATAGGAATCACAGTTGAGTCAACTCGCCTGTCAGTTTAGGATCTAGGACATCTGAGAGGGGACCCCAATCTGCACCTCCGCATGCCAGTTCAGCCCTCGCCCTCTCCCCCTCCACTGTCTCCTGGCCTGATTAAGGTCGCGGTGGGCGGCAGTGAGTACAATGCCAAACCTCGCGTGCTTCATGCAATGGGTTTAATTCTGTGAGGACATGCCAGGTGGAGATTGTTACACACGGTGGCAATGCAATGCCTACCTCGAATTATGACTGAAATTCATAAAAAAGTTAAAAAGAGAAATACTTACAAAAGTACCATAATAGCAATGCATGCCCTCAAATGTTATGTACATGTCTGGTTGTTGGCTGGGCTGGTGGCTTTCTTGGACGCCGCCAGTTACATTGAATTATACACTATACAGCTTAGCTCATATGCTAGGTGCCACCCATCGGTTCTAATACCGCAGTGCTTATCGAAACCACTCGCATGTCAATTACGGCTGTTGACGGTCTACCTATGATACTAACTGGACTGGCCAGGTCATAGGTTAATCCAAACCTTTCTATTCATTATCCATTATGCCGGCATTGTTTGAGAACGAGTTACAATACAAACTCATGCATTTTCCGCATTCATTTGTAGGGTTTCCTGTCCTAAACAGCTAGATTTCCGCACGCATGCTTTCATTGTTAAAAAAAGATATCTTTCGGTCATTGAAATTGTCATCAAAACTTGGAATTTGTGATACATAATAGCTGCAAAACGTGTTCATTCAATCATTTTAACTAAAATTATAGAACCAACCATATATACGACAGCGTAATTTGCTACAATCCTCATGTGATTTGTCCGGAATAAATCCCCACTCCCTCCTTACCATGTTTTACATCATGTTACACCACTGGTGACGATCCTCTTTCCTCTCCCCACGCTAACCTCCCACCCCAAAGACCGGTCGGCCTATCCCCAGTGCCTCTGAGCGTGCCCTTCCGTTCCCGAGCTCCGCGCGCCAGTGCAGCGGTCAGGTGCCAGTCAGTGCCCTGTTGTGTCATCGGTCAGTGAAAGTGACGGCGCCTCTCGACACTGATCCCGCGCAGTTTAATCACACCCAGGCGCTCTCCCTGTGAGAATTAGCTAATGGAACATGCCCTTCAACCGAATTATCGCTTGTTTGGTCCGCGCTGTGCCTTCGTTAATGTAAAGAAATAGTGCATAGTTTAAGTAGGTAAGTAAGGTAATCGGGACGGTCAGTGAATAAATATTTAATGTAATGAAGCAATATTGTCGGCAAATAAAAATAGACGAATTTGAGTTCTTTTTGCGAAATCATCATGATTTTACCTAACCTATAAGATAAAAGGTACCCATATGTGCAATGTACATATTTATGAGACCGACAACAAAGGATTCTTGGTTCAACTATAGCCATTCAATTACAAACACACGCATACATGTACATGTACGTCGTTGGCGACCAGCAATGCATAAAACATGGGTATGTATATTTATAGATGCAGTGCCTAACGTAACCGTAAAAAGCGTACGAGCATTGCGTACGCACCTTCATTAATGCAAATGCATTGGAACGGTAAGTTATGGGTGATCTTGTTTACTGATTCGGAGCTGCCACAGCACAGTAACAAAAGCTCTCTGACCACGTCACGAAAACGCGTTACGGCGTCACATAATACCGCCACTTCCCGGAGTCACGATCTGACGTCCCATCACGAATGTAGTGACGTCACGTCACGAATCCTGCGACGTCCGTGACTCTATGCAGCAGTCATCGAGCGGTGAAGTTCGGAGGCTGGGCAACCGGTTCCCAATGGGGCCATCACCGCAAGGCAGGGGCCGGTAAACAAAATAGCTGAGATCGCAGTGAATCGAAACTCTGATGTTTTCGAACTTTCCATTGAGATTCGCAAATATAGGTCTGCTTGCATATGTATAGGCTGAGAGTGAATGCCATCATGGTATGTATGTACCGGCCGTGTACTTTAATGCGTCTACATTTATAAATCACCTTTAATGATAAAACTAAAAGAAAAACAATTAAGATTTTATACATTGTATCATGGCTACGTAGTTTCGTAGCTATTGCATTTCGAAATGGTTCCTATATTTCCATATCCAAGATGATCCATTTCAAAAAAAAATTAATTTGCTCTTGTGAATCGACATGTCACTTCCATGGATCCGCCAAACTAAACATCCATTTGCTAATAGTGATATGCATACCTATTATATATGTTTGTAAATAAAATAAGTGTGGTGTCGGTTTGTCACAGCATGACAGTTTGTTGGTGTCTGTCGTCTAATTGTATAAATATTGCAAAGGAATGTCCCATTCATGTTGCATTCTGTTAGAAACCAGTACCGCTAGTGCTAGTATATCAAAAACATCGCGTGTGTATTTCGTGACGATGCAACAGATAATGGATGGAACTCTGGAATTCCATTACTCCGAGAAACTCCATGTGCTCGTGACAATGGGGGTAACTACCAGGAATGATTCAGAGTACCTAGCTTCACTGCAAAGGCACAAAAAGGGCAGGCTACGGAACCCATGAGGTAGCTTCCCGTTTCATGACTCCGCTTAACGCTGATCTGACAAAGCCCGACGTCTTTATGTAAACACTATGACCGTCAGGCTCAGCTCTCTCGACTGTAACCGCAACGGACATTGATTGATTGCGCGTATGTTTCAATAACTGCGCGGTTCTAGTCCCATGACTCAATTGGTGCACCATTCCTCGTCGCCGAGCCTCCCTCTGCTCAACTGGTGCGCTGCTACACGCCGCCCAGCCTTTGGCGCGCCACTCCTCGCCGCTCGGCTCAGCTGCTGCGCCGCCCCACGCCGCCAAGGCGCCGAACAATGGCTTCGGGACGTACTTTCTATTTCATGCACAAGAGCCGGAACCGGCGGCCACAAAAACGATCAGCGCCGTCCGTGGCGCAACTGGACGCGCGGGCTGTCGCTCGTCCGGTGGGGCCGTCTCCGCCTTACCGCCCCTGCCACCGCCTCCGCTGGTCGGGAGGTCTGCATAGACAGCGACAGTGGCGGTAGGTAGTGGACAGTGGACATGTGCACGCGATTTTGGGACCGCGAAGATGTCAAGACTCATGACGGCCAAAGAGTCGTATTGGTCTCATCAGCTTCCTGATAAGCGGGTTATACCTACTAGTTACTGAGGCAGAGCAGTAGACATGAAACTGCATGAAACATGCAGGTACCTATATCTATTGCACGTTTAACCCTCGCATGTGTAGGGGGGGTCGGATGGACCCCCCATGGTTTTTCGCGAATAACTCGCGTAAAAAGCGGCCGATCGCGACGAAACTTTCAGTACCCTCGCATTGATCAATTTGACACCTACCCTGAAAATTTCATGACCCTGACCCAAATGACCTTTGACCTGTGACCTCTTTTCCGAGACCATGTTTGGCCGGAATCGCGATTTCGCGTATGTCGGCTCGCACTAGCCGCGTGTTTGCAAGCTTTTCGTGGTTTCAAACGTTCAAAAATGTGATTTGATGTTACTCCCGTGTGTGTCAAGGTCACCTGAAGGTCAGGTCAGGTCATTGACCTTTGGTGACCTCGGGTGACCTCGGGTCACTTTTTCGAGTTTTACATGTTTCTAGGCTAGTTTTTGGAGCTGAATTCGAATTTAGCAACCATTTGAACATTTACGAAGTAGTTTTGGTGACTTCGTAACATGTTACGAAGCTGTCAGAGGCGGTTGACACGTACTACGAATACCCGTCACGACGCCTACTGGTTGACCTGACCTGACCTGACCCGACCTGGTCTAAATGCTTCAAGACATCATCTGTGATCAAAACTAACACGATATTCGTGATCAGGACCCCGAAAAACCCCTTAGCAGCCACACTTTACGACTTTCTAACAGGTCCCGATTTTCCCGACTTTGGGTCATTGACCTGACCTGGAAGGTCAACCAATGACCTAGGACCTTAAAATTGGGTATCATCGGCTTCCTCTCGTTACGGGCAACACGCTCGTTTTTTTCCGCGAAGCTCTAGCTCGATCAGGGGCCAAACGGCAAGGGGGGGTCCAACCGACCCCCCCTACACATTAGAAGCTGGCAAACGCCGCACACATGCGAGGGTTAATGCTCGGTATTGTTTTTTTCTGTTCCGATCGGCATTATGTAACACATCCGGGCCATGGAAATTGGCATCCATCATCCGACATGGCTGAATGTATGCATATTGCAAACATTACATGCATTCCCTCTGATCTGATGGTACTGAGTCAGAGCTAATGTCGTCCTTAACCACAAAATCCTTAATTAGTCACTAGGCCTCTAGGCCTGCTAAACTGCGAATGCAATCACGTACCCGTACTCCGCAGCTTGCAAGTCAACTTGACCGTGAAAAATATCGACGTTCCGAGGAGTGGGATTTATATCTCTTTCGGGATGTCATGGTTAAGCTATATCTGTCAATCTGGTAATACCTGGACGTTGTTGTGACTTGTCACGATTTGCAGGTTACGTTTTTGTTCGTGTCACTTCCGCAATAAGAGCTCGCTCGTAGTTGGGGAGGCCGGGAAGATGGCAAACGTCTCCAGACTGAATAGTAGGGCACTGAAAAAGGTTGTCTTCATAAAGGAATTATCGAATTGTCAAGCCTATGCGTCCTGATATTTCTGTCTGCCTCCAGGACCGTGCTCCCTCAGCTGAACTCTGCCCTAACTGAAGCCATTACCAATTACCACGGTCCCTCGGCCATCCGGACCCGGACTTGACCCGGACCCGGACCCGACCTGTACCCGGACCCAACCTGTACCTGCGCCAGTCCGTGCCAACTGTGCTCCGGCGACCAGTGACTGTACGGTCATCTGGTCACCATTCCTACCGTCCTCGGTAAGATACAGGTCACCCTCGCCTTCATTGGAGTCGACTGTGGATAAAATATTGGACCGACCGGATTATAGGTAGTTACGTAACCGCTGGCTGTTTCAAACAGACAGGCACTATTCATAAGAGTTATGTTTTTGTATTGAATATCGATGAAAAGCTGTGGTCGGCCCAGTAAACAAGTCATGTGAGCCGTTCTGTGGCAAGACGTATAGAAACTGAGTGAGAGGCGGATTTGTCTAAACATGGTCCTGCGCATGAGCTGCTGAACCACGGAAGTTAACACAAAGGGACTTATATGTAGTTACGCTGTTCGCGCACAATCTAAAGTGACGTCCACCATTCACCAACATAAAGAAAACGGACCGCTTCACTTCTGTCGGTACATTCCGAATTCGCCACACAGGCAAAGGGTCATTGTCGATGCTCGACGTTTGCACATTTTTCGCCGCCGCACCACAGCCTGAATCATTTAGCTGGTATGTGGCCGCAGTCCAAACGGACCGCGTAGTTGCCCGTGCTTTGTCGACATGACTGTGCGGCACGCCATTTGTGTAGCGCCGGCCGGGCGTCGCCCCATTGTCGCACCGTGCACCGCGATTCCAGCCTTGTGGAGCGCTCGCCAGCTGAGGGCCCGACGTGAAAGCGGCATCGCATTGCCCTGGCCCTGGCGAGTTTCTACGTGGTGTCATGTGGGGCACTCTTGTGTGGAAAAATGCTGAATGCTGATGGTAAATGCTTGTACACCGAATGATAGTCAACTTTCGGGTGTTGAGTTAACTTATGTGTTGAAGATTTTCAGTTGCGTTGTCGCCTGTATGCATGCCACCTCCGAATCCCATGCGGCCATGTCATGTTCTGTGGATTGTGAGCCAATCGTAAATCTGTCGGTATCGATGACTCGTAGGATCTCCTCGGGACTCTGGAGCCCCTCTGACGCTCTCCCTCTCTCTCTGTGCCCACAGTCGTCTCCGGCGCCTCTCCAGTCCGCCCGGGTGTCGCGTCTCCAGCCGTCTCCTGTGACGTCCCCGTCCGCCGTCCGGCGCGCAGCCATGGCTCGTCTGCTCTCCGCGGCTCTGCTGGCAGTGGTCCTCCAGCTGGCGGCCACCATCAACCCGGGCACGGAGCTGGTGGTGCACTACTGCTGTCCGGACCTGGCGCTCTTCAACACTACCTCTGGGACGTGCGACACGCGCCAGACAGACGCCGAGTGGCTGCCGCCCTGGACGCACCGCAACGGCAGCCGCATGGCCATCGGGCCCGGCACCGTGTACACACTCATCATGGGCTACCCGAGCTGTGCCGCCTTCCTGTACCGGCCCGACAAGTCGCCGCTGGAGGACGACTTCCTGGCGCTGCCGTCGGGCGACCTCTACTTCCCCTACTACAACGCCACGGTGCCGGCAGACGAGTCGTGCATCGTCGAGGTGGCCGGAGCTCCCAACCGGCTCCACTTCGCCGTGGTGTGCATGGACAGCATCAAGCTGCCGGGACCGAAGCGCGAGGGCGCCACGTCGCACCAGCACATCCGTAGCTGGCTGTACCCGAGCACCATGGTCATCAGCCAGGTGTGCATCGTGCTGACCCTCATCACCTACTGGCTGCTGCCCGAGCTGCGTGACCTCCAGGGCAAGACCATCATCGGCGTGCTGGTGGCGCTGTTCTTCGCCTACCTCATGTTCATGATCGTGAACGGCGCCAGCTCCAGCCTCGGCTCTGGATTGTGTCTCGGATTCGGTGAGTGGATAGGCGGGTGTTGAGTAGGGCGACGGGCAAGTGGAACTAGGGGGCTCAGGTATAACAATTAACAAAATAACATTTTTCTAAATGTTTGAAGTGCCGATCACGGGGAAGGCGTCTTGGGACTGAGACGAATGGGATAGCAGGCAAGGGATCTCGAATGATACGTACATGTTAATTGTTGTCAATCTTCGGTCATGCCTGAAGCATGCTGAGAGAAATCACCAGAAGTGCTTCGAGCACCAGTTATTGCTGCTGGGATATTTCGCCATAAATATCTCCAAAGCTAAAAAGACGAAGTGATTTCTGCCAATACGCAACTCAAGCGGAAGCATATATGTCTGTCAGTTTGCAGTCTGCACAACTTATAACAACGCAACATGAGCGTGACCTATAATTTTACAGCTACGTTTCCCGTAAAAGACATTTCGAAACGATATGTAATCTCGATTCTTTGTTACGCCTGTCAATGCAGACAGGGTGTCATTTTCTACCGTAGCGTTCTTTGTGTGGAGATAAAAAGTCACAACTGTCGTGTTTCACATCGATTCGGCTGCGTAGCCTGCAATGTCTCAGCAGGCAACATTGATAGTGTGTTATCTGTTCCCCTAGTTACAAAATTCATTGGGACTGAAGGTCACAAAATTCATATTGATCAGACAGATCATCATACATTTTTTTGCACGTTACCTCGTGTGAACTTGAACGTTAGCTCGCTCGTGTTCTTAGCATTACATTCACCGTTGTCAGGAGGAAGACGTCAAACACGGGACATTGTGTGACATATCTGTATGTTTTCAGGCCTGTTTCTGCATTACTGGATGCTGGCGTCCTTCTTCTGGCTTAGTGTCGTCTCTCTCACCGTCTACTATACAACCAGGTACGCAGGTTTGATAGTGTCAGGGCACTGTCATATCCCCGCACGGTTCAGTGTCGCCCGTGATTTAGTCTAGACACCATATATGCATTCGCCCCAATTTCGTGACGGAAATGTTTTACAATTTAGTCAAGTTCACTGGGATTATAAAGAGACCGGTGACGTTTCAACCTTGGTTTTCGTTATGCTGTCTAGCTGATAGACTGATATACCGTGATAATTAAATTATTTGATAGGTCTCGTGATATATTTCTGAGATAAATCAGTGGAGTTCTGCGAATAGGCAGTCTGCAGTTCATTTCGACAGTAATTAAGCGCTTTCATGTGCCTCGGCTCCAGCGTATTGACCTCTCAGTCGTCCCTCCTCTGGCCCACAGCTGGCGAGTGGTAGGCCATGCGCTGACCTCTCTGACTCCCCTTCCTCCCTTCTGCTGGCGGTATAGGCAATCCGCTAGCCTTTCCGACCCCTCCCTCCCTCCCGAGGGCGGTGGGCCAGCCGCTGACCATCCTGACGTCTCTCCTTTGCTCCCGAAGACGGGGAACCATCTGCTGACCCATCTGACTCCCCTCCCACTTTCTTTGGGCAGGCGGTGGGGCATCCACTGATCTTTCTGACTCCCCTCCCTCCCTGCCTTCGGCAGGCGGTGGGGTATCCAATGATCTTTCTGACTCCCCTCATTCCGTTCCGCAGACGACTGACCGTCTATTCAACTATTTGACCCACTCTTCCTCCCTCCGGCAGCCGGTGGGGCATGCACTGACCCCTCTGACCCCCTCCCTCCGTTCCACAGACGACTGACCTTCTATTCAGCTCTCTGACCCCCTCTTCCTCCCTTTCACAGGCGATGGGGCATCCGCTGACCCCTCTGACTCCCCTCCCTCCGTTCCGCAGACGGTGGGACATCCACTAACCCCTCTGACCCCCTTCCTCCCTTCCACAGGCGATGGGGCAGTCTGACCGAGCAGGAGGAGCGTCGCTGGTTCATCTACCTCAGCGTGTTCGGCTGGTGCGCCCCGCTCGTCTTCACCCTGGCCGCCATCATCGTCGACTTCAGTCCGAGCACCTCCGAGTACCTGATCCGGCCGCACATTGCCAGCAGGTCCTGCTGGTTCGGCAGTGAGTGTGATTTCGTCTCCTCACCAGGGCACTCCAAACGAGCAGTTGCACTTTGCCTGAGACGCGTACAGTCGATACAGGCGCTGCTCTATGTGTAGATCTATAAGGAGAGTCCATGCGTTGTCACATATATCACCATAACTGGGAAGCACTTCAGTGTACGAGTATAACAAATCATGGAACGTTGAGTAGCCTTGGACACTGATTTCAACCTATGTCTAGTTTCTGCGTTTCTAGTTTCAATTTGGCATGCTCTTTCTGTTCGTTTTAGTTCCTAAATGCAGCTGCCAAGTATCTACCAAAATCGACCTGACCCTGCATGTTACGGTTGTGCAATATGTAATGTGCATTTCCTCATAAGAAGCCGTATCGCACCATCTCTGCTCAAGTGGCATTTCACCTGACCTGCTATGTCCCCTCCGGCAGACCGTAACGCCGAGCTGGCCTACTTCTTCGGGCCGATCACGGTGCTGCTCGTGGCCAACGTCGTCCTCTTCATCATGAGCGCCTTCAACATCTACAAGACCATGGGTGGCGCCCAGAAACTGGACGCCGACGGCGAGCACAAGGGAAAGAACAGGTCAGAACGACGAGGCACGCGACTGTGAGAAAGCTGAAAATGAGTTGTGTGCACTCTGATAACAGATGTCACGTTGATTGTCTGAACTTCTCGCGAAATTGAATAGCATGGATGGTCAAATAAATTTGCAATGGTTTGTACTCCCTACCATGCTCTGGTCTTTCTAAATAACATTCGGGTCACATTGAGATCGATACACTTTGGAACCCCTGAACGCATAAAAGCAATTATGTCCACAAATCAGTAAATGTATGCACGTCATCACGACAGCTGAGCACTCGGAGTGATCATTGTCAAACCCAGTTGCTAACGGACGTTCCTCTCGACAGGCTCATCATGTGTTTCAAGCTGTTCTTCGTCATGGGAATCACCTGGGTGTTCGAGGTTCTCCAGTTCTTCATCAACCAGAACGAGAGCTATTGGTAAGAAAAGAACATATCGTGATGCTATGTGCTGCTGCCAGGCTGACAAGGGAGCTATGCTCCGAAAGTGAATTTATCACCCAGCACAAGTCCAATGGGTGAATTGACTTGCATAAACTCTTACCTATAAATACCGTCAGACACCTTCATAGTTCAGATGGCTCTGGCCTCTGAATCTGTAAATAAAGATGCCCCATTTTCGGAGTCAATTGCTTTATACTGTGGATTGCTTTATATGCTGTGGATTGCTTTATGTTTTTGCTTTATATTATGGATGCTCACTATTCAACGGAGACACGTGTCAGACTCAGCCATGGCAAACGATAACCGAATGATATGACGTCCTCATTACACATTCCGTTCTCTTCCTCTTCGCAGGATCATCTTCGACATGATCAACATGCTGCAGGGATTATTCATCTTCATCGCGGTCGTGCTGAGTGAGAAACGTGTGCGTCAGAAGCTGACTGAAAAGCTGGGCGAGTTGGGCTGCTGGCGCCGCACCAAGGCCACTGAAATCACGCGCCTCGACGAGGAGGTTGGCCAGAACAGGCCCAAGGGCGAGGAGGTGTTCTAGGCCGATCCAGGGGGGACGGCAGGCCGCCATAAAACTCGGAGGAAAGAGGAACCACCGGCTACATCGTAAGATAACTGGGTGCCCAGCGCCCGCTGTACTGAAGACCGTTTCATACCAGACTGCCCTCTTGAAGACTGCGATAGAAGTTGCGACTGTTGCGACATCTATTCAAAGCTGGAGTTCGCGACGTTGCCGCCAGTTGTGCCTTTTGATACCGTTGATTCTGCGGCGTAGGATCACTGGTTTACGGAAAGCGGTGCATTTCGGGACATTTTTTTTTAAATCCGTGCGTTACGAGTGCGTTCTTCACCATGTCACCGATGGACATTCGGTGTTGCGAGCGTCATCTAGCCAGAGAGCAGTTATTACCCACAATCACCCACAATGTTATTGCCGGACTGACGGGCCCGAAAAAGCAGGCTGGACCGACAAGGAGCACAGTTCTATAAGATGGGGGTGCCTTCTCAACAAAGACAGAAGTTAGCACATTATGTTATGCTTTTAAAGCCTTCGTTTTCTTGCTTGTGAACGAAAATGAGTGCTTCATATGCTAATCGAGGCAATAAGCCACTTTCACTTGCTAATCCTTCACACTGGCGTTGGTGTGCGATTAAAATGGTGTAAAAGTATGGGTATCGATTCGTAAATGACATGAGAAGAAATTTCACGAACATTTCTTGACGAAAAGAAATGATTTGCGATCGACGTGCGCGACCTGTCAGTAAACTTTGAGTGATGTATGGCTGGGAAGGATGTTTTTTGATAGTTAGTTTTACTGGCGTGAGAGCGATGTGGTTATTCGGCGTAGCTCGGTTGGCAAACGGCCTCCTTGACATATAGGTGATATTCCAGTGCTATGAAGCGTCGTGCGTTCTGGCTGGTGTGTGTCAAGATCTGTTATTTTATGTATGCAGTGCGCATTTCGTTGTAAATATGGTTCTATTGTCTGTTTGAAAGTGTTTCCGTCTGCAGATAATTGCGGTTTAATTATTTCATGATGTTGTTTGCAGTGCAAATACGACTGTAGTGAAAACATATCGATGTTTTTTTTTTACTTTATCAGAAGCATTTTGAGAGAATGATGAAATGTTGCTGCTCGCCATTGCTGAAATGCCTCTAAATATTTCGGTGAATCAGGTGGGTACTGGGTAGATTACATTATAGCATCTGGCTGGCACCTGGTTTCGTTATCTGCTATTCCGACTTGAACGTTAAATCCAAGCGTCAGATAGTTCAGTAGAAGCTTTTACGATGATAAAACCACATTTATTTGCTAAGCTCTAAAAAAGAATAATACAAGTCAAATCACATTTGTCAACATGTATAGGTATATATCATTGGTATTGACCGCGAACGCCTTGAACACTATTCAATTATTTGTATTATCTAAAATTAATTCTTCTTCTGCGTTCCTTGATAATCCTCGCCAGCAAATGTGTGGCGATGGTGTCCTGGCATTAGTCGGGATATACCTGGCATTGCTGGAATCCAGACTTATCATATATTGCCTGAACGATCAGCAATTTCGCAATGCGACTCATCACTGCACCGATCAGCCCGCTAGACGCGCTGACGGCTTTACATTACTTTACATAACTTTATAATTATATATCGGCGCTACCTATCGGCGTTGTATTATACGTCGGCTTTATATAACCAGTATAACGCCTTTTGGGGCGATAACGGAGCGAGCGAGAGGGTGGGCCTTGCACGTGCGAAGTTGCGAGGGAGTACCTCCAACTGACTTGTGCACGGCACCCTACTAACCGGTCTCTAGCGATGTGCCAAATTTGAGCACAATCGGCCCAGCCGTTCTCGAGATCTGGAAGCGGCACCCTGCACGTGCGCACGTGCAAAATGGGTCCCAACTGACTTGTGCACGGCACCCTACTAACTGCTCCGTAAGCGTGTACCAAATTTGAGCGCAATCGGTCCAGCCGTTCTCGAGATCTGGAATCGACCCCTGCACGTGCGCACGTGCAGCAGCACCCCAACTCTGGCACATTGATATGCATTGCCTAGTGGGTGCCTACCTACATGCCAACTTTCAGCGCAATCGGCCCAGTAGCTACCGAGATATTGCAACTATTACAAAAGTGACACCTCTTCGTTTTGCACGTGGCACGTGCATAAGGGGTCACCCACATGCATCGGGAATAGTCCAATACTTGGTAGAAGGAATGAAGCTACTCTACAAAAATTACCGCATGTAAATCGGTCAAGTGGTTGCTGAGATATAAGCCTCGCAAAAGCGTGACCACGGCCGGCCGGCCGGCCGGCCGGCCGCTCATACTCAGAAATTTCCGTTAATCTAAGGAAAGACTACGCTCGCTTCGCTCGCTCCGTAACTACCTATCAAAACTCGTCTTCATGTGAACAAAATGCCGGGATTCGGGAATGTCAGTGACCATGCGATTCCAGCCAGGCAGATTGGCATACCCTGACCACACAGCACACAGCTCACAGCACGCCCACAGTGGCTGGCGGACCGACCCACGCGCCGCAGCGCTCCCGGACAACTGCACCAGGATAGTCCGGGAAAGAGATGGCACGGGTTTCATTGTCAGAAGTGTCATACGATCGATAGCATCACATCAACCTGGCTGATACGATCTTTCCATTGCCAATATATCAAAGAAATAAAATTAGCCTTCAGGAGTACCTATATACTTTCATTTCATAATGCCAAATTCCGTTGAACTGGAATCGGTAATGCATCACGTTATTGAACACATTACTGAAGTTCATTTCAACCGGTCCATCGAACGGAGGCACAAAAAGAGCAGCATAGCGCGAATACTGTCGGCGTGCATTGTCTCAGTTTCAGTATAGGCGTGTGTGCTTGTATTTATAGAAGCCAATGCCAGGCTATGCAACCCTTATGTCTAGATGTTACTTGCTCATTGCTGACTGTTCTTAAAAGAAAGAAAACGCAATTAAACGACCGTTCTGTGCTATTCAGAGGACATGGAGCTATCAGCATATAGTCACTTCGTCCACTATATAATCTTTACATTACATGTCATTAAATCAAAGGGTGGCCTTCTGACATAAGAGATCACGTAATGTAGATCAAAGCCAATAGATGCGTATAGATACGTTCAACTTATGGTCGATGGCTGACCCGCGCCGTGCTGGGGGGTTCACGCCCCCCTCAGGTTTTGGCGAATATCTCAAAAACAGCGGCGCGCAGCGCCGCCGTTTTTGGTTCACCTGTTCATACATCTTTTTCGCACATGTTGTGAAAATTTTAGCCCCCGGTCGTTCAAGGTTAGGTCACCAGGTCACGTCAAGTGACCTTCCTCAGAAAAAGTTCAAAGGCTACACCGACTGAACGATCACTTTGAAACTTCGCGATTGCTAAGAGACAAAAGTAACAACAGCTACGTTTCCATGGCTGCTGGCACAAGTTAACACGCGCCGTGCTGGTGGTCTGAACTTTCCGCCGGGTGCTGGGGGAGGGGGGGGGGGCGTTAACCCGCGCCCCGCTGGGCTATTCAGCCATACGCGCCCTGCTGGGGGGGGGGGGGGGCAGATTCTGCCCCCCTGTCTAACTTCCGAACAGATGGTCGTAGAAAGACGGAGAAAACGGCAATCGAAAGCTCTCAACAAGGCGAATCTTAAGAGCCCATTTTTTTTTGCTTAAGTAGGTCAGAGGTCAGGTCAAGGTCAGGTCAAGAGTACAAGATGCAAGTTTCTACAGTATCGGCCTTGCACCGTAGTTGCCGAAGAATGGACTGAGACTGATTGCCCAAAACGTGTTCTTAGACTACCAAGACAATATTCGTTGCATACAATGTCATTCAAAGGTCAAGGTCAAGGTCAAGGTCAGGTCAGGTCATGTCAGGTCACCAAAAACAAAATATAGAAAAGGGCATGTGCGACACATGTTTTATGGGTCATTTTACTCATAGAATTCAATAGGTACACTTAATAAGTGATATGGACCACTTCTGGATGAATTTCAGGTCGAGGTCAGGTCAAGGTCAGGTCAAGTGAAGTCAAATTTGAAGTTGGTTGTTAGGGCCTAAAAAGGTGTCTATCTGATGCAGTTTTTCACGGCGAATCGAATGGTGCTATTTTTTCCGTACGAGGTCTAGAACTTAAAAAAAATCATTTTAAAAAATGTTTGTGTGTCGTGACGTCACAAAATTTTGAATAACTTCCACATTTTTGAACCGATTCTTCTAAAAATTGGTATGTAGGTGCACATAGACAATTTCTTTGACATATATTTCGGTTATTCCGATACACTCAAAATTTTGGATTTTATAAATATTTTCCCAAAAAAGTCAGTTTTTTTTAAATGTTGGGCCAAAATCCTTTTTTTTTAACCGAGATAGCCATTTGATAGACAAAGTAGAATCACGTATAACCTTTTTTTGTTACGTCTTGATTCCTTTAAAAATGAAGATGTTAGCGGCGTTTGAAATTTTGTCATTTTTGAGGCGAAAAGAGCGAACATGACGTCACTAAAACGTCAATTTCTCAAAAAAATCCGACGGATTTCGCTTAAATTTTCAGGGAACGTGTCAAATTGATGTATGATAAGGTACTGAAAATTTGACGTTGCTGGCGAAACGCGTTTAGAAGTTATTGGCGAAAAACGGGAGGGGGGCAGATTCTGCCCCCCCCCCAGCGGGGCGCGGGTCAAATGAGCTGTTGAGCTGTTGAGAGCGATTACGGTATTTCAATGTTTTGCATCAAAATCGTCTGACAAGACGTTACTTTGGCATCATTTCCGGCCGACCTATGGTAGGTAGAAAATTTAAATTTGAGCATAAAGGTATCAAACTGATGCCGCTGAATGTAGATTGTAGGTACTGCATGTTTCCTGATGATACGTCAAGCGGTTTAGAAGATATTGCAGAAAAAAGAAGGGGGCTCTGGAGTGCGCGGGTTAACTTTCTGTCACCAAACGATGACTTTATACTTTGAACTTGTTTCTAGCTGGAGGGATGATTGTGCAACGCAGGAGATGGCTGCACTGACATGCATAAGAGCAAGCAAAGAAACAGGTTATCGGTACATCACCTTATATGGCCGCTCCCACGCTGGTGCCAGCGTCTCTTGGTTAGCTGCTCGCAGTGGGATACCGACAGCTCACAGCACTGCCACAGCCGCCGTCTTCAGTTTGCAATCAGTCGGTCGTGAACACGGATAAATGCTGCTGTGGGACCTACTAATCCCATCAGTTCATACAGTACCTACCCTGAGTACCCGTACCATCACGATACACTGCATGCTGCGCACTCACCACGCTGTTGGCCGTCCACAGCCTGCACAAATATCGGCACCACGAAACATATCAACGGTATCCAGTTATCACCGCACAACCTAACCCATCACCGCGTCACGGCTTCTCGAAACGGCCGCGCAGGCACAACACTGACGTCCTGTCTGGGTTCACTGAGCTCGCCTCCATCCGATGCCATACTCACCACTCAGTACGCACTCAGTACGCGCTTCAGCGCGCCTCCCACCCAACCTCCCCCTCCCCCTCCCCCGCATCAGATCCTGTTCCATCAACATGACCGGCGCAACGGCGGCTGATTGGTGGAAACGGCCCAGTGTGCTCGGTGTCGAATATCACCCGAGGTGGAATGATGGAGAGGGAGGGGGCAGGGGGGTAAATCGACGGTAGGTATACTCGTCCGCAAGTCCGGCTGTGGTGAACAAAAAACACAATGTTGAATGCTGTGATCTTGGATGCAACGTGTCAAGAAGGACATGCTCCAGAAATGGTCAGCCGGACTGAGGCAGTATATGCAAGTGAAAAACCAGCCTATCGTCTAACAAATCGCTAAGGCTTGGTTCAATAGCTGTTTGCCATAAGCCACACAAGTGGCTGCCACTGCTGTTGAGCAAAATGCCGCACATGTGGATTGCTGCCGGTTCCTGGTCGTGCACCAGCCCCCCGAGGGTATGAGAAGGTGCAACTTGATGCTTGTTTTGTATAAATCCAACCTCCTGGTCCTGGTCATTTGAAATGTCAATTGAAGTAAGCTGAACATAGGTTTTGGTTTTAGATATTCTCAGTTTTTGTTTTCTCTCTCTAAAACTTGGAGCTATTCCTTGTCACTTGTGGAAAAAGGTGGCTGGGAACATGAATCATGTTATCTCTGAGTTACCATTAATGTTATTTATAAGACATGAGTCAACATATCCACGAGACACCTCGGAGGACAAATGCTATTATATTCTTCCTTAGAAAAGAAAAAAAGCGAAAAATAGTTGTAAAACAAAGAACGAGAACGAACCCTCTGACTAAGGTTGAGTGCTTCTACGACTTGCAAAAATCATAATATTGGTTCTGAAAACTGCTAAAGCCGTCTAAAGGATGGTGAGAAGCTCTGAAGTGATCCACTACGAAATAAGTACATGCATCGAGACCCGTGGACAAGCGAGCAGAAGCCAACAAAGCAAAAACGATGCAACATTACCAATACGACATGTTTGAATAGCGCTGTCGTTCTGTTGTTCTCTGATGGTTCTCAACACCAAGAAGCCCAGCTATATATCAACCAGTTCAATGTGGACCGAAAATAACCGGAACCGGATTAGCTATGTGCCGTTTATTGACGCTCAGACCACCACGCGTGACACTGCACTGATCATGTCCGGCTGAGAATCGCATTGTGCGTGTTTCTCAGTTGAAGGCTATCCTTTTACAAACCAGTGGAAAGCATACATAAAGCCACAAACTATATGTTTGGTGTAAATAGTAGATGCGCGGGTGACTCACGTCTTACAATGCACGGAATAAACGGATCACGGGCGGTCAGGCGAACGGACTGATTGATGACATGCTCTTAGACGATTGCCAAAAGTTCAGGACGTTCACTTTAGTCGACCACTGGACATCCGAATACGCACACCAAAAGATAAGTCAACCACAGACTAACCGATGGAAGAACATGTAGAACAACCAACAGTTAACACACAAGCCGTTAGATCACAGTCCGACAAACATGCGGACCAACCGACTACCTGTACCAAACAGGCGGTACCGACCAGCGTCGGAGTCTTACTGACAGAGAGACGAACAGCCGGACGGAATGACAGACGGATGACGGTTGGCTTTCAGGTTGCTGGAAGACGGACGGATGGATGGACGGATTCAATGGACAGGGAGGCGGGAAACGTGTGGACAGACTGGTGGGCTTGCACACTGCACAAGCCACAAAGAGCCAAGAGATGGTGACACGTCCCAACCTCGTCTACCTTATCCCTCGCCCCGTTGGGGGGCCATTTTGCCCCCCCCCCCCTGTGGTTTTTCCTGAATAGTAAGAAAACGGCGGCGCGCAGCGCCACCAAATTTTCAGTACCTTCCCGGGCATCAGTTTGACACCTTCACACCAAATTCAAGTCTTAGGTCACCTTAGGTCAGGAGTTATTGAGGTCAAACTGAGGTCATGTTCGAGCAAAAATGAGCAAAAAACATGCAATCTTGAAACGCTCACCAAATCTACAATTATCAAGCAATTTCAAAGTTCTTTATATGGTCTAGTAGACAAAAAGCGGCGCTACAAAACTGTTGTTTCGGATTTTCAAATTTTTTTTTTTTAGAAGAACTAAAAAAATCCAATTTTTTCCGAATTTAAAAAAACGGAATTTTTATAGTAGTCCCTGCGCTCTACTATATACATACCAAATTTCAGATCGATATCTCTTTTTTGGCCAAGTTATAGCGAAAAACTGTTCAAAAATGATGACGTCAAATTTTTGAACTCAATTTTTTAGCGATTCTAGACCACGTAGGGAAAAGCAAAGACCACCATTGAACTCCCCGTGACGAGCTGCATCGATTCGATACCCATCTTATGCAAAAATATTAACTTTGAAATTTGACCTAATTTGACCTGACCTTGACCTGACCTTGACCAAAACGTGACCTAAGCTGGCCCTAAAGGCTGCCTGACCAACATAATCGCATTTGTCATGTAAAATGGACCATAAAACATGTATCACACGACACTTTCATATTGTGACCCCCCAGTGACCTGGCCTCTGTGACCTGACCTGGTATCAGTGGCCTTAAATAGCAAAATATGTGTTTGAAGAACATTTCCCCATCGATGATTTTCAATGAAATGCATTTTATTCGATTTTACAACACATTTCTTGAACTGCCTGTAAACGGTGAAAATTGGACCTTTGGCCTGACCTGTGACGTCATCGGTTTGACCTAGGTCAATGAAATTGGGTCACAAGGTAGTTTCCTGATAGGGCTATCCAACACCGTTTGCCGCTTGTCGCTAGGTTGCGTGGTTCTCGAGATCTTGGGGGGGGGGGGGCAAAATGCCCCCCCCCAACAGGGCGCGTTGCTCGGCAGAGCCCAACGGGGCACGGGTTATAGGTTAGGTGGTACCTATGTATAACCTAAACAACGGCAAACAGGCAATATGAAAATCATGTTCTCCTCAATGACAGGTGGAGGATCTCCAAATAATTGTTATGAAACATTTCAACGGCAAATCTTTTTTTGCGGGAATAACAAGCGATTTCACAAAGTGGTGAAAGACCAAGTTAGGTATTCTATTAAATGCTTTCTTTTTGGGATGATTGGCAAAGCCTGCCTTCCGGCTATGGAAAATTGGGGCAGCTGTGCGAGTAACAGTTGACCAGGTTGTGGTACGTACTCTGATAGTACTCAGTATCCAAGTTGAATTATGTTTTACAACAGAAGCCGAAGAGCACCGTGCGCATGCGCCGCAGGTTGCTGGAGACGGCTTCCCGAAGAGAAGACGAGAATACCACCAGGACGGAGGGCAGCAGATGAGTGATACACGAGGAGGTGGCCAGGACGCGGAAGGTCAGCCAGTCCGCCTCGCTGCTCGTGAGGAACGGGTGCGGGTGCTGGTCCAGCGAGAGCCCCACCAGCGCCGGGCCGGCCAGGCTGACAGCCATGGCCACAACATGAGTGCACGATGACATCCAGGTGACGACATCGACCCGGGACTGAGCCCGGCGGCCGACCGCCAAACTAGTGGAGACGGCCGGGGTGGCGGTCGGAGAGAAATTGGCAGGACGAACGGGAGAAGGTGGGAAGAGAGAAGGGAGGAGTGGAGGGGAAAGAAGGAGGAGGAGATGGGGCGGAGGGGGAGGTGAGAGAATAATCGTCGGAGGAAGAGAAGGAAAATGCTGAGGAGGAGGAGCAGGAGCAGCAGGAGGCAGAGAAGAAAAAGGAGCAGGAGAAGGAGAAGAAGACAAAGGAGCATCAGGAGCGTGTGAAGGAATGGGAGGATGAGTAGGAGGAAAAGGCCTTGACGAAGAATGGGTAGAAGCAGGAGAGGGAAGAGGGACAGTAATGGAAGGAGGAGGAGCTTGTTGAGACGATATGTCGTCGTCCTCGACCGCTGCTCCGATGGCTGTCTCTTCCGTGGGACGATCGGCGTGCCCGATGATATTTGTGTCGATGGTTTCCTCGATGTTGGTTACAGACGTCATCCAGGGGTTGGCTCTGGCGGTGTTGACCGGCGACCAGGCGAGTCGTCTGGACAACGGAGGCGTCTCTCTGGAAGACAGCAGTGTCTTCCCGGCCGGCGAAGGTAGCTCCACGGCCGGCGATGGTGTCTCCCTGGCGGACGGAATTGTCTCTCCGGCCTGCAGCGCTGTCTCTCCGGCCGGCAGCATCGCTGTCTCCCCGCCCGGTATTGCTGTCTCCCCGGCCGGCAGCAGCGTCTCCGCGGTCGCCAGCGGTGTCTCCCCGGTCGCCATTGGTGTCTCCACGGCTGGCAGCAGCGCCTCCCCAGTCGCCAGCGCTGTCTCCCCGGTCGCCATTGGTGTCTCCCCGGTCGCCAGCGGTGTCTCCACGGCCTGCAGCAGCGTCTCTCCGGTCGCCAGTGGTGTCTCCGCGGTCGCCAGTGGTGTCTCCGCGGCCTGTGGCGCTATCTCCCCGGCCAGAAGCACTGCCTCCACGGCCTGCAGCGGTGCCTCCCCGGCCGGCGGTCCGGTGTCGATCGCCGAGCTGCGCCGTGGTGACCGACCTCTCTCCGGGTGCGGCACTGTCAGCAGCGCAGGCTCCTGCTGAGAGACGTCGTCGCGCTGACCAGCCGCGCCGCTCAGCTCCTGCAGCCTGACCACGCCGCCGCCAATCCGGGCGACAGGCAGGACCGCGCCGGCCGAGAGATTGCTCTCCTGGACGCTGCCCGCGGCTCTGTGGGGCAGCAGGTGGAGGCCAGTGTGGCAGAGGCCGCCGCTGCGGTGCAGCACCTTCCACAGGACGGCGATGTAGCAGAAGGTGGTGATGACGAACCCGGCTACATCGCTGCCGATCAGGATCGAGATGATGTTGGCGATGCGGGGCGGCTTCCGGCAGAGGATGGCCCCTCCCAGGCGGTCGTGCAGATCGAGAGGCTGACACTGGTACGGCTCACGGTACCAGATGGCACCCACCAGACCGTAGGCAGCCACGAGCGGCGCGAAACCGGTCAGCAGCAGCGAGCCCAGAGACGTCGATGGCGTCTTCCCAAGCACCACCTGCAGAAAGCGCAGCATCGCGACCGCCGTGAAGCACGTCAGCACCGTCTCTTTGGCCACCAAGAAGGTCAGGGACTCAACAACGCACAGAGTGCGCCAGCCACCGAAGTGGTCGACGGAGAACGCTGCCGCGCACAGCATTAGCAGCGCGTTGGTGCCGGTCATGGCCACCACCACGGCGTTGACGGGCGTGTGGAAGCGCACCTCGCTCGCCACCGTGTAGGTCAGCAGGCCGTTCAGCAGCACGCCGCTGGCTGAGAGCGCACCACCCAGCACGGCGTTGACGACGTGCAGCGCGCTGGCCTCGTCCCCCTCGCGACCACAGATGGTTTCGCCATCGGCTCCCTCCCAACAGGTGAGTTCACGGAGGGCGGTCTCTTCGCACGTGGCCAACTGGCTCGGCTCCATGTCGAGGTGTCTTCACAGGTCCAAGTCCATGTCGGAATATACCTTCAGGATTCGAGTTCTATATTTGAAAACTTCAGAAACTGATGTCTATCTCGGAGTGCCTTCAGAGGTCGAGGTCAGTGTGCCGTCGGGACTGCGACCCCAGCGCTGCGTCCGAGCGGCGGCCAGTCCGTCGACTGAGCAGCGGCCGACGCACCGACGGTCGCCGGGGAGGCGGTGGCGACTCTGACGCAGACGGCCCGTCGGAGCCCGTCGCTGATGGACACGTCCACCCCGTAATCCGCCAGAGCTCGGTGGCACTTCTGATGGCATTCCACGGATGCTGCGGCACCAGTGACGCTCAGGCAACGCATCAAGAAAGGATATTTTTTGTCGCATCTCTGGTCATAAAGCTGTAAAAGTTTATTTTATTTATCGACAGCTTATTTTGCTATGGAATAATACATAAATCGAGACAAAACGTTCCAGGGTCTTTCATAAAATAATGTTTTAGGGTCAAAATAAGGATATTGGGTAACACCGTGTAAATGGTGGACATTAGACGGGAGTGTGCCCCGCCCTCTACTGGAGACCCGCAGCGGGCGGCTCCGCCCTCTACCGGGCGGCGTTTTATGTGCCTCCCCGGCACAGTGCCGAGGCGCACGCTCAGTGACGGGTCAGAGGTCGAGGCGCACACTCAGTGACGGGTCAGATGTCAGCCGGAGAGCTGGTAGACCTCTGGCTCGATAGTGGAAGGGGAGTGGACGCCAACAACGAACTGACCAATAGCCGTGAAAGTAGAAGCACTGTTTCTGCCCACCGTGAGTAGGATCGATACAATAAAAACAAAATTTTAACGAATTGAGTTTTTAGCTTTTGAGAGGGCATTGTATGATTTTCTTTTTTAAAAGAAGCACAGTTCAATTTTCTCCTTTGACGGTAATGGAAAGTTCACAACATGGGCCTAACCTTAGGTCACCGATATCGAAATTTCGAGAATTACCTACGTTTTATACATACTGCTCATAGGCGGCGGAACAGGGAGGGCACCGGGGCACCGTGCCCCCCTTTGATTTTGGCATTTTAACATTAGCCCTATGGGCGTTGCATGGAAAGAATGGAACCAAAAGTCGGCAGTGTCCCCCTTTAATTGAAGGTGTTCCGCCGCTACTGATACTGCTACTCTTATTGATCGCCGAAGTTGCAAATTGGTCGTTTAGTGGGTGTAGCTATGGCGAGCATTATAACATATCTGAGGAAGGTCACATGGCCAGTAGCGGCGGAACACCTTCAATAAGGGGGGGGGGGGGGGCACTGCCGACTTTTGGTCCCATTCTTTCCATGCAACGCCCATAGGGCTAATGTTAAAATGTCAAAATCAAAGGGGGGCACGGTGCCCCGGTGCCCTCCCCGTTCCGCCGCCTATGCACGTGGCATGACCTGGTGACCTGACCTTGAGCGGCATGGATCTAAACTTTTCACAGCATGTGCAGAAAAGATGCAATAAAAGAGGTGCAAAACAAGGCGCCGCTAGTGAAAAGGGGTCTCCAGCCCCCCCACGCCCCCCCCCCCACGCCCCCCCCCACCTTAGCTCCGGCCTGGCGCTAGTAAGCCCGCGCCCCGCTGGGGCCCCTGGATTTCCACTCCCTGGGAGGGGGTGTTCGAACATTGCCTTTCTAACTCGGTTCCTGGATCACGTAGCAGCACGCCGTAAGCGGCGTTCGAAAGACGTCTAAATAATGAAATAACTTCGGCCACTTTTAGGTCAGCTCAAAGTTCAGGCCACCAGAGGTCATCGACGGTCAAGTTGAGCCAATTTCCAGGTCCAATTTTGACAAATCTCAACAAAACGGCGCATAGCTCAGGAACGAATAGAGCTACAGCTCCACAGGAAAACGCATTCGAAAGCCATTTTAGCGTTCCTACTGTAGACTGCCCTTAGAGTTGGCCTAAGGTCAATTATTTAGCCTTCAAAGGGCAGAAACTGCCAAAATAGAAGAATATTGCGGAAATGTTTTTTCTGCAATAATTTTTGACATGTAAAATGTTCTCCTCGTCAAGACGCGTGAAAGAAAATATACCTACTTTAACATTGAAAAGTCAATTTGAAAACTTGACCTCAGGCCAAGGTCATGACCTGTCCAGAAAACGTCATCTTGCATATCAGTCGATCTGTTTCGTCGATCTGAACACATCAAGGTATTTTCTCGTTCTAGCGCGCTTCTATCGGAATTTGTTAGCGAAAAACTGTTGGGCATCTTTCGTGACCTGAAATGATCTCAGGGACTTAAAGGAAGGGTGCCACCTTTTGGACACAACGCAGTTTTTACAAGATTAGCCTCACATGAACCTAAAAACCGGCTTCACTTACCTATGCTCGAGACGGTCAGCATTGAATCCGCACGTGAAGTTATCATTTGCGAGTTTTGCTGCCAGCATTCGGGCAGGCAAAAATCTTCAGCACTATTTCCTCGTCGTGTTAAGGGTATTTTATAAAACATGAAATCAGCAAAGGTATGTATAAAAGTTATACTTTTGAAGCATGTTTTATCATTTTGAAAGGGTATATTTTTTCTTTATGGTAGGGGAAGCCGGGGGAAGCCCGGCATAGTAAGCTCTTTTTCATTTTTATTGCATACCATACGTGCTGTATAAAATGTTGATATCCTGCTAGCTAGCTAAGTTCATTGGCCGTGTTTTCCCAAAAATTCGGTTTCGTGGAATAAGTATAAGGTTGAGAAAATCGAGTTTTAAAAAAGTGTTGAATTTTCTGGGGTAAGCCCGGCATAGGGGTAACGCCGGCCACCTCCCCAGCGCTTTACAACGAGTTGATGAAACCATTATGTGTTTTCCAAATATTAACGGAAAGTGAAATATTAAGGTACTGATTAGCTCTGGACATCTTAGAGTTTATGTCACTACTGGTATTTTAGCTAGCGTCTACTACATATACAGTACAGGTCGATGAAAATCGTGATGCAAAATTGACAAAAAATGTGTATTTCAAAATTCCTTAAAATTTATTTTTCTTTTTACCTTAATGCATCATATTGCATATCATTCGACTCGGCTGATGAAGATGAACACAACGACACCATTTTTGAAGCTCTAGCTTCATTGTCTGTCGCGTTATCTGCAAAAACGTAGTTTGACCCTAGTTGACCTTAAGTGACATGACTGGCTTTGTCTATGATAACATGTTTATTTTCGAAATTTATCTTTGATCTAGGTGTAAACCAAACCTGCTCAGTACCTATTATCTCATGGAAAACAGTGGTTTAGTGGCATTACTCTCGGTTGGGGGTAAGCTTAGCCACTCGCCCGGGGTTACCCCAATGTGCTAATTTTTATTTTAGAACAGCGATATTCGAAAAAGTGTCATACTTAAGCCAGCCTGCCTCGTCACCCCTCACTACAAACACTTAAACGGTCCTTACATAACATTCGTATAAATATTAGTACTGTATGGTATAACATTAACAGTGCAACATATCTCACTTTTTAGCTAAAAACCCTTAAAATATCATTTTTGCGCTATAACTTTAACAATATGCAATTTTTGTCAGCCTTAACTTCTTTGCTGGCGTTACCTTAGCTGCCACACTGAAAGGACAAACAGTTGAGCATTTTATTGTGAATAATTTAGCCGGAAACGGGGTGGCCGGGCTTCCCCCGCGCCCGGGCTTCCCCCGGCTTCCCCTATACACTTAAGTTTTAAAATTTTAATTGGGAAGCTTTTCTAGTAAGTTGCATGAAGGGTGAAGGGTTCCATAGATCTCTTAAGCATTGTAAAGGAAAAACCTTTACTCGACTTATTTGATGGGTGGCAAATATGGCCAACAGTTACCTACTTGGTTACCTACAACTTGTAGATATAAAACTTTATCGGAATTCACTGGGATTGTATTGCGTATGCAAGTCCAAATATTTCGGCCAATATTGTTTGGCCTTGGTCACTGGACAACTACAGAATAACCCTATAAGTATAGCTCACATTGCAGCGATACCCAAAATTCTAAATTAAATTCACAGACAAAAAATCAAATCCCCGCGCGCTATCAACCATGTAGGAGATTCCAAGTTAAGAATATCTAGATACACTCACTATTTCCTATCAAAGTATGCTGTAAATTTAACTATAAAATACATACAAACACACAGACAAGAAGTTATACACAGAACACATTCGGTGTCATTAGTTTTAATTCAGTCCACTCATACTACAGTGATGAGAGGAACGAAAATCATCTTGCGTTTTTTAGAGGCAAATCCCAAATTGGGCTCAGTGCGAATTTTCCAACACCTCTGTTCATATCTGGATCCTTCTCTTTTATTTCGATGGCCTCGCGCACTGTCCTCTTCCTCCAATCACTGACATAGGCTACTGTTCTTGCCTCCAAAGGGCGCATCTGACCAGAACACTCACTTGCGTGTCGTGCCGGTGCCGATTTCAATCTGCGTCCGTGTTGGATGTCTTGGGCGTGTTCATTCATTCTCACTGACTTAGGCCTTCCTGTCTCCCCTATGTACACATCTCCACATTCACATTCCACCTCGTAAACGACGCCTTTTCTCATCTCCTTTGGGGTTGTATCCTTTAGGTGAACCAGAGTGTTCCTTAGGTTTCTTGACGAGTGTCCTACGACAATGTTGTGGACATTATGTGAAAGGGGTCAGTGAGCCCATATCACGATTTTTGCGTGCCCACAACATTGTCGTAGGACACTCGTCAAGAAACCTAAGGAACACTCTGGTTCACCTAAAGGATACAACCCCAAAGGAGATGAGAAAAGGCGTCGTTTACGAGGTGGAATGTGAATGTGGAGATGTGTACATAGGGGAGACAGGAAGGCCTAAGTCAGTGAGAATGAATGAACACGCCCAAGACATCCAACACGGACGCAGATTGAAATCGGCACCGGCACGACACGCAAGTGAGTGTTCTGGTCAGATGCGCCCTTTGGAGGCAAGAACAGTAGCCTATGTCAGTGATTGGAGGAAGAGGACAGTGCGCGAGGCCATCGAAATAAAAGAGAAGGATCCAGATATGAACAGAGGTGTTGGAAAATTCGCACTGAGCCCAATTTGGGATTTGCCTCTAAAAAACGCAAGATGATTTTCGTTCCTCTCATCACTGTAGTATGAGTGGACTGAATTAAAACTAATGACACCGAATGTGTTCTGTGTATAACTTCTTGTCTGTGTGTTTGTATGTATTTTATAGTTAAATTTACAGCATACTTTGATAGGAAATAGTGAGTGTATCTAGATATTCTTAACTTGGAATCTCCTACATGGTTGATAGCGCGCGGGGATTTGATTTTTTGTCTGTGAATTTAATTTAGAATTTTGGGTATCGCTGCAATGTGAGCTATACTTATAGGGTTATTCTAGTTGTCCAGTGACCAAGGCCAAACAATATTGGCCGAAATATTTGGACTTGCATACGCAATACAATCCCGGTGAATTCCGATAAAGTTTTTATATCTACAAACATAAACCTGGGAAAAATATGACTCTAAAACAGTACCTACAACTTAGTTCAAATCATGTTATCTTCTTCCTTTTTATTTGTTCATCTTTTTGTCTCAGTTGCGCCATCAATGCAAATGGCAGAATGATATGTTGCCATGACAACAGGATATGCCAGCCGTCCTAGCTGCCACATCAAACGACCTTGAGTTGTAGTGGTGATATAAACAACGATCTTTTTTTTGGCCAATGTATTAAATGCTATGTTTCGTTTTTTTGTATATTGTGGACGCGCTAACCACGTCTAAAAATTCAAATAAGTAAAATAGATTCATAGAACAAAAATTTCGGAAGGTGGCACCCTTCCTTTAAAGGGACACTCCCACCTTAACATTAGTTTTGAGTTGAGATAGCCAAATTGGTGGCCATGGCCTGCAAATACCGGTTTGGGCACTCACAACATCGAAAAATGCTTTAATTCGAAGATATGGAATTTCAAACTTGCAGTTTTCGGATTCTAAGGGGCTAATGCATTGGAATGCCCCCTTAGAATTTGTGACGTCAGCGGAGATCTAACGATTTTTAAATCTTAGACTAAAACCATCGTTAACACGTGGTGGTATACGCTGCTTTGCGCGCAACGTCTGCCGCACTTTAAGGCTGCCAAATTATTGCTTCCAAATAAAGTCGCTAGTAACAGGGGAGATTCCAAAAAGTAAACAAAAGTAAAAGCCTAATATCTTGAAAACAGTGAATATTTTTCGGTGAAATTTGGTAGATATTCGTTTTCGCTCTTTCTGAACCAAGGGACATCACTTTCATGCCAATTCATTAACTTTTTTGAAGGTGGGAGGGTCCTTTTAAAGTAAGGTCACGGGTGCCATTTACCGATTCGGTGTGTCAGTTTTACTTGTAATTCGTTGTTTGAAGATGTCTAGAATGATGTTTTTCAAGAAGAAGCCCATTCCAATTTTCTCCCATTGACCTATAAGTAATGGAGATGTCGCAAAATTGATCTGACCTTACGTCACTCACATTAAGTTTCCGAAATATTCATCTATACATACCTGTACTGTTGTCCTTATGAATTACCGAAAGTTTCAAAGCGATCCATCACTTGTAGCTAGGGCAAGCGATGGAACTTTTTTCTGAGGTGAGGTCACTTGACGTGACCTGGTGATCTGACCATGGGAGACCTTGGTCTGCAATTTTCATAACATATGCAAAAAAAGATGCATGCTAAGGTATGCTGAAACGGTGGAGCTCCGCGCCCCCGTTTTTTTTTAAAGATATTTGTGAAAACCGGAGAGGTGAAGCCCCAGCAGGGAGCCGGCTAGCAAACAGCTTTGGCCCTTATATCATGGACTTTTGTTTCCGGTTCTATACGATTTGGAGCTGTTCCTGTGACTTATTAGTACAAAAGATAAAATAACAAAGGAGATTGTATGATTTTTGAGGATATCAGAGCTGTTTTCGAGCAGCCACGGGAATATTTGGAGAGGAATTCAGCTGTTTGCCGCAGAACGGCATACCAGACGATTTATGGGACACCTATGCTGCTTTTGAGATAAATATTATTTCTAGTGTTTATCTATCTAATGTTTTTAAAAACTTATGTGATAACATAATCTAATGTAATAAAAACCTAATGTTCTCATCTATTCTAATGTATTGAAACACCTAATGGAAAATCGGAAACTTTTCTTCTAAGCCTATTGCTGAGCATAAGCTATTATTACTATTTTAAGTCAATTGCATTGGAAAAGTTGCTCGGTTTGAGGATCAATGTATACTTGGACGATATGGACTGGGATTAACTTAACCCGCGCCCAGATGGGGTCTGCCGAGCAACGCGGTCTGATTGGGGGGGGCCATTTTGGCCCCCCTCAGATCTCGAGAACCACGCAACATAGCGACAAGCGGTAAACGGTGTTGGATAGCCCCAACGGGGAACTACCTTGTAACCCAATTTCATTGACCTCGGTCAAACCGATGACGTCACAGGTCAGGTCAAAGGTCGAATTTTCACCGTTTACAGGCATTTCAAGAAATGCGTTGTAAAATCGAGTAAAATGCATTTCATTGAAAATCATCGATGGGGAAATGTTCTTCAAACACATATTTTGCTATTTGAGGTCACTGATACCAGGTCAGGTCACAGAGGTCAGGTCACTGGGGGGTCACAATATGAAAGTGTCGTGTGATAGTTTTATGGTCCGTTTTACATGACAAATGCGATTATGTGGGTCAGACAGACTTTAGGGCCAGCTTAGGTCACGTTTTGGTCAAGGTCAGGTCAAGGTCAGGTCAAGGTCAGGTCAAATTAGGTCAAATTTCAAAGTTGATATTTTTGCATAAAATCGGTATCGATTCGACGCAGCTCGTCACGGGGAGTTCAATGGTGGTCTCCGTTTTGCGCTACGAGGTCTAGAATTGCTAAAAATTGAGTTCAAAAATTTGACGTCATCAGTTTTTAACAGTTTTTTCGCTATAACTTGGCCAAAAAAGAGGTTTCTATCTAAAATTTGGTATGTTTATCGAAGAGCGCAGGGACTATCACATATATTCCGGTTTTTTCGAAATTCGAAAATTTTTTGGAAATTTTTTGAGTTTTTCTAAAAAAATCAATTTTTTGATTTTTGGGGGTCAAAATCCCAAAATTTCGAAAATCTGAGATAGCAGTTTTGTAGCGCCGTCTTTTCTCTACACAACCACATAAAGAACTTTAAAATTGCTTGTTAACTGTAGAATTTGTGAGCGTTTAAAGATGTCATGTTTTTTGCTCATTTTTACTCGAACATGACCTCAGTTTGACCTCAATAACTCCTGACCTGAGGTGACCTGTGACTTGAAATTTTGTGTGAAGGTGTCAAATTGATGCCCGGTAAGGTACCAAAAATTTGGCGGCGCTGAGCGCCGCCGTTTTCTCGCTATTTAAGAAAAACCACAGGGGGGGCAAAATGGTCCCCCCATCAGGGCGCGGGTTAACTCTTACCGGCCCAGGGGGGGGGGGGTTGATGCAACACCCCTAAGGTTTTTAGCGAATAACTCGCGTAAAAAGCGGCCAATCGCGACGAAACTTTCAGTACCCTCGCATTGCTTAATTTTCCACCTACCCTCAAAATTTCATGACCTGACCCAAATGACCTTTGACCTGTGACCTACTTTCCGAGACCATGTTTGGCCGGAATCGCGATTCGGCGTATGTATGTCGGCTCGCATTAGCCGCGCGTTTGCAAGCTTTTCGTGGTTTCAAACGTTCAAACATGTGATTTGATGTTGCTCCCATGCATTAGGGTGGATGTCAAGGTCACCTGAAGGTCAGGTCAGGTCATTGACCTTTGGCGACCTCGGTTCACTTTTTTGAGTTTCACATGTTTCTAGGCTAGTTTTTGGAGCTGATTTCGAATTTTGCAACCATTTGAACATTTACGAATTAGTTTTGGTGCTTTCTTAACATGTTACGAAGCTGTCAGAGGCGGTTGACACGTATTGCGAATACCCGTCACGACCCCTACCGGTTGACCTGACCTGACCTGACCCGACCTGGTCTAAAGACATCATCTCCGATCAAAATTAACACGATATTCGTGATCAGCACCCCGGAAAACCCCATCGCAGTCACACTTTACGGCTTTCCAACAGGTCCCGATTTTCCTGATTTTCGGGTCATTGACCTAACCTGGAAGGTCACCCGATGACCTAGGACCTTAAAATTGGATAACATCGGCTTCCTCTTGTGACGGGCAACACGCTCGTTTTTTTCCGCGAAGCTCTAGCTCGATCAGGGGCCAAACGCGAGGGGGTCGTACCCCCCCCCCCCCCTCGTGCCGTCGAAGGACGCAAAATGGCCTGTGCCGACGAGGGTTAAATAGTAAGGTCGCAGTCTGTCTTTTTCCAATACTAATGCAAGCCAATGCAAAAATACGTAAAATTTACTTACTTTAGGTGCATGTTTGTGTTATTACCAGCCTAATGGGCATGCCACAGCTCATACTCTAGTGCACATTCCTGGAGTTGGAGTAGAGGCAGCTTGGACTATTCAGACTCCGACTCCGACTCGTGGCTTGTTGCCACGACTCCGGGCGACTCCGACTCCGACTCTGATTTCGAAATCCTAGTTATTGCTGGAGCTAAACGCCGCCTGGAACTTCTCATTACATTCGCATCAGCTTATTATTGTAGAAACAAGTAAAACAATTGGGACTGGGGTCGTAAAACACTCGCCACGTGCCTGGTGGCACTAACCTCCACCTCAGATATACAATTACCCACTGTGCGCCAGCAGGTGGCATCAGTGCCAGATAAGGGTGCAATCACCAACCTGGTGCCATCACCGAGCCATCACGGGCGCCCTGAGCAGGGGAAGAGGCCGGATGGGATGCTCTCATCAGCCGTAAACGCCCTGAGCCGGCGACCGGGCACCTCGCGTCGATCGTCCTCCACTGGGGGCGCGCCGCGGCCGATGCGGTGACGTCACAGCACCCCTGACGGGGGGCGCGCCCGTCGGCGTCGACAGTCCAGTCGCGCCGCGCGCCCGTCGGAGTGTGTGAGGTGTCGGGTCTGTGGTGGCTCCGCGGGACCGTCTGACAGCTCGCAGAGGAGCCGCTCGACCCTGTCGATCAGGTACGGGCTAGGGCGGGGATTCGAGACTGTTGACTTGAACTGAAGGGGGTTAAAATGTTACAAGTGCTTACGCCGCAGCTTACAGGCGACCGGAATTCTTGCATCAAAATTAATAGTGCAATGGAACTCCAACGTTGCATTATCAAGGTTTCATCTTTATGATAATTGAACGGCGTTTTTACTGCCATTGTGTCCACCGTTCGAATACAAGGGATTAGTGATTATATAAGTGTACAATGCTCAATACAAAGTCAAAGGTTTTCACCTTAACGTAGAACGGTCAACGCGATCATACGCGCAATAAAAAGCCATATGTTCTATACCACACATTGACATCTGTTCAACGAAAAACTATGTTATTGAAGCTAATCGTCGCTCAAGATTACGCCTTCGACGAACGATATAAGCTTCTTTACATAAAATCGCTTTTAAGGAAATCAATAGGTAATGCGACAAATAAATGCATTAAGACGATGTCAATGTGACACAGGTCTGTATCTGGGGTGTCTTATATCGTGGTCACTATGACCACGGTCACTATGTTTTTAGGGCCTTGACTATGGCCAGTAATGTAGGGATTCGAAATGTTTCGCCGCGTCTCGCCTTGGAGTCGGCCACGGTCCCCTCTTATCTGGCCGTCATGGCGCGAAATCACTGCTGATAGTTCTGCTCCGATAAACGGGGTAGTGGTCGGAGTAAGGCTCGCACGGGCATTTATTGTTCTCATGCTTTGAAGTGTCTGCTGCAAAAATGGCTGTTTGTCAGTGCATGATGGATAGTGTCTAGCGAATGAACGAATGGCGGTGCAGGCGAATGCCTACTTCGATATTTGGAGCCAACCTTCGTCTAACGAACAAAATAACATGTTGGCAAGAACATATGTTTGTCTCATAATTCATGGTGAGTGCGACGTTCACGTTAAATTTAGGTCAACTTCAGATATTCTTGGCTGAATTTTTAATTTCTTAATCGGCCCCTCCCCCCTAACACGCCGCCTATGGCTGAGTGAATTGCCCAGCAGGGCGCGGGTTTAATAAATGTGCTGATCAGTTTTGTGATTAATTTATCCGTCATAAGCTAATGACCTTAAATTTGTACCACCGTCGTGTTTATGAAGGTGTATAAATGTGTGCTCAGGGGACACAATCGAGTGCCTAAGTTAGGGTGTGTCAAATAAGCCACTTCGATGCATCTGATCAAGCCACGCGGCGTGGAACTTTGCAGCGCCGGTGCCAAGATTAGGCTGCCAAATTGTGTGATAGATGGTATAGGGGGAGGAGTGGAGCCGCAGAGCGAGCAGCTGGGTGCGTCGAGGGGACCCGCGTGATGGATCCACTAGGAAGAAAGATCGTATGCAGATTTCACTAGCAGCTTCGGGAAAGACACTGGCAATGGTATGCATGAATATAAACAACGCATTAGCGGCGGATGATGTGTTCACTGTGTACGTTGTTGTGGATGAATTTGGCGAGCCATGTCGCATGATCACAGTCGCAATTCATTTAGGTCGCGAATAAATGGCACTTGCAAGTACGATGATGTAGCTTTCACATTAGTAGTTTTTATTTTGTTTTCCAATTGATATTTATTAAAGGGAGATAATGAGCTTTCTTTTTTCTTTAATAAAAATTACTCGACATCTATACTATTTCTACTGTAGTTTCTATAAAATATGAAAATTTCCTAGCACATTTTCGTATGTGAAAAAGGTTTTTATTTTTGCAAAAAAGAAGCAGTACTTGCAGTACTTGTAACACCCACCGAAATGCGTTGTCCTTCTTGTCCTTCTCTATAAAAAAAAGTCGCAGTATATGGCGCTTTTGTTTCAAACAGCGACGCTTGGGTTTTTGTTTATGTTATCGCCTTGTCGTTGCTTGGTTGTAAGGATTCTAATTTGAATTAGAGTTAATTCGGTTTAGAATTAAGTAGATTCGTACAAAGTGCCTACTCTTCTTTGTTTCCAAGTATTATTTTGCGCCACAAATGAACGGCATGCGCCAGAAACGCAGCCAAATCTTGCGATTGCGACTACGAAATTCATTATTTTGGCCTCAGAGCCTGAAGCGAAAAATACAAGCATATTTATTTCAAAAAGACTTCAGGTTTGTCGAACGGTGTTATGAGAATTTTGATAACAGTACTGCATAAGTTTTTCAGTGATGCCGCAAAAGTGTTGTATCTATCTTCTTTTATTGTGCAGTCGGCGGGACCGATTCAAAATTGAGTCGTTGCTACTAAAATAGCAGCATATGGCCTCAGATGATGAACAGGAAAAATAGTTGCGTAAATTTAGACATAAACCACCCCCAAACCATGAATATCTTTTGAAGGCACTATAGACGACCATTAACTAACTAGATGTGATGAAGATCAAATGTAAGGAATACGCTCATTTTACAAAATTACATGCAAGTACCAAAAAGTGATGTAAGTACTTATTCAACGGTCATTTTCAGCGCTCCCCGCTAACGTGACTTCAAGTTGAGATATTTGCGGCAAGGTACCGCATTGAGCAAAATGGTTTTAATTTACATTATAACTTGTTGTGTTTTGTCAGAAAATGATCCTAACTCAGATTTTGTGGAAAAAGGTCATTATCTCCCTTTAACTTCCACAGACATAAATTAATGAACATCTTTGTGCTGTTTGCTAATCGCGTCACGAGAAATGTTTACTGTTTTCATTTGCTTAAGTACATTAGTGGCGGCTCCTGGATATCCTTCTATGTGGCGATTGCAATGGGACGTTATCTACGCACGCCCCTCCCCCCAGATATTTCTTTATCTACCGAACCTAGTTTCTAAATCCAAACGCCAGTCGATAGGTCTCTTTAGTCTACAAGAACGAAAATAAATTGCGAGAATAAGCCAACGAACTTTCACCTATAGGTGAAAGTTATATATATATATATAGTTATATATATAGTTATATATATAGTTATATATATATATATATATATATATATATATATATATATATATATATATATATATATATATATATATATATATATATATATATATATATATGCCATGACCTGCAACAGCACAGAAGAAGTAAGCCATATTTATGGCCTGAGCACTAATTCTGAACGTCATTAATACCCAAGCCTTTGGCCGTGCCGGCGTCATTTTCTCGGCTCTGGGGTGCGGTGCGCTGCAAATGACCGCTCGTCGTGTGATTTCGGCCGGCTGTGTGGCCGCGTCTGGGACCGCTCCATTCGTTGAGAGCAGCGCTGTGCGGCGATATTAGTGGTGTCGGCAGTCTCGCCGAGCTCCGATTTCCCCAGGGTGTGTCGGCCCAGTCAGACGGTGTGATAACCAAACGCCTAATGCTATCTGGATGGCCGACAGTCGCCGGCGGCTGAAATTCTGCGCTGAAACATCGCGCAACCCTCTCTAAGAGAGCAGGACATTGCGCCGGTTCCTATACTATACGCCACCTGTTTTGAAGAGAGCTCTCCACAAAATAAAGAATTGAGAGCTATTTTATGTAATGAATGTTTTGTGCATCAGGATGCTTCTCGAGCTTGACCTCAAAAAGCCTTTCATCAAAACCGAAAGTGTTTACGTCACCTCGCAAGCTTCATTTATGGAGTTCAAGGATATATTTTCAAGCACATTCCATATAAGCCAAGCTCGTAAATTGTACATTTTTGCAGTCCCCTGCAAGAGTTTTTCTTTTTTCACAAAATATGTTAGATATTTCAATTTATTTTATTCAGTTTATATTGTGTTTTAAATGAGGTGTAGATCCCATTTAATTAAAACTCGTCTACATAGAAAATGGCAAGAGTTATTTAACTGATCATTCATTCCATAGGTACATTCATTCATTCCGTGTACCTATTAAAACGTATCCCTAAATCATTTACTGATTAAAAAAGAATGTTAAAAAATGCTTCTGTTACACTTGTGCCAACCATTGCAGATGATGACAGTTGACACTGCCCCGCCATTTCTTTTCCGGTCACCCAACTCGTATGTAGATCAGCGGGCTCCCGAGAAGCCCTCGAACCGTTTGGACACGCACACACCGAAAAAAAAACTAGCTGTGAGTTCACGCAACCGTCCGTCTGCGGAATCCGTTCGGATTGTTCTAATCAGCTGATGTTTGTCGGTCTTCTTTTGACCGTCACTTGTGCCGCCTCAGTCCGTGCGAGCTGCACAGTGCGGCCTGGTGCCGTCGGCGGGCGGTCCGCCGCTCGTGGCGTCCGGAAGGGGCCAAACCTCATAAAAAGCCCATTGCGGCGCCGATTGCGGCCAATGGGGCGATGATGACGGCGCTGTGCTGCCCGTTCGCGCGCCACTACCGCCGCCGCCGCGTCATTCTCGCCGCACTGTCATGCTAATCGCGCGCGCCGGTCGCATCAGGCCCACTTGGAATACACGGCACGCCAGATTGCCGCCCTCAGCAGAATGTGCTCAAGATTCAGATTCGGCCCGGTGGCCTGTTCTCGGCAATGCGCTCGTTGGTGGCGCCGTGTCGGCCATTTGCAGTCTGGCGGCGGTGTCCCATCCTGCAGGCGCGAGCGGTACCCATCCTTGTCTCCTGAGGTTCCGCAGTGAGGTCAGCTCGCTGTTCTAAGAGTCCAGCTAACCGACGCATGATCAGGCTATCATTCACGCCGCATAGGGGCTGGGCAATCCGAGGTGATGCCTTTGATAGAGCATTGACTGAAAGTAAAGCCCAGTCTATTTGGGGAGATGGTAAGGAAATGTCCGTCTGCTGCGGCAGATAAGGTCAAGCAGTTTTCACGGTCCACAGAACTGAGGCTGAGATGAAGTATATAAGGCGGGGAGCGGAATTCACTCAGAGGGGGAGCCACAGTAGGTCAGTGGCACACTGCGATGTGATGACGATTTGGTATTTCAATTTATTTGCTACTAACTAGTGCATATCGGCATACCTAGCTGACGTAGCGTTTAGTTTGGAGTCATGTTTCCTGGTTATTCAATGGCATTCCCTTTCATTTCCTCCAAGGCATGGCAAATTCTGAACATCGAGTAGGATGGGAAAGAACTATTGAAAATTCATTGAATTTGATTTTTCATAACTTTGTCGTTAGTTGTAGTTTTTAATACTAGGGTTGACTATTAAGTAATGGAAGTGCCTTAAGCAATTAAACGTTTTTGCACGTGCACATGTTTTCTTGGTGTCATGTCATGCGCCGATGTTTTTTCTATCCAATGGTGAAGACCACATGTCCTTAGCTACTTCTTGCTCCAAGCTATCGTCGTTTTCCCAAGAGACCACCCGAACCTGCGGCGCACCATGAAAAAGGAGTCTGGCAATGGCCAAAATCGCGCGCCAAGCGCCAGCGCGAGGTCATCAGAGCTTATTGGCTTATTGTTATGGCTACACAATGGACAATTTCTATATTTTCATCAAAACAATACACATTGGCACGATAAATGACAGCATACACTACTCCACATAATCGCCTTCAAGGATCACACACCATTCCAGCCTCGTCTTGACCCACTCCTGGAACGCCGACAGAAGACTGATCGGCGCTTTCTTTCTCAAACCGATGAAACCACCGACATATCGTCTGTGGGGAGGCTGCGTCGCTCCATACACTTAGAAAATAAATTTTCTGATATTGGTAGGCCTTTTCCCTACGACAAACTGAGCTCTAATGACCTTGCACTCGGCGCTGGCGCGCGGCTTTGGCCATTGCCAGGTGGTGCGCCACAGGTTCGGGAGGTCTCTTGGGAAAACGACGATAGCTTATAGCAAAAAGTAGCTAGGGACATGTGGTCTTCACCATTGGATAGAAAAAAGATCGGCGCATGAAATGACACCTAAATGATGTGTGCACGTGCAAACCCGTTTAATTGCTTAAGGCACTTCCATTACTTAATAGTCAACCCTAGTATTTAACCAGTTGTACATACATCCCAATTCCCAAGCATAAGCATCCCTGGACATTGTCGGAATATGCACACAGTTTGCATTCATTTACCCAAACAACTGCACTGCCTCTCACGTGGTCACAGCGTGCAGCTGTGCTCCGTCAGTGCTGTCGGCCGTCCTCCCCATGGGTACCCCCCTCCCCCCTCCCCTCTCCGTGCTCTGACGACGCCGCCGGCGGCCGAGCCGGCTCCCCACTGATGAGGCTGACCTCTCCGGTGACCCCGCGTTAATGCGCCCTCCAGAGGCCGGCCAGACGATGATAAGGTCGTCAGCCTATCCCCAATGGAAACTTGATGCCAACATGAGCGCGGCCACTTTGAACTTGGTGTTTTTGTTCTCGCCCAAGTATGATGGATTTTGGCCCAGGTTCCACGTTCGTCTTCGCTTGAAGCCTGATATCGAGGATGCGAGCTGAAAGTGTTGAGTGAAATTCAATTTACTGTAAATACAACGGATATTATAGTTACGGTGACCACATCAACGACTTGTCAATGCTTCCAAATGCTTCGAGTTCATAAATGCGTGTATCTAATTAAACATGATGCTATTAACCATGAATGAAACACATCCATTAATGTATTATTATCATTAGCTAGGCACATAGAACATTTTTCAAATTTGTAGGCGTTATTTCTCGACACCAGACATAGTGCGGCTCCGATGCTCCTTATGAGGGTTTGGAAATGCAGAAGGGTAATAGGCGGGAATGCCGGCCATATGTCAGTCATACGTCATACGTGTTGAGCATACGTACTGTGATTTGTGAATGCGTGGATGTGTGCTCGATATACTCCCCCTCCCCATGATATTCCCCATCGTATGACGTGAGCTTGTGAAAAGCCACTCCAATGTGTGGATCTGGCTCGAATATATCTGTATCTGTATCTGTATCTATCAGATCCGGTATGTGGGAAAGGCACAGGCATTATATTAGCACAGGCAATAAGCAATTAGGAGTTTTGGGTGCAACTAAGATCCCTTTTAAGACCTATCAATCTATGTTATGGCTGCTTAGTTTGCGTAATTTTTGCCACTATGCCCTAATTATGCTCTAATTGCCCCCTCTTTTTACAGCTTATCATGTGACATCCAAGCGCATTATTACACGACGACATGCAATGCTTGCTAAAGCACCACTTGAGTAAGCTATAAGCATTGTATCTGTTACAGGTAGTATGAGAAATCAGTTAGTTTGCAAACTACCTAGGGAGTTTGCAAACTCCCTGAACGATCAGGTAGTTTGCAAACTCCCCAGGTAGCTTGCAAAGTACCTGGTCGAACAGGTAGTTTGCAAACTCCCTAGGTAGTTTGCAAAGTCCCTAGTTAGTTTGCAAACTCCCTAGGGTTGTTGCAAACTACCTATAGGTAAAATGCAAAAACGACGAAACAACAGCCATATACGAGTACATATGTAGATAAGACGCGATGAATTGGTTCATAGCTCAGAATGAAGCTTGGCAGCAATGGTGCATAACGAGACGATGTGGTGTTTTGATGACGCTCTTTCGCAGCTAACTATTTATTTTTGTCTTGCTCGCAAATATCACCTTACAGATTAATGTCTGCCCTTTTTCTTGTAGTCGACAACATGTTACGTTGCCATCCACCTCCTTTCCTTGGACGTCAGCGGCCTCTCCTCCACCGGTCTGGCGTCCATCAGAAAGCGGATGACGTCGCCATGCTCGGCGTCTTCCACGACTCGAGTTATGCCTCGAGAGTTATTGCCGCTCAGCGCTTCCTCCCACTCCCGGAACCTCTGATCGAACAGTTCGTGAGACATCCCCACAGAACCACAGAGCAACCACAAAACAGAAATTGCGATCACTATGCTGCCTCTCCACACTCCGCTCAGCACTGATGACCCGCCTGCACTGGGCACCGTCCACCAGCCGTGGCTCGACAGCGCCTTTCATCCGTATCCCGCAGGCACACACTGATCTGACCTGTGAAGCTCGAGGCAGTCGACTGCTGACTATATACCAAGATCGGGTGGAAGCGGGGCGTTGGGTTGACTGGTAGGTACTATCATATATTTTCCGTTTGTTCGAAACTTAAAAAAACTTTTTTGATTTTTTGGGTAATATATCCAATTTCATTTTTCATTTTTAGGGGTCAAAAATCGAAAATTTTAAAAATCCGAGATTGCAGATTTGTAGCCCTGTTGATTTCACACCTTTTAAGTCTTGATCATTTTTTTATATCTTGAAAGCTGTAGGTCTGACAGCTCTTCTCGCGAAGCACTTTTTTCGGTCGAAAATGGCAGAACATTACGTCATTCTGACGTCATTTATGGCCAACCTATCAAAGCCTCTGGAAAATTTTGGTCACAAATACAATGTGTAAAATTGATGCCCGGAGAAGTTCTGAAAGTTTGATGGCGATAGCTGCAGCCGTTTAGGAGATATTGACGTAAAAGGACAGGGGGGCCGTTTCGGCCCCCCCCCTACGGGGCGCGGGTTAGAAATCAGGATGTCATCTTTAGTCAACCCAACGCCCCGCTTCCACCCGATCCTGGTAGCCAGCAGTCGACTGGCCCGAGCTTGACAGGTCAGGTCAGTGTGTGCCTGCGGGATACGGATGAAAGGTGCTGTCTGGCCACGGCTGGTGGACGGTGCTCAGTGCAGGCGGGTCATCAGTGCTGAGCGGAGTGTGGAGAGGCAGCATAGTGATCGCAGTTTCTGTTTTGTGGTTGCTCTGTGGTTCTGTGGGGATGTCTCACGAACTGTTCGATCAGAGGTTCCGGGAGTGGGAGGAAGCGCTGAGCGGCAATAACTCTCGAGTCGTGGAAGACGCCGAACATGGCGACGTCATCCGCTTTCTTATGGACGCCAGACCGGTGGAGGAGAGGCCGCTGACGTCCAAGGAAAGGAGGTGGATGGCAACGTAACATGTCGACTACAAGAAAAAGGGCAGACATTAATCTGTAAGGTGATATTTGCGAGCAAGACAAAAATAAATAGTTAGCTGCGAAAGAGCGTCATCAAAACACCACATCGTCTCATTATGCACCATTGCCGTCAAGCTTCATTTGGAGCTCTAAACCAATTCATCGCGTCTTATCTACATATGTACTCGTATATGGCTGTTGTTTCGTCGTTTTCGCATTTTACTTATGTAGTTTGCAACAACCCTAGGGAGTTTGCAAACTAACTAGGGACTTTGCAAACTACCTAGGGAGTTTGCAAACTACCCGTTCGACCAGGTACTTTGCAAACTACCTAGGGAGTTTGCAAACTACCTGATCGTTCAGGGAGTTTGCAAACTCCCTAGGTAGTTTGCAAACTAACTGATTTCTCATACTCCCTGTAACATATTGATTGTTTTACGTGGTTTTACTGTAAGTACTTTGATTTGTATTTTGTATTTGCTTTAGCAGTAAGTGTTGAAATCAGCAGATTTGCCAAGTACATACTTACGCCATTGTTACCTACATCATTGAAGTCTTCTTTGCTTTGTTTGAGCAACAAATAGTTATGCAAAGACGGTCGAGACGTACGCATTTGGTCAAAGGATTTAGGCCGAAAACGATTTCAGATATTATAAGAAATAAGTAATTCACTCATTCAAAATATCTCGCTGAATATGAGCTGAACTGTTCGAAATCCTCTGAAGGCGAGTCTTCTCTCCCGAGTGCATATTACATTTTAACCAAAGAATGCAAATGTTCCCGCAGCCTACCCCAGCACATTTGGGCGAAACGCTTTGCTTTGCGTGCCCGGTCACCACCTGGGCCGATTCCCATAAGCCCATTGGCTATTTCTGTCGACACTGAGACGCCCTCCCCATTGGAAATGACCTTCCCAGCAGTTTCCTCAGCACACAACTGGCAGTTCAACCTCAGAAACTGGCTACCGTGACTATTCGTGACGAGCTCATGAGCGCTTCGTGACGAGTCTGTGGCAGTTTGGCGAGGGGTTCGTGACATTTCGTGACCAGACCCGAGGTGGTTTCCCGACTATCCTAATGACGGCCAGAAACCGCCCAGGAAACGCTCGCACGGCTTACGGACGTCTTTCGCTCGTGAATCTTTGCGGACATTTTTCACAGCCACAGACGCCAAGCCCAGCACTTTCCGGCTCAGTCGTCTCTGGAAGCGTCGCCCGCCGACTGTGCTCCGATTGCGTCATTTTTACCGATGTTCCCACCTACTTCTGCTCTGAAAGCATTGATTCGACCGCCGAGTCAAGAGGCTCGGCGTGCCTTTTCCTTGGCGACACATTCTGCAGGGAAGAGGCGCTCTAACGTTCCAATTTCTCAGAAGCACGGCGCCTGAGCTATGGTAGATACTTGGTATCAAAGAACCTCACGTAGCATTTGCACGGCGCCATACCTACGATTGGCTCAGCTTCCCTATTTCGGGATGACCGGCCTGTGGTCCTTGAAGAGTTGTTCTCTTTCTCGCATTGCTATGTTGCGGCGATCCCCATATTCCTGAAATTCCTCTTCGTCCGTAAACAATCATCAAAATCAACTAACTTAAGTTTACCCTCTCAAACTTGTATGTAACCCGTTTCAGATACCGTTGTTTAAAAATACCAACAAGATTTCATCAAACCGGCTTACTCAACGCCATCTCTCGGTCACCATCACCGTCCGTCGATGACACAATCGTCCACATATCCACTCAGACTCCACCAGCCCGTCCCGAGTCAGCGCCACGCCCCCCCCCCCCTCCCCCCTCCAGCCCGCGGGTGACTCTGATGACTCTGTGGAGGCCCATCGACCGGTCCACGCGCCGGTAGTCAGTAGTCGGTAGTCAGTAGTCAGTAGTCACCTCAGCTCCCATCAGTCAGGGAGGCGACGACCATTGTTTTCACTGCGCTCATCGAATCACTGCCGACGCCGCTAATATCACCGACGTCGGAACAGGGGGAGAGGGAGATAGAGAAGAGAGGAAGGAGGAAAAGAAGAGAAGAGAGAGAGGTAGAGAGGGGAGAGAGTGAGAGATAGATAGATAGAGAGTGAGAAAGATGAATAGAGTGAGAGAGAGGGAAAGAGAGAGAGAGAGAGAGAGAGAGAGAGAGAGAGAGAGAGAGAGAGAGAGAGAGAGAGAGAGAGAGAGAGAGAGAGAGAGAGAGAGAGAGAGAGAGATTATGCAAGGAGTTAGACGGAGCGGTGCAGACAGGAAGACAGTCGTACCAGGCGTGAATTGTCTGATGGCGCCGCGCCTGCTGGCGGCGTTATCTCTGACTGTCCGTGCCACGCTGGAGGATGGTCTCTCTCTCCCTCTCCCACTCTCTCTCTTTCCCCCTCTGTCTCTCTCTCTCTCTCTATCTCTCTCTCTCTCTCTCTCTCTCTCTCTCTCTCTCTCTCTCTCTCTCTCTCTCTCTCTCTCTCTCTCTCTCTCTCTCTCTCTCTCTCTCTTCTCTCTCTCACTCTCACTCTCTCTGTCTCTGTCTCTGTCTCTGTCTCTCTGTCTCTCTGTCTCTGTCTCTGTCTCTGTCTCTCTCTCTCTCTCTCTCTCTCTCTCTCTCTCTCTCTCTCTCTCTCTCTCTCTCTCTCTCTCTCTCTCTCTCTCTCCCTCTCCCTCCCCCTTTCTCTCTCTGCCCCCCTCTGCCTCCGCTGGTGTGGCCCGCTCTGTTGGCGGGGATCAGGTGGCGGGCGGACATTATTGATGATCCAGGCCGGAGGCCCGGTGGCTGAGGAGTCGCCAGAGAGGCCGCTCGTCCTGCCCCAGAGACACAGAGACACACACCATGGTGTGTGTCTCGCGACCTTCACGTCACCCGCATCCTGCAGGATGCGGGTGACGTGAAGGTCGCGCCGGCGAGCAGTGATCTCCAGCTCGCCAGGCGCGTGACGGAAATGGAGCGGACTTGAGTGGGTGGCAAAAGACGACAGGTTGCTGAAACAGCATCAAATGCGAGCTTGTGCGCAAAACCCGCTCTTGATATATAGTCACCCGACCTCCGACCGTGCTGCCGTATGTTTTTTTTTTTTTTGCAATCATTGTCACCTACGATGCGCTGTGTGATGAAATAAAATTTAACAGTGATGGGGGTTATGCCCCCTCCCTTGGGACCCCGCTACCGTCGCCGCACAGTGCGAGGCTGCCCGTCGCCCCATCACCTGCACCAGTCTCTGAACGTATCTGGCCTTCTGTTTCAGTGCGCAACCGCCCCCGATGTGTAGTGAGATCGTCTCGCTGCCGAGGGAGTGCGTAATCTTCCTGCGATGATCACCAGGCTGACAGCAGCGCTTACCTCCTGTCTCCACTTATCCGCCGTCCTTGGACAAATCGACATCAGTGGAGGTAAGCGATCACCTGAAAAGATCATGATCTTTCCCTAATATAAACTTATTATCTCAATTTATTTCAATTAATAATACCACACGGTGTGGTACTCTTTGTAATTCGCTTCCTTTTTGCTTACTTTAGTATATTGAGTACCTTGAGTAGGCATTTTTACTTCGTAGACGCCCACATGAACAACACTTTATAACTAATCATAATTTTATGCACATACCTGATTGTACTCCGCTATTAACCCGGCGGCCGCTGGGCCTCCGCGCCACCCGCCGGCCGCTGGGGGGGGGGCATATAGTTGCCCCCCCTTTACTTCCGCGGCGATATCGTCGCAACGCGAAGAGATAGAGAAGCGAAACTTTGCACACATCTTCCTGAATACCTAGCCGAGGTTGTGTCCAAATTTGGTGTCGATCCCATTTGAAATGACGTCACAGTGACGTCATAAGTTAACTTATAGATTTGCGACTCTCAGTTTCCTCACGATACATCAGGTATATGGGACCGAAAATAAAGGGCCGATTATTGGTTAGCAACTAGATGGAAGTGTACTTAGATGTTTTAGGATGACAGCAGGTGCTGTCTAGTTCATTTACAGTTGAGTTTCATGCTCAGCGTGATCAGAAACGGTCCATATCGGAAAACGACAAAACTTTATGACGTCACTGTGACGTCATCTTAGATGCTACAACCACCAAACTTTCTTCAAACATTGCCTAGGTATTCATTTGAAGCTATGCCAAGTTTCACGTTCGTAGCTCATCAGATTTCGGAGATATTCCACAAAACGTAAAGGGGGGGCAACTTTATGCCCCCCCCCCCCCCCAGCGGCTCGTGGGTTAAGGTCACTAATTTAAGATTTATTGAGTAGCATGCATAAGTTAATTGGCTGGTTATTTAAAGCGGTGGCGTCACTACAGCTGTCGACTCGTTGGTTTAAAGTTTTATGGTCCCATATTTGTGCGCGGACGAAAGTTGGATGAGTACCGAATTAGGTGGCATGCGATAAAGATTCCCTTAGCAGCCGTAGCCAAGGCCGTAGGCCGCAGCTTCGTACTACTCCACTGCTGTTAATGTTTCAGCAGCAAAGTCAGTTCAGATTATTTTCGAATTGCGAATAACAAATATTAATATGATATGATTGCTTTCGTATGTGTGAAATTACAGGTCATCTAAAAGACCGAACGAATCAATGTTCTCTTTAGCATGAACAGTTGTATGGTATGTATGATAAAACATGTTTAGGAATTGAATAATTTAACATCCGCTGAATAGCACACCATCAGTGCACTTACATACTACCTCATTGATCTTTTGATAATATTATGATCTGCTTCCAGATGTAAATATAACATAAGGTAATTCCATGATGCAATACGGTGATGCTATTTAATTCAATGATCCTTTTAAAATACACACCGTTCACTGCCAGCTTTTCACTTTGCACCTGCACGGACTGACTTTGTTGCGGCCAAGGCAATTTGTGACTCGTAGCACTAGCGAACCTCGCTTAGTGCTATTCTTGGCAAGGACTCTGCAATGTTAGGTGGGTGGGGTTGATTACAGCAAAGCCTGCGGCCCATGTTCCTGTGATTGCAGCCGTCGGTCCCCTCCACTTCCATCACACAGCTGTTCCTTCGCCCCTGAGCCAGCTCTGAGTGCACTTGTCTGTCAACGGAAGCGTTGTGGATTCGTTCGATAGTTTCTCAGCGACAACTGGGCAGTGTATGTTTGGAGTGCTCCAAGGACGCGCGAGGAGCGCGATCAAAGCTGTTCTCCGGTGCTGCCGGCCCGTATCTACATACACATAGAGGTAGACCTGTATCAGGTCTCTGGTGCCCTCCATTGCCCGAGTTCCCGTAATGAAGCCTAGCTTCATTCTGACTATTCAATTTTCCACCTGAAATTTTAATTCATTTGATGACCGCGAGAAAACAGGATTTGTGGATAATAAGTACATACACACCTGTATGAGAAGAGAAGCGCTGATACTGCTGGTTTGGCCTGGAATGGTTCAGAAATGGTGTACTCCTCAGAGTTCACTTTGAAAGGGAACAGTTTTTTATCGTCTTTGTTATCGGTGCAAATAAAAAATTTATAGAGTAGTAAAATATAAAAAGGTGAAATGGCGCCATTCTGGCTTCAATTCCAGTAGTAGAGCTTCCCAATCGTTCGAGAGTTTCCAGAGTTGTAAACACGTCAGTCGTTCTACCGGACTGTTTTGCAATAAGTCTGCGGCCGATAGGTTTAGTGTCTCTGTCGGACCGCAGTCGATGGGCTGATGTTTCCGGGAAACACACCGCACCCTGCACCGGGCTGTTTGACTGCAGCGCTAATAGCTCAACGACACGACTATTTATCATGTTCTATGTGCTTTGCATAGAGTTAACACCTGCGCTGGTAGCGATGTAAATTACCTGACACAATCTAACACACCCACCATAATAAACGGGCTGCCGAGGCTATGTTTTTCGTAAGCTGTTAATGAACGTCACAAACTGGCTATGATCACTTTGAACAGCTACACCGACAATGGGAAAGTTCCGAGAACTAACAGCGCAAAAATAGTCGAACACTCAAAGGGATCATGTTTAACAGAACGGAAACTTATAATTGCAGGCAGTTGTAAGTGCTATTTTGAGATTGCGCTCGAAAAATGGCAGCTGTTTATGCCTTCTCGAGTTATTAGTTGTTTGAAGAGGTATAATTTACAACAGGTTTCATGACACTTTTAGTTGTAAGTTAAGTGTTCTAGGCATACCTCATTTACTTAGAGCGGTGCAAAAGAAAAAAGAAGATAATAAATTGCTTGACTTGAACGTTGCGGTCACCATGCCAATTCTCTACACCTCAACGCATGCTGGTCTGAACCCTCTTTGCAGACGATCCCTTTGAAGACGCAGACTGTTTGGCCCGCGTATTTTATTACCTTGAGCCACCATACCTGTGCAGAGAACAGTGAGACAAAGCCTCCTCGTAGTAAATAGATGTAGTTCACTGCGGTTGGTGTGACTGGTTGGCAGAGTGCTCGGTAACGGGGAATTTATGATTGAATGAGTGTATGTATTTAAAACAGACATCCGCACATCCGATCCATCTACTCAGCGGGTCCATTTAGTACTAAAAACAATATTAATCAACTGTTTGAAATTTTAGCTAGCTTTCGAATTTATTTATTTATTCCTCCAATGCCTTGACGTACGTTTTGAAAGAAATGACCTCGACCGTGTAATGACCTTCAGACTACGTATGGATTAATGACATGGCTGACTCAGAGTAAGAAATGCACATAATACCTAACCTGATTAGATGTTTTTTACTAAATGTATGCACTGCATAACACTGTGCAGACTACGAGACAGAGACTCATCTACACTGTTAAAATAAAGTATTTTACATCGCCTCGTGTCAGCGGGCGGGCCAGAATTGGTTACTTCAAACGGCACTATTTCAACTGTCTCCCAGGAAATAGAGCTAAATGTGCGGTGAAATCGCGTGCCGCGGGCTACAGTGGCCTCGGCTCCGGCAGCTAAGTGAAATATCGGTCCGAGTGAGACGTTTTGTCAATGCCAAGGCTGGAAGTCACACCGTCCCAGCGACAGCTTTGTGGCAGCGTTTCCGATAACGTGTCACTGTCAGATTGAATGTCATTTTAAATCAATGAAACTTCGATCGACGATTGATGTTGAGAGAGCATGTCAAATAAACTTGTCAAGTGTGGAATGATCACTTGCAATTTAGCTGGAGCAGCAACATTCAATTACTGTCCCATTTTTGTGTGCTACAACTCTCGATCTTTGTCTCCACTTGCTCCCTCTCTCCCTCAATATCTATCTCGCCCCCTCTTTCTCTCACTTTCTCTCCTTTCACTCCCTCTTCTTTCTCTTCCTCTTGCTCTCTTTCTACCCCCTTCTCTCCCTCTTCCATCTGAGCTTGTCAAAGGCGGACCGACAAGCCTCGGGTGCGGGTTCAACCGCAGACCATCGCGGTCTCGTCGAACCTCAACTGCCCCCCAGGCGCTGTTTGATCAAAACGACCCCGGTGAAGGCCGTTTTCCGGTAGTCGGCTCCGTCAGAGACCGCCAACTCGGCATAGCGGCCGACCCGGGGCGCCACTCGAGGCCCGGCCGGCACGCGGCCAGCGCGCCTGTCCATTGTGCCGAGTTATTCGGCCGTTGGGCGTGCTCATTGCGCCGTGAACGCCCAACTTTGCGCCCGGAGCCGTTTCGCCAGTGCACCTCGGGCCGCCGATCTTCCTCCGTTGACGTCATTAATCGGTTGGCGGAACGAACGAAGCGCCGCGCCGACTCGATTATTGCGTCATTGGAGGCCGGAGTTTGGGCGTTCGCCTGGCACTACTGGCTAGTGGCTGGCGTCCGCGGTAATTCCACGATGGGAGGTGACCCCCACCACTGTCGTCCGTACGCCGACTATCGATTTCCCGGAAATCGACAAAGCGCGATGACCTATGGGCCATTGTATAGATTGCTTTGTTTGGTGAAAAACCATCCAATGCCATTGTCGCCTGCCATTCATGTTCGCTTGTCCATTTTCGTGCGAGCGGATATTCGCTAATGGGCTTGGCCCCAGGTCAGGTAGAGCACACAAACAGTTTTTCGGGAAAGGAGACACACACGAAGCTCTAAAAACATACCAGTTGCAAAAGAGTCATTACCAAAAAGCACGCAATTCACAGGCATTGTAGCACTGAACTACGGTGAATAACGGTTGACTCCTTACAAATACAGATACCTACGAGGGTAAACATGTCTGATGTTACGACAAAATGTGTTGAATGCACCATGTTCCATTTTAAAGATGCGAGTTTAGTTTTCAGAATGTTTCATCAACTCAATCACGTCGGTTCTCTTTATTGGTTTATCTTTTTTTCTTTTAATTTTCAATGCATCATTCTGGGGTCACAAGGGCCTGGGCAAGCTTTCCCCTCAGTCTCTGCCTCGTCCACCAGCGTCTAGCTCTGGTGGGCTACTTTATTAAACATTCGAGAAGCTTAATGGCTGAATCATAGCCTTGTTTTAAAAGACTCTGAATGTAGCTTGAAACTCATGAAGATAGAGGGCTGCGTTCAACACTGAAGCTTTGAAACACGCACTGAAATTCCGACACATGCATGGCGGAGCCCAAGGAAGCCTCCTTTCATGAACTGGCAGCTCCCTCCTCTTCGCTCGCCCCCCCCCCCCCCCGTGACCTCGGCGCGCCAACTAGAATAAGGCCGCCAGTCTAATCCCATCTCATAAATTTATGAGGCGCAATAGGAATTAATCGTCTGTGGGCTGTTAAGTCCGAAATCATCATTACCACATGATCGCGAGCGAAAGATATATGGATGCTAAGGGGACGATGCAACAGAGATATTTCTGGGCCGGGAACCATGTCTCTGGAGCTCATGCCGCTCGTAAATCATACAGTGAGACTCAGAATGATTAAACGGCCATTTCTTCCCGAGTTTAGGCATTCAATATTTTAGTAAAGAATGTGGAGCTTACAACCACACGCATTTCGGGATCCGGAGCTAGTGAAACTTTTTTTAAGCTTCATTTAACTGTGTTTGGAAGGTGACATCCATTATCGAATATCGAAGCACCTTACTGTTTTCTTCGTCGTTTGCTGCTGCAGCCCATAGGGGAGAGTGGGGAAAGATGCCCAGGGTTTTACTATGTCAGATTTTATTCGAAAATGACGATCGGAAAGCAAAAACTTGGAGTTTCAACGGAAGCCGACATCATTTTTCTCCAAAAATATCACACTTTCGTGCCTGAAATATGATAATTTTTTTTGCTATTAAGCATTTCCCTGAAGAAGTGAAAGGGGGCATCTTACCCCACAGGGTGGGAAAGACGCCCCCTGGCGTTGGGTAAGATGCCCCCTGCACTATAAGTGACATAAATGGGCACGTGAATCGCCTGAACGAATCAGCAGTCCCTTCGAGCCTGCAGTAGACACCAAACGTCATCGTAAGGGCCCCCAAAAGTAGTCGTAAGGGGCTTCAGAGGTCATCGTTAGGGCCATCATAGTCCAGCGCGGCCAAACAAGCCTCCGTGGTGGCGTTCAGAGACCACTGTGAGGCCCTTGTAGGGGCCCTCGAGCCCATCGTGTTGACCCCAGATGCCAGCGCGGCCCGTGGAGCCAACGTGGGAGCCCTCAAAGGATGTCGTGAGGGGCCCTGGAGCCAATAATGGGGCCCACAGAGGCCGTCGTGAGGGCTCTCAGAGTCAGATGCCGCCCAAAAAGTCGTTGTATGGGCCGAGAGACCGGCATGGGGAGCACCCGACCGTACTGGACTCTCAATAGTCCCAGATCGGCTTTTGTCTCTAATCACAAGTATGTAATAAATGATTTGACGGGATGCTTGAAGGACAGCCTACGAATTTAGGGGGGCGTCTTTCCCCATCAGGACAGGGGGCATCTTACCCCAAGGTACCGAAGTAACATTAAATCAGTACAATTTGTTAGCCATAAAACTACACCCTGAAATAAATTGTTTGGGACACAGTACACGCATGTTAATGTATCACGACTATAGCAAGGGACGCAAAAATTATCTACCTTCTTTGATATTTACAATGTTTTGACACCAAAATATTTTTTGAAAGCAGCAAATAAAAAACATGCAATCACCAGCCAGCCGCTGCCCAACTGAGCTTCGCAAATTTTTGTGCAGTTAACAAGGCAGGCTTCCGCTTTACGCTAAGAACATTAATTTCCAGGTTCGATTCTTTGTTTCGCCGCTAGAGGGGGTGGGGCGTCTTTCCCACCCTGGGCATCTTACCCCACTCTCCCCTACACAAAAATGCTCTTCTCTCTATTATTCAGTAATGGAAGGAATCCACCATTATTTTCCACAAACAGTCTAAGCACGGCTAAACAAACATTTCTGTCTGCTGTATCCACAGTCGTGCCCTGGCCCCGTCGGCCGGCTCTGCCCGGGGGCTGCGTTAGGAGCAGCCCCCGGGCAGGTCCGCCGGCGTGCCACTCTGGGCGGCCCGGCCCCACCCAGCGACACTGACACAGGCCCGGGCTGGACCGGGCTGGGCCGGGCCGGGTCGGGCGCCACCCACCATCGACCAGCGGCGGCCGGCCACCGGCGCGACGGCCCGTAACCACCGCCAGAAGCATCAGCACCGCTCGGACAATGCGCCCAACCACCGGCCAAAATTAATGGCCACTCAGTCAGGCCTGAATGAGACCTTTGTGGTCGGCGCCGGCCGTCGGCGACGGCAGAGTCTGCCTCTGGTGGCCGGCTTGTCATCGCCAGAGCGGCCGGCCCGCTCGCTGTCCGCGCGCGCGGCAGGACGGCCCGCTCGCTGTCCGCTCGCCCTCCGCTCGGCTCGCCCGGCCGGCCAGCTGTCCGCTCAGCCCGCTGTCGTGCCGCCGTCGACCCGCTCCGTCCGTATTCTCCGAAGAGCCCAAAAGCCGCGTCGACAGTCGACGAGCCGCGTTCATCACTGAGCAGCTCCTCGAGGGCTGCTCGTCGGGGATTGGATACGGCGCTCAATCGGCTCAGGAGTGGCGAAATCGACAGGTGCCGCTGTGCCGGCTCCGCGCCGCTCCCAATCATTGCTCGCTCGATCTCTGAAAGGCCAACGCTGTGCGAGTGTCGCGCGGCGACGCTCCCCAACAATAGCTCCATTGTTGTCTGTATCCAATGGTCAGTGCCACCAGTCGTAGGCGGAATGGCGGGCATGTCTCTATCTGTCTCTGTCTCTGTCTCTGTCTCTGTCTCTGTTTCTGTCTCTGTCTCTGTCTCTGTTTCTGTTTATCTAACATCTCTCTCACTCTCTTACTCCTCTCGCTCTCTCCCTTCTCCCGCTCCCCGACCTCAAATTTCCAATCACACATTGGGTAATATTTTGCTAAACATTGTCTGATGCTTACATTACGTGACGTATTATGGGATACTTTAAGTTAGCTCAGTAACGGCATTTATAATGGAAATTGCTAAAAGTGAAATGGTACTAGGCCGTATTGACGAATGACAAATAGAGCTGACAGGTCATGACGTATAAGTGGCAAATCTAGGCTAGTATTTTGCTTTGCTTGTCTTCAAAAATATCATGGCAATGACATAATAAATGAGTTAAATCTCATTAACCTTTGACAGTTCTTGCAACAGGTGAGGAAAGGCGATCTATGCCCACTCGTGTGCTATATTCGAATATGAGTTCGAAACGTTATCGTTATGCCTTTGAGTCATCCTGGATACAGTTGCATGGCTGTACATATATACCTACCTACAACGGCACCATGCCTCAGACTCTTACACAACATAGAACACCTCCCGCTGAAGCGAAAATAGTCTATTCTGACATCTGAGAATAGATGACTCGTGAATCAAATCCTGCAATATGAGAACATCCTGGTATGTATCTGATAAACTGTCAGGACTGCCGATATTACCTGCCACCGCAGTGTGTGGACTCCGGCGGCAGACAACGGAATGGCGTGAACTACACGTGCAATGAACAGTGGTGAGTGATGGTCAGCAGTCATTGCATGTCACGTGCGTGTGCAGTGAGCGGCCATCGATCGCAGTGGACGCGCAGAGCCGCGACAATGACCCTGTGGCTCGGTGGACAAACAGAGAGGACGGGGCAGACCGCAGCTCTCAGGACGGCCGCGGCCCAACTCAAAGAGCGGCTTAAACTCGGTCGACCGCCTTCATCCATCAGAGGCTATACACACGAGGGCCGGAGCTGTGTTATGAGTGTGTGCTCTCACGGATGAAAGGGGCTCCGAGCGCCGCGCGTGCTACGACCGCGACCCATTGAGGGCGGCGCCCACTTACTGGCGCTAGCAATGTGGGGGATATGTGCAGCGATTCTTCACCGCGAACTGACAACGACGCCCGCTCAATCACCTGGCTGCAATTTCTGCAGCGCTCCGCCGCTCGGACGGAAAATTCACCGCGGCCCACCGGACTGGTCGTAGCCAGCGATAGTGCCCACCCAGCTTAAAACTTGTATTAGCCTCCCACCGTGGCATGTATTGGCTTACCGGGTAGCTGCACGTAAAATGGACGTCAGTTCCTCCCCAGTAATTATGGATGGTCTGAAATACGGTGATGTAGCTCCCATCATATGACCGTCATATTTAGCCTGAATGCGCGCCGGGCTGAGTACGATGGTCGCCATCCATCTGCGAGCGACGATCACCGACTCCGCCTATGGTCCAGCCCTTCTCTGTATCCGGACCTCCATTTGTACACATACACCACCATTATAAATGCGCCCCACTCGGCAGGGCAGGCGGTCCATACCCCGCCCCGCCGCCTGCCCGCAGCCCTTTTCAGGTCGATGAATGAGCCTAACGAGTCTGGTCAGGAAAAACAGCGCCCGTACTGTGCGACCGGTAATAGATAGCCTCCTGTCGGCAGTCGACTCAAGTGAAGAACGGAACGGCCCACCAAGACGGATGACTCGGGACAGAAGCAATAGGCGCCGCGGGCGGTCCGCCCGAGCCGGCCGACGGTGTAATAACCCGCGAGCGAATTGACAGGGCGGCCCGAGAGCCCATCGTATTGCATCGCCAGACGTAACCCGATTGCAGAAACACATTGCACAGACTGCGCTGGAATGCAACCCGGATGTGTGATTATTTAAGTGCATTTGATATGCGACTGAGAGGGAAGTGCGAGTTTTATTGCATGGCTTGTCTGTGACTTACTTGGAAATGTTAGCAGATCCATCAACCCCCGAGGTTATTATCCATAACATCATATATGGTAAGCTGGCTATGGATGGCCGTCTTTATTAAGGCCATAGACCATCCGAGATCAGGCGCCGTTGAGATTTATGCCGCGCTTCAGATCCGGCGTTGCTGTATTTTGCCAGCCCGCTTCAGTGATGTATGTGTGCTTTCCATCGGTAAACCGTGCTTTTGCGAGGCTGCTTCTTGATATATTGGTTTCCAAAATACATATTCTTTATCACCACTGCACAGCACTGCTTGCCGCGTCAATATAACTTGACGAAACCTTTCAGCTCGTTTGCCGGGCAAAGTTGCGTCAGGCGCTTAATGCCATAACTTATAAGAAGCTGTTCCATTCAAGTCTCGCCTAATCTGGCTAACTTTCAACATCTCAACTTCTGAAATTCGGAAAACTGAGCAACTACTTGAGATGGCGTTACTGACACCAATCATTTCGATATCGACATATGTTTCTAATGTTCACGCCCCTGAGATGGCCGGAAAATTGCTCGAGTTATATTTCACCGAAATGTTTTCGCAGCCACTGTCCGAAGAGCCAAACTCTGGTAATACCGCCAACCGAGAACGTGTTTCTTGTTGTTAGTTAGATGGAACCGAAGCCCTCAGACAACCGTCGTACGACTTCTTCTGTTGTTTATACACAAAATAGACATGAAAATTTGACTGGAAAAGCCGTAGGTAGGGGAGAGTGGGGTAAGATGCCCAGGGTGGGAAAGACGCCCCACCCCCTCTAGCGGCGAAACAAAGAATTGAACCCGGAAATTAATGTTCTTAGCGTAAAGCAGAAGCCTGCCTTGTTAACTGCACAAAAATTTGCGAAGCTCAGTTGGGCAGCGGCTGGCTGGTGAATGCATGTTTTTTATTTGCTGCTTTCGAAAAATATTTTGGTGTTAAAACATTGTAAATATCAAAGAAGGTAGATAATTTTTGCGTCCCTTGATATAGTCGTGATACATTAACATGCGTGTACTGTGTCCCAAACAGTTTGTTTCAGGGTGTAGTTTTATGGCTAACATATTGTACTGATTTAATGTTACTTCGGTACCTTGGGGTAAGATGCCCCCTGTCCTGATGGGGAAAGACGCCCCCCTAAATCCGTAGGCTGTCCTTCAAGCAGCCCGTCAAATCATTTATTACATGCTTGTGATGAGAGACAAAAGCCGATCTGGGACTATTGAGAGTTCAGTACGGTCGGGTGCTCCCCATGCCGGTCTCTCGGCCCACACAGCGACTTTTTGGGCGGCATCCGACTCTGAGAGCCCTCACGACGGCCTCGGTGGGCCCCATTATTGGCTCCAGGGCCCCTCACGATATCCTTTGAGGGCTCCCACGTTGGCTCCACGGGCCGCGCTGGCATCTGAGGTCCCCACGATGGGCTCGAGGGCCCTCAAGCATCATGAAGACCTATAAGGGCCCGACAGTGGTCTCCGAACGCCACCACGGAAGCTTGTTTGGCCGCGCTGGACTATGATGACCCTAACGATGACCTCTGAAGCACCTTACGACCACTTTTGAGGGCCCTTACGATGACGTTTGGTGTCTACTGCAGGCTCGAAGGGACTACTGATTCGTTCAGGCGATTCACGTGCCCATTTATGTCACTTATAGTGCAGGGGGCATCTTCCCCAACGCCAGGGGGCGTCTTTCCCACCCTGTGGGGTAAGATGCCCCCTTTGACTTCTTCAGGAAAATGCTTAATAGCAAAAAAAGTTATCATATTTCAGGCACGAAAGTGTGATATTTTTGGAGAAAAATGATGTCGACTTCCGTTGAAACTCCAAGTTTTTGCTTTCCGATCGTCATTTTCGAATAATATATGACATAGTAAAACCCTGGGCATCTTTCCCCACTCTCCCCTACATCAGGGAAATTGGAACCTCTGGAACTGCGGAAGACGATGAAAATGGCTCCCAGCTTCTATTGCCTAAAATCGTATTGCAGCAAAATAACTCTAATAGTTAGTTGTTGTTGTTTTTTATTGTTATATTGTAAGCAGTTAGCTTTGCACTTCATACCATTATTAACATTGTCGCATCGGCGTTATATAGTAAGTGTAGCGCTGGCCGCTGGCGTTGTAGTTTGGGCTTGATGTTGGTACATCAATTAGCGTGTTTGATGATGACACCGTAGCAAAGTAGCATAACCTTTGTTTTTCTTCGGAACCATGATTGGCTGGTACGATTATTTGTAGTTCTGCAGCCATAACTGTTCTCGAAAAGTCAGGACATTTGACTACTATCACTGGCATTTCTTGCCTTCAAGTTTTTTTTCTTGCCTTCCAGTTGATATTTATTTATTATCGTTTGCATTTATAACTTTCCAGAGGCTTATATATGTTATATAACCTGGGGTAGGGATGAGGTGACCTTTCTGTTTTTCATTGTGCATGTCACCTGAGTTTACATTACAAAATTGTGTGTAAGCATTTCAAAAGCATTACTTTTGTGGAAACTCTACTGATCCTGCAAACAGTGCACGTGCAGTGTTAAATGTCACCATATTTGCTTGCTCTCTATGGACGTAAGAAGCCCTGTTTTTCGACCATGCGTTGTACGATAGATAGGTAGCACGTTATTTTCCAAAGTCGCTGTAGCTGAGCTGCCTGCGGCAGTTGTGTATAGCGTGGACGTGCCACAATATATTGCATAAAAAGGCTAGACCTCAACGGAACTCAAGGATCTTGCCATTAGTTAGATATCTGAGAGGTATAGGTAAAAAAGAATAGGCGAAAAAAATCAATGAGTAGTCCATTGAGAGCAAAACTACTTTATGGCCGTTTTCACGACGGAATAGCAGGCATCTATTTAATCCCCATTTGATCCTTTGGTTCCTCAGGAATTTTAGTAGTTCTTTTTAGTAGGTTCCCCAGCTTTCGAATGAATGGTGCGTTAGTTTGCTATTTTTCTATTAAATATCACATGGATTTACTTTATCTAAGGATTTATCACTAATATCAACATAAAGCGTAAGCACAATTATAAAATTATGAAATTATTAAATACTAGTACAATAGTTAAAAAAAGATACTGAGTTGCCAGGCTACAAAGAATATATTCATTTATGGCGCACGACAGACATTTAGAAAGCAGCGCCCTGTTTTATTGCACGCTGCTAGCCGCTTCCATTGGGTTTTGCAGGCCGACGTCATTGGTCGTTACACGTATGATGTCACGCGACTTGTGGCCTGTCACGGCTCTTTAATGATCTCCACTAAATGAATGCAACAATGGCCTTTTAAGTTGATCTCTGTGGCCATCTGTCTATGGAGCGACCAATATGAAAGTTGGGTGAATTTACCGGGGTTACATGACTATGAGCAAGCAAATGTGTATCAGGAATGGATTTAGGTGGAGAATTGCACTGGACCATGAGTGCTCGAACGCTCCCAATTCCACGCCGGTTTGGCTTTGGAGCCGAGACAGACGATGCGGGTCAAGGTCACCGCTGGGGTAACTGTGGATTGGCTGCGCCCGAGCACCCGTAACGCGGCACAATTCTCCATCTATGGATTTTCCTATTCGCTCAGCATTGTGATAGGCGTTCGTAATAGCATTTACTCTGCTCATGTACCTATCCCCGGTTATTTAAAAGAAGTTTTTGTGGGGGAATAGCACGGCTTTAGGTACTCGGTGGCCCTATTCACGACTTTCAAAGAATGCTCCGATAACTAAACACCGCACAGACCTACTGCATTAGTGAATCTGACAGAAGGTCTGTGGAATTACATCCCCCCTCACCACACCCCTAAAAACTCATCCAGTGTCCAAAACCACTTTTATCGACTCGTCAAAAAAAAAAACACACACACACACATACACACACAAAGCATGGGGCATGTCAGCTCTCAGTTCATTTATCATTGTCTTTACCATGGTTCAATTGCATTGCGCGATTTAAAGCGCGTGAGTGCCTATATAGTATATATGTAGAAAATAATATCTACAGCAAAACATCCAAAATTACAAAGGCTACAATGCTTAAAAAGTAGGTTCATCAAGGAAGCCCATTTTTACTTGCGTTGTGTTCCCAACCATGCGATTCCAACGCGGGCTATTCGCAACGTCTGTTAAGGCACGTTAACAACTGACAAGCCGAAGATGAAGTCCCAAACCGCCATGTCGCCATCACCGCCATCACCATTGCTGCAGCTGTTCCCAACCGCCTCAATCGCCGCCGTTTTTCCAGCAGTCGCGCCGCGGAATGGCAGAAGCTCCAGAGTAGCCTCCAGCGCCCCTCTCCGCACGTGTGCAGGTGCACTGCGGCCGCCGGGTCCGACGTCCAGGCAGAACATAATATTTCCATGCTGCTCCGACGGTGGGCTGGTCTTGTTTGGGCGTTCCTCCACTGTGACGTCGGTCACGCCTGCCCCGGCCAGGGCGCAGAGGCCGACGTGTCACCATCCGGTTGCAGTCCTCAGTCGGGTCGCAACGTGTACCTCTTCAGCAGCGTGGAGCGCGCTCCCGCTGGGCAGCGATACAGCCAAAAGTAGCATAGCATGCGGGCCGCCAGCGCTGCGCCGGACAGCGGACCCATGCCGGGGGTATGCCGGTCTCGGCCATTAGCGGGGTCGTCGGGGCCGAGGCTGTACATACAGCTGGTGACCGCGTGAGCCGCCAATCGAAGCTCACGGCTTATAAGCTCGACGCGGGCATCACACGCCGTCCCGATGGGAGCTCCACGACGCCGCCGCGAACTCCAGCGCGGCTCGCAGCGCGAAGACCAGTACGGACGGCCGGGGCAAACGGCGTGCGGGAGTCGCAGGCGACGTTCTGCGGACAGAAAGGGTTGGGCATAAGCTGGTCGGCAGGACACTCTTGAGCCGAGCCTTTGATGTAATTACAGATGATCCAGAAGCATGCACAAAAATTCATGACACACTATTCTCATTTATGTATTTGCTACATATGATATGATATACCAGCTCATGATCAGTGACGCATTCTGGGCAATATGTTCTAAAGTGAAGTAACTGAAGTTACAGCTTAAAAGCTTAAAAAACAGCTTAAAAAAACACACACATTCGATAGCTTATGAGAATAACATGCCTTGTGTGCTTAATGCAGGAAAATATTTTTTTTCACTTTTTTAGAAACAGCAAAAGAGTTGTCAACAAGCCATGTCAACTATCTAAACAATTCTTATGGAAACTGCTCTAGCTAGCTTAAAGTTCCACAACGTTTCCGGAGCACCGTACCCAAACTCAGTTCATGTTACAAGAAAAAACAGTAATAATGCCTCCTAATTTTGAATGAAATATAGGTATGAGTAATTTGATTTGGAAAGCAACAAATTTCCGCACATCATTTTAGCAAAATTACTATTTTCTTCAGCCATCAGGCTACACAAAACTATAGTAAACTTTATGATCTAGTTTACACAAAACCAAAGCCCCGATTTTAACAAATGTAGATAAAATTTAAACAATTTTAAAAAATGTATCGTGGAGAAAATGAAAAGTGTAGATTTGTAAAGCCGGGATATTTCAATTTCACGGATTAGGCACTTAAAGAAATATCTTCACCTTTCTTTGAGCCACCAGCCTTCAGTTCACCCAAGTTTTACACGACTGTAGTGAAGCAGACAATGTGGCAACTCAAAATTGTGATGGTTTGAGATAATTATGACGGTAAAAGAAAAAGCAACACAAGGTTCCTTACCCTCGTTTTTTCACATGGGTTCAGATGAGGCTTCAACTGTTGCCGACCTGAGGAGCTATAGGGACTTGAGCTTTCGAAAACTCAATTTCTAAAGGCACTGAGCAGTGTTTGGCTTTCACACGAATGCGATAGTAAGTTATATGAAGTTGACAAAGCAAGCAAAGCAAAGCATGATGCCCCGCGCGTCCGCCCGCGACCACGCCCCGCGTCCGACTCCCGACCGCCGCGTGACCCGAGGCGCCCGGCGGTCACGTGACCTACCGGCTGGGACTGCAAACGGCCTTCACCACCATTCTTGTATGACGTCATATCCTACTGAGGTGCTGATTGGTCGGAATTAGATACCTGAAGGTAATTATCTGCCGTAGTTATTTTTGTTTCATTGTTTTGCGTGTTTTCTTATATGAAATGTAATTAAAAAATTTGTCATATTTTAATCACCATTAAAACATAACTGAATAGGTATAAAAGAGAACTCGATATATACTTTCCTCGTTTTTAAGAATTCCGGAATTAGATACCCGAGGGAGCAAAGAGGGAGCAAGTTGCCACGCTGATTTAATACCTCATAGTCGAAAGGTGGGCTACTAGAACCAAAAATTGCTGTGTTTGTAAATAAATAAGTGATTTGAGGGCAAAAAATGCCCGGATTTAAACTTCTAAAATTATTTTGAACATAAAATATTTCAGTTTGAGGGATGTTAAGGCCTCTAAGGGTAGGTACTTTTTAGGTATCAAATAAGTTCCTCTGCGAAAGTTCCGTCGTGAAAACGGCCTATGACAACTACCCCCACATCTCAGTGATATATTACGCCATGCGCACAACCACGGGACTTGGTGGACACGAAAAGTGGCTGACACCAATATTTTGCCCAAAATGTTACATGTTGGGCACAATTTCTCTGAACCTCTGAAAACATTTCAATTAGATCTTTTGAAAGGTTTCCTTAATTTCCCTAACAATACGATTTTATTGAATGAATATTGAATTGCTGTACGTGACAAGACTCCATCGATTGATTGGAAAACTCGCGCGGCGACGCGGACTAATCCGGCGACGCATTGTATGTCACCGTCAAATGTCAAACTGTCGGACAACTGCCACATTCGCGTTAGATAAATGACGCGTCCACCTCAAGTGGCAGACCTGAATTGATTCATAAGACATGCGGTATAGGCGGTATATGCGAAGTTAATTAACCCGCGCCCCACTGGGGGGGGGGGCTATTTATAGCCCCCCTCCCGTTTTTCTGCAATAACTTCCAAATCGCTTGACGGATCGACGCCAAACTTCCAGTACCTTCGGCTGCATCAATTTGACACCTTGTGTCAAAATTTGAACTTCGTGGCTACCATAGGTCGGCCGGAAATGACGTCAGAGTGACGTCATGTTCGTCCGATTTCGACGCAAAACATTGAACCACGGCAATCGCTCCCAAGAGCTCAGTTTTTAAGCTAGATCCAATTTCTTTGCATGAAAGGACTCAGAATTGACCGCGCTATCAAACTTCTATCTCGGATTTTCAAAATTTTGAAAATTTCGAAAATTTTATATAATAATATTCAAAATTTATATTTTTTCAAAAAGTTTTTGACTTTTCGAAAAAGCCGGAATATATGTGACAGAACGCATGATGTTGACTAACTCTAGCAAGTTTTAGCTAAATATCTTCAAAAATGGCCAAGTTATACGCATTATTGCAAAAAATTCACAATTATTAATTTTTCAAATCAATTTTTCAGTACGTATTTGACATCGTACACCAATATAAATGGCACCATCGTGTTCCTGAGCTCAAACTGCATCCAATAGACACCTTTTTTGTTGAAAAATGTAAACTTTAAAATTTGACCTTTTTTGACCTGAAAGTGACCTGACCTAAGCTAAATTCGACTCCAAATGACCTCGAATGACACAGACGACATCAAATTCGAAATCTATGGCCTAAATGGACCATAAAACATGTGTCACGTGACCGACGCATGATATAATATTTTCGTGACCTGTGATGACCTGACCTTGACCTGAAAATCAAAGTACAAGTTTGGTACCCTCAAAGTATCTAGAGCATCTGTTCACGAGTGTGGAAACCAAAAATGAGCCTGATCTGACTTGTAAGACGGCGGCCAGAGCCCAAAATGTGAACAAGCCAAAATGCTAATAATTTTTACTTTGACCTGACCTGTGACGTCATCGGTGACCTCGAGGTCAATGAAATTAGGTTTCCTTCGACAGTTTTTCCGGGGCTATCAGACGCCGTTTGAATTTTGACGATCGGCCCAGCAGTTTCGGAGTTAGGAGGGGGGCTATGAATAGCCCCCCCCCCCCCCCCAGTAGGGCGTGTTATACACAGACCCCAGTGGGGCGCGGGTTAAACGAAGCCCCGATTATTACCTTTTTGGAAAAAAGCTCAAGACTTGAATTTTGTGAAATGCTTCAAAAGTCTGCATTCGGACTGATGGTGCACCATCAACAGAGACAGAATGCTGCTAGTCATGTCGTCGATGACCAGTTGTCTTGACTACGAAATCGGTGAAACGGTAACCGCTGGCGGATCCAGAAATGCGGTCTTGGACGCTGTGGGGGCGTGCCACCCAAAACAATTCTCCAATGTCCCAAATAAATAGTCGGATTTCGATTCCTTACGCACTTCTGTGCAATTCAAAACAAGCTACAAACTTTTCCTCATAAAAGTTGTTTAGTTTTCGTTTTATTCTCGAAAACCACACATTTTTATCGATTTCGGGCGCTGCTTGGGGCATTTGCCCCAAATGCCCCCTGGATCCGCCAGTGACGGTAACGCTAAAAAAATAACGGTGTCGCTGGCTCTCTGCCAAGTAACACTGACTCGTACTCAGGTAACATCATCCTGTTCCTCGGTAACACTATAACACATTGTTTCTCCTACAGTGACAGTACAAACGGTGCTGTAAGTACGCGGTGAGGTATCAGTGTTCCGTTCCCTGGTAACACGCTGTGTTTTCCCGACAGTGGCGGTGCAGACTGTGGTGGGACTGGTCGACGGAGCCGTCACACTGCCCTGTGAAGCCAGCCGGCCTGACCCGGACGATAAGCTGGAGCTGGTACTCTGGTATCGACTAGGCTCCAAGCTGCCCTTTTACACGTGAGTTCTTATCGTTCTGCCATTAAGCTGACATTGTTCAGCCTCAGTATCACTGTGGTGCTGTCATTGACATTATCATTGTCGGAATGACAAAAAAGTATATCGCAGCGTCCTGTCTGACCTGACACTAGTCTGACCCGGCAACAGTACAGAAGCGTCAGAGTTTAGCCGGCTATAGTCTGTGACAGTACCTAACTAGTCACGAGTATTTACACGTGAACAGAGGCTGTGCCGACTGTCTGAGAGACGTACCAAGTCTGACCTTGCAACCGCACAGCGATGTTGTGAGACTAGCCAGGCCATCTCAAATTCGGTATTAAAACCAGATCTGACCGACTGGGGCCGTTATTAACCCCGCGTTCGATGTCTCTCGGACGGCGAAGATTCTACGCCGTCCGGCCAATCACGTTCCATAACCACAGCCGAGCCCCCCCCCCCCCCTGACCTTGAACGGGATTGGCCGGACGACGTAGAATCTTCGTCGTCCGAGAGACATCGAACGCGGGGTAAGCCTAGTCACCAGTCTGGGGCCGCTGTCCAGTCTGACCCGATCTGTCTGGGGTTGTTCCCAAGTCTGACCCGCCCATTTGGGTCCGACCCGCAGTCTGACCCGCCCATTCGGGTCCACTCGGCAGTCTGACCCGATCTGCCGCCGCCGCTCCAGAGAGGCTATCATTTCGGCAGCGTCCCCGGTCACGGCGGCGCGAGGCCGTCACTGATATTACAGGGCGTCCCCAGAGACTGGAAACGAGCAGCCAGGTGGTCCCGAGAAAGGCGCGCTCCATAAAACGACAGCCCCCGGCCACTCGCCAAATGGAAATGGAACGCTGGTTGCTGCACACAGGCGTTAAATTTGCATCGGCGTATGTATTGGCAAGTGGATGCTTGTTTTTGTATGGTATTCCTTGGTAGATTACAGTGCCTTCTAATCAATTTTCATCAACTTTGTCTATGGACCACGGATACATAGGCACTATATCAGCACAATACAGCAGACTTTGCTATGAGATGTAACCTAACTATGTTCCGCCTCGTCTATTCGCCCGCCCCCACGCCCTCGACGCCATCCCATAGGACTGGTCCGAGAGATTATCATGGGCAGCGTGCAGTCGGCCGGCTGGATTATGAGAAAACACCTTTGGGATAGCGGCGAGTTCTGCGTAGGAGGAACTCGGCAGCACCAGGAGAGCTGTGGCGGCCTGGAATAGGTTGATGATGGTGAAAAGCAAATGACCTCGCCTCAGAGTAGCTGAACGACGAAGCATGCATATTTATACAAAGTTTATTGTTCCTTGCGTGATAAGTCGGTTTGGTTTTGCCTAAAGGCTCACATAACGTTCCGTGCCTGATATGAGTTGTATTCAGCATTTTTGGGGTGAGAGTAAAGTAGGTAAAACAGAGTGAGTGCAAAAAGAAAGAAAATGAAAGGCATAGAAGGCGAAGAGAAAGTGACAAAGCGTGAAATTAAAGAAAACATAAGAGAACCAGAAAAAGGAAGAAGAAGAAATAAAACGACAGACGACGGAGAGAGCAGGGAGGCAGAAGTGAGCGAAGGAGAGGAAGGTTACGTTCTGAATCAACCTCCCTTTGTTGTTTTTAGCGCCTGGTTCCGTTTGATCAGCGCCGTACTAAGTGAACTATCTCAGTAAATGTCAACGGCTGCCACTTGCAGCAGGCGTTTCGATAATAGTCGACTGTCAGCCAGTAATTAGTGGAGTCTCGAGCGGACTACCAAACTGCACACAGCGCTGTATTGGAGCAATTCTGCAGCCAGGGGTCTCGTTCTGGTAACGAAGAGGTCAATCCAGTCATACACTGAAACTGGCAGTTACCTACGCCATACATAACCAACTGCTTATTACCAACAATGAAGTGGTGGTGAATGGTGATAAGCATTTGACTTCCAAGCATGACTTCCGGAAAAGAGTGCAGGAGTCCATTTTCGTTACTCTCTTTTTCCTTCATTTTTACCTTATTATGTGTCTGCATCAACGTGAGATTTGACTGATAATTTATTTCGTCAAGCTGTGATATTCGAAGCACATTGTCATCCAAAGTCTAAATTCCGTGCAAATATAACACGAAAAAGACAAATTTGAAATAACAAATGGAGGAAATGGAGGAAAGTGATGACACTCATTTGACAAGTGATGACAGTCATGTCATTGAAATGACAAATGGAGGAAAGTGATGACACTCATTTCACTCGTTCGGCCTTTCTTTTTACAGTCAAACAATTCATGAATCCACGAGGATCCCATGACCCAGCTCTAACACAGTTTGACATGGCTGACACGTTTTCCAAATCTGCAGTGACATATCAGTCCAGGCGTGCCGCGACCGATCGAGTTCAGAAACGAATATATGACCTGTCATCGTTTAAAGCGAGCCAATCCACTATGATGTGGTGTTCGACATGTCGCCATGGCACAACCTCCGGTTATTTCAGAATTGCAAACTGGGCCGGAATCTGCCTGCTCATCTACTAGCTGACCTTACGAAACAATATTGATAGCAGTATAAAAATAGATCAAACCACAAACTTCGCTATTTGAATAAATTTGTCACCGGAAGGTCCCACACTCCCACATCGGTCAATCACGTCGCTTCGTGATGCTTTGTTCGGGCGTCAGGCTGTCCAAACTCCTCTCGAAGCCGGGACCACCACATTGAAACTGTGAGCTGGCCGATGAACTTTGACCCGACGTGTGACCTACCGAAGCGGATGGCACGGCCGACGGGCGGGGCATTAAAGTTGACCTCTGCCCAGTCAGCTCTGGATCGGCGTGATAATAGGATATCGCGCGCCTGGGTGACACCTGGGAAATGTGAGGATACGAACTCTGTCAGTTGGTCTTCACAGGTGTGTCCATCAAGTAATGGCGACTGGGCAAGGTCGGCGAGCAGCGCTACTTGTCTGTTCGTACTAGTTTTTTAATTGGGCCAGAACCTCTCTGTCTTTTGAGACCATGTTAGGGCTATGGGATGGGAGGGGAGGGGATTGTGGGGCTGGGTCGACCAATGGCCGGTGCGCAGAGCCCGCGTCAGTCACTGTCACAGAGGGACTGCTCATCTCGAAACAGTAAGCTCCTATTTGAAGCTGCTCTCTTCCGGTTGTCTTAGGTTTGACCGCCGGCCTGGACAATGCAGTGTGCTCAAGGATAAGGAAGGGATAGTCCTGATGATAGAGAGGACCGGTGAGCAATGTTGGCGCTGACAGTATCTACTTCCAATGTCTCTAATTACTGGCTAGTACTGCGCACGGCGCTGCTTAATTTCAATAACATTTCCTCTCGCTAATGGAACGACGTTGGAACCTGCCTCATTAGTGCAGCTGTCGGCTGCAGAGCCGGACTACCTTCCTGTCGACAGGGGCGGCTCTCACCTGACCCGTGACCCGGACATAGAACTGGGACCCCAGGCGGTCGATCGCCGGTGAAGGTCCCTCTCGATCGCCTGCGGAGGTCCCCTCTGACCGTTCGCCCGCTCACAGGTACGACGCCAGAGGTCGGCCGGCCGGCAGAGGTCACCATTTGACCGACGACCTTCTGTCTCCGCGCGCCCGGGCCCTCTACCAGCTCTCGCCTCCGGCACTGGTGCTCAGCAGTCTGAGACAGCTGGACCGGGGCGTCTACGTGTGCCGAGCCGACTTCATCCAGAGCCCGTCCAGGGTGGGCGTCACCAACCTGACCCTAATCGGTAAGTACATAAAGCAGGGTATGCTGCGCTGCTCTGGCTGTTTGATGAGGCTTCTGATTAGGTGCGCCCACTCGAGAAATGCATGCAGTGTCGCTGGGCCGAGGCTAGCAGAGTGGTTCTCGGAGCATGTTCGGTTATGTATCTTACTGCAGCGATCTGTAATGATGACTTCTATAAATATCTGAACAAAACTCGATTCGCTTGCAATACTAGTGCATCACTGAAGAGATGAAACAATGGAGATTCTATGTGTTTTGCCACCAAAAGGAATGCATTTGCGATGAGCATTTGAATCGTCCGTATTTGCTTATACCGCACTATACATTGGTAGCATACCGTGGTCGATAAACGATGCTGACTTCAATTGCATTAGCCAAAGCATGTTGTGCCCGTTCTAGCATGTCACGACCTTGTCGATGCATTAACTTTGTATGAAATTACATTCGTCCAGACCCCTAGATGTCAGTCTTTTATGGTGAAGGTCTGTTTTTTTTCGTTATCGAAGTGCGCCACAAAAGTATCCTCACGCGTGTTATTAGCGTGTTCAGCTGCACGCTACCGTCCGGTCCGGGCCGTCCGGCGACGCTGTCGTGCGGAAGGATGCCGCTCACCCCCCCCCCCCCCCCCACCCGCGATACCATACCACCACCCCCGCTCCTGTTCCCAAGAGACCAAGAGAGCCGGCGCAAATATGCAACCTTGGTGAATACCGACTCTCATCAGCTGGTGGCCCGAAGAAGACCGAGGATGATCGGTTGGTGACAATGTGTCGGCAAAACTCTGGCACCAATCTCATCGTCCCATCGGCGTCGTAGTCGTCGCCATCGTCGCCACCGTCGCTACTGTCGCGTCGTTGGCGTCGCGGGTCGTTGCGTGAGTGTGCCTCCCCGGGGGCCGATCTTGCAGCGTTCGTCAACAGGCACCGCCGACGGAATGGGAGACCTCACCCGTCGCCAGCGCCGCTTTCTCATAAACGGCCGGTAAACAGAAACGTACGTCAGTGTCTCTGGCGGGGACAATTTCGTTAATTATAATGGAGCGGACGGTGGCGTCCGGACAAACACACGGCCGCGCTCTAATATTGCCGGTCCGACTAACGCGCTGAGGGCGGAGTGGAGAAGTTATGTCGCAGTTTTTGTCGCCGTGACACCGACGAGACTCCTCGGAAGCTGTTTTCTCGGCGAGCACGACACCAGTTTCCCTAGATTGGCTCGGAAAACGCTCTGCAATGGGATGTTTAGAGTTGGAACGGCGACTTAATTAACTCCGCTCGCACTAACTATGAATATTTTCTGGACCGAATTAACGACCTGTATGCCGAAATCGCCACGGAAATGTAGTTACGCATTTTCCGTGGCGAGTCTGCGCCGCCCAATCAGCGCCAGGCGCTCTCCCTGGTCGCTATCAAAGAAGTTACGTTACGCACGCGCTGCTGATCACAGGCCGAGTCGCTGGGAGGTGAGGGAGGGGAGCGGCGGTCGGCCCGATCCAATATTGTATGTGTCCACGACAATCGGAAATGAGCCGTAATTGTCACAGACGTCAGGAACAGACCCTTCTAATTATGGCCGCAAACGGACACAACGCTTATATAAAGACGCGTTCAATTGCCCCCTGGACCTTCAATGAAGATCGTTGATAAAGAAATGCTAACGTCAATACTTCTCGCTGAACATTATTGCACACAGAAAACACTTTGAGAACATTTTTGAATAAGGACTCAATTGAGTACTGAAACAAGCCTCATATGTGTCTGATTTAAAAACGGTTTCAGTAAGGCTTCCTTTTAGGGCTCATGTACTTTTAGCCCAAATACTGGATTCAAGTGAGACCGAAATTGGGGATCAGGCTGAAAACTGGTTTCATAGTGAGACTAATTTTAAAAGCTTGACACCGATAATAGGTACTGAGTACTGACTGAGAGCTGTTTCTGCCATCAATGGCGTTGTTCAGAGAGTATTCTCAAAATGTGTGGCCTTTTTTTAATAGGGGACATTAGCCCGAAAACTGGTCTCTGAGACCGACAATGGAGAAACTGTTTTCTCAGTGTGCTTGTTGGCTCCCCTTAAACACAACACAACCTTGTCGACGGTAATATACGGTGCTTGCTTGATGTTGCATGCCTCTTGCATCTTAAAAAATATATTCAGTCAATGTCTTCGTTTACAGTATATTACGCTCAGACAACACCTTGAAATCAATATGTTCTGATATCAGTTATCAGCAATAAAAAAGATATTTACGCTCTTGCTCACTCCGTATGCATCGGTAAATGCTGGATGAGTGTTGCTGGCTGCGACCGAATGCCACCTGTACGAGGTCGTATAGCCGCTCCGTGACGGGCGTAAACTGCCTGCGAGGGGCATCGCTGGGGCCACCTCCACTCTGCGTGTACCATTCGGCAGCCTTTAGTGTGTCGTAACGTCACTGCTGCATTCCGCACTGCGCCGTCCGCGGCGGAAAAGAGTCCGCCGTCAGCACGGCCAACGTGTCAGCGCGCGGCTTAGCCCGCCGCCGGAGCCATAAGCACTCCTCGGCAATCGCCTGCCCGAAATGGACAATCGCCGGCGTTGACTTGTGAATGGGGAGGCCGGCCCGATTTTCACGCGGTGCAACCGAATCGATCCAAAGTGCGCCCACAACCAAACGGACAGTGGGGAGTCAACAGTGTAATGGTTTCGCTAAATAACACCGATGTTTGAGCCGAGGGCGCTGGTAAACGGGGTATCGAGCAGGGCGGTATACATCAACTCTGACTGAAAAGACACCCACTACAAACAACGCCGCTGTGGTGTGACCTATAGAGCGTCGAATTTGCCACAGCTGAAGGTCTACCGAGAATGCCAAATCAATGACTGTTGTATGTTTTTTTCTTTTCTTTTCAGTGCCACCTGACGAGCCAGTCATATACGACAGCGAAGGAATGCGACTGCTGGACGTGACCTCACCGGTGCCAGAAGGGGAATCGCTCACTCTCACATGTGAAACGACGGGAGGTGAGCTGTTAGCATCGAGTCATTGACACTCTAAAACACAATTCTCTTTAAATAATGTAGCTGGGGCGGGAGGAGCGGGAGCTGTTCGATCTAGAAATGTTTCCAATTGTCAAACGTGCTTTCGCAAACCAGGTGTCGCCTTTAGAGCTCAGTGGATTAGGTGCTTTGTAGTATTGATGTTGTTATTGTTTACATTTCGCAGAATGTTCAAGACCTCTCATACTCCGCCCAACCTCCCCCCCCCCACACACACACATACACGGTGTTTGATCTGGAATGATTGGGAACTGATCAGTGTTAATGGTGCGGTCACCAATTTGGATAAGCTTTTCGAAGCCTCGCAGAATATATTGTGTTCTATGATTAGTCCTAAATTAAGACTTCAGCAGCATATTCAATAACCCAACTAAATGAGTAGGCAAGCCCCACCTCGTTGCATTGTCGTGCACGGTGTATTATTAGACGGGCTCTCCAAAGACCCGGTCTCTCTCTCCCTGCGCTCGGCGCCACAGAACAGACACCTACGCGGCGCGGTAGGTTTCGCTTTACACCAGTAATGGCTCCCGGGGCCGGCTAACGGCACCAGTGTTCGCCGCCGGCGACCCTATGGTTTCTGTCAGCTGCGGGAACTGACGACAGTCAAAACAGCGCCGACAGAAATAGTGCGGCAGTGGCGGCGCGGCCGGGCCGTGGAGTGGCGCACCAGAGCGCCAGGTGGGCCGCGTCGGCCGGCGCCGCGCCGGTCTGGACGGAGCGGCCGTCGACGGCCGGCAGACACGCGATTACCGTCCGCTTACTGCCGACACTGGGTCCGTACAGCGCGGACTGAGGGCGGCTCATCACTCAGGGATGCGCTGAACCACGCTGCGTGCTGGCGCAATTTTGTAGGGCGCCTGGGGAGTGGTGCGACCTGTCTCAATAGAGCCATTTTGTTAATTGAACACTATTTACGAATGTAACTTAATGCAATTTGTCAAGATCTCTGTACTGATAGCGGACAATTGGGCCATTTAACCTCAGCAATCTGTGTTGTTTGGGTCGGGACTCCGTTACTGCTGGCTTGTTTTTCGCGCGGCAGTACAGGCCGGCCCGCTCGGCGCCAGAGATTGATCGCACTCTGCTGAGCGCTGAAAACATAGGCTAACTTTTGGCGCGGCTGGCCGCTCTCCTCAGCACTGCTGTCGGCCGGTGAGCGCCGTTTGCTCCGACCGCGTCCCCGGGGCCTGGTGGGGGTGGGGGGGGGGGGGGAGGCTGCGTCGGACCCGACCACCGCGCCCCTGCAGACTGACTGCGGCTGTCATTTTCGGGGCGTCGTCCTGTCACTTGAATATATGGCCCAGCGGTAGCGTGTCCGAAAACGGTTATTAAACGCCGCACGATTCCATAACCTGGGCTAATAGTGGCCGGTAGTGAGTACCTGAGCTGTGTGCCACTGATTCCTAGTGTTTATAGGTGCACGTCGTTCTCAGTAGCTTGACTGATGTTTGATTGTTTGGTTCAACAGTATAGGTAGTGATTGGGTACAATCGATCTGTGTTCTACCGAGCTCCCTTCCGAGAAGTATTTACATGTTTCAACGGTATCCTATGATGTGATAAGTAACGACCAGTCAACAGTTTTTGCGTATGCTGTTAATGACCGTTATTGTAGTTCCATAAACGTAGTTATCGTCAACAAGCAACGATTTTTTATAACCCGCCATCAAATTGAAATTTATGTCAACATTCTTTGCAAGCCTTATGAAATTCACGGTAACTTGATGCAATATTTTATTAAATTTATAGCGCCTATGCACCAGAACGCAATTCGAAATTCAATCACCTTGGCTTCTTTTTAGGCGAAGCCACGAATTAAATATGGGAAATAAAATTGCTCGACGTTTCACAAACCTCGACGTCTTTATCAAAAGCACATTAACTTTGTTTATCACAAGGAGGTACTAACTTTAGCAAAACCTTACCTTGGACATGAAAGCTGAAATACTGCGTATCTACCCGAATTTCTCCGTCCAGCTGCACACAGGGCGGCGTTATCCAGGTCCGACATCCGGCCTGACAGCCGGCAGCAGCGTGACAAGTAGGCGGTTGTTTTCGTGGTGTGTCAACACTTCTCTACACACCAGTGCGTCATTACTATGCGGCGTGCCTTGCGCCGGCTGTGCGTAGCCGTTTGCAGGCCACTGCAAATGAATGTTTGTGGAGCAATTACGACCGCGCCGGGCGAACCGCACGGCGGCGCGCGGGCAGTCCGTTAATGTCCGTTCCGATGACGGCCTGTCACGGCCGACACTGACTGTGGCCGCCTGTCACACACTGTCACCAGAGTGGTGAAGTGGCGTTGGATGTGTCGATCCGCCACCGGTCTTCAGCGGTTCCCGGCCGGCGCGGTGGTCGTCGCCGGGCCTGTCTCTGTTGTTCGCTCGCAGCTCCGCTTCGCGGCTCGGCGGGACACACTCGCTGATGGCCGGCTTTCCGGAGTTGCTCGCAAGTTGCCGGCTGTGCCGCTGTTTTGCAGCTGGATGATCGCGCCGGCCTCGTTGCGTGATGGCGGTCGTTTGTCGAAACGCTGCTCATGTTGGACGGCAGTCCGTCGTCGCGGTGTTGTCGTCCCACCGTTAATTGGATGCTACCGCCGAGTTTTGCGCTGGAGCGCTTACTTCGCCATCTGTTGACCTCTAGAAACGTGCGATATTGTTGTTCACCACGCAATTTATTGGATTAAAGCTAGTTGTTCTATTTGAGGTAGCTTAATTGATGCCTTACAAGTAACCGCAAAGCCTACAATCGCAAATTGTTCGAGTCAGGATAGCAGTGTAAATTATGTCCAACCAGCAGCTGGCATTAGTACGGCTGCGAGCCTAATAAAGTCATTTGACGTGTGTGCTTTGTGTCATTTCTTAAAAACAACGTTCACTAATTTTATGCCGTGGTGCTTTTATTCAATATATTTCTTGCCGGGATATTGGAAGAATACCAATATCTGATATTGATGCCGCAAACTTCTGCCAAGTTATTACCGTTCGGCGAGGAATGTTTAACTTGGCTATAGTTAGGCGGCGGCAACGAACCAGAGATGAATTTCGTACGTGCAATTCGTTGTAAGCTCGTCAGACTACTAACTATGTATCGCTTCCTGCAATAGCCAATATCGTGTTCGTAACGCAGAAATTCATATTGCAGATGAGGATACACGCTAGACAAAAAGGAAAATACCTACGTCTGCTGTACAATATCAACGTGAGAGAACTTTCCTTTTGAGAACAATGAAACGGTTGATATGGTGTGTTTCTAATTGATCGACTCAATGTCATGCTTGTTAAAAGCCGTTAGAAATGGAGCTTCGGTTTCCAATGTAATAACACGCTGGCTCTTTTCTGGTACGAAGCTTAGCTGTGATCGAAACACTGGCAAGAACTTTATTTATTGCGTTTCCCTGGAAGCAGCGAAAAATAAGCCGATTATGTTCAAGAGAGAGAGAGAAAGAGAGAAAGAGAGAGAGAGAGAGAGGGGGAGAGAGGGGGCGGGAGAGGGAGAGAGAGAGAGAAAGAGAGAGAGAACGAGAGAGAGAGAGAGAGAGAGAGAGAGAGAGAGAGAGAGAGAGAGAGAGAGAGAGAGAGAGAGAGAGAGAGAGAGAGAGAGAGAGAGAGAGATGTGAGGGCGAGAATTATATCCAAACCCTTACATTAGAGCTATTCAGTTGTTGCAACAAAGAACAAGCGAAAGAAAATGCCATATAGTCTTAGCATCGTTCTGTTCTCTGCTACTTATCCCCGATTATGATGCATGTGTAATGTGTATGTTGTAAGTGTAGTAGTTATATTAGCCGTTTTCACGACGGCCATCTGGTACACATTTGTTGCAGAGTAGGTGCACATTTGGTGCAGATTTGGTCAAATTAGGCGCAGTGTGCTTCTTAAAAGTTATCAATTTGGGTTTGACAGATGCTTATATACCTCATTTTGTGAAAGTATCTGAGATTATTTTCGATTAAAACACATATAAATTCCTGATACAAAGGTATTTCATCATAAGAGATTTGATGCAGATTTGGTCAAATTAGGTGCATTCGCCAGATGGCCCGTCGTAAAAAAACGGCTGATATAAACGAAACTCCTTTATATTCCGTTGCATCCTTTTTTGTTGTTTATAATTCCTCAAGTGTGAGCATTAGAGGACCGGATACACCCGGCGTGTGAGCAAATTACTGGCTGGAATATTAATTGGCGCCACGCCACCGTGTGGCCCTATTTCCACCCCCATCAGTGCGTGCGAAGGGCGCGTGTCGATACCTGCATCATTCACCAGTAGACCATCGATTATTATCAAACATTCCGTTCCACTAATGCCGATCGACACGACCACCGCACACACATGCCATTCCCCTGTTCGCTGACCCGCGGCTTCCTCCCCAGCCCCGCCCCACAATACGCACTAACCCCTTCCCCAATGCCGCCCCACGGTACGCGCTTACCTTTTTCCTCAACACCGCCCCAAGGTACGCGCTAACCCTCCCCCCAGCTCCGCTGTATACGTACTCGCTGACCCCTCCCCCCCCCTCAGGCCGTCCCCCGCCGAAGCTGCTCTGGTACTGGAGGGGCCACCTGCTGGACAACACGTTTGAGAACGGCCCGGCCGGAGCGGTACGCAATACTCTGACCCTCCACCACCTGGCGAGGACCGACCTGCGCTCAGAACTCAGCTGCGCGGCCTCCAACAGTAACCTGACCGAGCCGCGAACAACCACACTGCGACTGCAGCTGCTGCTGCCACCTCTGGACGTGAGCCTGTCGCAGCTGCCCGACCACCTGAGGGCAAAGGTCACCTACAGGGTCACGTGCACGGCACGTGGGTCTCGGCCGGCGGCGAGAATCCGGTGGCTTCGGGGAGCCTACAGTCCGATTGTCAGCGGCATTCGAGAACTGGTGAGTGCAGGGATGGGGTGAGGGGCGATTTGGTGGGCTGATGAATCAATCAAGAGGTGAATTAGAGACTTAATGTGTGGAAATAAGCTGTGCTTCGTATATGCGGAAGTGACTGAAGATTGGAGGAATGGACTTAAGAATAGAAAGCGTGGTGGCGCAATGACTATTGAGCATTGAAAAAGGTATAATAGGTTCAGTGAAGCGAACACTTATATGATCCCTTCCGATGTCCGACGTCTTTTCAGGTGCATTCAATATTTGTGAAGATACCAAAGCGGCATTGTCTTGCATTCCTTTCATTTATGTATAAACGTTACACATCCATTAAACCCTGTCTTAGTATCAAATAACCATTGCTAAATTCCTCTATGACATATCATATTGTCATGATTGTGATGCGTTTCAGTCGTGCCTGTTTTAATTGGCGCCTATGGCAATATTTTCGCTGCGGCCCACGCTACCCTTCCAGAGCACTTAGCGCGCCCCATTCTAATACAGCGCGGTCCCCTAACAGCGTAAGGCCATCAAGGTAGAATTGATTGGCCACAATTATAGTTTATTGGCGCATTGGTTTGATTCGTTAGTGGCATAGCCCATTGGTGGCCCGTCCTGCCCTCGCCGCGCGGCCGTTCCCTTATTGCCGCGACTGGTGCTGCGTGCGGCGTATACCCGGCTGATGACGTCACGTGATTCCTGTGTTGTTGGTCGGCTTATCGACGCACCGGCTGCCATAAGTCGCCATTAGCACCCGAAATACGCCATCCGCCATCGCATGGTCGGGAATGTTAGCACAACGTGCAGGCCACGAGGCTTGTAAAAGAGCATTGATGACGCTCGTATTACCCACAAGGGTCATACTCGTGTGATCCTATGCATTGACGCTCATTTCACTGACTCAGAGTTTCTGTGGCCCCCGTTTGTAAGCGGACCGAACTCTGCCGAGGTGACATATACCTCGACTGTAACAGACAGCCGGTGCCGCGGATTTCCTGTCGGTTTCCACTGATCGGATATTGATGCCGAGGTCGTTTGAATCCCTGCAGTGATGACGGAATGGCGCCGCGGCTGATGTAAACGTCTCGATCGCACACGTCCGATCATCACGGGCTGATGGCTCCGGTATCCGGCTGTGATCGTCTGGATGATGACTCCCACCCCTTCCCCACCCTTCCCTCACCCCTCCCCGGACGTGACGAGCGCTGGAAGAACATTCTCAGGGGTGTCAGATTGATATTCCTTTCCTTGCCTCCTGATGTTCAGTATCATTGGCAGCGGAGCTGAACCATCGATCCATTGTAATGGCATACCAAAGCAGGGTATCCAAGAACTGTCACTGAGCCGTGCGTGCATGCGTAGAATCTTAATGTAATATGCGCTCATTTCCTGGTGCGTGACAATGCAACAAGCTGGAATGATGTAGTCTATTTCTGTAAGGATGCGCCAGTAAATGATACTGATATGTGATATGTGATGTGCTCTGCTGATGTCATGTGCTGATGTGGTGTGTCGCTCTGGATGTGTTGTGCTGTGATGTGTCGTACCTGATGCGCTTTGCTGATGTGCTGTGCTAATATGTAATGTTGTGCTGTGCTGATGTGATGTGGTGATGTGATATGTTGTATGATGTACTGTGCTGGTGAGTTGTATGGTATGTTGTGTTGATGTGACGATGCACTGTGGTGTATGCTGTGATTTGCTGAAGTGATATGCTGTGACGTGATGTATGATGTGCTGATGTGCTGTGACGTTCGCCGCCAGCCGTCGGCGGATCCGAACATCACCGTCAGCGAGCTGACGCTGACTGCTGATGTCGGGGAGGACAGTTTGGAGCTAACCTGTTTGGCTGAGAACGCTCAGCTGCCGCAGAGAGCGGCCATCAGCGCCACACGCTCCCTGCCCGTCCACTGTGAGTAGAATGGAGGGCAAAGAGGGATCATCAGCGCCACACACACCCTGCGGGCTCACTGTGAGTAGCAAACAGGGGCTCAGGTGACTTCTCGCCCACACGGTAAAAAAACAAACAACAACACTATCTTCCAATTTATCCTGGCAAATCTCACTGCTGGACAGACCCAATCTGAGTCGCGTCCATCGGCTCTAGAGTGACGGATTATTATGCAAGCGGCTACTTACTTGCATCATGTTGTCTTACATACCCGGAACACTTTGCCACTGTGGACAATTCAGGGGACAGATTAGTCGCGGTGATCGATGTCTAACAGTGCAGGGAGACAAACGACCCGACTTATATCCTTATATCGATACAACGAGACAGCCCTGGGATCAAGACGGATAAGTCGCCGACACAATTCGTGGAGACTGACTGGAAGACTGACTGATAGCTGACGGTTCGGGGAGGAAGATGGCCGAGCTACAGATACAGTTCTATGACCTTTGACCTTTTTACGCTTACACATCTACCTATATGTCGTTGTGCATAAAAAAAGCAGGCGTTTGGTCGATTGACCTGCTGTTCGGTTTATGGTTTAACAACCATCATTCACTGTTGTCTATGATGGTCACCAGGCAGGGATGGTATCTGTTCTATCAGTTATGGAGAATGTGTTTTCGTAGCACAATTGCCATAAGCAATGCCAACTGTCGCGACCTCATAATACGATAAGTAATTGTGTTCACCACAAAAAGAGCGTGTGTGCTGTTGTTTGGTGGTTATTGTGAGTGGCTTTTTATGTGTGGGTAATAACTATATTCAAACATGCATATTCATTATTCAGTAGACACATACGACGTGCACTTGTTAGAATTTGTCTCGTAACCTACCACATTGAACCGCTGCTGATGAAACTATTTGTAGTATGCAGGCTGGTGGAAACTACAATGTGTCCTGGCGAGCTCAAATAATGTGACGTAAATAAGATAGCCCCATCCCTAATGGTCATCATTCTGTGTTATATGGACGTTGAACACCACTGATAACAGCAGGACCAAATGCCAGAGGTGCTTTTTGCAGTAGTTAGAATAATTTTGAAATTATGCTGCTTGATTGACGTCAAGATTGATGTGAATAGTGGTCGCTGACTGAAAGTATATGTTACTGTATAGATGACTTCATTCTGCAGGCAGACCGTTTCTTGATAATGAATTTAATGTTAGCTTCGATGTAAGTGAAAAAGAAAGCGTAAAAAGCGATTTTATTTATAAATGCTGCATTTAATTCTACTTTCCGTCGCGTTCGCGCTCGCAGAAGACTGACTTTGATGAATGTGGGGCTGTATTCGAAGAAACAATGCGCAATGTCCAGTTATGTGATGAGGTGAAGACACCACCAATCTTTAATTATTTGTTAATCGGAATTAAATTTAAGATTAATTTCGGAATACATTACTACAGTACTGAATACAGTACTTTTCAAAAGTAAGATTATCGTTGCTAAGACTTAATCCAACGGTCAACAAGTAAAGCTACAAACGCACATTCCACTTTCCTCTCCCACTTAATTTGTTTGGTGGTTGGCACCGATCGCCATCACGCCACAGGTAACCTCTATAAAAGCGGGAAAACCTTAAGTTTTCCCAGCTATCTCACCCTGTCGGCAAATAATTCGTGATACGTTCCCTTCCTCACGGCACGGCCGGCGGCCAGTCGACCAGAAAACCGTCCCATTAGACGGTACAAAGTACCGGAGCATTCATCAAACCGAGTGTTGGCGGCGCCACCCGCTTCCGTAACGATCAGCCGGGGCTGATGATCGCCATATCACATGACATTACCGCATTCCTTTACATCATTCCCGTGCGGGGCAGTTCCAGCAGTCACACCGTCAGGGAACCACTGCTAACTACACACCTGTATCAGCTTGAAATTGAATACACCGAATTCTAAATTCAGCTTGTATTGTAATAACCGATAGTCTCCTTTTCAACACATTCACTCGGGTAGCGCTCTGAAAGATAAAAAAATGACACTAAATATGCAAGAATTCATACACTGCGATAAGCCATCGGTTTTCCTTTCGGCACTCAACGTTGCTTCTTCAATTTCGAAACATTTGCTAAGGATAATCCAGAGAGCTCTCAGCCACCCAAGTACCTCGGTTGGAAAAGTGTTCGGTCGAGAGTCATTTAGCTGGCCTTAGAAACCAGGCTGGATATTTGGATAATGACCAGGTTCACTTTGGGAGCTTTGCTTGTTTTGTTGGACATAACATGCATTTTTTTTTAAATCAGCTATATACAGCAATGACAACTTGATTTTTACAGCAGAAAACGGACATGTAAATTATTGCAATCGGATCTTTGAGGAATTTTGTTTCCTCTGAACTTTTTTTAAATCCTATGTTCCTGTTCTTTTTCGTCTTCCTCTTATTTTTCTCACTGTCAATTATGTATCTGTCATTGCTTTGACTTGATGGAGCTTAGCTAACGGTCCCATTGATTTGCATGTAGATCCGGAATTAACAATGAGTCTGCTCCTGAAAGTTGGATCGGGCTCTCCAACAGAGCCGGTGCTTGTAACACAGACGGTAAGGCGATGGTGAATGGGAAGCGACAGCCGACATCCAGTGCATGGCTCGCGAGAGTCGGAAACGACAGAGGAACGCGCTGTTTCTGCTTCAGTTGACCCTGCCGTTATCCTCCCGACGACTATGCTACGCTGAACAGTGTACATATACCTCGTAATGATGAATTTGAACAAAACACTTTTGAAACTCCCAGATCGATTTGCGCACAACTTATGCTTTCTTTTTACCCCCGCCAGGCCAGGGCCTTTTTCATAACGATAGCGGCATTGTTTCAGGTAAGTAATTGTCTTTATTGTTAACGATGCAGATTATTTGAACCTGACAGATTTCTTGTCCCAGCTTAATTCTGTACATTAGAATGAGGTTTTCACATAGATGCTATGATTTTAGCATCTCATGGTGCACTTTGCTTTCACCCATTCAGCTGATCAAGCTCGGCCAGGTGCTCGGCTGACTGGGCGGGTGAGTTTAGATGGAGAGCTCAAGGAGCAACGTTGTGTTTCTGGCTTGGACGAAGGATTTGTCTAACACGGAGTATGTACAGTGAAACTTTCACTTATATTTTGATAGAGTCTCGATCCATCAAATAGTAAACTCGGGCTTACATATGCACAGTATATAAGCAGTAGTTGCCCTCCCCCAGGCTGCAAAACTATTGAAATTTGTGCTAAAAATGTAGTTAGGTATGCATTAAAATAAGTGGTTAAACATCTTAATCAATTCTGATAACACGCCATACGTGTATCTTAGGACCGATAAAGAAAAAAGTGAATTGATGCGACAGCAGCCCACTGGCGGTAGGCTGGTTAATGACGCCGTTAATATATCCTGAGTGGTAACACGTGTTCAGCGGGGACCAGGTGGCATCGTTCTCGTTCACTTTACTAAACAGGCTATTAGTCTACTTTGGTATCACTGCCAGCTCAGTATTATCAATCCAGACCCATTCTGCTTGCATCGTATTACGCCCATGTTCAAAGGCCCATTCACAATATGTTTGAACGCAGCGATGCAGTAGCTATTGACACAAGGCAGTGTCATATTTGCCAACAGCTGTTTTGAAAGTTAACTCAGCCTCTAAAAGTGATATGTTTGCAGTGCCCATGGGTTGATGCAGGTCCCTGCAATATCTAAGAATGCAAGCGCATTGCACTCAATCTATAATTTCATGTACATTTAGATAACTAAATTCATTGCCAGGACGTATTTCGAAGGAATTAACACTTATTTTCCAGCTCATTGCTAATTATAGCGAGACGCATCCTGCTGCCAACCGCCGATATGAATTTCCACGGCGGTGATTTCTGGCATCGTTCGGACTTTTCGTGCTGTCTCTGTCTCTCTGTAATTCAGCTCCCGCTGTCTCTGCTGGCTGACAGCCTTATTAGAAAACTGCAGTCAATATTGGCGGCGCCCATCTCGTCTGCAGTCGCACGGCACACCCTCATTAGTATTGTCTCCGAGGCGCCGCCACCGCCGTCATCAACCTCACGCCCTGACAACTAAATATAAACGCGCCGTCCGCCTGCCTACCGCCGCGCTGAGCGCGGAGCCGAGCGGAGAGCAGCGCTCGGGTGGAGACGGAGAGCATGCTCCCCCCCCCCCCACCTCGGCCCACGGTGGGTCACGTGTCTTTCTGCCTCCACTGGGTGGAGCTCGCTCTTTTCTCACTTGCCCAGGATGATGTGCGCTGCTTTCTCACCTCCACTGGGTGTAGCTCGCTCCTCTCTCACCTGCCCAGGATGATACACGCTGGTTTCTCACCCCCACTGGGTGTAGATCGCTCCTCTCTCACCTGCCCAGGGTGGATCACGTGTCTTTCTATCTCCTCTGAGTATAGTTCGCTTCTTTCTCACTTGCCCAGGATGATGTGCGCTGCTTTCTCACCTCAACTGGTTGTAGATCGCTCCTCTCTCACCTGCCCAGGATGATATACGCTGGTAGTGTCACCCCCACTGAGTAGTTTGCTCCGTTGTCCCCTGCCCAGGCCGGGTGATGGATGCTCCCTCCAATGCAAACATTCTTCGAATGACAAGCATACGTTCTCCTCCATCCCACCCCACCGTTGGCTCTAGGGAGAAGTGAGAGAGACAGCCATGCTTCTCACCTCTCTGTCTCTGTCTCTGTCTCTGTCTCTGTCTCTGTCTCTGTCTCTGTCTCTGTCTCTGTCTCTGTCTCTGTCTCTGTCTCTGTCTCTGTCTATCTGTCTCTCTGTCTCTCTGTAACTTTGTCTCTGTTTCTCTGTCTCTGTGTCTCTCTCTCTGTCTCTCTCTCTCTCTCTCTCTCTCTCTCTCTCTCTCTCTCTCTCTCTCTCTCTCTCTCTCTCTCTCTCTCTCTCTCTCTCTCTCTCTCTCTCTCTCTCTCTCTCTCTCTCTCTCTCTCTCTCTCTCTCTCTCTCTCTCTCTCACCCTCACCCTCACCCTCACCCTCACCCTCTCTCTCACTCTCCTCTCACTCTCTCCTCTCTCTCTCTCTCTCTCTCTTCTCCCCTCTCTCTCTCTATCTCTCCCTCTCTCTCGTCTATTCTCTGTCTCTGTCCCTCTCTCTCTCCCTCTCTTTCCTCTCCTCTACCTCTCGCTCTCTCTCACCCTTACTCTCTCTTACTCTCCTCTCACTCTCTCCTCTCTCTCTTCTCCTCTCTTTCTCTCTCTCTTTCTCTTTCTCTCTCTCTCTCTCTCTCTCTCTCTCCCTCTCTCTCTCTCTCTCTCTCTCTCTCTCTCTCTCTCGCGTGTATCAGCACTGTTGCTCGGACGTTCGTGTCGCTCTCTGATCTAAATCACACCTCTCGCACATCGATCCTGCTCGCCCCAGGGACAAGCGGGAACGAAAAAAAGGCTATGCAGCATCCGATCCCAGCAGGCTGCAGCGTAAGAACATACACAAGTCACAAAGCCAGGTTAGCCGGATGAGAGTGGCCTGTTATGGCCTTGGTGAGGTTAGGTGCCCACTTATCGAGCCCTTAGCACCTCGGCGGCCTGCTGGCGACGGCCGCTGTGTAAAGGCTGGCGCCTGCCACGGTGGAGTCCTGTCCTGACAGGAGTGGTCTGCTGCTAAGGACATTGTCTCAGTGGCTGCTTTTCGGTCCTGTCTTAAACGGTACTGTATAGGCCTAAATTGGTGTGCTGTCTGCTAGACTGGCCGCTGTCTTAGTGGGGGATAGTTGCTCCTGTTGACGGTTGTTGTGGTGACCCATTGCACCTTCTGCCTCTGATTGCGGTGTAGCCATTGCACTGACTATCTGTTGTCCAGCTGTGGTTGGCGAAGCTGCATGGCTCCGGCCACCACCAGCACAGAAACCCTCGGCGAGGGGCCCTGTTGACCCGCTCGGCCCGCCGTTGTTGACTCTCCGTATCACCGGCCGGCTTTTACCGCAGGCTCCGCTCTGATAATACGTGCCGGCACGCTACGAGTGCAGTCGTGTCGGCCCGTAACGACCGGGCGGGCGCCGAGGTCGGCCGCGCACCCCGATCGGTCTCTCTGGCCGCCGGGGGTGCTCGCTGTGGTCTGCTGAGGTCTGCGGTCAGGTCCGGCCGCCGCCGCGGGGACCAGTTGGCCCTCACTTTAACTAATTAACGGGGCGAGCGGGCCCGACGGTCGATGCTCGGTAGTCGGTGTATGGATTGCCGGCGTCGGCCCGGTGAGGTCGTCAGGTCGTGCGGACTGCCGAAGGAAGGGGATGGCTGTCATTCATGTGGTATGGGTATGGGGCACAGGCACATGTGGTCAGATGATGCTGGGATGCTTGGTGTCACGGGTGTGAGGATGCGACAGACTGCGAGATTGTGAACTGGTGGATTATAACGGGAAGAGACTAAGCCTAAAGACATCAGTGACAAAGGTCTGGGAATATATATTCCCGACCGGGGCTGGGAAAATGCGTTTTATTCACCGAGGTTTTTGTGCGGAGGACCGAGTGCCGGTAGGCACGAGGTCCGTAGCAAAAAACCGAGGTGAATAAAACTGCATTTTCACAGCCCAAGGTTGGGAAGAGATTTACCACATGCCGTACCGGGCACCGGTGCAACAGTTAATATCATATTCATTTGATATTTTACACTTTAATCTTAATATTGTGTTAATATTATATTAATACTATGTTCATATTTATAGTCACCGTGATTATTTGTTTGTGTTTTTCATTTTTAGGCTGCGTTGAGTATGAAAGATGAAATTCCTACTTCCCCCTTATTTAGGGTTTGAAAAAGCTGAGGATGAAGATTGAAGATGGTGAAACGCCAGAAGTTAGAATAAAGATATGGAGTCCAGCAGGAGTGAGGAAACCGTGAGGAAAACTAAAAATTTGGTGAAACGCTGAATCAAACGCGTCTTGGATCCCAGCTGGAACAATATCAAATGTTTCATTGTGGCACGTTAAGATGCTTCACGCATTTAAATTGTTCGTTTTTTGCGTGCATTATGTAGAAATAATGATTATTCCGACAATGTTCTGCAGCAATAAATACATTGGCATTGGAACGATAACCCTGTTTAGTTTAATTACGTTGACAGCAAAAGTATGTAAACACGCAGTCACTTACTTTTGCTGTTGCTGTTAGTGAACACACAATCCGTAAATATCTTCTTTGAAATTGGTTCTTCCGCTCAGAATATTCAGTAAAACTTTGTCTGGGAAAATCAAAAAGCCCTAGGGCCGAATCGTTTCCCAAATACCTTCAACATTAGCCGAGGCGGGCCGAAGCCATTTCCCAAATGCACGTGCTAATGTTAAAGGGATATCTCGGCATGTGGTAAATAATAATTGAGCATCTGCTCAAATGCGTTTTTATGAGTTGCAAGCACCGATAAGGAGTAAGCCGGAAATTCGGAGTGACTAAAACAGGATGAAATCACATATTCACGTCAGGATGGTTTCGTGCGAGATGCGCATGTCGTCCTGGAGGATCCGCTGAGCCGATCGGATGGGTATTCAAAGTCGAGCCGGTGCTGATTCGAACCCTGATGGGGCCGACGCCTCCAGCCTAGTTAGCATTCACGGATGCCACTGGTCACAAGAGCTGAGGCGGGAACGTTGAAGAGTTGATCAGAAGTTGGGTTGCTCCGTTTCGTCTGGCTGATAAAAACAGGTTTATTTGACGAGTCCATAGTTTGTTCGTGTAAAGTGGCAGGGTAAACTTGTTTGCACTCTCCGTAAAGTGTGTCTTCGGTTGCGAAGTGTTATATATGTAGGTCCCTGAAGTCGTGAATTGCGCTGCTGCAACATTGATTTTCTTGCTCAAGCGGTTTATGTTTGTAGCTCGCTGAAAACAGGTTCATACCTAAGACATGGTATCAATTATGCCATTATGTCTATGTAATTTAACTGCCGTTTACGAGACAAGTAACGGTGCATATAATATTGAAGGACATTCTATCTAAGTACGACTACTTGCGCTTGGACAACTTTTAGGGGTTGTGTACAATAATTGACAGTCACTTAAATTTGAAGCGAAATAGCACCGCTAGAACCGCGGACCTTGTTATGGCATTCCAAACAACATTCAATCTAAAGCACAAACAGGAAATATTCGAAAATAAAGAGTAGCGACACACAAACTGCCCCTTATCTCAAGTCCCAGGACAATGAAAGGGAAACGGCACACTTTGAATATTTCATTTTTCACAACTGAAACAAGAGCATTTGAAGCTGTGTTTTCTCAGAGCACCATAGCTCGACTGAATGAGCTTTGTGATATATTGTTCTGTTCCAGATCCACCTCAGATTTTACTGCAGATCGGCAGGACTCTGGTGGCCAGCGACATCAAGGAAGGCAACGACGTCTACTTCGACTGTCAGGTCCGGGCCAACCCGCCCGTCACGGAACTCTCCTGGTACCACCAGGTCAGTGCAGTGGGCTATCCTGGTACTTACCATCAGGTCAGTGTGGTCATTCTGCAGTCGTACCAGTTACCACCACCAGATTAGTGCTACATCTTCTAAACTAGGTTTTTTCTTCGGCATTTTCTTCGGCATTGCTCTCTTTTACGGTTAGCAACCTCTTTTTATGAGAAGCACTCATCACCACTGATGTTGAAGAATCTATACGAGAGCTATGAATGTGACAGAAGTACTTTCATGACGTAGCTACGTTCATTATGAAGAACCTCTCATTGCTGCCTCACTAGGAACATAATATATATAATCCGATACCCTACCTACCTGTTCGGGTGTCAACAGACGTGTCTTAGAATGGATGTGATGAGTTCTAAGGTTAGAGGGTTGTGCCTGCCGTTGTTATGCCTGCTGACAAACAAGCTTTATTATACCGACGAATGTCGGGTTCTCTCTGTCTAAAATTGTACATACCTTTACATGGAGTGTGAATGGACTAGAATGTGTGTTTGAATATGATGGATTGTATCAGCTTAATAGTTTTTTTTTGTCCATTTAAAGAAATCTAGGAGAAAACCAAAAGGTGATAAATTTAGAAGTGCAGTTTTGCCATTGATGTCAATGTACTCTCATCGACTACACTTCACTGTATTTTGTTGCTAAACCAAGTGAGTTATGTGTATTGTGTCGTATATCCTCGTTTCTTGGATAATGTGACAGGGTTGAGCGCCATTCCTTAGATATTTGAATCAATTCAAGGCGATTAGATTGCAATAATACCGTTGAATTTGATCGTGTACATGATGAAACGAGCGTCAGTTAGCTGTCATCCGATAAATGTCAATGCTGCTTGCGTACACACAAAAAAAGTATTTTCATTCTTTTCTAGTGCCCATTTTGATATGGCATGTGTTAGGACTCACGGCTACTTTAGAGCTTAATTTTCTTTCCAAATTTGCAGCGAATTAAGTCTCTAGAAATATTCACCATCTAACTGTTTCGAGTATTTAAGTAGGCAGATTTTACCTATTGTAGTGAAATATTAAGTAAGCGACAGGGGGCCGTTTCGCCCCCCCCCCCCAGATCTCGGAAATTTACCGGCCGATGTCCAAAATTAAAACGGAGTTCGATAGCCCCACCGGAGAACTACCTTGTGACAGAAATTTATTAACCTCGGACCAACCGATGACGTCACAGGTCAAGTCAAAGGTCGCATTTTCACCGTTTCCAGGCATTCCAAGAAATGTGTCGTGAAATAGAGTAAATTGGTTAGTTGTCGAAAATCTTCGATGGAATATTGCTTGCTTATTATTTTGCTTTGCTATCTGATTATTTTGCACTTTTTTATTATTTTGCACTTATTTGCACTTATTATTTATTACTATTATTTTGCACTTATTTTGCTATCTGAAGTCACTGATACCAGGTCAAGTCACAGAGGTCGGGTCACTGATGGTCAACGAATATGAAAATGTCGTGTGATATATGTTTTACGGTCCATTTTACATGACAAATGCAATTACGTGGATCAGGCAGCCTTTGGGGACAGTTAACTATCACCAGCACAGGCCATTTTGCGTCCTTCGACGGCACAAGGGGGGGGGCTGGTACGACCCCCCCCCCCTCGCGTTTGGCCCCTGATCGAGCTAGAGCTTCGCGGAAAAACGAGCGCGTTGCCCGTCACGAGAGGAAGCCGATGATGCCCAATTTTAAGGTCCTAGGTCATCGGGTGACCTTCCAGGTCAGGTCAATGACCCGAAAACCGGGAAAATCGGGACCTGTTAGAAAGTCGTAAAGTGTGGCTGCTATGTGGTTTTCCGGGGTGCTGATCACGAATATCGTGTTAGTTTTGACCAGAGATGATGTCTTTAAGCATTTAGTCCAGGTCGGGTCAGGTCAGGTCAAGTCAACTGGTAGGGGTTGTGACGGGTATTCGTAATACGTGTCAACCGCCTCTGACAGCTTCGTACCATGTTACGAAGGCACCAAAACTACTTCGTAAATGTTCAAATGGTTGCTAAATTCGAATTCAGCTCCAAAAACTAGCCTAGAAACCTGTAAAACTCGAAAAAGTGAACCGAGGTCACCCGAGGAGGTCACCAAAGGTCAATGACCTGACCTGACCTTCAGGTGACCATCACACCCGCCCTTATGTATGGGAGCAACATCAAATCACATGTTTGAACGTTTGAAACCATGAAAAGCTTGCAAACGCGCGGCTAATGCGAGCCGACATACGCCGAATCGCGATTCCGGCCAAACATGGTCTAGGAAAAGAGGTCACAGGTCAAAGGTCATTTGAATCAGGGTCATGAAATTTTCAGGGTAGGTGTAAAATTGATCAATGCGAGGGTACTGAAAGTTTCGTCGCAATCGGCCGCCTTTTACGCGAGTTATTTGCGAAAAACCTTAGGGGGTTGCATCAACCCCCTGTGCCGGCGAGGGTTAAGGTTATGTTCTCAGTCCCACGCACAAGGGGAAAAGCTCAAATTATTGAGCGCTCAAAATATTAAGCGTAGTACGTCAGAGGCTCCCATAGGCGTAATGCTGAGGGCTCAAAAAATTGAGCCGTTTCAGGAACACGTTTTGCAAAAGCAACTCGCAACACCTAGGGAGAAATGGCAACACCCTAGGAGAATCACTAATGATGCAAAACAGATTAGGCTTTCATATTTTTCACTGCTCAAGCTTCAATGATTGGGGGAACACCAATTTATAGGTCGAAATCTTACGGCATGCCAGGATGACCAAAAACAGGCCAATATTTATGTCGAAATTAAAGGTAGTGTGCCACCTTTGAAAGATTTCCCATTTTATTTTTCCTAGGATAAGAAGCTTCTGTTTTTACCTAATATCGCAAAAAAATCAAAAATGGGCCTGGAATAGTGCCTTTTTCGCCTAAAAGTTTTTCGGTTTTTAGATATGTATAACAACTGTAGTGGGCTCACCTGCAAACAGGCGTCGGGCAACAATCGCGAATGCGGCGCACTTGTGACAATAAGCAAAGGTCATTATAGTGTTACGACCATACGACGTACGGGAATGAGTTATCAGCTGTCTAATCGTAGACAACACAATGTCGAGCCTTAAACTGTAAGCCCGTATTGGTATTGTTTCTTTTATTTGGCTGTCGAACATTATTTATGGTTTGAAATATGATTTTATGTAAAATAATTGATATGAAAAAGCCGTCTTATAAGTTATGACCCCATTTCACCACACGCAAGTGGCAGAAATGACAATGATCAGCTGACGCATTTTTCTTGGCCGAAGTCAGAGCGCGCGGCCCGACGCACCACGCGTATTTGGAAATTCCGACCTCGACGAGCATCAGAAGCCACCTAACAGGCGTGTTCGAAACCGCAGGAGATGATGATGAACGGGTTTATCGAAACTTGATTGGATGAGCATATCGGTAATAGCGATTTCAGTGTGTGCATTTATTGTTCATAGTGGTGTGAAATGTGGTTGGGGTACGACCGACAACCCGTCGGGGCGAATTTCGCACTGGGGTACTCAAAATTTGAAGAATTTAAGATGTTTCCATGAGTTTTGAAGGTATGGATAAGTTCTAAAAATCCGGTTCTCCTTATCTGGGCCATTAACTCCATACGGTCCAAGAAAGCTGGCACACTACCTTTAAAGTTATTTTTTGTCCATTCACGTTTTTTACTAGGGTTCTGTTGGAAAGAGCATTTTTCATACTACCCAAAATGATTGCGACTCAATTTCACATTACCCATATCGGAGAATATTTTTCATTTGGCGGCGCCGTTTGTTTATTTCGTCGCGACGTCTCCGGCCGCGTGGTTGTCGTCGTCCTTGTGTTGAAGGTAAGTTTTTATCGTTTTAGTTATACTTAGATGTTAAAAGGTACACTGAAAAGTTTGAATATGCTGTGATTTTAAATTTGGAAACACGTAAACGTCAATCAATTCACGTTTTCCTCGATTTGCGTGCAGATAAGTAACTGTCGACGAAAGTGGCGCCATCCGATATGATGTTTTGAAGGAAGGAGACACAACATATTTACGTGAAAATTTTTGTTTTTTAGTGGTCTAAGTGCTTCAAAGAGGCTGTGAATGTTTTCTTCACACAATTTTTCATTAGGTATGATGAGGTAAAAGGTAGTTTCAGTCTTAACTTTCATATAATTGACATTAAAACATATGATAGTCCACTGCTATCAGTGATTGAGTACCTTGATATTTGGCATTTCTTATTAATTTGAGTGTATTCTCTATCCATATGTCCTGATAGTAAGTGACAATACTCTGCCAATATGTTTCCATAGTTTTCACATTCATTTTCCAGTCCTTTACATAACATCACAATTTATAATCAACAAAACTCAACTCCTTCGTTACTTCACAACACTGACAGCATGACAGACTGACAGTCAACTATTGTGTGTGTGAATGCTGAAGCAGGATAGCCACTTTGCTGACTGACTCATATGAAATAAGATAAAAATGATCCTTTATATCATTTCCATCTGGAGGATCGAAGTCAGCGGAAAAGGAAGGCCACTTTTGAGCCTGCAGGCTCAAACCTGGCGGCCTAGACCTTCATGAAGGTCTAGGCCGCCAGACGCCAGTCGGCAGTCACCACCAAATTTATAATAGATTTATTCATTATTATACTTTGAGGCCCTTAGGTCACTGGATCGGCATCACATTTTCAGTTTCAATATATTAAAGGTTTTTTATTTGTATGATGTGAAATATTTTCCTGAATCAGAATTTAATTATCCCTAGGTACCTGGTAGAGGTTTTGGATTTAATGCTCATTGTTGGTGTGCAGTCAGGATTTTTTGACAGGTCCAGATAGGGAATCCTGAGCAATTTTATAGTAAAGTGGTCTCCTTATAATCACCACACATTTTATCAAAAGTATTTGCAGAACTCATTCAATGAAGAATTTTATCAATGTTGCACCCATTTCTTAGACGACCTAGGCTGCATCTTTTTTTAGTTCCTGTTGTATGACATATTTTCCATTTTGTTCCACTGCATAAAGAAAAAAATCGTTTGAGATCACCAAACAGCTTTTCTTTTTCTGGCAGGTCTGCACAACCAAGCGGTCGCTGGCGAGGACGTCGGCCGTCCTTGTGGGTAAGGTCATCTGCTCAGCCTTTGTGGAGATCAGCAAGACGTCACCAAGATGAAGACTTCGCTGGAGCAGAAGCCGTTGACCCGTGTCCGATCGGGCAGGTCATACTCGACGGCACGAGCCACAACTTGAACGACTAGGTGACATCAACAACATGGTGGAGCAGGTGAATGAGTTTGGCGACGTGTTGTGCGACTGCAAGAAGGGTTGTCTGCGTGTTCTGGCCGGCGGAGCGGCGACGCTGCGCAGTCTGTGCTGGCGGTGAGCAGCTGGCCGTGGTGACCGCGCGCGCCCACATGCGCCGACAACCTGTGCGGCTTCGACGGCCCCGGGACAGCCCGATGCCGCCCACTATGCGACGCCGACCGCGCACTGTCCGCACGGCCACATGGAGGTGTGCCCGCGCCTTTTGCCCGCACGCCGCTACCTCGCAGCTGGTCTGCAACCACGCCGTCGCCGCCTGTAGCCCGATAACAAAACGGCTGTCTGAAAATGCCGCGTGTTCTTTGTGATGTTGCTACTGTGATGGTTGCTACTGCTGGTCTGAGACTCGATGTTTCCATTCGTCCTTTACATGTTAAGGATTTGATAATGATTAGCTTCAGGGCTGCGGAGTCGGAGTCGGAGTCGGAGTCGGAGTCGGTCGGAGTCGACAGTTGTGACCGGAGTCGGAGTCGGAGTCGGAGTCGATTTTAGAAACCCGAGCCGGAGTCGGAGTCGGAGTCACCGAAAATCTGTCGACTCCGCAGCCCTGCTGGGTCTGCGGAGTCGGAGTCGGGAGTTGGAGTCGGTCGGAGTAGACAATTCTGCCCGGAGTCGGAGTCGGAGCTGGTTTTTGAAAGCCGGAGTCGGAGTCGGAATCGCCGAAAATCCATCGACTCCGCAGCCCTGATTAGCTTAGTCCGAGCTTAGGTCGTTTATATCATTTGTTAATGGCATATTTTGGATCAAAGCAGTACGACACTGCCTCCTGCTTTTGTGATGTATGCTGGCAAGACGCAGGTTCCGGTCGCAGGTCACCCGGTTCCAATGTGGTCTGGCTGGCATGCGATAATGTGATGTTGTTTTGCTCGTCTCTGTGTTCCACACTTGATGATGTTTGTAAATCTAACCCACATTGTATAGTATTTTTGTTTGTTTGCGGCCGATAGCCTTGTAAGTAATAACCGTGGCAATACAGTTTTTCCTGCTATAATTCTCCAATATTCAAGCGTGGGTGGATATCTTTCTGTATTCACGTATTCCCTTCTTCCAGTACAGTTAGAGAATATCAATACAGTATTCATACGGATTATTCAAGCCCTGTATAATTATTTGAGGTGTGCCGAATCCGAAAGGCGACCGATAAAACTACTAGCGGAAAATGTGACATGATGCCATGGGTTTGTGAAAAGTTTAGGTACCACGTAGCATTCAACTTACTGCATTTCTGTTTCAACTCAGTTTAACGTATTTCAACGAACATAACATCAAAAATGGCAGCAAGTACCGGCTTCACCTGTCACGGAGAACGCTCAAAAAATTGAGTGTAGATGCTGGCCGGCACTCAATTTTTTGAGCGCCAGCTGACTGTCGTCTGTCGTGGCGCTCAATTTATTGAGTATCGCGGTCCCGAACGGCAAGTGGCGCTCAAAAAGTTGAGCGTCTTTAGGGCATTTTCTTTCCAAAAACACCGATATGAATTATCACGGCGAGTGTTCGAGAAGAAACCTTGTGCTCTCTCTTGCCATTGATACCTTATTTGGATACGATATTTGCCGTAGTGTGACGCTAACGGCATTGTAAAATACCATCGTTTCGCCTATTCCTTCATAATGGGGCCCGCTCAATTTTTTGAGCGCTCAATTTTTTTAGCTTTTCCCCCTTGTGCGTGGGACTGTTCTGGTGAAGGGCAGGCCAAGGTCCGGTCAAATTAGGTCAAATTTCAAAGTTGACATTTTTGCATAAAATGGGTATCAATTCGATGCAGCTCGTCCCGGGGAGTCAAATGGTGGTCTTTTTTTGGCACTACGTGGTCTAAACTTGCCAAAAACTGAGTTTGAAAATTTGACGCCATAATTTTTTAACAGATTTTTCGCTATAACTTGGCCAAAAAAAGAGGTATCGATCTGAAATTTGGTATCTAGATAGCCGACGGTAGGTCCCATCATATATATTCCGGATTTTTCGAAATTCGAAAAACTTTTGTGATTTGTTGACTACTATATAAAAAATACTTTTTGGGGGTCAAAATCCAAAGAAGTTAAAAATCCGAGATAGCGATTTTCTAGCCTTGTCAATTCAACACTTTTTGGGTGGTGTATTAACCCGCGCCCCGTTGGGCTCTGCCGAGCAACGCGCCCTGTTGGGGGGGGGCATTTTGCCCCCCCCCCCCTAAGATCTTGAGAACCACGCAACCTAGCGACAAGCGGCAAACGGTGTTGGATAGCCCTATCAGGGAACTACCTTGTGACCCAATTTTATTCAACTAGGTCAAACCGATGACGTCACAGGTCAGGTCAAATGTCCAATTTTCGCCGTTTACAGGGATTTCAAGAAATGCGTTGTAAAATCGAGTCAAATGCATTTCATTGAAAATCATCGATGGGGAAATGTTCTTCAAACACATATTTTGCTATTTGAGGTCACTGATACCAGGTCAGGTCACAGAGGTCAGGTCACTGGGGGGTCACAATATGAAAGTGTCGTATGATACATGTTTTATGGTCTATTTTACATGACAAATGCGATTATGTGGGTCAGGCAGCCTTTGGGGCCAGCTTAGGTCACGTTTTGGTCAAGGTCAGGTCAAGGTCAGGTCAAGGTCAGGTCAAGGTCAGGTCAAATTAGGTCAAATTTCAAAGTTGATATTTTTGCATAAAATGGGTATCGAATCGATGCAGCTCGTCACGGGGAGTTCAATGGTGGTCTTTGTTTTGCCGTACGAGGTCTAGAATCGCTAAAAATATTGAGTTCAAAAATTTGACGTCATCATTTTTGAACAGTTTTTTTTCGCTATAACTTGGCCAAAAACGAGATATCGATCTGAAATTTGGTATGTATATAGCAGAGCGCAGGGACTATCACATATATTCCGGTTTTTTCGAAATTCGGGAAATTTTGGATTTTTTTTAGTTTTTCTAACAAAATCAATTTTTTTGATTTTTTGGGGTCAAAAACCCAAAATTTTGAAAACCCGAGATAGCAGTTTTGTAGCGCCGCTTTTTTTCTACGAGGCCATATAAAAAAAAACTTAGAAATTGCTTGATAACTGTAGATTTTGTGAGCATTTCAAGATTGCATGTTTTTTGCTCATTTTTGCTCGAACATGACCTCAGTTTGACCTCACTAACTCCTGACCTAAGGTGACCTAAGGTGACTTGAAATTTGGTGTGAAGGTGTCAAATTGATGCCCGGGAAGGTACTGAAAATTTGGCGGCGCTGCGCGCCGCCGTTTTCTTGCTATTCAGGAAAAACCACAGGGAGGGCCAAAATGCCCCCCCCCCAACGGGGCGAGGGTTAAATATATTGAACATTTTTCTGTATCTTCAAAGCTGTAGGCCTGACAGCTCTTCTCGCGAAACCTTTTTTTTACGTCGTAAATGGCAGAACATGACGTCATTCTGACGTCATTTGTGGCCAACTTATCATAGCCTCTGGAAAATATTTCTTCACAATGTGTTGAATTGATGCCCGGAAGGGTCCTGAAATTTTGGTGGCGATATCTGCAGCTGTTTAGGAGATATCTACGGAAAAAGACAGGGGAGCGTTCCCCCCCCCCCCCTACGGGGCGCGGGTTAATGGTGACGTATATGATCATGTACTGTTCAATCCTTTTTATGGCAAGTAGCATGCTTACCTTGAGATCCATGATGCCAGTCTCAATTATATAATTATTGCTGGTTGATGAATATTAACTTGGCACTGTGCATAGAACATCTTATTCCTAATAAATATTCCTAAAAAGTATTTCCATTCAATGCATGTCGTAACTCGTAACCTTGGGTATAGTTATTACACGTGCACAACAAGCGGGCATGAATAATGGCCCTGTTTGTTCCCTTAGGAAACATGCCATGTCTCCGTATTAGCGTCAATTTATAGGTGCAGTACTGCTGAGTGCAGGGCTATAACACTCAGAGCTATTAACGATGGCATTATGTCAGAAAACACGGGCTGGGACGACGAGTGACGCCGTGTCTTGTAGGGTGGAATTCTGCCGGGTGTCCTCCGAAAATCGACACTCGGCTGTGCCCACCCCGAATGAATCATAACCTAGTGATGTTCCGCACGATTGATCGCTGGCCAAAGTCATAAATTGTTCTAGATCGACGCTTCATGGCATGTCGTAGGATGATTTATGACTATGCATTGGTGGCCTTGGCGAGCGGAGCACAACAGATGAGTAGGCAGTAGGCAGTAGGCAGCCGAGTGCACAGGCAAGAGTCAGCTGATCCAGCGCTCAGCCAGTCAGCATGTGGGGGCGTGCAGCCGTTGTACAATTATGTATTAACGTTTATTATAAATTTTGGACGGCACATGACTTGTTCTCGTGATTTATGTACCGTATCAGCTATTGATCGTAGTTAGGTACCTGTCTCATTCCCTTCACTTCAGCTGAGAATGAAATGCAGCAATGTGCTGCAAACCGCCATTTTTACTTTGGTGCTGACCTGTAGCGTAACACCGCTATTAAAATGCCATGATATAACTAGTGTTGTTTGAATATTGCAAAGCAGTTCAGTTATTTGGTGGCGTAGAACATTGTTCCCAAGGGCCATGACGTACCACGCTGTTCCCGGGAAAACGTTCCAACATTGTTCGTTTTGCGCCTCACACTGCGATCTGCTGGTCAATTGGCGCTTACTTATATAACAGCATTCCCTTCATTACGTAACGAGGAGCTCGGCAGTCCCTGGAGCAGGTGATAATACGATAGTTCAGTTAGATGAGACGTGAAAATAATTCGGCATTTCCTGTGCTCATCTGGCCCATTCACAAGAGTAGTGCCGAAAAAGCTGCGCTTGTGTCGAAATGAACGCGGATCGTATTCGTGTGCTGCACTCAACAGCGAGTCCCTAAGCCCCTCTGTTCCTGCCCTTCCCTGTCCGACAGGGGAAGCAGCTGGTCAGCGACCGCCACTCGAATGTGATGATCATCGACCGGAGCCTGGTGCTGCCGAACGTTTCGCGTCACCAGGCCGGCAGCTACACGTGCGGCGCCTCCAACGCCGAGGGGCACAACCAGAGCGAGCCGCTGCTGCTGCAGGTCATGTGTGAGTACCGGGTGCGGTTGGACGGGGCTCTCTCACCTCACCTACCTGTTTGGACCGGGCAGGGTTCCAGTCCCCTCTGATTGACTGTGTGATAGAGCACGGCTTCCCTCCCCTACCATGCTGGGAACAGGGCAGGGCTGTCTTCCTCTCCCCTGTAGGACAGGGCAGGGCTCTTTTTCCCTCCCCTGTGGGGCCAAGTAGGACTCCCTTCCTTCACCTGTCGGGACAGGGCAGTGCTCCCTCGCCGGCCCTCTCCGCTCTACATACTACCGATCTCTGCATATTACCGAGCCAAGTGGACGGGCCGGCAGGTTTCGGGCCGGCTTGGCTTCCCAGCGCAAAGTCAGCGTAAAGGCAGCACTTTTCTCCTCCTTCCCTCTGAAACAACATCTCCCCTTGCTCCTCTCAATTGTACAATGACGTTCGACACAGTCACATCGGCTTGGGAATTGTATGACTAAGGGCTATTGGCTCGGAGCTTATGGCCACTGGTGTAGCAGATCGTTATATGGCTACAGTACATACAAACCAACGCATATACCTGTTATAGTTATCATGGAGCTGCTAGGCGTCTGAGTGCCGATCGAAATGCGGATACTCGTATTCCTGGCCTAAAGAAGTTCTTTCTGACCTGGGCCCGTATTCACGTCGGAATTTTTCGTAAGATTTATCTTACGATCGCTCTTTGTCGTACGATAATTTGCTATTCACGTTGGCATCGCAGACAGTTAAGATTTATCTTACGATCAAAATTTTGGTCGTAGACATTTGTCGTACGATCGATCGTAAGTGCGATTCACGTCGGGACATCTTAAGTCGAATCTTAAGATGATCGTAAGACCTTAATGATGAAGGTATTGGGAAGATACGACTACTCACTGAGCTGTCGTAAGACGTCACCTAAGCTTATGAATTGTATATTTAGGTATTGAAATTGCTATTTATGTTTTTTTTTTTTCTTGCGAGCGAGCGCGAAAGAGTTTTCAATGTAACGGGATAATATCAGTATGAGCGGTACAGCTCGGACCGGCCCGCCCTATAACGCTTTTGAGAAGCTTTTATCTCGGCCACCACTGGGTCGATTGAACCGCGGTCTTTTTTGTTGGGTAGCCCCATTCCTCCTACCTCGTAATTGACTACTCTTGATGCACCTGGCCCTGGGTGATCGCCATGTCATGTGGCTCTTGCGAACTCAAGGGTGTCAGAACCCAAAGTAGTTCTTGCTGAATTTACGTTTTTGAGAGGATTATGTCTGAGTAAGCACAGGATCGATTCACTAGGAAATATGTTTGTAGGGTGTATTCATCCATTCTGCCGAGGACAGGACTTTTCTCGATGCATGTGGGTGACCATGGCTGCACGTGCCACGTGCATAATAAAGAGATGTCATGTTTGTAGCAATTACACTAACTCTGTAATTATCGTGCCCATTGCGCTGAAACTTGGCATGTGGGTAGGCACTCACCGGGCAATGCATTTCCATGTGTCATGTTTGGGGTACTACTGCACGTGCGCACGTGCAGTGGTCGCTCCTAGATCTCGAGAACGGCTGGACCAATTGCGCTAAAAATTGGCACACCGGTAGGGACCGCTTAGTAGCGTGCCGGGCAAAAGTCGTTTGGGACCCGTTTGCACGTGCGCACGTGCAGGGAGGCCGCTTCCATACACAGAGAACGGCGAGGCCGATTGCGCCCAAATTGGGTACACCTTTAGGAACCGCTTAGGAGAGTGCCGAGCAAATGTCATTTGTGACCCTGGTTGCACGTGCGCGCGCGCAGCAGGCCGCTTCCAGATCTCGAGGACGGCTAGGCCGATTGCGCTTAAATTTGGTACACCTTTACTCTTTAGGCATCGCTTAGGAGGGTGCCGAACAAAAGTCAATTGTGACCCAATTGGCACGTGGGCACGCGCAAAATTGCACACGCGCCCAAATTTGGTGCACCGTTGGGGACCGACTAGTGAGGGTGGTTCGTGCTTAAAAGGACCCTCCCACCTTTAAAAAAGTTAATGAATTGGCATAGAAGTAGTGTTGCATGGTACCTAGAGAGTGAGAAAAATCAATATCTACCGTAAAGTGGGGCTATTTGAAACGGATTTTACAGTTTTTGGCCTCTCCCTTTAAGACGGTTCATATTTCTTATAGCATGTAAACTGCAAAAATGTAGTTCTCTGTGAGCTCTTTCATATAGGTGCATTTTGGTTCAGCTAGTAATAATGATTAAGGCTATTTTTTATGTTAAAGCCTGTTTCAAATAGCCCCATAGGGTGGGGCTATTTGAGACAGTTTTAGTTGCAAAGAAATTAGAGAAAATCGGTCACGCTAGAGATAATTTTTTAAACGCCATGCATTTGGAAATTGAATTTTGATCATTTTGGCAAAAATTATTTTTTCAAAGACTGTTATATGACCTTTATATTCAATCTTTTCCTTTTTCGTAGGACACTTCATTTCGGTAGGGTATAAAATTGCATCACTATATGCTAAGGCTATCATAATATGATGTGACCCATAGCTTTCAAAATGACAGGATGATCATCAAGGACTATTTTAAAGTCATCGACAGTAAAATTTTGAAAGTAAGTTTTTGTATATAGCCCCGGTGGCGTGAAAAAAGATATACCGAAAGTCGGTGGGGCTATTTGAGACAGTCTCGCTACCTTATGAAGCACACTGTAATGAATCAAACAAGGCAAAAGGTTTCCGAAAACATTTGAGTGAATGGTCTGCATGATTGTTTGTTCCATTGTACATATCCATGCGAAGAAATAACAGAAAAATGTTAAACGGTTTTGATTTTATGCCAATTTTTCTCGATCGCTGCATGCTGTTTCAATTGGCCGGTTACCCTACCACATCAAGTACTTGGATAGGCTCACCTAACAGTACGTTCATGTGTTAAGTAACATTCAATAGTGTCTTTTGGTCAACCAAGGTAGACATATGTTGATTGTCGACTGAGTCAGTGACTGATGAAGCACATTTTAAGCACATATTCATCAGAATAACTAGTTTGGTCACCAGCTAAAGGGTTATTATGTTACACTACGAACATGTAAATATTGCTTGCTGCTTGAAGTACCTACCATGAACCCACTGCACGTTTATGACCACGATCGATTCACCGGTGATGCTTATGTCGAACGTTCGATGCACTTCAGGTAGATGGCGGTAAGTCTTCTCGGGTGCATCGCATCACCGTTATCATCAGCTATTTGGCATATCCGTTGATGTTTGACCAGGTGGGCATCATCGGGATTCTGAGACAATGGGTTACGCAATCGGCAGTACCGTTAACAATATATAATATTTCATGAAAAATGTGCTTAGCCTATAAGCCAAAAGGTTGTAACGATGGATACAGTGGCGAAGCTATTAAAACTTCAACTTTTTTAAGCTGCAGGTAGGGGTCCTTTTCGAGCAACTTAGATTGTGCGTTTTTCTGTATTTCGTATTTTATTGCAAATTTCTTTCAGAACTTTTCGAAATTTTCAAAAAGGTTATTCAGAGCATTCACTGTTCAATTCCACATTAGCCTAAGCAAAAATGACGAAAAAACATCAAACGGTTTTCATTTTACAGCGATTTTACTCAACCATTACCTTGCTGTCTCAAATAGCCCCACTGTCTCAAATAGCCCCACTTTACGGTACCAAATTTCATTGAAAAATATTAATCGGTTTTTGATATATTAACCTGCGCACCGACGGGTGTCTGCGCCAACTTACAACCGACGGGGGGAGGGCGGATGACCGCCCCCTGAAATCTCGAGAACGAAGCAAGATAGCGACAAGCGGTAAACGGCATGGGATTCGCTCGGACAAGGTCTACAATTTTTACTTTGGTCATTTTCAGGTCAGGTCAAAGATGACGTCACAGGGGTAAAAAAATTCAATATACTAATTGTATACTAGAGATATACTAATTGTCTACCTGATAGTCTTATAACCAACACCATTGAGTTGGAAATGAAAAATTGGCCATAAAACATGTATCACACAACCTTAGTAAAGTTGGGCTCATGTGACCTGACCTGTGACCCTTGGTGACCTGACCTGTGACCTGACCTGGTATTGCCAGTGACCTCTAATAGCAACATATCTACCAGTATAACGCCTTTTGGGGCGACTAACGGAGCGAGCGAGAGGATGGGCCTTGCACGTGCGAAATTGCGAGGGGGTACCTCCAACTGACTTGTGCACGGCACCCTACTAACTGGTCTCTAGCGATGTGCCAAATTTGGGCACAATCGGCCCAGCCGTTCTCGAGATCTGGAAGCGGCACCCTGCACGTGCGCACGTGCAAAATGGGTCCCAACTGACTTGTGCACGGCACCCTACTAACCGGTCCCTAACCGTGTACCAAATTTGAGCGCAATCGGTCCAGCCGTTCCCGAAATCTGGAAACGACCCCTGCACGTGCGCACGTGCAGCAGCACCCCAACTCTGGCACATGTGTATGCAGTGCCTAGTGGGTGCCTACCTACATGCCAACTTTCAGCGCAATCGGCCAAGTAGTTACCGAGATATTGCAACAATTACAAAACTGACACCTCTTCGTTTTGCACGTGGCACGTGCATAAGGGGTCACCCACATGCATCGGGAATAGTCCAATACTTGGTAGAAGGAATGAAGCTACCCTACAAAAATTACCGCGTGTAAATCGGTCAAGTGGTTGCTGAGATATAAGCCTCGCAAAAGCGTGACCACGGCCGGCCGGCCGGCCGCTCATACTCAGAAATTTCCGTTAATCTAAGGAAAGACTACGCTCGCTTCGCTCGCTCCGTAACTAGGCAACTGACGCCCTACCGCTGATTCTCGACAAAATGCGTTTTCCTCGGTGTTATGGCGCATTCCCTAGAAGACCCGTGAATGGTGAAACATTTCATCTTTGACCTGACCTGTGACGTCATCGGTGACCCCGAGGTCAATGAAATTTGGTTTCCTTCGACAAATTTGACAGGCCTTTCGAACGCCGTTTGAATTTTGCGGATCCGTCCAGTAGTTTCGGAGATACGAGGGGGGGGGCAAAAAATAGCCCCCCCCCACCAGGTCGCGTTATAAACAGACCCCACCAGGGCGCGGGTTAAGTGACCTTAGTCTAAAATTTTCACAACACGTGCAGAAAAAGGTTTTTGAGATACCTGCGAAAAACCACAGAGTGGTGTCTAAACATCCCCCGGCCCGTCGTGGATTAAGTAACACGGAAAGGAAGCCCACCTTAAAATGCATGTTTTATCGATTTAGTCTTCATATGATCATTTGTAATATAATAATATAGTTTCCATAATAATAGTAAAATAATTTCCATAATAACTTTGAAGCATACTAAATCTGTGGTACTTTTATAATGTTAGGAATACCTAGCTCACTAATAACCGTTTGAATATATTTCGTTTGCTGTATCATTTGACGGAGGATCCATTTTCTATGTCGTCCCGGAATATGCTGCTAAAAATCAAATCTTCGGAACTGCTACGACATCTTAAGTTGGGTCGTAGCCAAGGCTATAGAACTCCAGGTAAGGACACCAGCCGTTTGACCTTGATCGCCGCCGGCCGGCCGATGACGTCATTGGAGGCTAGCCGGCTCGGCGGACACACAAGGCGAATGCATAACGGAGGGGCTTTGGAACGTTGCGGGAGCCGGGGAGATATTTTAATGTGGTTGCATACCACCATTTTTATGTTGATTGATCTACAGACTGCATTCTTTTAAACCTCGATGCATCCTAGGCCTGGATGGTGCGTACATTCGTGGAACGATCACCCCGTCCACGTCCGTGGTCGAAGATGTCATAGTATTAAAGACACTAAGACGGGTGCAATGACGGCGATCCGATCCCGTCTCTGGCGAATCTAGAAGGGTCGTAAGGACCCAGGCCGAATCTGACCGTCTATTTTTAGGGAAACGGGGTGGGTGAATTGACAACCGATGGCAAGAGATGATAAGGGATCCTGTCGTCGATTGTTGTTTGACAGACAACACATGTTGTACTGTGCGTATGACCATCAGAGGTAATGCCTGAACGTAGGCAAGCATAATTGTTCTGTCATACTGTTTAGGAATATAAAATGGTAATGGAGATCATTGAGGATATGATCTCTACATTACGGGAAGGAATTCACTAATTACTACGGCCCATAGGGGCACCGCCGGAGCTGTTGTTTTGCCATCGGTCCCAGGCAACTCCAGGGAGCTGCAGTACCCGGCGGCCAAAGCGGCCACCTCGTCGACTCGCAGGTCCTGTGGGATTCCGTGATGCTTTAGTGCTTCACCCACAGAAGCACGGGCATAGCAGTAGGATGTGGGGCTAGGTGTCTGTCCACCTCTTCATTGGAAGAACATACAGCGCCTGGTCCCGCCGAAGCTCGGTATCGACCGTGACTTATTCACAACTGGCGGATCCAGGAAGCGGTCTTGGACACTGCGGGGCTTACCCCAAAAAGGTTTCTCGGAATTAATTTAAAAAACTCGGATTTCGATTCCTAGCGCACTGCTGTGCAGTGTGATTAACCAACATTTTCTCAGAAAAGTTGTGAAGTTTTCTTTTATTCTCGAAAAGCGATTTCGGGCGCTGCCAATGTGGGGAAAGACATTTGCCCCAAATGCCTTCCCCTGGATCCGCCAGTGGGTTGCCCCACTCCGAGCTTGACTAAAAACGTCTTCAAACCCCACCAGAAACCGATGGTAAGGTGAATTTAAATCCAATAACTCGTCTCTGTCTGCCCGCCTGAATATACAACACATGGTACGGCACCCGGCCCTGTCTGAGCTATGAGCCGATCGTGATATTTTCGGCTTTCCCCATCCCAAGCTCGATTAGAAACGTTCTCCTTCCCCACCCGATTGCTGATGTCAATTCAAATTCAATACCTCATCCCTGTCTGCCCGACCATAACCCATTCATTGCACACCGTTCAGCGCCCGGCCCCGCCAGAAGTATCCTAGCGCGCTGAGCAGTTGCCTCCAGCCGCGTCATCGCGAGGCCCCGCGCGGCCCATAAATTAATACATTGCGCGAATAGCCGTGTCGCCCCCCTGGTCGTAGCGGTCGTAGCTGGGTCGTAGGATGAATCCTAGGACTTTTGACATGAATATCAAATTATCTTAAGATTGTCGACGTGAATTAGAAGTATCCTAAATATCCAGACTGATCGTACGATAAAAAGTTAAGATGGCCAACATGAATACCAAATCGATCGTACGATGAAAACTGATCGTAAGATGTCGACGTGAATACGGGCCCTGTCTTGTTGATACTTCGAAAAGCTCTTTTACTCGTTGACGAGAGCATCTTGAAGATCCTTTTTTTATTAAAAATGTTAAAATTGTATCGAAGCAGTATCGGCTTACCAAAAATTGGATTTCTGATTGATGGCTTTAGTAACATTCTGAAATCCTATCATATTCCACTGTTATTCCATAATATCGTTGTTCGTGAGAATCGTTCAGCTCACCCGTTCGATACGGAAATGTTCGTGCGTGCTCGTGATCGTTCACTCGTTCTCTTTCGTCACCCGGAGGACCATAAAGTTATTGTTCGTATATGTAAGAGTCTATTCTTGAATGAAACGGAAACGATTAAAATGCACAAAATACGGCGGTCACAAATGCGGTTCACTGAATCGTTCTCGTAGGGCCACGTCGGCCGCGTCGTACGTAAGGCCACGTCGGCCACGTCGTGCACCGGGCCGTCGCGCACCGGTGGAGTCCCGTCGAAGACTGTCAGGCCCCCGTCCCGTCTCAGCCCTCGTGGTACGCACAACACGTGGGCATGAGAACCAGGACAGGGGCCAGATGACACATATGTGAGCGGCGTGGCGCGGCGGACCGACCGCCGCGCTCCGAGCGCCGGCCGTCTTTGCGAAGATATCCAAAATGCCTATTTGCTCGCTAACAATTGTGTCTCAGACGGTATTCGCAAGCCTTTCAATGGATGGTAGAAGCCCTTTCTTTAGAAGTTTGATAATGTGTATCTTTTTCATCATCAAGCTTTTGTTGGCACTGTTCTGCTTGCGTGTGAGCTCATTTCCCACGTATGTACCTACTTTGTAACCCGCGCGGGGCTGGGGGTTACACAGTTTTAATTACAATTACAATTTTACCCCCCTCGGGAATTTTTGCGATATCTCAAAAACGGCGGCGCGCAGCGCCGCCAAACTTACAGTACCTTTTTTTACATCAATTTGACACGTCCCCTGAAAATTTGAGCGAAATCCGTCGGAAAATTTTTGATAAATTGACGTTTTAGTGACGTCATGTTCGCCATTTTCGTCTCAAAAACGGCAAAAGTTCAAACGCCGCTAACATCTTCATTTTTAAAGGAATAAAGACGTAACAAAAAAGGTTATCCGTAATTTTACTTTGTCTATCAAATGGCCATCTCGGTTTTTTGAAAATTTTGGATTTTGGCCTAATTTTTTTTCTTCAAAAAACTGACTTTTTTGGGAAAATGATTATAAAATCCAAACTTTTGAGTCTATCGAAAAAAACCGGAATATATGTCAGAGAAGTGGTCTATGTGCACCTACATACCAAATTTTAGAAGAATCGGTTCAAAAATGTGGGAGTTATTCAAAATTTTATGACGTCACGACACACAAAATTTTTGAAAAATGACTTTTTGGAAGTTCTAGACCTCGTACGGAAACAAAAATAGCACCATTCGATTCGCCGTGAAAAACTGCATCAGATGGACACCTTTTTAGGCCTTAAAGGGACTGTCCCACCTTCAAAAAATTGCTTTGATATACTGTTCTTGTGTTGCAAGACATAGATTATGGGCCCCTTTACACGAAATTGGCAAACATTCGGCCCATAGTTGGCTAATTGTTTAAAAATTCCAATTTAAAGCTTTTGGATCGATTACGTCATATGATTGTTTTTTTATCGGGCAAAGTTTTTTTCCTAGCTGCCAAATCGGTGGCACAAAGTTTTGTTACGCTTCTGCCGCGAATAGTACAAACATTGCGCATAAACTCAGGAAATTGGTAAACATGTTCAATGTTCATGGAAAGGATTGAAATGAAAATTGGAAAATTGAAGCTTGAACTTCGTCCAGAAGAAGGTCGCAAACTGCAAAGAATATCAACAAGGCCTTATTTATCATTTTTAAAAAGTTATAGAATGCTCCCTAATAAGCAAAAGCAAGTTATTGATGTTTGATTATTGATGCTGCCCACAATGTCTTGGGCACATGGATGATGGAAGTGAGCTCAACTTCAATAATCAGACCTAAGAATCACAATGGATATAGCCATGAGCCAGACTGCAAAGTGGGGCAATTTTGTCTAGATTTTGTCAGTGCGGACTCCTTCGTCTGGTGCGGATTTAAGTGTGGTGCGGTGCGGATTTGGTCTAGTGTGGTGCGGATGTAGTGTAGCGGGGTGCGAATTTGGCTTGCTGTGGTGCAGATGTGTAGCATTGTGGGGATTTGAGGTCAGTGCAGATTTTGACTGGCCATTTTGGGGTTTGGTGCATTTTTTGTGTTCTCTCAGGCCTCAGCCCCCTTTGGTGAATTTTCGGGCTCTGTTTGAAGGGTTTGTGTCAATTTTGAGCTTGGGAGTTGGGCCAGTGCTCCTTGGCGACCTGCGAGCCATACTCTGCAGTACTGGCCTGGGCCCATGAGCAAAGTAATATAATAAAGTCTGTTCAAGATTCAATATATTAAGTCTGCAAAACACATTCCAGCAATTGTAATTGAAGCAGAATGAATTGTAGTGAACTGCATTTGTATTTTTGTTGTGTCTGTGAAAAATAATAAATATACCTACCTATTGGAAAAATCGTGGCCTTTCAGCACATTTGGCAGAGTTGTGTGACTCTGATTTAGTGGCTCATGTGGAACGCAACGCGCTGCGGAACAAGCTTGAATAGCATTTTGCCTCAGGGCTATCTGCCAGAAACATTTCATCTGCATAAATTTGCCTGCAGGCAAGTCTGACAAATTTGTGGATTAACTGGGGTCCTTGTAAGCCTGCATATTAAATTCTAGCCCACCAGCTCAGCCCTATTCTCAGTTTCAGCATTCAGCATGATAACAGTTCTGATCAAGTTCTGATTGTCACACTGAGACACCAATGGAGTCCTCTGAAATTTTGCCTTTCTATTAGATTATTTGTAAGAGTTTCAGCTACATTTACATAGACCAAACGTTTCACTCTCAAAGATCTGCGACCCACCCCACTCGTCCAGTAGGATGCCTGGCGCGCAAACAGTCCAGCAGTGAGCTGCCAGCCGGTACGCAGGGCAGCAGCAGGCGGCGGCAGCAACAGCAACTAGTGAACATGTCTTGGACTGCAGCCACGACATGATCTAGGCCTATTCAATTTGTCCAAGTACAAGTACCACAGCTCCTGTCCGAGGTCGCGCAAGTCAGGGAACTGACCACCTCCAGCCCAGGCGTGGTTCACTGACTCAAGACATTTCAACTGACCAGTCAGAGTTCATGTTTTGCAACTTTTATCCAAGTTATTTGTAATTGTAATATTCTAAACTGAATTTTAGGCATGACTTCATTTTTCAAGAGCTACACAGAACACGCCTTCCCTGTACAGCACGTCTATTGTCCTAACATTAGTCAAATACATAGTTGCAAGAAGCGACTTGAATGCGGAACCTGCCTGTTTTGAAGCCCTGTTGTCTGTTGGGTGACACTGCACAGAGGTAAGGATGGGGTGTGATTTTGCTGCTGTTTGTCAGGTGCAATATGTGTGTCAATGATCACAAAGTAGTTACTCTTAAAGGTTTAAAAAATGCACAGCATGGCCTAACAAGGCACATTACCTTGGTTTTGACAAGCAGCGCAGCGACTGTGGTACAAAGGCCCAGTCCCATGGTCATGTTAGTAGCTGGATCTGCTCCCAGGAAACAAAGGTAAAACACTATTGACAGCTTTAAGATGAAATCTGCAGGAAAACTAAGCCATCTATAACATCTAACATAAGCTTAAAAGCACAACAGAGCATTTCTTATTCAACATGCAGCACTTCCGCTTTCCTCCGCCATCAGCAACTCAGTTCAAAGAATGATACATTACATCACTAAAATTTATTTCAAAACACCTCTGCATGGTGTTTACACAAACAACAGTTCTTTACTAGGCATGGTCGACCTCAGCCCACCCACACTTCAGCATACAGGGTATTATCAATGTTTAACGGCTCAAGGTTAGTCGTCTTGGATGCTCAGAAATAAAAAGGTGAACATTCATCGTCTCTTCCTTAGTTGTCACCATCAATAGATTGTGGACTTCTCAGAGCATGTCTTGATTATGGAGTTGAAAGTTGAAACAGCAGTGAGCAAATCATTTATCATTTTGATACTATGATTAATTTTAGAGAGTTGCACACTTGAACTTGACACCTGCCATTGATAAGTTCATGGCTCTTGCATTCTTCAGTCACATTTAGGACGGCCTCTTAACTATTTAAATACAAAAATAAAAATACTACAAGAATTAGAAGACTATTAGAATTAGTTTGGCATATCAATTTATTTCTCCACCCGGAACGAATGGGCGCTGTTCAAGGAGGCGTTGTTATTTTTCAAGGTTTCGATAAAAACAAGTCGACAGATACAGAAACTTCGGAAAAGGCGGAAACGTCACAGGTTTTAAGTGCCAATACCAATACATTGTGGCACTTATTTGCACAGATGTCAAAATCAAACACAAATTTCTTTGCGATGAAGTAATTGCTGGAGAAACGGTTTTCACGGCTCTGATTTTCAAAGAACGCCCATCAAGATGGCCATCTCAACTCAATTCTAATGTTAAGGTGGGACAGTCCCTTTAACAACCAACTTCAAAATTTGACCTCACTTGACCTGACCTTGACCTGACCTCGACCTGAAATTCATCCAGAGGTGGTCTATATCACTTATTGAGTGTGCCTATTGAATTCTATGAGTAAAATGACCCATAAAACATGTGTCGCACATGCCCTATTCTATATTTTGTTTTTTGGTGACCTGACCTGACCTGACCTGACCTTGACCTTGACCTCTGAATGATATTGTATGCAACGAATATTGTCTTGGTAGCTTAAGAACACGTTTTGGGCGATCAGTCTCAGTCCATGACTCCATTCTTCGGCAACTACGGTGCAAGGCCGATACTGTAGAAACTTGCAATTTGTACCCTTGACCTGACCTTGACCTTGACCTCAAACTTTAAATTAAGTACATGTTTTAAGTTGTTCGTGATGAGAGCTTTCGATTGGCGTTTGAATTTTCCAAATCGGACCATTAGTTCGGGAGATAACAGGGGGGGGGTAAAATTTACCCCCCCCCCCAGCCCCGCGCGTTCGGCTGGAGACCCCAGCCCCGCGCGGGTTAAGGGTCAGGTCCTCCGTCTTGTGTTTTTCTACCGTGGTATATCAGTTTTCCATTATAGCGTTATTTGTCAATACATGTCTCTGAGCAGTGGGCACATATTCGTCATTATAATCCCATACGCCTCCACACCCCCTTAAGCAATTCGATATCCATGATTTTGCCAGTGATGTACTGCGATCGTTGCATTTAAAGTCACGGCTTAATATTGGATGTGAGATTCAATTGTCGATACTCGCTTTGCGAGTCACGATAAAAGGGACTTCGAAGTCCGTGTTCCTTTACAACATTGATACAGCGGATGCCCAATCTATCAGGATTCAATTAAGGCACCCAAGGAGCTATTTAGAACAGTTTATGTGGCCAGATCAGGCCGCTGCATCGGAAAATGGATGGCGTCAAATGGGCCATCCTCTCCACTGCGATAGCGAGCCAGCTGAGCACGGCACCGCGCTCGCTCGGTCGCGGTATAAAGTGCGTTTGATCATGCCACCGAAGGAATGCCTTCAGTCGTAAGTGCTATTCATTCAGTCCTCATGAGCACATTTCCTGAAACGGTCCGCGGAGAGTGCTAGTGGCCGAGGCTAATGTCTGCCAGTCAGTTCATTTTCCCGACAACGGCTCGTCATGCATCGGGAACTAACTGGTCGGCTCATTGGAGTTGGCAAAGGATCATTGCACTCGTCATCAAATGAATGGTCGTGCAGGGGTCGAACTAGGGGGTCGATGTGGATCTACCTTTCATGAGGGCTATGAGTGCCCCATGCGTTCTACTTTAAATGATTCCAAATTATATTTTGGCAGGAATAGTGTCAATGTGTGGGAATCGGTACACTTAACAGGTTGCCGTTGATGCGTGAACCATATGTATGTGAGAATTACTAAAGTCACTGCATATGTATGTGAGAATTACATCATCCCTCCACGATGCACCTCCCTTCTGTGAGAGGTCACGGCGCGTTAGTTCAGCCACCCTCTATGGGAACTGGGTCGTCCGATCACGGGATGCGGTATGTCGGACGGTGGGCGGACTCGGCTCGAACTCGTCCCGCCGCGCCGGCCGGCTCAATACGGATATTGCGTGCCGATGCCCGCCAGTGAATAATACACGCACGATGCTGCAGGGACAGTCCGCGCGGCGTCTGACAATGGGCCAGCGGAGCGTCCCGACGGTGTTATAACGCGCTCACTGCGCCACATCGATTCTGCCAAAGCCCAGCGACACGGAAAGGGAGAGCCGTGCTTGTGATGAAGAAAATTAACTCCACTCGGATTTGGGTTTTCGTGTATGTGTGGATGCGATGAAAACGACTGTAGGAACTGTATTCAGCATTTGTATCTTACACACAATGGTTTGGTACTTAATATAACCATATGTTACAAAATATACGAATCTGATTAAGACACCGCAGGGTACCATTTAACATCGACTAAGCACACGCTCAGAAGCCTTCACGCATTTTGGCGTATCACTTGGCTGTTCTCAGTCATCGTGTAAGCATTTCACTCGCTACTTTCTCTGGCCGTTGATTCTGGTTAGTCAGCTCCCTTAAATTATAAATGTAATCCCATTACACACAAAATACTCGCCCATTGAAGTGATCGCCTAAGTATATCTTAAACTGTTCCGGTTGAGCCAAGTTCCTGAATGAACCAGTTACTGTAAAAGTTTCTAAAGCTTCGCTCGACATTATTTAAACGAAGTCGTTTCCTCATTTGTGTGCTGCTGGGATTCTGAATTATATGGTATCAAAAGCGCGCAGTAACATTTCAAAATCTTCTAAACACGTGTCGGGCAATGAAATTGAGTTAATTATTATCGTTGGTGCTAACATCGTTTGAGCTGCTGAGTTATTAGCCCAAGTTGAAGTTTGATTGATAAGATTCATTTTGAGTTTCTTTACCTGACAGTTGTAGGATCACTTACGCCCTAGCGAGTACATAAGTTCACGTGACGATTGGCATGATCGATAATCGAGTAGCTGCAGGCTCGATTATCGTCATAGGTCAGAGCCCAAACTGTCAATCGTCAGCTGACTTATCGTGTTGCCGCACTTAACGATTTTCTACACTTTTCAAGCGCGAGACAGACTTTTTCGAATTGCATTGCTTTTAACCTTTTAGAATCGGACAACGTAATGCATCGCATGCATTTTCTTCTCAGAAAGAATTGTGCAACACAAAACAAGCTAGAAAATCATAGCTATGACTGAGTCAGTCTTATTCAGTTGTTTTGTTTTAAATACAGATATCCCGCAATACTCTCTCCTGTGCAGAACAATAAAATGTTTGGGCACTAAATTTACACGCACGATCTACAAATACACGCACGATCCATACATTTTGTCATCTCATATGGCCAGTGGAATCGCTCAATGTAATGTGTTTAGTAAAGCTGAAGAAAATAAGTTTTTGGACTACAATGCAAAACACTGGCACTCCATTTCATATAACGGATTAGTTAGACAAGAAGTACACAAGTGACAATACACTGGCCCTATGGATGACCACAAAACCATTTCTCTTCCACCGACCTTTCTCGTGACTCTCCACGAATGCACCTGCACCACAGAAGAGGAGTGCGGGTCTTTGTGGGGGTCGCACTGACAACGAATACAAATAGTGCTAATCAGTTATTTGTGGTATGGATTTTCCGACGATTCTTATGCCGTTCCGGCGCGTCCCGGCTCATGCTCGTCTGCCATTATCTCCTTCTACCGCTCTGTTTGCACTCTCAATGCCTTCCTCGGTGCCCTCTTGCATTCCTGCTCTATCCTGCTTCCATTAGACTTTCTCGGGTCACCTCTCTTCCGATCTCTCTCTCTCTCTCTCTCTCTCTCTCTCTCTCTCTCTCTCTCTCTCTCTCTCTCTCTCTCTCTCTCTCTCTCTCTCTCTCTCTCTCTCTCTCTCTCTCTCTCTCTCTCTCTCTCTCTCTCTCGCTCTCTCTCTCTCTTTCTCTCTCTCTCTCTCTCTCTCGCTCTCTCTCTCTTTCTCTCTCTCTCTCTCTCTCTCTCTCTCTCTCTCTCTCTCTCTCTCTCTCCTCTCTCTCTCTCTCTCTCTCTCTCTCTCTCTCTCTCTCTCTCTCTCAACATCTCACTTTCTCATTCGGAATACAGAACGTAAAGGTATTGGTTACTCCTGTTGTACAAACTTAAGACCTTAGAGACTAATTATTTGACGATGTAATGCATAATAAATTCGTAACTCGGCCAGCTGTATCTCTTTCGATAAGATAACAACTATTCAGTCGCTACAAATACAGCGTTAAGAGCTGTGCGTTTGGGTTGCTCAAAGCAATCTGTACCTGATTTATAGTCACCACCATTCACATTACACTGGTTGAGTGTTTCGGAAAATGCCAGCGCCAGCTCCGAGGCGGTGGAAAGTTTTCGTGTTTAGCATAGTGGTACTGACAGCTCGAGACGCTGCTGTTGATAGCTTCAGCTAAGTTTTACACCCAGGCAGGACGAGTTTAAATCGACGTCGATCAGGAAGAATCGAACATTATATGTAGACGTGGGACGATGGCTTTCCAACTGATACAAGATTTACAGAATCCTGCCGCTTGTCTCGAATATGTGCAAGATCAGTCAGAGGAATTCGTGAAGAGCACATGCGTTTGTAAAAAATTTAAGGGCACTTGTAACCAAAGGTTGGTGCTCAGCAGTAAAAACACTATTCGCTAGAATTGTGGTTTCTATCGAAAATCAGCCAGTCTTTTTCCAATAATTGTTCACACTAAACGCAATCAAAGAATGTCTTTACCACTGGCCGGTTTTGTGACGGGCAATGGCATGCATCTGACCAGATCCGTCTTTTGTGTTTTCAGATCTGCCTCGTTGTCAAATAGAGCAGCAGACGGTATTCTTTCTACCGGGACGCAGCTTTGAGCTGCGCTGTCAACTGCAGGCCCGCCCCACCCAGGTCCGGTTCAAATGGGACGTCAACAGCACAGCTACTGAGTACCGGCGAGCGCCTCTGACTAGGTGAGAACTGAGAACCACCGCTGTCAGTGAGAGCCATCCTGGTGAGAACTACCAGTAGTGAGAACCACCCTGGTGAGAACCACCGCTACTGGTGAGAACCATCACTGGTGAGAACGGTGATAACCACCAAATAGTGGCAGTGGAGCCGTCCTACTCACCCTAACCAGGCTAGTCTCGCCTATCTGCAACACTGGAAAACTCTCTTGGGAGTGGCGATATAGGTAAACATTAGAAAAGATCCATAGGCACGTCAAATAGTCATACTTAAGAATTCGCATGTGATATCACACATTGCTGCATTTGCACATATACGATGTTACAGACACATATAGACGCATTTAAGATAATCATGCATCTGAAGTTTGTAGCGCAAATAGCATCATAAAATGGGTCACTACGTGACTACGTGAGGCCCACTGCACTTCAGGATCCCTTTAAGTCAACTCACTACATGAGGCTCCATACAGGCAGACAAAACTGGACCTAACTTTTAGTTTAGGTGGACTGGTGGCCTATCTCCACCAGCATATATCGAGCTCTGATTCACGGAACTCTAGTACGACAGGCTTCTGTACTTACATTTGCATTCGAGAAGCATTCAATTTAATTGGACAGTCTTGTTTGATTTGCGTCCTGCTCACACAATGTACAAGTTCGCCGCTTTAGCTGACATTCAGTCGGAAATATTCCGGGAGAGTCGCTCCCGAGAAACCCACTGACCCGTGGCTGCTATAAATTGTAAACTTTGCCATATGCATCTCCCGCTATCATATGCGCCGTTCCGTGTGTCCAGATTCAGCACCTCGGGCAGCTCCAGCTCCGTGCAGCACCGGCTGGACTCTGAGGAGTCGGCCGAGGTGCGCTGCTGGGGCAGCAACGCCATCGGACTGCAGCGGACTCCGTGCATTTTCCATCTGGAGCCGGCAGGTCAGTCGTCGCTGGGGCATTCCACGTCAAATCGAACAAAAATCGGCTGTTTTGCACCTTACCATCAGCGATTTCATTATCAATTTGTGAGCGAGTTCCTGTGTCGCCCCGAACATTACATTGATGTTTTTTTGCACATTCTGACCACAGGTCTTCTAAATATAGGGCATCGAATTTTTACAAAATGCTGCATCTTTATATTTTTGAACGACCATAACTTTGGTTGTACTTGTTTGATTTGAATGAAATAAACCTTACTGTTTAGGTAATTTCTCAAGCATTTGTTTAGAATTGCACCTACTTAAATATATGACCTTGAAATTTGCTTAACTCTGTTCTTAAGCACAAAAATTGAAATAGCAAAAAACACGTCACCTTCGATTTGGCTAATTTTCATATATTTTATTGCCTACCATATTCTTAACAACCTGTGAAAAAATTAGAGTGGGCCATTCATAAGTTTTGAAGAAAATGGCACATATGCAAACGTATGTTAGCACGCGCAGTGGAGGGGGAAGAGTGAATTTCGCCCCACCCCTCCTGTTTTTCGCCAATATCTCATAGTATTAATGCGAAATTAATTATAGCTACCTGTCCAAAATTGAATTGCACATCTCATCGTGCAAGCAAGAAGAAAATCGGTTCACAATTCGTCTAGTAATAGCGGTGTAAAGTGAACATCCTGTCGCCGCGGCGACGCGGCGACTCGGCAGCCGGCGCCGACCGCTAGCCGCCGCCTGAACTGTAGACTGTGCCGGGACGGAACGGAACGGTTCCGTCTTTACATCGCGCTCCTTACCGCTGATTACGTTCGATTCGCGTCAAATTTTGTGAGAAGACTAAGAAATGTACAGGCAATCTTATGGTGTTAGAATTTGGAAAATCGGTTGGTAAACAATTGAAATATGAACGTATAAACACAAAATTGTGATTGCTGCGTTTCCCGCGTCGGCCGATCCCGCCTCAGCCGGCGACATGTTACTCTTAGCAAGTCTCTAACTGCCATATTTATTATTGGATTAACTAGAAATTCCCCATACATACTCAAAAATGTATATTCTTTCGTATAGTGAAGATAAAAAGACGTGAAGATATCGTTGCGTGATAATGTTTTCGTTGAATTTTTGGCTTCATGATGCATTTCCACACGGCTCAAAATTTACCGCAAAATACCGTTTGCCTGAGACACTTTTACTATGGAACTTGAATGCTTGACTACGATGACTATGTATTTCCATTCTCGCAGAGTTTGGGATATCACTAATCAGCAATCATTCATTTCAGAAAGTGTACACAAGCAAGCATGTCTTGACTCTGTCTTTCAAGGTCACGCGCGGTTGCGTGATGTTGATGCATGAAAACGGCGTTTACCGCGAGAGTTATGAATGGCCCACTCCAATTTTTTCACAGATGGTTAGGAACATTGTGACGGACATAATATGTAAAAATTACCCGAATCGAAGGTGACGTGTTTTTTGCTATTTAAATTTTTATGTTTTAATTCAAGGTCAAATGCATTTCAAGGTCACTTCAATTTAATTTTATAATTAAAAATCAAAGCCTTATCAATTGCCTACAAGACCCTGTTAATATCATTTTGATACCAGAAAAGGAACCAGAGTTATAGACATTTAAAAAATTGATGTGTGGCATTTTTGGCTATATTCGATGACCTATATCTCAGCGATACTTTATCAAATTTCGAAAATATTATACGTAACTCAGTTTTGAACCATGCCCAGTCTGCCTACAAATTTTCAGAAAAATCGAAGGGGATGACGGATTTCGGTGTTTGATTTGACGTGGAATGCCCCCGCTGCCTCGTCCCCCGCGACGCTCGCTGACGGTCACTCGGCTACCCCCGCGGCGTCCCTGCCCGTTACTTAGTTACCCCCGCGGCGTCCCTGCCCGTCACTTAGCTAACCCCGCGGCGTCCCTGTCCGTTACTTAGTTACCCCCGCGGCGTCCCTGCCCGTTACTTAGTTACCCCCGCAGGGTCCCTGCCCGTTACTTAGTTAGCCCCCGCGGTGGCCCTGTGCGTCGGCCGGCCACATCCCGCGGTTTTTGCTGTCGTTCACCCGGGGAGGGCAGAGACCTGACTCAGTGTGGCGTACAGGCAGTACTTCGTGTTGTAGAAAGTACCCCATCTTATCATTCCAGTGCGACGGATCGTGCGTCAGCAAGGGACAGACTAATCAGTGCTCAGTGCTGTATAAACATAACTCGATACTGGTCGCAGTTTACAGTTACTGATAGGTGAACTCAAATTCAAATAAATAGCATTTGAAAACATATTCATTATGGGATGTAATGTTTTTACCTTCAGCAACAATGTAAGACCTTATTCCCCTTCCGGTGTGGCAGCCTTGCTGTAATTAGTTGTTACTTGCCTCTGTGATGGGCTAGACGATATGCCGATTTGTAGTCGACGTTTTTAGGAAGTTCCGGTGCGGCACATCAGCCGCCGTCGCAACTTTTGGTGGTTTTGTTAGCAACTGAAAGAGCATCGTAAGTCATCATTTGCCCTAAGGGCTTCTTCTTTGGCGTGAGTAAGCCACTCTTGTTAACACGAAGGTGGCCTCAGCTCAAAAGTCGGCCGTCCGTCAGGAGCTGGAGGGGTGTCGTCTCCCGACAAAACCACGATACTAAATATTCATGTGGGCGCCGCTAAGGCTGCGCCATTGTGAAAGGCCTGTCTGTCGCTTGTTTACTGTCAATGCTAGTGGCGCTAACCATCGCTAACTATTTAAAGAACATGTCGTTTTTATTTTCAAAGGTAACCCTAAAGCCCATCTGTAGCATAGCACACCTCAAAACAAGATCAATTGACGTGGGTCTAATTCCAAACCGATAAGTGCCACCCCACCACGGCTTGCGATGTGCCGCCGCTGTTGAAAGGAGCACCGGGTGAATGGCACATATCTCGGACGCATGTATGTCTGTTGCACTAGCAATAAGCATCAGTTATAAGACAAAGGTACACAAACCCAGTCCACATGACGTAAGTACGATCATATGCGACATAGCTCGGGGTGCGACCGGCATTGCAGTCGTGCCGACCGCAGTCGCCCGTAAGCTGGGTGACGGCTGTCCCGCACGACACAGACGCACTGCGGTACAGTCTACCAGTGCAGCTGTGGTGCCGCCTGCCATCTCTCGGCGAGATATCGAACTATGGAGCTGGCGCTGCACGCCTTGCAGGCAGCTAGCAAATAATGAATGATGAACGTCAGAATAGCATTGTTCTTGCATAAACTCTGTAATTACACGCAACGGGACATCATATGTTTCCGTAACGATGTATTTGTATGCCGTAATGCAACTTTGAGTTCCCTTAGCCCACTTGGTGGAGCATCGAGCTCTCAGCGGTGAGCCCTTGTTCGCATCGCTCGGGCGCTCAACATGTGAGACTCTTTTAGAGAATGATTTGCAGTGGGTGGAAGAAGTAGCAGCCACTTGAAGTTAGTTGAGTGGGATGGGCCATGTCTGGACTTGATAAGCGAGATGAACTTTGGATAAAGTCTCCTTCATTCCACCTGGAATTGCCTAATCGAATGGTGGGGTCGCAGCCTGCGCAACAAGCATTTCATGGATTCCGGCTCTGTCAATCCAGCCAATTAAATATTGGAACAAAATTAAAACAAAAATAGAAATATGTAAGATAGGCTCAGTACAACTGGCAATGACATTAACAATGACACGCCATATTATGTTAAAACTTGAAGCTTCATTGTAAAACGAAGATTAACTGATTGATAGTCCCATGATATCATCAACATGCTTACAACTGATAGTTCGTTTCATCCTATGCTTGCACTGTGCTTTGTTGTATTTCACATCTGTCTTTCCACTCTTCACGATTCGATAGCACGAATTATTTATCTATGGTAAATGTTAGTAAATATTTTAACAAACTGTCGACGCTTTAGGTGTTCCGGAGCCCGTGCAAGGATGCACGGTTAGCAATAGCACCATAACGTCGTTTGACGTCCGCTGCAAGCCAGGAAACGACGGAGGGCTACCGCAGACGTTTGTTCTAGAAGTTCGTGACGTCAACACACAACAGGTGAGTTGTTTAATAAGTCTCTATGACGATATTCACGTCAACAGCAGTGAAAGCGAAGACTGCAATTAGTTTCATACATAGTTGTTCAGAATGAAATCATTATTTATAAAAAAAAACTCACTTTAACATTCGCGGCAAAATAAAAACATCTAGTATTTTGTGACGCTATACATGGTACATTTTTTCGATCATATTTTTGAATACGTCATTACCCAAATACTTTGATTATGGGTTGTTGGATTTCTTGCTTTCCAGCCCTGGAAACGGTTGAATTCATTGTCAACTATATCGCACAAGTTGCCCGTAGCTCAACAGGCCGATGCTGGCTTACCGAGAACAATCACGCAACAAACATACCGGACAGCTATTTAACACGAGTGTGATCGTGTAGTTTCTGCTGGCATTCGTTGATAAACTGCAATTTACCATGCGTTTTCATGCGCAACGCATTTCTTATGGATAGCTAGGTGAACGAAAATTGTATATATTCCTATTTTCAAAATATGTTCCTTATCAGAATTGCCTTATGTCAGTTCGAAGGCAGCATTTATATACGTATAACATTGTTTAACGGTATTTAAGTTTAAAACACACATTATGATAAGCAAAGATACACAAATCAATAGTATTCAGCATGATTTAAAGTCAAGCTGGGAAGACGGCTTTGCCCGAACCATAAAAACGGCGCTGACTTAGCAATCAGCGTATGAATCACTCGCAGAACGCGTATAGGTTTGTTCCTGGTATACATAAGCAGTGTCGCCACGAGGAAGTGGGCGTGCTGGTCATAAAGTGTGAACACTTACAGCGTTTTGGGCGCTGAGTTAATATTCACGAACGTAATTGGTTGGCATTGTCGTAAATGACTGTTTCGTGCCGAATATTTTATGGATTTTGCACGCATGATGTAGTACCTGACGCACGCGACCACCTTTGTAGTGTTGTGCAAGACAAATCTGGGCCCTAATATATCTGAATATACATACAGGCATTCAGACTGCTGGAAGAAACATAACTCTGTAATTTGGAAACACTTAGGATATCAATTATTGTTAAAAAATAACTAAGTTATATGGTTTTACTTAACAAAACTGTCCGGATGACCTGCTCGCATATCTATTATTGAGATTTTACAACGGTCAGTCCGCAAATTCAATAGCAGTAAGACGCCTAAGCTTACGGCAATGTGCATTGCAATTTTTTTCGGACAGATGCCGCTTGGCAGTCCTGTTTGGCAATTTCACTTCTATCATTGATGCAGTATCAGTGATGTTCCATTTGGCCTGTTTTCAGGTGATACACTCAGTATCTCAGAAGAAGGCCGAGTTCCACGTCCGCGGTCTGAGTCCCGGGGCCAACTTCAGCGTGACGGTGTTCGCGTCCAGCGCCCGGGGCAGGGGACAGCCGCACGTGCTGCAGGTCGGCACTGTCACCATGATACCCGACAGGATCGGTGAGTTCTCCCTAAAAACGCAGTCATAATGGTGCTGGACTGGAACCATGGGCATGGGTCACTTAAGCACTACAGTAACGGAACTCTTCGAGGCACAAACATGTGGACAATGTCACGGTGCTACCAGACACAGTCGAGTGTAATTCTTGTTCTGGGGTTGCGCCAGGCGTTGTTTTCTTCTCCCCAGGATGGGGCGCACAACTACACACAACTAGTTTAAATTAACGACGCAAGTTGTCGTTCGCTCTCCGACGAGCCGCTGTTAAAACTAGCGCCAGGCCTGGAGCGTTTGTAGTTCAGTTTCCACCTTTGTTTAATTTTGTGTAGAATGGTGAATAATGAATGGCTGAAGGTCAAGAGCACCCACAGGCATATGGTGAGTTGGAACTTGGAAATGGTAGAAAATAAAATAAACTCCCACGGTGGTCGAGCAATAGCCATCCCCTGTGGGCGTGTGCCATAATGCAGTCTAAGCGAAGTCATTCATGCTCGCTTAGACAGTAGACTGGCACAAAAGCGATTTCTGCGACCAAGATTTTGCATTGGCATCTCAACTCAGAACCAAAGTCGAGGTTCGCTAGCTTAGGCAGACTATAAGGTGGTGTCTGGTGTGTAAATTATTTGTGACTTGACTTGTAGTAAAAAAAAAAAATATGACGCTATCGTTTTGCGCAAGGACATTTAGTCCTAGTAGGATATCAGTCTATTGCTACATGGATGATGGCAAAAGGCTTAAAATTAAGCACAAATGCTCGTAATACTTGTCGTTGTTTGACCTTCAACGTGGAGTTGGTCTTTCTGTGGATTGACATCAAAGTATGCTTCCCATTTATGTTCACCCATTCATGCGTTGCGCATTGTGCTCTCAGTATGTATTCTGCCTTTCTGACAGCCGCTATAAATGGCCCGCCCTGTACCGGTCACAGGAAGTTCCAGCTTCTGGCGGCAGAGCGATGACCTTTCCGAGCACGCCGGCTCTTTCATGCCCTGCCGGACACTCCATTCACCACCGCCCTCGAAATATTTCATGAAGCCGCTCAGGCTTCAGCCGACCCTTCCCTGAAACGGATCGCCCGCGCTCAATACCGGGGCCGGCGGCAAGTTGGGCTCCGTGTGGGCGCTTCCGACCGGGTCATACACACTCGCGCCGGAGCGCCACGCCGCAGAGCGGTCCCCGATTGAGTCTGAGCAAACTTGCCGACCGGCCGGGCGCGCTGATGTATCGCCCCTGGCAGTTTGTTCGGCTGTGATCGTGTGCCGCCGGCTTACCGGGCGCGATCCCTTTATTGGCTGGCGCCGGTCCGCCGGACGGATTGTTGAACACGCAGCGCGCGGCGCCCTTCACTCGCTGCCAATCACCCGGTGTCCTCTGTAATCCTGCCGGCGGCGCGACGCCCGGCAGCAGCGCTCGCTACCATCGATCCCAAGAAGCACATCCTGATCCACGGCAGAGCGCCAGACAGACTGTGGTGGGTGAGGTGCGGGCTGCAGAGGCACCGGTCCCGGCTGAGTGTGCTGACCAGATAACGGGAGACGGTGATTTCTCTCACCCTGCCCCGCTGACCTGACCCCGCCCGGCCGTTCTCCAGCGTACAGCCGGTCGGCGGCCGCTGGTCCCGTGGCAGCCGTGCTGGGAGGACTGGTCCTGCTGCTGCTGCTGCTGGCCGCGGCAGTGATCGTCTCCCTGCGCCGTCGACTGCCGCGCCGGGGACCGCTAAAAACGGCCGAGCAGGAGGCGCCGGAGGTTACCGGCAGTGGGCGCGACCAGCCGAGTCCAGATCTCCTGCCCACAGGTCAGTGGGGACGCGCCACTACCTGGCTTCACCTGACTGCGCATCTAAATATGTAATGGTGACTGCAAACACATTTACATCAGTTACTCGTATATTTACTCATAACTCATAATTCAGTTCTACTTCTATTCGGGATCCAGTTAAAAAGCTTGGTCTCGTATGCATAAATAAGGACACACGTTCCTGAACTGTGCCGTATTTCCAGGTTCCGGGGCTCGCAGTCTGTCCGGGTTTTCCGACTGCAGCGTAGTTAGTTCGCCGCATCAAATGACCGCTAATTACAAGGTAAGACTCTGGTAATTACCGCGGCTGCTGGTCGCTGATGCCGCCAGAGACAGCCGATAGGATACCCGAACCTGTGGTGCAGGTCGGCGCACCGTTGTCTGCGCCGGAGAGGCGAAACGCTGAGGTCCAGACGACCACGTCTCGTTCCTGGATTTTATTTTTCAAATAGCCGCGAGCTGAAGTGCACTTGACTTGGCCTGTCATGCCGCGATGAAAACATATAGACGGGAAAGATATTTGCTCTGATGCAATGACGCTATCTGTTCAGTCTGTAGTGCTGCCTTTTTCATGTTGAAATTCATAACTGATGGCTTTCGCCATTGTAGCTGAAGTGGAAGAGACGTTGTGTCCTTCATCACCAGTCATGATCAATAACACTCAGAACTTTTATTTCCTTTATATATGCAGCACACTTTGTACCTACATTATTTATGGTTGGTTGACATTACACATTGGCACAACAAATAAAGAGTGAGGCAAGTGCAATTGTCAACATTCGGGTATACCAAACTTAACTTGCATTGCAAAATAGCGCTAAACTATACTCAACTTACAATTGCAACGTTTTGCGTCACAGTCGCGACTGAAGCGGACAGACGAGGATATGTTCGAGTCAGCAGATCACGTGATCCCCAACCCGCTGGACGTCTACGGGCACCGATCTGTGGACCCGGTACGGACTGTGGGGTCACTGGGGCGCGACCCGGCCCGGTCAAGGTCGGCCCACATGCCCACTAGCGCCGCCTATCGGACATTCTCAGACTGCGGGCGGCTGACGGTGCAGGACCGGGACCACAGCGCCGTCTGATTGGCGCTCACAGTGACTCGCCGACTGTGATTGGCCGAGGTCAGAGGAAGTGCTGTGTGATTGGCGGGCGCTCGAACAGACCCGCCGTGTGGTTGTCGTTGTCGGGTGATGACGCAGTGATGCCGGGCGCTGTTCGGTGAGCTGGCCGCCCTGTTGTGATCAGTGTTCACTGTTCAGTGGGCGTCTCGGACCGCCGTGGTGCCGTTGGCGGTGGGAGCTGTTGTCAGACTTCGTTATGAAGATGTGACATTCTACTGACGTGTGTTGTCGATCGTCGTTTTGTATTGCTGGCCAGCACAGTTCGAATGCTGTCCTGTTCCAGAAACTAAGCTCACAGTTTTACCAATCCTGTCCCATCGTAGGTAAGTACATAGTGTTCCTAGAAGAAAATGTGCATCTGCTTTGCTGTATGAGGTGCGAATGGTATGACAATCATATATCTATGGCCAGTGTATCAGATATGTACTTGTATGTTATTGTTTGCTGTTTTACGTGAATGAGTCAATATTGCTCTATCGTCAGTTAGATCGTAAGGACGGCGGTATTTTCTAAACCGAATTTTAACATGCTGATAGCAATTACTGACCAGGAGGATGCTAACTAGTTTGTTGATACGTCATTGTTTTTCTCAATAAAACAATAAGCTTGTTATTAAAGATATCAATTTCATGTTATACATATATGAATTCAATCGCATATTAAAGCTCGCCTATGACTCGTTATCAAATTGGTGCTTGAATGACAAAACAATCTCTTGCTGCCGATGACTTCTTCCCGAAAAGTCGATGGCTGAGTGTCGGACTGCTCAAATGTCGAGGCAGCGCTACTGTTCTGAGTGTGCCCGCTGGCATTCTTTCGTACGCCTTTCCAGAGGCTCATTTCGGTGGCTGGCTCCTTCTGAAGTGGGCTGAAATAACGCCGATTCTCTGATCACTATCGTCGTGCTCGCTGTCCCGTGCTGGCGTGGCTAACCGTTGTTTTGATACCGTTGAGTGCATGATAAGCCATAATGTGGCATTGTGTGCAATGTGGATGTTTGCTGAAACATGTCATTGTAAATTGAATTGAAAAGACAACTTTATAAATGGAATATATATAGTATCATACTGTTACATATTGTTCGTTTGCCTCTTCGGACGTCAGTTGATGATTTTAGGTAAGTAATAGGCATAGGTGGAAGTTTGTGCCAAGCTAGCGGTGACCAAGCTCCCCAACTTCCACGCCGGCTTGGCTTTGGAGCTGCAACAGATGGCCGAGGTCAAGGTCACCGCTGGGGCGGCGGCGAACTTCTTTTGCGCCCGGGCACCCCCAGCTCGGCACAAAGTTCCGCCCGTGGTAAGAAAACTAAAATCTGTTAGACGTGAGATCACTGAGATGAAATATCGTCTTTGCCAAAGATTACCTAAAGTTACACGTACCTAAACAATAAAAAACATGTACCTAAAATTACACTTGCTTTAGAGGGGCAGCTTCTCAACTGCGACTCCTAACAGCGGCTAATAATGCGCCGTCACATTTCCCACTAAATGGCAAACGACTGATAATGTGACGCACACACAAACGCCGAGGGAAGACTTACAATACACATGATCAAATTCCTCCGTGACGAGATGTGAAGGACTGTTACATAACTGGCACGTAACCGGCCTTTGTTAACAGGTTTTGGTATGTCCATTTGTATTTGACGCCTGACGGGAGATGATTTATTCCAAAAGGCTCTTGGCATTTGAAGACATCCTGTGCGCCGATAAATCTCGAATACAGTCATCGCTGGACTAGTATCAGTTCATCACACAGTATCTCAGTCTCGCGCACGGAGCCTCATATGATAGTGGGATTTTATGAGTTATGGAAAATATGAATTCATCACTTATGTTGCCTCTCAACATCCTTCGTGTCCATTGGCCAATCGTTTTATCTCGCCTATCTCGTATCCCATTTATATCCCGTCGCCGCCTCTATAAATTTGTGGTTTTCCAATTGCCCGTTCTCCTTGCATCATTCTTGTTCACCTCCCACAATCCTCGTTCGCCTCCCGTTCACCTCTGTTCACCTCCCGTTCACCTCCCGTTCACCTCTGTTCACCTCCCGTTCACCTCTGTTCACCTCCGTCCACCTCCCGTCACCCCAGTTTGACTCCCATCACCCTCGATATATTGTTTTATAATTATTATGTAATATCCCATCACCCTCGTTGACCTCTCAACACCTCCCATCACCCCGTTCACCTTCCATCGCCCCCGCTCACCTCCCTTCGCCTCCGTCACCCCGTTCACCTTCCATCGCCCCCGCTCACCTCAGTTCACCTCCCGCCACCGCTGTTCACCTTTCCTCATCCCCGTTCACCTCCCGTCGCCCCCGCTCACCTTCCCCCATCCCCGTTCACCTCCCGTCGCCCCCGCTCACCTTCCCCCATCCCCGTTCACCTCCCGTCACCCCTATCCGGCTCTGGTCTGCCGCTCCGACACGGCCCGGCGGCTGATTCTCGGCTGTTCGGGTCCCGCCTCACAGACAGAAGCAGTGCGGCAGAGCCGGGATAGCGGCATTAACATCGACGGCACCCATGAATAATTAATTTATGGAGATTATCACGTGTGAGGTCGGCACACAATAATGACGGCGTCATCCGTTATCAGCCCCTTCACCTACCCGAAATGAGCACTTCGGGGCTCTAAAGCACGGAATAAGCAGTGCTAACTAGGCACATTACATCAAAATTGAATCGATGAAGGCAATTTTATTGTTTAAAATACAGCTCGGTCATACCTTTGATTTGAAATATTTCTAATAGGTTAGCGTTTCTCAACACATGTACGGAAAAATAAGGGAATGCTTGGAATAGAGAAAATTAGTAGTTACGGAACTATCAATATCAATAGCTGACTTTTTTCGGCGAGCTCCAATGCACAGTGATATCATTTACGGAAATTGAAATACCGATACCAAAGCAAATACCAATTAAAGGGAGATAATGAGCTTTCTTTTTTCTTAAATAAAAATTACTCAACATCTATACTATTTTTACTGTAGTTTCTATAAAATATGAAAATTTCCTAGCACATTTTCGTATGTGAAAAAGGTTTTTATTTTTGCAAAAAAGAAGCAGTACTTGCAGTACTTGTAACACCCACCGAAATGCGTTGTCCTTCTCTATAAAAAAGTCGCAGTATATGGCGCTTTTGTTTCAAACAGCGACGCTTGGGTTTTTGTTTATGTTATCGCCTTGTCGTTGCTTGGTTGTAAGGATTCTAATTTGAATTAGAGTTAATTCGGTTTAGAATTAATTAGATTCTTATTCGGGGGTACATAGTGCCTACTCTTCTTTGTTTCCAAGTATTATTTTGCGCCACAAATGAACGGCATGCGCCAGAAACGCAGCCAAATCTTGCGATTGCGACTACGAAATTCATTATTTTGGCGTCAGAGCCTGAAGCGAAAAATACAAGCATATTTATTTCAAAAAGACTTCAGGTTTGTCGAACGTTGTTATGAGAATTTTGATAACAGCACTGCATAAGTTTTTCAGTGATGCCGCAAAAGTGTTGTATCTATCTTCTTTTATTGTGCAGTCGGCGGGACCGATTCAAAATTGAGTCGTTGCTACTAAAATAGCAGCATATGGCGTCAGATGATGAACAGGAAAAATAGTTGCGTAAATTTAGACATAAACCACCCCCAAACCATGAATATCTTTTGAAGGCACTATAGACGACCATTAACTAACTAGATGTGATGAAGATGAAATGTAAGGAATACGCTCATTTTACAAAATTACATGCAAGTACCAAAAAGTGATGTAAGTACTTATTCAACGGTCATTTTCAGCGCTCCTCGCTAACGTGACTTCAAGTTGAGATATTTGTGGCAAGGTACCGAATTGAGCAAAATGGTTTTAATTTACATTATAACTTGTTGTGTTTTGTCAGAACATGGTCCTAACTCAAATTTTGTGGAAAAAGGTCATTATCTCCCTTTAAAAACCGTTGGAAAATATACTCAAACCAAACCAACTTGGAAACATGAGGGAAATAACAACTTTTTACTGATTTCTTAGCCTCTTATACATTAGTGAGGGTTCATGATATCTACCAACAAAATCCCAAACACATTAGGATTATTGAAATCCCAAATACCAAGTTGGTATCTGTTGGGTATCGATATACCAACAAGTTGGTATCCGATTGACATCTCTAGCACATAACACTTTGGAAAACATCTCAAGGTCTTTCGCCTTGTTATCTTTCCACAAACTATAAATATATTGACCTACTTCATTCTCTGCTCTGACCACACACCCCTTTAGCTCCGGTCCTGGTGAGAGCACGCCACAAATGCCGCTCCCGGCGTCACATTTGTCTCCCTAAGCACCTGCCTCATTTGTCCCCGAATCTGCGGCTCTGGCGGACGGCGTCGACCCTTGGGCGTCGATCCGACCCTGAGCTGACTCGGATGGGACTCGGTCTCCGATTTGACTCGGGAACGCGGGAACCAACCTCTCTTCCGTCTACAAGACACATGACCAGTTTGGATATCCGCTCGATACAGTGTCCATCTTTCGCCGGGTCCATTCCAATTCCTGCAGTCTGAGATACAGATCCCGGAGCGAGTATCGACCAGTAGCGGCGGACTCTGCCGCCGGCCGCTGACGATTGAACACGACAATGAAGAGCGCCGCCGATCCGGGCGTCATTTCGACGCATTGACCTTTGACGGACCGATTATGGCGGCCATTGACGCCGTCGGAGAGCGAGCGACGGACAGCTGCCCCGTCGGCAGAGTCGTTAGCGCGCCCATCCGCGCCAGCTTCCGTCCAGTCGCTCAGCGAGCGCCGGCGCATTTGCCACCGAGAGACGGGCCATCAGTCGGCCCGATTCGCGCCTCTCAGCCTCTAAGCTAAGCAGAGATATCCGGAATTGAATAACGGTGCATGTTGATCCTTGCGTTCTTTGATGTGAGTGAAAGTCAGCAGCACGCAGGGAAAGTTGGTGTAAAAGCATGTGATGATGAAGAGTTCAGTGCAAGGTCCTTCAGCGTACATAATTCGGGGTGATAACGGTAATCGACAATCGTTACTTCATTGGTTCATAATTCTTTTGGTTGGTAGCGAATCATGTTTTGTTAACTGTTGTATTTGCAGAATATCACGAACGAGGAAGTGATTATAACATATGCACTCAGGCTGGTAATAAGCAAGACACGGTCGCCCACCGTGTAGGTCGCCCACCGTGTACGATTGCAGAGCGGACGCCAGAAAAAAAGACGGTTGAAAGGCAGGTCGTTAAAAGCTGGTTTAGTTGCTACAGACAATCAACTAGTTAATCCCCACCGTTGTTATAGTTGAAATGCAGCAGTATGTGGTGACAGTCTTATCACATTTCAAACAATCTCGAAATATACCGTTGATATCCTAGTACCTAATGATGTAGGTAGTATCAAATGACATGCTGCCTGTGCGATGTCTAATAGCAGACTTAGTATTCCTTGCTTGTGTAGAGCTTCGTGCATCTGCTGCAAGAAATAATTAAATTTCAGCATGATTGATATATTTCTATATTGTTTGCCGGCCTCCTCGTATCGTCACCATAGGGCATGCCTGAATGAATACAAACCACTACATACCTGTCCTGCTAAAAATTGATAAACCGCATGTGTTACTTTTGTCGCATGAGGACAAGCTCCAAAGTTGAATCTGATAGCGACACAACTATCAATCCACTGTCAGTTTGGACGGTAACATGGTTGACAACGAGACCTACGCTCAATATCTTGCTTATCGTGATGCAACTCTGCCGTTACGGAGCAAATAACATTTGTCAAAGCCACAACAATGTGTACAATGGACGGCGGAAGCACAACTGGTCGTCAGAGCAGGTCTTGGTCGCGCCAGTTTTAGTTGCCTGAGCGCATATCACTTCAGGAGCGAACCATTCATCCAGCTTCGGGCGCCCCGGCAGACAGAGCAACGATTTATTTCCGAATGAATTTAGATGCAAGCTGGTGAAAGTGTACGGAAAACGATATTTATGCGGCCTTCTGTCTGGCGCGGTTTTAAATGGAGACGAATTTTATGCTCCAACAGTTGGGTGATCAATCATTTCCGCCAAAATATGCGTGGGAGGGAAGCAATTGAAGCTGATCTGTGTTAAAACGATTATGGCAAAGCATCTAGAAATGATTGGCGAATTACTGCCACTGATACGGGTTGAGTTGAGATGAGATGAGGCTCCGACTGATTTAGGTGCACCTGGGTGCATCGTTGATTTACCTACTCGTTTATTTTCTGTGTGCAATTTTACCTATACCCTTATATTATTTTGAAAATATACAAATTAATTGTTACCTAAGATATTTATAATTTCACATTTCACTGCCTTTCACTGGCAGCCTCGGACAGTCGAGTGACGATTCTGAGCCCACTAGATCCCGGCAGGATTGATACATTCCCCAAACCTTATCAGCCATTCCAGATTTTCTGGCGGGCGTTTCTGACCGACTCCGGGCGACAGGCCAGTCTATGATTGCACGCCCGGTTGAACTTGGCACAGCGCTCCGCGGGGTGTCCGCTCCAAACGCCGACCGGCACGGGATATGACTCATAACAGAACAATGCCGGCAACAGCACGACGCTGTCAGCAGTCTCCAAAGGCGTATATGGCTTCAGCGAAGTGTCGTCAGCCAAGGCGACAACAGCCCGGCGCCTGGACCGGCCCGCTCCGGGAACGGCTCCGGACCGGTTCCGGACCGGTAGCACGTCCGGAGGACACCGGCTGGCTGCCAGATCGCGGCTGTCGTTGGTGACACGTGGCGACACACAGAGCCACACAGGACAAATGGTGACCGCGGGCACCAGGCGGACCAGGACGGTATATGGGGACCCGGACCGCCCGTACCCCGACAAAGGATGCACCAGTCACCGGCGGGGTTGCATCGATAGATTACCGCGAAATGTGGCCACGACTGTCGCCAAAATATTCGACCACTATGTGACGGTCCAGTGCAACCGGGCGGGTTGTCTGCACAGAGACATGCCTAGCAAGACAGATATGCAGTGAGCAATTCACTCTTTCCAATTATTTTCCCTTCTCTCTCTCTCTCTCTCTCTCTCTCTCTCTCCTCTCTCTCTCTCTCTCTCTCTCTCTCTCTCTCTCTCTCTCTCATCTCTCTCTCTCTCTCTCTCTCTCTCTCTCTCTCTCTCTCTCTCTCTCTCTCTCTCTCTCTCTCTCTCTCTCTCTCTCTCTCTCTCTCTCTCCTCTCTCTCTCTCTCTCTCTCTCTCTCTCTCTCTCTCTCTCTCTCTCTCTCTCTCTCTCTCTCTCTCTCTCTCTCTCTCTCTCTCTCTCTCTCTCTCTCTCTCTCTCTCTCTCTCTCTCTCTCTCTCTCTCTCTCTCTCTCTCTCTCTCTCTCTCTCTCTCTCTCTCTCTCTCTCTCTCTCTCTCTCTCTCTCTCTCTCTCTCTCTCTCTCTCTCTCTCTCTCTCTCTCTCTCTCTCTCTCTCTCTCTCTCTCTCTCTCTCTCTCTCTCTCTCTCTCTCTCTCTCTCTCTCTCTCTCTCTCTCTCTCTCTCTCTCTCTCTCTCTCTCTCTCTCTCTCTCTCTCTCTCCTCTCTCTCTCTCTCTCTCTCTCTCTCTCTCTCTCTCTCTCTCTCTCTCTCTCTCTCTCTCTCTCTCTCTCTCTCTCTCTCTCTCTCTCTCTCTCTCTCTCTCTCTCTCTCTCTCTCTCTCTCTCTCTCTCTCTCTCTCTCTCTCTCTCTCTCTCTCTCTCTCTCTCTCTCTCTCTCTCTCTCTCTCTCTCTCTCTCTCTCTCTCTCTCTCTCTCTCTCTCTCTCTCTCTCTCTCTCTCTCTCTCTCTCTCTCTCTCTCTCTCTCTCTCTCTCTCTCCTCTGCAGTGTATCAGACTCAGAAGCAGACGCTCCAATATCCGTCGGCCTATTTCCATCTCTAGCCGGGGGCATGCAGGGTTTCCCTGGTGCATCTATTACGTCATTGGCCTTAGACGTCTCTAACGAGCCTTCCGATCACCAGCCAACGGGCTGCACTTGCTGATTAGTTCTGCTTATGACCGGTCGGCACTCGCAGTTAGTCGGGGCCCGGTGTGAATTTATATGTGTCGCGCTGAACCGTCCGCTAATAATCACGGGCCAGCCGTGGCGCCGCTTCGGATGGAGCTGATGCTAAATAAGACTGAGCGAGGCGAGAATAACAGTTTCTTAGGTAATAGAGCGTCTTGGACGGCTCTGCGGGGTAAAAAGGGCAAAAATGAATCATAATAGATGTGAGTAATAGCGGAAAATCAAGCACAGGCGTGAAAAACTATAACATCAATGTATCAATACTTAACAGTTTATAGAACCTTATCTTAATGGGCTTGATGGTTAGGTATGCATTGAAAACAGCATCCTCGTCGAGTACCTACAACCTAGTTACAAAATCATTTATATGTTAGCTCATAATGAAGGTACCTAGGTATATAGGTACGTTCATGATATAGGTTCATGTTGTTCTACAGACTAGTGGTAGAATGCTATTAAATGCTCTCGAGTGCATTGTCTCTTGGAATTCGTAACTTGTTGACCAATAAAAACATTTCTTTGTTTGAGTTTCCAGAAACAATCAAACCACAACATGGTTAGGGTGCCGCTGCCGCATTTCTGAACAGAGTGGCTGGCATCTAAATGCAAATACAAATCCACTGTTTGACTCTGGCCGCTGAGAGCTTCTGGCGCCCGTTTGTTTAAGATCCAAGCCAGCAGTCCACTGAACTCCGTCGCGTTTGATTATGCTGTGACGTGGATCCTGACTTCTGAGGTCGGCTGGCCTCTCAAAACCTTTCGGTGTCAATTCCTACCGGCTATTCTTTTCGGTATTTCTAGTATCTGAGCCAACTGACCTGTCTCAGTTTCAGTTTATGCCAAAGTTGGTTACAGTGTGGACTCCTGACGTGATGTCGATATCAGTCAATCTCACATTCCGGCTCAGTGCCAGTCAACCATGCGAAGTGTCAGTTTTGACCTACCGACAGTCGACTCACATCAGAGTCGTGTCAGCCGACTGTCGGTTCAGTTGTATTCAATCTATCTACATGTCCATTCCAAGACGATTAGGGGAGAGTGGGGCAAAGCGGCCAACCGGGGCAAAGCGTCCACTTATCGTTTTAGCCCTTCATAGCTGGCGTCAGTTCCAACTTATGGTTTCCAATTATATTTCTCTTCACGGTCGTTCGAATGAGCCAGACCGGGGTTTCAGGCCCATCACCATTGTTCTGTGAAACACGGAAAAGCATTTTTTGCCAGGTTACCAACTATGTTTACAATTTTTAAATGTTATGTTATTTCATAACCGTTTGGAATTTCTATAAGCGTTCTTGTCCATGCATTGCATGGTTATCGTACATGTATTCTACCAATTTTAATGTTTTTTACCCCACTAATAGCTAAGCTGGAATATTTTTGTCTCGGACGGTATGCGCGGGGCAAAGTGGCCACCCCCAATTGGCCATAAGTTGTTTCCATCTGGATAAAAAAACATTATTTATATTCAAATGTATCGTCATGCATTCATCTTGGCCACTTTTCACTTGCATGAGTTACCAAATAATGCAATCAAATGTTTTTTTTTCATGAAAATCCTTTCTTTGTTTACCCAGGTGGAAGATGAAAAAGTAAACATCCATCCTCGCTTAAACCTTGTCACCATCAAATACCCTAGTCGTACATGAGGCAACTATTTTGTTTCTCATATCGGGACTTAAGAAGACGGTGGTGGCTGCTTTGCCCCAGGGTATGGGGCAGAGTGGCCAATATGCATAGGTTTAATGTTTTGTCAATATCTTCTATATGTGAACGCCTTTGGAAATAAAACGCAGTTGAAATACAATGCAACTTAATAGGGATCACATTGGTATAGAAATAAGCTTTCCAAGTTTAAAAATCAAGCGTTGGAATCGTGAGAAGCGTTAGGGAGGCCGCTTTGCCCCACTCTCCCCTACTCTTGCACTTGCAGTTTCATTCTTCCGGGACAAAAAAAAAACTCTGAAGAGCGCTTTCTTCACTTTCACCTTTCGATCTTTGCTTATTTCAGTATGGGCTCAGCTGAAAAAAAGATTTTTTGCACAGTTCCATATTGTTTTCAGTAACTATACAATAAACAATCGCTTTACGCCTTCGTTGCCGATCCAGATTAATAAACACGCATTAGAACATCAAGCTACCAATCGGCAAAAGCTAGGATTTTGGCTCTCGACCGTAACATAAGAAAATGATTTCATAGTTCAAACAAACTCAACACAACGCTGAGCAGGCGGGAATTAAAAGCTGTCTCATATAGGTAGGTAGATTAGACAAGGCACCTTGCCTCCTTTAGTTTCGAGCCAAGAGACCCAAATCATCTAAACACTTTATCTGCATTTGTTGAGCAATGAAAATATTCCGAGTAAAGCCCCGGTCCCACTAGGCGTTGCGACCACTTACGACCGCCTACGACCCAAATCATTGCCGACCACCGCCGACCATCACCGAATGCTGCAGATCCATCGCAATTACGGTCACATATATAAAGGGTCGTCAATCATCGTACGACTAATCGCACAAGCGGTGGCAGACCATCGTACGAAGTTTGCCGAACCAAGAAAAAATTGGGGCATGAGTCGCACGAATGACGTGCGAAACTCGGTGACAGCCATGAGTACGTCATGCGATAGGTAACGACTGGCCGCTGACGACTGAAGATCTGTTCAAGACCTATCGCCGATTGCCGCACGATTGGTAAAGAGCGGATGTTCCGCTGACCATATTAGTGGCAAGGGGGGCTGTTAACATCCATCCCTGAGGCTTTCGGAAATATCTTCAAAACGACTGGAGCTATAGGATGCCGAAATTTTCTGACTTTTCTTAAAACTAAGCTGGGCACTTTTCCTGAAAATTTTAAGTTGATATCTTTATCAGGGGCGGTTCCAGGGCATGGGGAATCGGGAGGTCCTATTCGTGAAGCGAGTCGTTTAGTTAAAGATCACGATGCTGATGCATTATAACTGTAATTATTCATTATGTAGGTATATCAACATTATTTGTAGGTATAACAGCTTTAGAAGTGAACAAGAAACGGATCGTAGGCGGTTCCAGGGAAAAGGAGAAAAGGTACATATATGTTACCTTCCACCTTCGGTGCCCTGATGCCGCCTATGAATATTCAATCTAATTTAGGCATTTTATCACACGTTTTTGTATCATAATGAGATTATTAATTTGCCAGCCCGTTTTGGTGACAGCACCAACAAAACATCCGATTGATTATGTATTTCATGTGCCTCCAAATTTCATAACCTGTAGGAATCCGGCTATTAATTTTCGAAATGCTTATTTTTGTAATACATGTCAAATTCTGATTCATCCTGCATCGATCGGCAGTAGTCGCGTCAAAATTGGTTGAAAAACATGGCCATGGTGAGGAGTTAAAAAAGCATCTGAAATGTGTAGTTTCTATCCCCCTCCTACCTTTTTTTTGACTTCCTTTCTTCAAAATGTAGATCACGTTGAGGGAATCGAATGCCATTCGAATTTTGAAAATCGGCAGGTTATATTTTGACACCTGCCGCATTTTCGGGTCAGGTCAGGTCATTGACCTATGGCGTCAGAAGTGAACCTCTGCACGATCTTCAGAGGTCGCAACTTCGCAACGCTCTCAGTGCCAGAGGAGCTTTCACAAGGAGATTAAACTTACAGGACGTAGTAGAGGTCTCACAACTTGTACACCTCAGATTTTTCCTAAAGGTCACATGACGAAAGGTCGGCTACGTGACCTCTCCATTTCAAGTCAATGGGGGAAAATAAAAACTGCTATTTTGACGCTGGGAAAGATCTTAAGCTATCCCAACCCCAAGCATATCGAATCGTGATTTCATGCACTCTTTGCAAGTTTGATGCGTCACTTTTGTATTGTTAATGACGTCACTAGGGTCATATTAGTTTTTCGTCAATAACTCCCGATTCAATTGAACTAGCGAGTCGGGAGAGCCACCAATGGACTTAAAAGACCTGCCAAATTAAAAGATATGCGACATGACCTCATTCGACAAACTTCGTGACCTGTAAGCCCTGGCCTGACCGTGACCTGAGTTCAACCCCAACAAAAAGTATATCATTCGACAAGTCTCAACAAGGCGAACACGATGATGTCAAAATCGCGGCTTTGCGGCCTCTTTTAGCCAAGTTATTCATCAAAAACTGAACCCATAACTTTGGCACTTGACCTGACGTAAGATGTCACCGGTTGACCAAGACCTTATAATCGGGTGTCAATAACTGTATCTCGTAACGGCGCACCCGCTTGTTTTTCCTGAGACGCGCTAGCTCCATCAGAGGCGAAACGGGGAGGGGGGTCGTACCCGCCCCCCCCCCTTCGCCGGCGCGTAGAAGAAAACCAATATGTCCGGCGATGGTTAAGATCTCGTTCTTTTCCAGAGTCAACTGTTCAGCAATTTTCTTTTTCTCGGTCACGTTCCGTGTCGTGTCCTTCGTGTTCTGGAGCTGGGCCGCCTGGAATGGTCAGTATTTTTGGGTCGGATCCCACCTCCGACTCGTGAGAGGCACTACATAGTAGGCGGTGCATCATTTCTTATTTCTTATTGCGGTTTTTATTTGAAAATCTACTGAAAATGGACGATTTTTTACGCATCCCCTTCATCGTCTACGGCTGATCTCAAAGTGAGAGCACTACATATGTTCGCGGCCGTGTGATAAGGGTCGGTATGAGATCTGAGATGTCCGTACCACTGTCGTCGACTAATTTCCGACTAGTGCCGTGCAATCGGCCACCATCGTGCGATTGCTCGGCGATCGAACCTTGGTGGTCTCGCGACTGGTTGCTGATGTTGGGAAGAACGTCGTGCGATTATCGGCGACTTGCATACGACCGCCGACCGCTCCCGACTAGGCCCGCGACCACCGAAACCTGTCGTGCGATACTCGCCCTCCTACTAGCGAACAATGAAATACTTGTTGCGGTTTCTCGCGAACTCTTTGCGACCAAATCGGTCGCCAGGAGGTTTTTAGTGCATCATCAAAAACCTCTCGGCGACCAAAATGACCTCGCGACGTCTGAAGACAAGTCGTTCATATCAACATCCAATCGTACGAGCTCTTGAAGAATTGCGACAACCTTTTGCCGACCACCGATCGTGGGCGGTCGTAAGTGGTCGCATCGCCTAGTGGGACCGGGGCTTAAGGCAAGGCTGGTGTTCCTTGTAGAAAATACACAAACAACTGTCGGATAATTTTATTGCAGGAACTCAACTCGATTAACTTTTCTAGACATCTGCCACCTGAACTGGTCACACAATGCTAGTGAAGGGCTCCAAAGAGCCGAAAGAAGACCGAACCCCTGCCGGACGAGTGGTGTCATGTCCAGTGTTGGTGTGGTTGTCGGCAGCCGTCCTCTCCAGACGAGCAGGCGCGGCATGCTGAAGAGCCCCGCCGCCACCGTTCCGGCGGGCGGGCGTCCGGGTGTCGCCGCAGCCGGACCGGCCCGTTTCCGGCGGAAGAGCCGCGTTTCCGGCCGAGCCGCTCCGTTTCCGGTGGCTGGCGCCGGCGACCAAAAACGGTCGGCGTCCTCTCCGGGTGGCGGCTGCGGCGGAGGACGCCGCGCGGCGGTCGATACAACTTCTCTGGTGCCGTGACGCGATCCTATTCCGTGTGAGGACCAGCGGAATGGACCGATTCCTCAGCTGTAGGACGACGCCGAAATTGTCTGTCACTCTCTGGGCTGGGTCCATGGTCCCCGTCCAGTTTCGGCAAATGTCGAGAGTGCAAGTAGAGATGCACGCTCTCAGTGGGTACTGGGTAGCCGTAGGACACCCATTGCGCCTTGAACTGCTTCATGTTTTCGTCAACCACTCCGAGGCATTCGCTTTAACCAACCGGTATAACAAACGGCCAATTTTATCCTTTTAGGCAGCCCAGGGGCATAGCCAAGGGGGGCAGGGGGCATAGCTCCCTGAAGGCGAAAAAATAAAACAAAATTGAATAGAAAATAAAAATAGATAAAAACCGCTGCACACACACCCAAAAATAGTGGGCCAAAACCGAGGAGTTTTCCGTTATTGGAGGGTGTGCGACCCTAGGCCACGACCTGTGGCCCCTCCCTGAGCAGAATCCTGGCTACGTGCCTGAGGTAGCCATTTTCATTCTTCGATTTCTTTCATCATCTTGGTATCTGTTGCAGAGTATCAGGTAATCTGTCAACGAATTGTCAGCCGTTGCAGAGTTGACGTCAGACGAAGTGGTTTGTTCGCCCCCTCTCACAGCACTCACTCACCCCATGACACCATGCAGTAAATAGGCATATCGATCACAGGGTCGGCTGATTCGTTCATGGCCATGAATTAGGCCAGACTGCAAGTAGAAGTTCGTGTTCAGTGGTTTTATTGCCCCAGTATCTTTGGCAAACATGCATGCTGTTGTTGATGCTTCAACTTTGGCTGATTAAAAATACTTTGAACAATGGGGATTGGGGACCGAACGGCTCTTGATGCTTACAGCTTTAGATTAAAAAGAAAACATCGCTTGCTTCATTGCCTTAAATTGCTGCAGCATACCTAAATACGCTGCAATATGCAGAGACACAAACTCAATTCACGTCTCCGTTGGCTTGACATTGATAGAACTCAAATCAGATAAGTCACGCTTCAACTTTGGTTACTTTTCGATGCTGGCCCTTCCTTGCAGAGTAGTCCCGCTTCATGTTTAACCCTGTAGGTACAAGGGATTTTTTTCTCTCATCATGGTCTAAGTTCCATCCCTAATATATTATAATCTAACATAGATATCCCCTGTCCCATTCGGTACTTTTCCTCTGTCTTGTCCCACCCTGTACACTGTACACTGAACAGGTGCGGCGGTGCCATCAACCCCGACCGAGAGAGCTGTCCTGGGCCTTGGCTGCCCTGTGCTATGCCCCCCACGCTCGTCCCACCCTGTCACCGTCCCGCTGGATCCCTGCAGTCCCGCCCTCTCCATCACGGGCGCTGTTTCCCGGCGTCCGTCGGTGCCGGTCCGTGGAGGAAGCGGTGCCGCTCCTCAGAGGAAGCGCCGTCTCAGCCGACAATGGCCCCCCTCCAATCACTCTCCGACGACCGCTAATGTCATCAGTCGGTCGGCCGTGACGTGATCCATCAGGTGGCCACGTCAGACGTCAGTGCGAGGCGCTGACGACACCGGAAGTCGCGTCAAAGGCACCAAGTCATGCGGTATCGGGGAAGGTGGAGTGTTGTATGTGGTAACGCCCAGTGAACAGAGTTTTGTAAGTACAGCACTCATCCATAACTCTACAGTGTAGCTGACCCGCTGGTCTGTGGTTTTACCCTCTGTGGTTTTGGTCTGTGGTTTTGACTACTATCTGTAAGTATCTTGGTTTTACCCATCCGCCCACATCCACACAGTGCACAGCCAATTACCAAAGACCTTTGAACGGCGATCCGGTTTGCGAAATTACAGCTCATCCCCACGGCGAAGCGTTCATCTCTGCAGCTCTCAGCACAAGCGATTCCTGCAAGTCTACAGCCCATCTCCGCCGACCATCACTCAATCTTCACCGATCCACAGGTCATTACGGGAGCTACAGAAGTGCCGAGTGCTGAGCCTCCGCGCTAGCCCAGCGCTGCAGCGGTGTGCGCGCGGTCGGTCACGCAGCTCAGGAGGTGGCCCGACGCTCACCGCTTGCTGCGCTCCCGAGCCGTGGGAACAGAGCTACCCGCCGCTCCCATGGGAGGCTCCCGAGGGACCGGCGAGAGTGGCTGCAGTTTAAATGGACGACCATATTCTATGGTATCTGGAGGGAGAAGGGAGAAAGATGTGAGCGGAAAAGGTTAGACCCGATATATGTAAATATACCAACTTATGACGTACAACGATAATCGATCAATAGTTGTGAGATAAATGCGCATTTTATATGGGGATGTTATATTAAGGCTTAGGACCGGACAAATTTTGTACAGAAATTCAAGAACAGCAACATTCACCAGGATAACTTTACATTCTGGTGAATGCGCTTCACATTTACCAGATGAACTAGTTTCATCTGGTCAGCGGACTGGAATAACGACACAATTTTCTGTGATGGCTTGTCATCTGACTAAGCTCTGCGATCGTCGCCATCGCTACACTCGAAATGTAAAACAGCTGATAACCCAGAAGTCGGCCAATGCAGCTGAGTAAAAACTCAATCTGTATATACTTGTGCTGCTACTCGATCTCGCTGTTGTCAAGAACATCCGTCTCCGAGCGTAAAAGGCGTCGGTAAAAGCTCTGAATCAGTCACAGCGTTCCACATCGGAGCGAAACAAAGAAAACCAAATCCCAGATCTGGAAGTGAACGAAAATCAAATCCTCCGTTCTCTCTCCGTCGCTCCCTTTTCCCTCCTCCCTCCCCTTCTTCAGCCCCTCTCTCTCTCTCTCTCTCTCTCTCTCTCTCTCTCTCTCTCTCTCTCTCTCTCTCTCTCTCTCTCTCAATCTCTTCCGGCCATAAGTCGCAGCTGGACTATTCGGAAACCACTTCCACAGATTCACAGATTCTCTTACTGACTTCATTCCTATTTGACCGGCTGGTAGGTACGAATGCGAATCCAGAAAGATGCCTATCTATCAAACAACTTTTACTTGGGATGAAGTAGTGAAGCATGGGCGTATAAAAAAACAAAAGAACATGCGTGGTGTTTTGTCCAATCTAGTCCGTTACGATTACCTATGTTCTCATCTTCTTATTTCAATATCAGGCACCCAGAAAGCTGACATCTCAGTCCCATGACCACAGTCACACCCGCCGCGCGTGCTCGGCCTGGGCCCGTAATCCGCCCTGGCGGTCACCTCAGGCCGTTTGCCGTTTGTTCTCCGCTTTGAAATGTCAATAATTTGCCGCTGACATGCAGCCAAGGCCGGATTTTCTGACCGGAATGGACAATGGAACTGAAATATACAGCCATAAAGCGCGACATTCTGCGGCGTCTCCGCGTCGTTTCTGCTCCAATGACGTCACGACCAAGGTCGATCAGGGTCTGAGCGACGGCGAAGAGAGCGGCGAAATTGGCGAATTGGGACAGGAGAGGTCGGCATAATGGATTGCCACACCGCAGCAGAGAAAAGCGGAGCAGGAGCAGTGAACAGAGAACAGCGAAACATTCCTCTCTTGAACATTTTTACAATGACCGAAAAAGTGAAACAAAGAACCTTCTGTCGGTTTTGCGGTAAAAAATTAGGTTGCAACGCACTGAAACAAGCCATGTACTTTCTCGAAGTGTGCCTATTTCGTTCAAGTCCCGGTCAATATTCGCACTTGAAAGAACACTATTTGCCTCCAGTAAGCAGGAAGCACACTTTCACTTCATTGGGCTTTTATTAAAAAAGGCTTGATTTTTCCAGACCGGTATCGCGGACTGGTATCTGACTAAACTAGAATAATATACAGGGTGACACAAAAAAAAACGGTCATCACCAAAATTCGAATAACTTCGGAAGTTTTATTCAAATCATCACCAAACTTCGGCCACTTTAGGTCACACCTATGAAGCAGACATCCACCAAGTTTCAAGTCTTCATTACGAATACTTTTAGTACAGTGTGTGTTTTACGGACGCTCCACAATGTGCTCCAGGTGAGCGCCCCGGCGCTGCAGGGCGTAGGCACACCTGCATCCGGCGGGCAAAGTTGTCGATAACCCGATAAGAATAACGTTTCAGGGGTAGCACACCCCCTGAGCACTGTCTCCAGAGGCCATTGCACTCTGTAAAGTGCACAGCCATCGGGTTATCGACAACTTTGCCCGCCGGATGCAAGTGTGCCTACGCCCTGCAACGCCGTGGCGCTCACCTGGATGGAGCACATTGTGGAGCGTCAGTAAAACACACACTGTACTAAAAGTAATCGTAGTGAAGACTTGAAACTTGGTGGATGTATGCTACATAGGTGTGACCTTAAGTGGCCGAAGTTTGGTGATGATCTGAATAAAACTTCCGAAGTTAGGTATTCGAAATTTGGTGATGACCGTTTTTTTTTGTGTCACCCTGTATTTGCAATGAAAGTTAAGCAACTATCGCTGTCGAGCATCGATTGAAAACTTCATCCCTTTATTAACCTCTAGCAAAACGTTTTGCTATTTTTTATCCGGTTGCGATTCATAGCGATAGTGGATCAATGGGCCGGTTTATTACCCCATGCGACGGTGCATAGCGTCACATCGGTAGTAGGTACGGAGCCAGACACGCACGCTAGCCTGCAGATGACGCTCACCAGTGCCTGCCCACTGCACCGGGCGCACCGAGAGTCCCTCCGCCGGTGGCGGTCCTGTTTCGTTTTCCCGTCCGGGCCGCTGTCAATCTCGGCTGCTGTCACGGGAGGCGGCTGTAGCCGAGAAGAAGCTCCGCGGGCGAGAGCCAGCCGCCGCTATCGACGCGGCCGACGCGGAATATAAAGTGGCCCGGAGCGGCCCCGGGGCCCACTTAGGAGCCCTAGCGCCGGCCCAGCTGTCTCCCGAGAACCCTTCTCTGAACACAGAATTATTCGCTGCGAGCATGAAAAGTGGAGTTCATCGATAAGGCGAGAGGGGTCAGTCCATCCGGAGCCATGAGGGTTCAGGTGGTTTAGAAAATAAGTAGCTGACTGCTTGCGAGTGATGTCTAGGACTGACTGCTATGACTTTATCTCCTAATATTGATCAGCCCCAATTTTTACAAGTGCAACCTCAAATGACGCAACCAGGGGCGGAGCTTCCATACAGTTGGTGGGGCGGCTGCCCCACCAACTTGGTATTCTGCCCCACCGATAAGCGTTTTGCCCCACGAACTTTAGCTGATTTCTAAGACTATGTTGCTTTGCAAATTACTCTTTTCGCATCGAAGAGCTTTGGAATGTCTGTTTAATGCCACATGTTATATCTGTAATTATAGGAATTGATTCCGTGTGGCATTTTATTCAACTTCATAATCGGACATTGTGGGTTTGACGACTTTTTATCCCACCAACTTCCCGGAAAAGCTCTACTCGTATCCACATGTGGACGCAACTGTTTGATCAGCTCCTCATTCGTGTTCAGCATGGTCAATTTGAACGTACCTAACTGTTAATTTGGGGTTAATTGAGACTCGCTATATATACGAATGCGATGCATCGGTATGTTGACTGACATAAATTCAGGCCGCTCTCGAGTTGAAGTCGCCCGTTATTATGGTCCGTTGCCTTTGACCGTACCTACACAAAAAGTGTACGAGCAAGAAACACAAGACGTTGCCGCCAGCTCAGCAGCAGCTAAGGTGCCTAATTAGCAACCCTTTTCTATTTGCGACCTACCTCCCTACAGAAGAGCTGGTGAGAGGAATCGGGAAAATAACATCAAAAGAACTGCACTGCCATACTGCCATAGGTACTTTGTTCATCGATGAACTCATTTCCGGTTATCATTACTTGTGATGGGACGTTTTAGGTGCGAGTTTAAACGAAAATGGCCGGTTTCTTATTCAAAACGTGTGTATTTGTGCCATGTCTGATGAAAAGCGATGCACGTGAATATGATGCACCTTTTTTATTCTGAATCGAGAATCATTTTTCAACTGGTTGCAGCTTTCCCGTAGTGAATCGGTTAACTATGCACTGCATGGTGGTTATACATAAATGTGTCGCAACCCATATTTCCTATTTGCGCCCGACATGGTCACAAACAGCTCAAGAAGGGAAAGAAAGGGGAAAGAGAAAAATAAAAATGCAGTGTTGCTGAAGCTTGCAATGTGTGGCGGATGATGCCAAATGACCGACTGCAGGGATGCCGTATCAAATGCGGGCCTCGAATACCACACGGGATAGCCCGTAAAATCTGGGTTTTCGCATTCTTTTCGCCTTTGGTGCATTACGTGATCGGTTTTCACTTGCATACGCGTATAAGATAAACCTTCGTGTTCGAATGAAGTGCTTTGCGTATGGTTTACGTTTTTAGGGTCATATTTGATTTTTCAGGCGTCGCATTTTTTGCCATTTTTTAATGGGAAACCCCATAGACTTATTAGCGACCCTCCGCGGTCGCTAATCGGGACGAGTTCCCTTTAAGTGCCTTTTTTCAATGGTTTCCCAAAGTGCTCGCTACAAATAACTTAGCAGATATTGGGACAGAAAATGAACAGAATTCAATAGAAAAATAAACGATCTCTCCGAAAATCAAGTCAGCAATACAGTGGGACCTATAGAGCGTACGCAATGACGGTCCAAATAAAGAGGGTAGCTAATTAGGCACCTTACCCTACTTAGGTAATTGTGGGGCAGTGTGCATTATAATGCACCTGAAGTCCCGGTGCTCCTGCACCTGCCAGCTCAGTGAATAAGGCGCTACTGCCCACCCCTCATCGGTGTCGAGCTCTCAGGCAGCAGGCACAGATGCAGCCCATTAGGTAGCCAACTCTTCTGACTACTCAGTACCTAATGAGTCGACCCTGCAAATAGGAGTACCGAGTAAGTACTGACCGCTGTCTCTAAAGTAGGTAGGCCCTTCCTGAACTATAGGCACCACAGTCCACATCATGTGATAACCCTCGCATGTGTGCGGCGTTTGTCAGCTTCTAACATGTAGGGGGGGGCGGTTGGACCCCCCCCCCTTGCCGTTTGGCCCCTGATTGAGCTACACTGTAAACCAAATTGACAAGTCTTGTGTAATATAACCAATCATCTCTTGGTATGTTTACCAACTGATACTTTTCAAACAAGCCGTTGTCTGGTGCATTGCTTGTCAGATGACAACTACGAGTCAATAGTTACTATGCACACCAACTTCTCAGTATCCAGACCAACTCTACATTTGTTTCAACGTTTGTTTCTTAACCAGTTTTGGAAACTTGTTGCCGCATGGTTATTTAACCGGCGCCTAACTTGTACTGGTCAGCTGGTCAGCATACACATGGTCAGCTGCGCCCGTGACGTCAGACTTGGCGGACCAATCAGCGGTCGCCGTCCGGCCCCGGCGCGGCGGTTTCAAACCGTTCAAACCAGCAGTTGTCGCGCGACCGCCGTGCAGCATGGATCAGCGACGAGGGCTGTTCCAGCATTTGTGCAGTAAAAAGTGAAATCTGTGAACTGTGGTGTTCGTGCTGTGAGTGAGGCCCGCTCTGGCCTGCGGGACGCACTAATCGTGCCTATACCCGGCACCCGCGGTCGAGACGCCTCCCTTCCCCTGCGCGCGCAATGTAAGTGGGCCAGACCTTTGCATGCACATGTGAGCAGATGTTTTGCGGTCGGTGTTTTTTATATATAAATACATTTATTTGCCTTTAATTCAACTCTTTGTATTTTTAACTTAACTGATGGACATATATGGGCTGTAAAAGCTAATCTGGTCGGCGATCATGCTTTATTCGAATTATCTGCGTGATCGTGCAACTGCCATGATTGTTATGGTCAATGTGGAAATATTCGTCATACGGGCATGTTATACTTCTGGCTTGATGCGATGCACAAAACCATGTTCTTCCACATACGCAGCAGTTCTTGCTTCAAAGACTTATATGCTGACGGTGCACGATAGGTATACCTTATACCTCATGCATTTACCACATCCATTCGAAAATATGCACTTGGAATTTGTGATAGTTTATCTTACAGCAGTAGTTTAGCGGTCTTTATCTTATAGCAGTAGTTTAGCGTCACACGACCATATTCATGTAACCTTGGTTTGCGCCGTTGTTCGCCGCCCTCGTGTGAGACGCTCTTTGTCTATATTGTCGATCTTGAACTGACTCTGCACAGTTGTGGAATACAGCTTTCGGAAGTATAAAAAGCGTATCAAGCAAGTATTCAGCAAGAGCACGTCTACTACATGGTGGCAGCGGTAAAGCAAATCTTTTTCTATCACTCTTAGACCGTATTGAGATCTTTGTAGTGTAGAATTGCTGCTGACAATCAAAATGGCTGAAATGGCTGGAATCCAGATCCCCACGTTCGATTGGGATGCTGAAGATCTCCCAGGAGCTTTCAGAAAATTCAAACAGTATGTGACACATGTATTCTCAGGTCCCCTCTCAGAAAAAACTGGTGCAGTCAAAGCATCCTATCTGCTTCTGTGGCTTGGGCCCGTGGGCATTGACCTTGTGCACACATTCAAGATGACTGAAGCCCACCAGAAAGACCCAGCCGAGATCCTGAAAAGGCTTGAAACTCACTTTGCACCTAAAACCAATTTCCGACTGGCCAGATTCAACCTTCAAAGAATGAAACAGGGACCAACTGAAACTGTAGATGAGTTTGTCGCACGTTTGCGCCTACAAAGTGATAAATGTAAGTTCACTGAAGCTGAGTGCCCCAACAGGGTCCTGGAACAGCTGATATTTGGCTCAGCTCATCCAAAAATCCAGGAAAAAATGCTCGTCAAGGATGACGAATTCACTCTTGACCAGGCCATCGACATGTATCGAACGTATGAGGCCAACAAACAGCACATGGCCAACTTCAAGGATGATGATGCTGACAAGGCCGGCAGTAAAGTTCATGCTGTACAAGGCCCAAAATCTAATTCAAAACCCAGAGACATCAAGTGCAGGTACTGTGCTCGTTCACATGAGGCTTCCAGAAATGCATGCCCAGCATTGAACTCTGAGTGTGCAAAGTGTGGAAAGATGGGTCACTGGGCCACAGTGTGTCGCAACCCAGACCCAAATGCAAAACCACACAACCAGAACCAGCCGTATCGAGGTCAGAGTCGCCACAGTGGAGCGCCTCGTGGTTACAACAGAAGGTCAGGACAGGGCAACAGGACAAGGAACAGGGTATCTGAAGTCACAACGCAAGAAAATGAAGAGGAACACCTGTTCTTTGATGCTCTTCAAACGACTCAGTCGAGGTCGGAGGCCTTCGCAGACCTCCAAGTGAAGATTGAAGGACTGCCTGGGTGTCACACTTTCCATGCAAAAGTGGACACTGGTGCAGATGGCAACATCCTACCAGTCAGGTGCCTCAAGAAGATGCCCTCAAGTGTGCACCTCCAAAATGACAAAACCAGGATCACAGCATACAACGGCACGGACATCAAACAACATGGTGTCTTGGATGTTGAGTGCTTCTTCAACGGGAAAAGGTCAACACAAAAGTTCCATGTGGTTGACTGCGAGGGTCCCATCCTGGTTGGTCTGCCAGCATGTGAGAAGCTGGACCTCGTCCGCCTAAACCAGCAGGTGCACATGGTGAAATCAAAGGTCAGAGATGAAGTGCATGCTCATGAAATCATCACAGACACTCAGCAGCTCATCAAGGAGTACCCGGACCAGTTCCGAGGACTGGGCAAGTTTCCAGGAACAGCCTCAATCGAAGTTGACCCAACAATCAAGCCTGTGGTGCATCCTCCAAGGAAGTGCCCTATCCACCTGCGAGATGACTTAAAAAAGGAGCTAGATACCATGGAGAAGATGGGCGTCATCAAACCCATGCAAGAGCCCACTGACTGGGTATCCAGCCTGGTCATCACGAAGAAACCAGACGGGAAGCTGCGGGTCTGCCTTGACCCAAAGGACCTAAACAGGGCCATAAAGAGGCCACATCACAGGAACATCACAACTGAAGAAATCACCCATCAGCTGGCTGGGGCAACAACCTTCTCGAAGTTGGACGCCCGTGCAGGCTACTGGGCCATCCAGCTGGATGAGGAGTCAAGCAAGCTGACTACCTTCAACTCACCATTCGGCAGATACAGGTTCTGCAGGCTGCCGTTTGGCATCAGGCTCTCACAAGATCTCTTCCAGAGGAAAATGGATGAAATCCTCACAGAATTGGAAGGAGTCATCAACATCGCAGATGACATCTGTGTGTATGGCAAGGACGCAACCGAGCACACGGAACGGCTCCGCGCCCTCATGAAGCGTGCGCAAGAAAAAGGTCTAGTCTTCAATCCGGACAAGTGCGCCATCGGCCTGAGTCAAGTGTCCTTCTTCGGACATGTGTACAGTGCGAACGGTGTATCGCCCGACCCCGCAAAGGTGGAAGCGATCAAGAACATCGAGCGCCCCAAGAACGTGGCAGAGCTGCAGTCGTTCCTGGGTATGTGCACTTACCTGTCTCCGTTCATTCCAGGTTTCTCAGATCTGACACATCACCTGAGGCAGATGTTGAAGAACGCCATCGTCGAGTGGTCTCCAAAAGCCTGCAAGGACTTCCAGACACTAAAGGACATCATCTCCTCAGATGCAGTACTGGCATACTACGACCCGTCGAGACCGGTAACGCTTGAAGTTGATGCTTCCGGTGTGGCGCTGGGCGCAGTGCTGTTGCAGGATGGCCAGCCAGTCGCGTTCGGCTCGAAAGCACTAAGCGATACTGAGACGAGGTACGCCAATATCGAACGGGAGATGCTTGCAGTGGTGTTCGGGTGCGAAAAATTCAGAACATATCTGTTCGAACGCACATTCGAGGTCATATCTGATCACAAACCCCTAGAGATGATACTGCAGAAGAGCATAGCTCGCGCCCCCGCGCGCCTGCAGCGGATGCTTCTCCGCATCGAAAACTACACGTTTACCCTGAAGTACCGGAAGGGTGACACAATGTATGTGTCTGACGCGCTATCCAGACTTCCCACAGAACGACCAAGTCCGACGACTACTCTTCAGCTGGACGTCTGCATCGGCCTGGTGCAGTTCACCCCATCACGCCTGGAGGAGCTGCGAGAAGAAACCCGCCGAGACGAGACGCTGCACCAGCTGAAGAAGGTCATCCTGAGCGGGTGGCCAGCAAGACGCTGCGAAGCCCACCCAGCGGTCAAACCGTTCTGGTCGGTCCGAGACGCCCTGGTGATCGACGATGGACTGGTCATCAAGGGCACCGCCGTGGTCATCCCGGATCAGCTTCAGCAGTGGTACGTCGAAAGACTACATGAAGGACATCAAGGCCGTGTGAAGATGGAACTGCGAGCCAGAGACTCAATCTTCTGGCCAACGCTGAAGAAGGACGTGGAGGCGCGCGTCGCTGCCTGCCTGCCCTGCCAGGCATCACGTCCCGCTGCAAGTGCAAGCACAATCGAAGCTGAGCACCAGCACCCAGTTCCCCCCGGTCCCTGGACCGATGTCAGCACGGACCTGTTTTACAGCAATGGGAGGCACTTTATCATCATAGTGGACCACTACTCCAAGTTCCCATTCGTCTACGAGCTGACGAGCACGACCAGCACGCAAGTGATCAAGGTCATGATGCAGCTGTTCGCTGAACATGGATCACCGAGCACTGTGTACTCTGACAACGGCCCCCAGTACAGTTCGAAAGAGTTCAGGACATTCAGCGAGATGTTCGGGTTCAAACACGTGACATCGTCCCCGCATCACCCGCAGAGCAACGGCATCGCGGAGCGTCATGTGAAAACCGTGAAAAGCCTGCTGCAGAAGTGCGCTGGGAACTACACCAAGTTCCAGATCGGTCTCCGCACCCTGAGGGCCACTCCGATTGACAGCGTTCTCCCGTCACCCGCAGAGCTGCTGTTCGGTCGCAGAATCGATCAGCTTCCTCATCGACACATGGAGAGCCAGGAAACGACGAACCACCGAAACCGTCTGGAGTACCGCCAGCAACAGCAGCGCGACAGCCACAACGCACGCGTCGGGCAACGCCGCCCTGAGCCGATGCTGCTTCCTGGTGACGCGGTATTCATCAGAAACAAGGCGACGAGCACGTGGGAACAGGGAACCATCAAAGCGGAACACGAGGCACCGTCGTCCTACATGGTTCAGCGCGGGTCCCGCCCGCTATCCAGAGCGAGCAGCACGTCCTCGGTGGACACGGACGACGACGCCCCGCGGCCCGTGAGGCGGACCGCCCAGGACATTCGTCCGGATCCTAGCGCTGCGCGTACCCGATCCGGCCGAGTGACGCGAGCGCCTATCCGTTTGGACTTGTGAGCGTTCGTGAGAAGGGGGATGTGATAGTTTATCTTACAGCAGTAGTTTAGCGGTCTTTATCTTATAGCAGTAGTTTAGCGTCACACGACCATATTCATGTAACCTTGGTTTGCGCCGTTGTTCGCCGCCCTCGTGTGAGACGCTCTTTGTCTATATTGTCGATCTTGAACTGACTCTGCACAGTTGTGGAATACAGCTTTCGGAAGTATAAAAAGCGTATCAAGCAAGTATTCAGCAAGAGCACGTCTACTACAGAATTGTCTCCAGTCAATAGTATTAATTACATACTACGTGATGTAGGTACGTGACCGTAATAAATACTAATGATTCCAGAAACTTCCGAATGGATGTGGTGTATGCATTCATCGATTATATAACCCATCAGTATTTCGTTTCTTGTCAGCGCAAGCCTTTGAGCAATAACTGATGCCAGTCATGATTTTGTGCACCACTTCCAGCAAAAAAAAAAAATGACCTGTCCGTATAGAAAATATTTCCTGAATCAGTATCGTGGCAATTGAAAACGAACGCGAATCGTAAGTTCTTAAGGTTATCAACGCAAACAAAGCGATTGTAAGGAATAACAAGTTCGAACTGAGCGTTAGTACACTTACTTGTTGACAATTTGTAAACTAGCAATGCCCAGTCAAAGGCTAGTTCATCAACAAACCAGGGGTTGTTGAACCGACAAGGAAACGGCTATGCCTATCCAGAAGTTGGTAGGTTCACAAGGCCCAGACTAGTACTCAACAAGGTGACGCCTATGCGAATTGGAACCAAACTTGTAGACAAACTGTTAGTTTGTTGGCCAACACGCCTGGGGTTGGTGAATCGACAAGGTGACGCCTATGCGAATTGGAACCAAACTTGTAGACAAACTGTTAGTTTGTTGGCCAACAAGCCTGGGGCTGGTGAATCGACAAGGTGACGCCTATGCGAATTGGAACCAAACTTGTAGACAAACTGTTAGTTTGTTAGCCAACAAGCCTGGGGCTGGTGAATCGACAAGGTGACGCCTATGCGAATTGGAACCAAACTTGTAACAAGGAGCCAACTTGTAGATTTGGTTTACAGTGTAGAGCTTCGCGGAAAAAAACGAGCGTGTTGCCCGTCACAAGATGAAGCCGATGATACCCAATTTTAAGGTCCTAGGTCATTGGTTGACTTTCCAGGTCAGGTCAATGACCCAAAAGTCGGGAAAATCGGGACCTGTTAGAAAGTCGTAGAGTGTGGCTGTTGTGGGTTTTTAGGGGTGCTGATCACGAATATCGTGTAAGTTTTGATCACAGATGATGTCTTTAAGCATTTAGACCAGGGCGGGTCAGGTCAAGTCAGGTCAACCAGTAGGGGTCGTGACGGGTATTCGTAGTTGAGGTGTCAACCGCCTCTGACAGCTTCGTAACATGTTATGGAGACACCAAAACTACTTCGTACCTAAATGTTCAAATGGTTTCTAAATTCGAATTCAGCTTAAAAAAAAACTAGCCTAGAAACATGTAAAACTTGAAAAGTGAACCGAGGTCACCAAAGGTCAGTGACCTGACCTGACCTTCAGGTGACCTTGACATCCACCCTAATGCATGGGAGCAACATCGAATCACATGTTTGAACGTTTGAAACCGCGAAAAGCTTGCAAATGCGCGGCTATGCGAGCTGCACACGCCGAATCGCGATTCCGGCCAAATATGGCCTTGAGAAATAGGTCACAGGTCAAAGGTCACTTGGGTCAGGGTCATGAAATTTTTAAAGTAGGTGTAAAATTGATCAACTCGAGGGTACTGAAAGTTTCGTCGCGATCGGCCGCTTTTTGTGAGAGTTATTGGCGAAAAACCATGGAGGGGGGGGGGGGTTCATCCGACCCCCCCCTTCCACATGCGAGGGTTAAGTGTGGCATTGCCATCGATAAAAAAGCTGTCTGCTGCCCCCCACTACCCAGGTCCACCTCTCAAAAACTCAGATAGCGTCTAATTCAAGGTAGCGGCTACCGCCGAGACGCCGACTGCCGTCCCCGGGCCGGGCCGGGCCCTCTGCTTTGGAGGTATTTTAGAGCAGGGTCCTTCTAAGGCAGGCAGGCCATCCAAAACCGGGCTCCATTTGCCTGAGCCTTTCGTTGAACTGGAAGGACAGGAGTCGTTCGACGGGGCACTGGCGGATCCAGAAAGGCGGTCTTGGACGCTGCGGGGGCATATCCCTAAAAATGTTTCTCAAAATTACAAAAAAAACTCATCGGATTTCAATTTCTTACGCACTGCTGTGTTAACACACCTTTCCTGATGAAAGTTGTTTTAGTCTGAATTGCTGTTAGCACTGTTTTGAGAGACATGCTTAAAATCAAGTAAAGTAACCGTACTCTCATAGTTAAAATCCAAAATCGTAAGAAAAAGGCCTGATAATTCCGAGGAGCTTTCGGCTTACGCCTTCTTCAACTCGCTCTACTTTATTTTCCTTTTTGGCGCAAACACATTGAAATTCAAATCGATAGCAGCTGCAGTTAGGCACAGGCACTTCTCCAAAGGGTTTCATAACATTACATAGGAGTATTATAAAACATAATTATATAATACATTACCAAATATAATAGATAAAATTACAGAATATTTCCTTACATAGGCTGCAGAGTACAAATACATTCACAATGGAACTAATACTGCCTGATTAAACATTTTCCCAGAACAAGGCAAGCCTGCGTTAAACAAATACATAATTCAGTGACAGTTCTACCTAATTCAATACGAATTTTACCATAACCTGAAGATTTACAAAACAAAAACACAAAAACACGCACATACAATGCCACTCGAAAAAAACACACATACACACGATGTCACAACTAGCCAGTCGAATCGCCACTCAGTCAGACTCAAGTACGAATCAGGGGCCAGGAGGAGGTTTGAGTGTTCAGAGTTGGTTTTAGATCTCGAATGTAGATGGATTCCCAGATCTTTCGGTCTGGGCCGTCTCTTGACACATGCAGAATTTGAATGGAGACGTTGCTACTGTTCAGTTGAACATCAGGATGTTTTGTTTGATGGAGGCCAAAAGGGGTGTCTGTTTTTACGTTTTTGGCATCACGAATGTGCTCGTTGTACCTGAGTCTGACTGAGCGGCGAGTCTCACCTACATAAAATGACTCGTCGTTTCCGCACAATCCGCAGTCCATCCGGTAAATGACGTTTTTGGTGTGGCATTTTCCCCGTAGCCCCGCCTCGCAGCATTGGCACTGCCGCCCTCCTCCAGGGCAGGGTGTAGGGAGCTGAAAGCAGAGCGTACCAGCTTGTGTCGTAGGTTAGGGCCACCTTTCCATGCCACCCGTACGTTAAGCCCACTGGTTTTCAGGATGCCCTCCGCTTTCCGACAGAGGTCATCGTCGACGAAGGGGAGAGCCAGGTACACAGGCTCGGGCTGAGAAACATTAGGTTTCTTTGTACCTCTGTCCCTTAATACCTCTCTTTTTACTCGAGTCACCAAATGGGGCGGGTATCCGTTCGTCAGGAACAGGTTTTCAATCAATTTCATGCTTCGTGCTCTGGGGAGGCCAGGAGAGGAGACTCTAAAGGCCCTTAGCAGCTGTGATCTCAAAGTATTTTTCTTCGTTTTCATCGGGAGGGCTGACTCAAAATGTATGATCACTGGTGATGCGGTCGGTTTGACGTAAAGTTCGCTGGTGTAGGCCCCAGATTCTGCGATCGTCATTTTAGTGTCTAAAAATGCCAGAACCCCGGTATCAGCAGTGTGCTCAAGGGTAAACTTGATGGACGGGTGGATACTGTTCAGGAATGAGAAGTACTCAAGGAGGGCTTCTTTGCCATGCGTCCACACTCCAAACACATCATCTACATATCTCATGTATAGGGAGGGCTGTAGGCGTGGGGATGCCAAGAAAAGGGTCTCCAGGGCGTGCATGAAAACAATTGCTAGAGGCGGGGCCACCCTACTACCCATCGCGATTCCTTCGGCCTGTCTAAAATAGCTCCGTCCGAAGCGAACAAAGTTGTTGGTCAGACAATGTGTGAGGAGGTCGCGAACACTATCTAAATCCAGTCCGAAGGTGTCAATATTTTCTGCGTGGTGCTCAAGTAAGCGGATGGTCGCATCGATCGCCTCGTTAATGGGAATGTTACCGTACAAGTTTACAACATCTACACTAAACAAAATCGTACCTTGGTCAAAGCCTGTAGGGTAACGATCAGACAGCTTTTGCAAGAACTGAGCTGTGTTCTTTAAGTGAGCTGGCACATGTTGTAAGAGCTGGTTGACAATTTTTTTCTAGGAACCATGACAGTTTGTCCAAAGGATCACCACAAGCCGACACGATCGGCCGGAGAGGTATATCTGGCTTGTGATCCTTCGGCAAACCATAGAGTTCCGCCGTTCTAGAACAGTGCGGAACGATTGCCTTTACAATCTTATCCTCGACCTTTCCACTCATCGACCTATGAATAGCACGTTTGGTGGTGGCCTCTAGCCGAGGGGTGGGATTGCGCTCCACCGGCTCATAGGTCGATGTGATAGATTCTATCTTACGAGTGTAATCCGTGGAGCTCATCAAAACTAAACCTTTACTTTTATCTGAGGGCTTGACTACAACACTCTGGTCCTTAGCAAGCTGGCTTAGAGCCTCTATTTCAGCACGGCTATGATTAGGTGTAGGTTTGTTGTGGTTCTTGTAGGTGGCTATTATCTTTTTCTTTACCTGCTTTAGTGAGTTTTCTAACTCGCTGGACCCAGCAGGCGCTTGTCCACAGTCGTTGTCTGGGAAACGTGGCTGTAGCGCTTGCGTTTGAGGCTGGTTCTGCTGCTCTGGATCTCGCTGAATCTGCTGAACAGTTGGAGGTGGTTGATGATCTTGTTCTTGTTGGTTGTCACGATGCGGTCGTTGATGCTGTTGCTGCTGTGGCTGAGCACTTGATTGCTGTAGTTGTTGTTGCTCTGGCTGTTGCTGTTGTTGCCTCTGTTGGTCTGGCTGCTGCCGTTGTTGTCCCTGCTGCTGCTGCTGAAGTTGCTGCTGCTGCTGCTGTTGATCCAGGTGCTGGTTTGGCTGGTTTGTTAGCTGGTTCTGTTGCTGCAACTGAGAGCTGCGTTTCTTATCTATATGCGTTTTCCAACGAAGAGCATATGCAGCTCGCTCCATACCGGATTCTACTTCTTTGAGAAGGTTGTTGTTTACTTTCCGAGTGAGGGCGAACTTGGGACCACGATTCAACAGCTCAGGTAAGTTTGGTGGCAACTGAATATGAGAAAGGTTCTTAAAAGACACTGTCTCTTGTCCTTCGGCTGCTTGCACATCAGCTACCTCTGCTGAGTCAGATGTCCGTTCCGAAACGTTCAATTCATGTCTTCCTGAATAGGGTGAGCTGTTCTCTTCATCATTTGTGAGATGGCCTCGTTCTGTGAGAGCTGACCCAACGTTGCGGTTAGCGCGTCCACCCCTTGAGGCGTTCTTCAGTCTTACCAGCTTGCTGATGTGTCTTCGCTTGTTTTCTTCGCAGAAACTCTCAAACAGGCGACTGCATTGTGTTTGTAGCCAAGGCCAGAGTCGTGAGTTGACTTGTAAAGCATCTTGCTCTAACCGCTTCTTCTCTAGATCATCAACCACCTCCAACTGTTCAGCAGATTCAGCGAGATCCAGAGCAGCAGAACCAGCCTCAAACGCAAGCGCTACAGCCACGTTTCCCAGACAACGACTGTGGACAAGCGCCTGCTGGGTCCAGCGAGTTAGAAAACTCACTAAAGCAGGTAAAGAAAAAGATAATAGCCACCTACAAGAACCACAACAAACCTACACCTAATCATAGCCGTGCTGAAATAGAGGCTCTAAGCCAGCTTGCTAAGGACCAGAGTGTTGTAGTCAAGCCCTCAGATAAAAGTAAAGGTTTAGTTTTGATGAGCTCCACGGATTACACTCGTAAGATAGAATCTATCACATCGACCTATGAGCCGGTGGAGCGCAATCCCACCCCTCGGCTAGAGGCCACCACCAAACGTGCTATTCATAGGTCGATGAGTGGAAAGGTCGAGGATAAGATTGTAAAGGCAATCGTTCCGCGCTGTTCTAGAACGGCGGAACTCTATGGTTTGCCGAAGGATCACAAGCCAGATATACCTCTCCGGCCGATCGTGTCGGCTTGTGGTGATCCTTTGGACAAACTGTCATGGTTCCTAGAAAAAATTGTCAACCAGCTCTTACAAAATGTGCCAGCTCACTTAAAGAACACAGCTCAGTTCTTGCAAAAGCTGTCTGATCGTTACCCTACAGGCTTTGACCAAGGTACGATTTTGTTTAGTGTAGATGTTGTAAACTTGTACGGTAACATTCCCATTGACGAGGCGATCGATGCGACCATCCGCTTACTTGAGCACCACGCAGAAAATATTGACACCTTCGGACTGGATTTAGATAGTGTTCGCGACCTCCTCACACATTGTCTGACCAACAACTTTGTTCGCTTCGGACGGAGCTATTTTAGACAGGCCGAAGGAATCGCGATGGGTAGTAGGGTGGCCCCGCCTCTAGCAATTGTTTTCATGCACGCCCTGGAGACCCTTTTCTTGGCATCCCCACGCCTACAGCCCTCCCTATACATGAGATATGTAGATGATGTGTTTGGAGTGTGGACGCATGGCAAAGAAGCCCTCCTTGAGTACTTCTCATTCCTGAACAGTATCCACCCGTCCATCAAGTTTACCCTTGAGCACACTGCTGATACCGGGGTTCTGGCATTTTTAGACACTAAAATGACGATCGCAGAATCTGGGGCCTACACCAGCGAACTTTACGTCAAACCGACCGCATCACCAGTGATCATACATTTTGAGTCAGCCCTCCCGATGAAAACGAAGAAAAATACTTTGAGATCACAGCTGCTAAGGGCCTTTAGAGTCTCCTCTCCTGGCCTCCCCAGAGCACGAAGCATGAAATTGATTGAAAACCTGTTCCTGACGAACGGATACCCGCCCCATTTGGTGACTCGAGTAAAAAGAGAGGTATTAAGGGACAGAGGTACAAAGAAACCTAATGTTTCTCAGCCCGAGCCTGTGTACCTGGCTCTCCCCTTCGTCGACGATGACCTCTGTCGGAAAGCGGAGGGCATCCTGAAAACCAGTGGGCTTAACGTACGGGTGGCATGGAAAGGTGGCCCTAACCTACGACACAAGCTGGTACGCTCTGCTTTCCTCCCTACACCCTGCCCTGGAGGAGGGCGGCAGTGCCAATGCTGCGAGGCGGGGCTACGGGGAAAATGCCACACCAAAAACGTCATTTACCGGATGGACTGCGGATTGTGCGGAAACGACGAGTCATTTTATGTAGGTGAGACTCGCCGCTCAGTCAGACTCAGGTACAACGAGCACATTCGTGATGCCAAAAACGTAAAAACAGACACCCCTTTTGGCCTCCATCAAACAAAACATCCTGATGTTCAACTGAACAGTAGCAACGTCTCCATTCAAATTCTGCATGTGTCAAGAGACGGCCCAGACCGAAAGATCTGGGAATCCATCTACATTCGAGATCTAAAACCAACTCTGAACACTCAAACCTCCTCCTGGCCCCTGATTCGTACTTGAGTCTGACTGAGTGGCGATTCGACTGGCTAGTTGTGACATCGTGTGTATGTGTGTTTTTTTTTCGAGTGGCATTGTATGTGCGTGTTTTTGTGTTTTTGTTTTGTAAATCTTCAGGTTATTACGGAGCGAGCGAAGCGAGCGGAGTCTTACGTAGAATAACGGAAATTTCTGAGTATGAGCGGCCGGCCGGCCGGCCGGCCGGCCGTGCGGACGCTTTTGCGAGGCTTATATCTCAGGAACCACTTGACCGATTTACATGCGGTAATTTTTGTAGGGTAGCTTCATTCCTTCTACCAAGTATTGGACTATTCCCGATGCATGTGGGTGACCCCTTATGCACGTGCCACGTGCAAAACGAAGAGGTGTCAGTTTTGTAATTGTTGCAATATCTCGGTAACTACTTGGCCGATTGCGCTGAAAGTTGGTATGTAGGTAGGCACCCACTAGGCACTGCATATCCATGTGCCAGAGTTGGGGTGCTGCTGCACGTGCGCACGTGCAGGGGTCGTTTCCAGATCTCGAGAACGGCTGGACCGATGGCGCTCAAATTTGGTACACAGTTAGGGACCAGTTAGTAGGGTGCCGTGTACAAGTCAGTTGGGACCCATTTTGCACGTGCGCACGTGCAGGGTGCCGCTCCCAGATCTCGAGAACGGCTGGGCCGATTGTGCTCAAATTTGGCACATCGCTAGAAACCGGTCAGTAGGGTGCCGTGCACAAGTCAGTTGGAGGTACCCCCTCGAAATTTCGCACGTGCAAGACTCACCCCCTCGCTCGCTCCGTTAGTCGCCCCAAAAGGCGCTATACTGGTGGTAAAATTCGTATTGAATTAGGTAGAACTGTCACTGAATTATGTATTTGTTTAACGCAGGCTTGCCTTGTTCTGGGAAAATGTTTAATCAGGCAGTATTAGTTCCATTGTGAATGTATTTGTACTCTGCAGCCTATGTAAGGAAATATTCTGTAATTTTATCTATTATATTTGGTAATGTATTATATAATTATGTTTTATAATACTCCTATGTAATGTTATGAAACCCTTTGGAGAAGTGCCTGTGCCTAACTGCAGCTGCTATCGATTTGAATTTCAATGTGTTTGCGCCCAAAAGGAAAATAAAGTAGAGCGAGTTGAAGAAGGCGTAAGCCGAAAGCTCCTCGGAATTATCAGGCCTTTTTCTTACGATTTTGGATTTTAACTATGAGAGTACGGTTACTTTACTTGATTATATATTGAAAGTTGTTTTAGTTTTCCTTGCGTTCTCGAAAAAAAAACGCAAATTTTCGTCGATTTCTGGCGCTGCGGGAGGAGGGAGGGGCATTTGCCCCAAATGCACCCCCCCCGGATCCGCCAGTGGGACACCGGGCCCTGTGTTAACCCGCGCCCTGCTGGGGGGGGGGGGGTTTGAACACCCCCCCTTGTGGTTTTTCGCGAACGCCGCCGTTTTTGGTACACCTTATCATACATCAATTCTACACATGTTGTGAAAATTTCAGACCAAGGTCATTCAAGGTCAGGTCACCAGGTCACTTGAAGTGACCTCACCTCTTAAAAAGTTTCAATGTCTGTCATAGCTACACCGAGTGACCGATCACTTTGAAACTTTCAGCGATTGCTAAGAGCAATAGCATGTACAAAATGTTTATCTCAGAATTTTGATATCGATGACCTAAGGTCAGGTCAATTTTGCGACCTCCCCATTATAAGTCAATGGGAGAAAATTGAAATGCGCCTCTTTTGGATGAAAGACATTATAAACACACCCAAACACCGAATTACAAGTGGTTTAGACACACTGAACATGAAAATGGTGTCCGTGACCCTTGTTTATGCCCTGAGGTCATCTTAGGTCACGAATGGTATCTAACAGTTTTTCGCAAATAACTTTTGATAGAGGCTTGCTAGAGCGATGAAAACGCCTTAGATGTGTTCAGCTCGACGATACGGATCGACTGATATGCAACATGACCCTTTCCGGTCAGGTCATGACCTTGACCTGAGGTCAAATTTTCAAGTTGACCTTTCAAGGCCAAGTTATAGTTCATTCGATGCGTCTTGACGAGAGGAATACGATGCTGGTGAAAGTAAGCTCGTACAAGGCTTGGGTCAAAAGTTATTGCAGAAAAACTGTTTCCGAAAAAATCGGCTTTTTTGCAGTTTTTGCCCCCTGCAGGCAAAACCGTTGACGTTAGGTCAAATCTGAGAGAATTGCACAGAAAGGGCGTTAATAGGGCTATCGAATGCGCTTTTCCGCGGCGCTGTAGCTCTATCGGTTCCCGAGTTATGCGTTAGCTTCTTGGAAATTTTCGACATTCGACCATGAAATCGGCGAAATTTTGCCTTCAATGACCTCTGGTGACCTGACCTTTGACCTGACCAAAAAATTGACCGAAGTGATTTCGTCATTATTTTTGACGCTCTTTCGAACGCCGCCTTCCGCGTATCGCTACGTGGCCCAGGAGCCGAGTTACAAGGGGGGGGGGGTGTTCAAACAGTGGCGGATCCAGGGGAGGGCAAAATGGGCATTTGCCCTCCCCAAAGCTAAATCATGTGGGCAAGACTGTCCTTTTGCCCCTCCCAAAGCATATAGAGATGATAAAATTGAATACGGCGTCGAGGACTATCTGGACGAAAAGCAGGACTTTCGGTGACGGCCATTCCGAAGGAAGGAGCTGGACGCTCGCTGCTGATGATTTATGCCAGAATGCTGTTAATAGATCGAACTCCCTGAACTGATTGCATGTAGATAGTGTGGCGTTGTAAAGTCGTTTGGTCATATCGGTGCTCAAGGGCAGCGGAAATCTGGATAGAGGGTGCAGGGGTTTCAGCTCCAGACCCATGGAAAACATTGGAGTGCAAACAAAGCTTTTTACATCCTCCAAAAGCCGTATAAGAGGCCTGTCACACCACCAAATACAATTTATCCTAAACACCAGTGATCGGGAAACGAACGATCATGTGGGATCACCGATCATCAGACGTCCAGTTATTGGTCAGGAGCGCCCTATGCTGGTCTTTGGGGCCCTCACCGGCTAGGAGTGTCCCGAACCGCGTTTGGTGCCCCATGACGGCATCTGAGGACCCCACGGAGACTCCAGGGGTTACGCTGCCTCTGAGGGCCCCCACGGCGATCTCTGAGGGCCCTCGTGACACGGTCCTAGACCCATCTCAGGTCTGAGTGCCCATCGGGCTTTAGACGGCCCACGACGGCCTCTGAGGGCCCCAACACAACCAGGCTGCAGGGGCTATGCTGGCATCTGAGGAACCTGTGACGGTCTCTTGATGGCCCTAACGATGGACTCTGATGTCCTTACCACAGCCTCTGAGGGCCTTGCAAAGATACCTGAGGTCCCAGGGCCTATGAAGACCGTCATGATGGCCAAGGATCTTCATGATGACCTCTGAGAGTCCTCTTGAAGGCTTCTAAGGGCCCTCACAACGATTTCCACAGTGATTCCACCCGAGACGGTTCCTGAGGGCCCTCACGACGACCTCTATCATCTATAGGCCCCTACGACGACCTCTAGGACCCAATGCAAGCTTCAAATGCCCACGCTGGCGTCTGAGGGCCCCACGACGGCCTCTGATCTGGCCTCAACGCAGGCAGACTGCAGGGGTCATGCTGACCTCTGAGAGGCCTGTAACGAAGGATCCAAGGGCCCACGCTGGCCTATGAAGAACCCTACGACGGCCTCTGGAGGGCCTTAACGCAGGCAGGGGACATGCTGGCCTCGGGGCCCCGCGAAGATTTCAGATTCAAAGGCCCTTCACAACGACCTTTGAGGGCCTTACAAAGGTCTCTGAGGGCTTACGCAGGCTCGTGGGATTCCACACTGATTGTCAGGTCCCATGTAGGCTTGTTGAGACACTGTATCCGCTCCTGGTGCCCCTTCGCCGGCCTCTGAGAGTCTCAACACCGGAACTTCTTGGCCCTACACCGGCTTTTAGGACCATTACATCGATCTTGGTACCCACGACCCATCAAATATGTGTCCAAGCGGCTTCTAAGAATCCCCATGCATGTTCCACGGACATGAAGCCGAATTTTTTGGCTCACACGCGAGCTCTTGGGACCCCATGCACGCTCCAGGGGCCTACCTGCCTCCAAGAGCCTCACACATACTTTTGGGGCCCTAACGCTTGCCCCTGAAGGCCCCACTCAGACTCCTACCCTTTCCTCCACACCGGTTCTTTAGGCTAAACATCAGCTCCTTTGGCCTCTATCCCGGTTTTTGAGGGCCTCCATACAGGCTTTTTGGGTCCGATGCCGGTCTTTGAGAACTTTCCAGACTCTCGAGCCTACGCTGCTTTCTGAAACCCTTCAGCACCTTCTGAGGAACCGACCCTGGTCGGGGACTCATTCAATCTGAGAAGTCGTGAAGGCTTCTGGAGGAGCCTCCATTGAGTCATTCAGTTTCCAGAGGTTTTTTAACGGTCTTGCAAGAGCGGACCTGTAGGGCTCTCAAAGGTGCACTGCGGATCCAGAAGAGTGGTTTGAGGCTTGCGGGTGGTGGTTAGCATAAGAAAAATCACCCAGTAAAAAAAAACTTGTTGCATTTCACTTATTTAGGTATGCTGTGATTTTGTTAGGTTCACTGAAATATGCAAGCATTTCGGATAACTTCCTGTATGGATTGTTTCCTTAACTTTTGGTTTTCATAAATCGATGATTGACAGCTTGAAAAAGTAAAGGGGCCCAAAACCTTCAGTGGGGTCCCTTGAGAAAATTTTGCATCCCCATCCAAAATTTATCTTACATTCCTCCCAGTGCGGGGGCGGATAGGGGTCGTCGGATAGGTCGGAAACTTTTGCCCTCCCCAAACGGATCGGCTGGATCCGCCCCTGTGTTCAAACACCCCCCCCCCCCCAGCAGGGCGTGGAAATCCAGGACCCCCAGCGGGGCGCGGGTTAAGTTTAGATATTTCTCAGGATTGCCAATGGGTCACGACCGTCCATGCTCCTTATCTATCCTGTGTCATGCCTACCTATTCATTTCTTCTGGGCTCCTTGACCTTCTGACCGGGCCCCTGAGCATATAAAGGGACAATTTGCAGAGCCGTATACCCATCTAACTGCAGCCCCTGCGTTGCACGGTGCACTTTGCATTTCAGAACGGCCGGGTGCCATCCGACGGGACCCCAATCGTGTTTCGGCGTTTCTTCGTCGATCAAATTTACCCGACTGGCGACTAGAGTGGGTGTGACAAAATATGGGGCGGGGGGTAGCGCTGTAGATCTGATATCTGATCCTCCTCAGGTTACGCCGCTGGCGTTGCAGCAGGTATTGCAAGTACATGACTAACAGGTAGGTAGATATATGCGTATTGGGCTGCCCGAATGGGTTTGTGTGGGAAGGGTAACTTGCACCTCTTATACTCACATCACTATGAGCCTCAAACCGGTTACATGAATGAGGGAAGGCTGTTACGCTATTTTTTGTTTCTCTGCGGCTGACTTCTCATCAATTTTTTTTCCTTTTCTTGCATATGAAAGTAGCGATTAGCGAAAGTTGTCCCACAAGCCAGAGATTCATTTCTTACTTCTTACCAAAGCAATAAAGCGCGGGAAGTCCTTGTCTTTTCAAGACTGAGTTTCGCTTAGATATAAAAAACTGAGGGTAGTAGAATTACTACTGGTCCAACTAAGGAGTTCTACCGAGATTACCGTCAAGCCTTAGAAAAGCCTGTTTCATGCTGCTACTGGTTTGAGTGTAACGGTAGGGGTCTTCTGCTTTACTTCTCTTACGTCTAGCTGTTCTGTGCATAAAAAGTGGAAGTTGTTTGTGTTGTTTGGGTGTCGAGGGTTTGGTTGGCAGTTTCGGGGGTTTCGGGTTAGTTTTTGCGGTTTTGCAAGGTTTTGTGGGAGGTCTTATCTTGTGGTTTTGGGTTGGTTTTGGTCTTTTATTCTCTGTTGAAGATGGTTTTGATTTGCTACTGACTATTAGGATTTAGGAAGACGAAGGCGTCAGTCAAGCATGGATTTTGATAGATATCATGATCATGTCTTGTCAGCAGCCCCTTTTTTGCTATTATAGGTAGTTTTTTTTTTCAAAAGTGGTTGGCTTTTGACACATTGATCAACTGGTCATTCATTTATACCAGCAAAAAGGTTTCCAGTTCAGACCAAAAATGAGCTTGACAAAAATTCAAAGGGAAGTTTTTTTTTTTTAAATTTTAACTTAATATGAATTGTCCCCGATTAATTCCATTTATCAGGGACTGATAAATAGATTAATTCCATTAATCAATGTGTTTTGTAACAATAGACGCGTTTACATAGGGTTTGTTGCAAGCTTATATCTCTGTCCATGATGTTGCAAAAGATGCTAATGGTGCTTAACAATTTACAAAATGATCCCCTCTAAATATTTGAAGACCACTGCATCGAAATTATTGCCAAATTAACGAGCTAGAGCCTCATCAAAAAAATATGCTATGTAAACCGGGTTAATGTGTTGAAACAGTGACAATTACAATTTACATGTGGTTGAACTTCCATTAGAATGTTATATAACATACCATGAAATATGAATAGACAAACTTAGGTACACAATTCAGTCCCACGCACAAGGGGGAAAAGCTCAAAAAATTGAGCGCTCAAAAAATTGAGCGGGCCCCATTATGAAGGAAAAGGCGAAACGATGGTAATTTAAAATGCCTTTAGCGTCACACTACGGCAAATATCGTATCCAAATAAGGCATCAATGGCAAGAGAGAGCAACAAGGTTTCTTCTCGAACACTCGCCGTGATAATTTATATCGGTGTTTTTGGAAAGAAAATGCCCTAAAGAAAGACGCTCAACTTTTTGAGCGCCACTTGTCGTTCGGGACCGCGATACTCAATAAATTGAGCGCCACGACAGACGACAGTCAGCTGGCGCTCAAAAAATTGAGTGCCGGCCAGCATCTACACTCAATTTTTTGAGCGCTCTCCGTGACAGGTGAAGCCGGTACTGGATGCCATTTTTGATGTTATGTTCGTTGAAATACGTTAAACTGAGTTGAAACAGAAATGCAGGAAGTTGAATGCTACGTGGTACCTGAACTTCTCACAAACCCATGGCATCATGTCACATTTTCCGCTAGTAGTTTTATTTTGTTTGTTTATTGGGGCTTAAGGGCGCGCCGACTACAAGGTCATTTTGCGCCCATAACTATATACAAGTAAAGCAAGTGTGTCACAAGAAAACCGACGTAATAAAAGGCTTAAAAAAGCCTAAAAGCTGGTTAAAAAGAGCAAAGAAGGGTAAAATACTCCAAGCGTATCGTAAAAGACAGCTGACTAGGCGTAAGGACTAGATTAGAATAGACGTATGGACTAGTTGGTTTGGTATCAGATCGAGTAGATTACTTGGAATTTGATTGAACGGATAAAGGAAAAGATGTTGCCAGATAAAACCCAGGGTGACTCGTCACCCAGCAAGTGGCGGACGGTGATATCCGGAGCGATGCGGCCCAGGTAGCGAGTCCGGTCCGGTTCCAAGCGTCGACAAGATAAAAGCACGTGGGCGACGGTGAGAGGCACGGCGCACCCGCCGCAAACGGGCTGCTCATCTCCGCGGAGAAGGTGGCCATGCGTCGCATACGTATGACCGATGCGGAGCCTGCATAAAATCACTTCGTTTGACCTGTTGTCTTGCGAGCAAGACCTCCAATGCTCCAGAGTCGGCTTCACCTCTCGGAGCTTCCTGCCTCCACGCAGGCGCCACTCTGCCTGCCACTCCGTTAGAATAAAAGATCGTACAGCAGGGTAAAAATCACGCGCCGGCAATGGCAACCGACGAGTGCAGGGTGCTGCAGCAGCACGCCTTGCAGCCGCGTCTGCCAGCTCATTGCCATGAACGCCAATGTGACTGGGAATCCAGCAGAACTGAACAGATTTACCCGATTGTTCTACTGACTGAAGCCGAGCTAAAATGTCTTGAACGATCGGGTCGGCTGGATTAAAACTCCGTAGGGCCAACAGGCTGCTTAGGGAGTCCGATAAAATCAAGTAAAAAGGTCCGTCCGATACCTCAATAAAACACAAAGCCTTCTCGATGGCAACAAGTTCCGATGAAAACACCGAGGCGAAAGATGGCAACGAAAATGAACGGGTATCGTCGCCAGCGACGAAAGAACAGCCCGCTCCCTCAGGTGTTTTAGAGCCGTCTGTGAATACAGGAATAAAACCATCGTAAGAGGCAAGGTGTTCCAAGGCTCGGACTCGTGCCTCTGCAGGCAGCAACTTGCCCTTTGGAACTGCAGAAAGCGAAAGATCCACCTGTGGACTGACACTTTTCCACGGTGGAGGGGGCGCAGCCCAGGTACGACGAACGTTACGCAATGCTATGTCAGCTATTGAAAACAGTTCTTTCATGCGCACTCCGAACGAGGGTCGTAACCTTCCGTTACATCGGGTGGCATGCCGTGAAAAAACGTATGGGTACGTCGGGTGCATAGGAAATTGGCGCAGTTTCAGCGCGTACCGCATACCCAACATCTGACGGCGGAGTGAAAGTGGCGGTTCATGCGCCTCAGCAAGAATGCTGCTCCTGGGCGAGGTGCGGAATGCTCCGGTGGCTACTCGGAGTGCTGCATGATGGACTGTATCCAGGACCCTCTTGCTAGATTCACTCGCTGAATCGTAGACAAAAGAAGCGTAATCTAGCTTCGATCGTACAATAGATCGATATAGAAGAAGAAGGGTCCTGCGGTCCGCACCATAAGATGTGCGGGCGACACATTTTAAAACGTTCAGGGATTTAAAACATCGTTCCCGAAGCGTTCTAAAATGTTCTTTATACGTTAAACGACTGTCAAAAAAGATCCCAAGAAACTTCGCCACCGGACGAGTAGGAATCATCTGTCCATAGAGCTGGATTCCCAAGGGAAGGTCGCCGCAGCGGCGGCGGCAAAAGTGCATAGCGACGGTCTTCGTTGTTGAAAAACGAAGACCGTTGTCTCGACTCCATCTCTCCAACCGCGTCACTGCAAGCTGCAGCTGTCTGGCCATATGCCGAGCGCTTGAAGCGGCAAACCAAATGGCAAAATCATCCACGAAGAGCGATCTACCGATCGAGACCGGCAGATCATCAGCGATGTCATTGATCGCCACTGCAAAGAGCGCCACACTAAGCACCCCGCCCTGGGGAACTCCGTTATCTTGGGTAAAACTGCTCGAAAGACTACTGCCAACTCGGACTTTGAACCGACGACCCGATAAAAAGTTCTTAATAAAGAGGCCCATCCGGCCGCGTATGCCGTACTTGTGTACTTTGGAAAGTATTCTGTGTCGTAACACTGTATCATAGGCCGCCTCAATATCAAAGAACAGTGCTCCAAGGTGCTTCTTTTCAGTAAAACAGGTGCGTATCTCGGTGTCGAGGGCTAAAATGTGGTCAACAGGGCTGCGGTGCTTTCTAAAGCCGCACTGGGCGTTTGTAAAAACACCGTGATGTTCCAAAAACCAGCTAAGACGCACATTGACCATCTTCTCCATCAGCTTTGAAAGCGATGATGTGAGAGAGATGGGCCGATAGTGGAGAGGGTCATGTCCCGACTTGCCAGCCTTCAAGATAGGAATGATAGTGGCTTCCCGCCAGGTCTCAGGGAAAGTGCTAGTCTCCCAAAGCGAATTGAAAGTTGCTAGCAGCGCCTCGAGGGCAACTGCTGGGAGATGACGGAGCATGTCGTTGTGGACAGCATCCGGACCTTCTGAGACGCTGCGCAACGAGCTGATGGCAGACGTGAGCTCAGCCATAGAGAAAGGCTCATTGTACATCAAATTTTCAGCTGTGCTGAAGTCCACGGCGGCTGGTGCAGGTCGTGAGGACGGCTCTCCTCGGCAGCGCTGATAGAGTGCACGGCCTATCGTCTCTGCGACGTCTAAAGGGTGGGATATGTCCGTGTTGTTCACTCTTAAAACCGGAAGCGGAACAGAGCTGAACCGGCCTTCAATGCGCTTCATGCGTGCCCATATCTGGGTCGTAGGAGTAAAACGGTTTAAGGAACTCACGTACGTGCGCCATGAAACAGCCTTTGCCTCTTTTAAAACGCGACGGGCAAAAGCCCGCGCTTTCTTAAAAGCGATGAGGTTCTCAGTAGTACTACTCCGGTCAAACTTTCTAAAAGCGCGCTTCCTGGCACGAATCGCATCTCCGCATTCCTTGGTCCACCACGGGACCGGAGGACGACGAGGCTGACTCGACGTCTTGGGTATGCACCCGTTTGCGGAGTCAATGAGTAAACATGTAAAATCCTCTGTAGACATCACAGAGGGGTCGGCTCTGGATAAAACCGTGGCCTCTACGGCGGCCTGGAATTCGCCCCAGTCGGCCTTCCGAACATTCCACCTAGGTGGACGGTTGCCTGACACTGGGGACTCCTGGTGCTCCAGCCACACTGGGAAGTGGTCGCTCCCGAGTGGGTCGTCATGGACGGACCAGGTAAAAAGCTGAGCTAGCCGCGGACTGACTAAGCTCAGGTCCAGAGCCGATGTTTGACCGGAGGGTGTTGTAAAATGGGTGCGCTGTCCTGTATTTAAAATACACAGCGCCTCATCGCGGATAAAAGATTCTAAAAGTCGACCACGAGTGCCAGTCGTGTCGCATCCCCACGCCAGGCTATGGGCATTAAAATCGCCGACTACCAGGACCGGAGGTGGAAGCTCATCGACAAGTCGATGCAGCTCAACCACCGGGAGCGCTATACCTGGTGGTAGGTATAAAGAGCACACTGTCAGTTCCCGGTGGTTGAAATCAACTCTGGCGGCCACCGCCTGCAGAGGAGTCTGCAGCGGCACCTGGCGAGCAGGTACGCTGTGGTGAACCGCCAGAAGCACACCTCCATGGGCAATGGTAGGGGTGTCCAGGTCTCTTCTAAAAACAGAGTAGCCCTTGATGGCAAAGGTAACGTTTGGCGCTAGCTTGGTCTCCTGGAGACCTAAAACAAGGGGTGTGCGCCAACGGATAAGAGACTGTAGGTCCTGGTAGTTGGCCCGGAGGCCTCTACAGTTCCACTGTAGAATAAAAGGCGTGGTTAAAAAGGCGCAAAAAGGGCGCGTATAACATGAGGCAAAGGCGCACACAGATACCTGACTGACCACAAAAAAGGTAAAAAGCACCGAGAGAAATGCACCTGGTAAAAAAGCGCAATAGCGCGAAAAAGATAAAAGGATAAAAGAGGAAAGACTAGACTGAAAGACTAGACTAGGTCCTCTAACTCCGAGGAGGCGCTCCCCCCGTAGCGGATACGGGGGTGCCCTGAGCCCTCTCGGTGAAGCCTCCCTTCAGCAGAGGCAGATCGGGCATGGCTCGGGCCCGGCTGGGGCCTTTTCGACCGGGGGGCGTCGCCCTCCGAAGGTGACCAGCTCGGGGGCGTCTGCCGCTTGGCGAGGCGCCCTGGAGCCGCGGAGGGCTGTTGCCGCCCCGACGGGGATGTCGAGGCGGCGGCCTGTGTCCTCGACACAGGCGTCTCTGGCAGCGGCGGTGGTGGCCGCCGCTGCGGAGGTGGAGGAGGCGGCGGGGGACCCATGATGGGCCGAGTCCCCGCCTCAGGTGTCTCCGGGGTGTCAGCGGCGACAGCCGCATTGGCACTCCCGGAGGCGGAGTCGGCAGACGAGGCTTCCTTAGCCTCGAGGGCCTTCTGGACGAGGCGAGCCCTCCTCGCCTCACGTGCCCTTCTCTCCTCCTCCCCCCGCCGCAGAGCCTCCTGCACCGCCGTAGACGGTCGGGGGCGGGGCGGGGTGGGTGGCGCCTTACCCTGCGCCGGGGGGCGCCGACCACCCTGTCGGCGCTGGACGACGATCCAATCGTCTCCATTACCGTTCGCGGCTGGAGCGGGACTGGGTGGACCCCACACTGACTCTTGAGCAGCCTGCTCTGTGTTGCTCGGCGGCGCACGAGGCGCCGTGTTGTCCGCTGAGTCACCAGTGGCTACGACGGTGAGGCCGAATCGTTTGAGAAGCTGCACGAGCTGTGCTACGCTCATCTGGGAGGCATCGGTAGAGTTTGTGACTCTCACCTTCTGGGCATACGAGGTCTTCGGGTGACTCTGGTTGTACACCTCCCGGGCCTCTTTGAAAGACAGATTTCTGGTAGCCTTGATGGTCATGATCTCTTTCTCCTTGACGTATGCAGGGCAAGACCTATCATACGCGGAGTGCGGCGTCTGCCCCTCTCCGCAGTTGACGCATCGGGGGGTCTCCGAGTCACAGGTTTCGTCAGTGTGGTCCTGCGAAGCACACTTGGAGCACGTGGGTCTTCCTCGGCAGTTGTCCTTTGTGTGGCCGAAACGTTGGCAGCGGAAGCAGCGCATGGGCGCTGGGACGAAAGGCCGCACGCGAACCTTCACGTAGCCCACGCGAATCTCACTCGGCAAGTCGGTAGAGTCAAATGTCAGAATGATGTTGTTGGTCGAGACCGTGCCTCTCTTCGTCATGATGCGGCGAGCCGCTGTCACGCCGAAATCGGCGAGTCCGTCCGCAATATCCTCGTCGCTCACTCCCCTCAAATCGAAACAGTTAATGACCCCTCGTGAGGAGTTCTTAGAACGGTGGGGCTCCACTGTAAGCGGGATGGAAACGAGCCTCCGGCCGGATGCCCGTCCCTCGGAGAACACGAAGCGAGTAGCGTCCAATGCTTTCGCCGCCTCCTCGCTTTTCCTGAACTCGACCTCCAGCGCGCCATCACGCATCCGGTCACAACGAACTATCGAACCAAACCGGTCGCAGCCATCTTTCCGCTGGAAGGGCGACAGAGAGCTCAGCTCCCTGTCTGCGCTCCGGAAGATGAGGATCTTAGGAGATCGTGGACCTTTTTCAAGCACCGTTCGCCTGTCGGCCGAGGCCAACGGGCGAGGATCGGCCGAGGCCGAAGGATTGGTAAGAGTGGGGGAAGGGGGGTTGGTCGAGTTATCCATGGAGTGTGCTTGGTCTCCGCCAGCTCGGCCGCCGACGCTCCGCAACGGCGCCGCTACAAGGCCTGGGACGGCCGAGCTGACTGTACGGGACTTGGCGGCACCTTCCGCGGGGGAGAGAGAGACTCACCACCCCCCACGGTCGGATACCGCCTCCTCCCTTGACGCCTAGCCGAGTCACCGCCAGGGGCAGCGACAGATCAGTCCCACCGACGGAGGACGAGCACAAGTGCCCGAACCCCGCCGGCGACACCTCTCAGACACCACCCCCGGCGGCGTCACGACTGGGAATGGCTCCTCAAGTGCGGCGCCCCACTGAGTGTCCCGCCCTTACAGAACTCAGGGCCAAAGAGGCGTGTTGCCCAGCCACCGCGACTGGCTCCGCACGGTGGGGGGCTCAACCTCCAGGATCCCGTTGTCCTGGGGTACGGGTCGGCTCGCCTAGCCTAGTAAAACCGGCTGGTACCCGAGGGGACGCCACTCCCCTTACACTAGCCCAACTCGGCTGTGTTCCTGCGGGTGCAAAAACAACGAAAAAGGTAGGAAAAGAATCAGAAAGCTGTGATCGAAAGAAACGCGGACATCCGGTGAAAAGCAAAGCAAAAGCAAACAGAGACCGCTCAAGAGAAACAAAACCACGAAAACCAAGAAAAGTCGGGCCGTACCATCTGTCCAACCAGCGATCAAAGCAAGTCGCAAGCAAGCATGGGTCAAGCTGGGGCCGAGGGGGCGCTACTCCCCTTGCTGGCCGAGGCCAAGGCCGCCGCGGGGCAAAGGCCCAAGGAACCCAGTCCGACAGCGACCCCGGCCACTGCCAACCCCCTGCGGGGCCAATCCTGCAGACAATCCATCCAGTAAGCAAGGCAAGTCCAGGTCAAAACGCGCGTCAAGCTGGGGCCGAGGGGGCGCTACTCCCCTTACTGGCCGAAGTCACAGCCGCCGCACAGCCGGAGCCAGATGACCCCGGCTAAGCAGCAGCTCTGACCACGGTCAGCCCCCTGCGGGGCCGCTAGTAGTTTTATCGGTCGCCTTTCGGATTCGGCACACCTAAAATAATTATACAGGGCTTGAATAATCCGTATGAATACTGTATTGATATTCTCTGACTGTACTGGGAGAAGGGAATACGTGAATACAGAAAGATATCCACCCACGCTTGAATATTGGAGAATTATAGCAGGAAAAACTGTATTGCCACGGTTACAACTTACAAGGCCATCGGCCGCAAACAAACAAAAATACTATACAATGTGGGTTAGATTCACAAACATCATCAAGTGTGGAACACAGAGACGAGCAAAACAACATCACATTATCGCATGCCAGCCCGACCACATTGGAACCGGGTGACCTGCGACCGGAACCTGCGTCTTGCCAGCATACATCACAAAAGCAGGAGGCAGTGTCGTACTGCTTTGATCCAAAATATGCCATATAACAAATGATATAAACGACCTAAGCTCGGACTAAGCTAATCATTATCAAATCCTTAACATGTAAAGGACGAATGGAAACATCGAGTCTCAGACCAGCAGTAGCAACCATCACAGTAGCAACATCACAAAGAACACGCGGCATTATCAGACAGCCGTTTTGTTATCGGGCTACAGGCGGCGACGGCGTGGTTGCAGACCAGCTGCGAGGTAGCGACGTGCGGGCAAAAGGCGCGGGCACACCTCCATGTGGCCGTGCGGACAGTGCGCGGTCGGCGTCGCATAGTGGGCGGCATCGGGCTGTCCCGGGGCCGTCGAAGCCGCACAGGTTGTCGGCGCATGTGGGCGCGCGCGGTCACCACGGCCAGCTGCTCACCGCCAGCACAGACTGCGCAGCGTCACCGCTCCGCCGGCCAGAACACGCAGACAACCCTTCTTGCAGTCGCACAACACGTCGCCAAACTCATTCACCTGCTCCACCATGTTGTTGATGTCACCGAGTCGTTCAAGTTCTGGCTCGTGCCGTCGAGCATGACCTGCCCGATCGGACACGGGTCAGCGGCTTCTGCTCCAGCGAAGTCTTCATCTTGGTGACGTCTTCCTGATCTCCACAAAGGCTGAGCAGATGACCTTACCCACAGGGATGGCTGACGTCCTCGCCAGCGACCGCTTGGTTGTGCAGACCTGCCAGAAAAAGAAAAGCTGTTTGGTGATCTCAAACGATTTTTTCTTTATGCAGTGGAACAAAATGGAAAATATGTCATACAACAGGAAGGAACTAAAAAAGATGCAGCCTAGGTCGTCTAAGAAATGGGTGCAACATTGATAAAATTCTTCATTGAATGAATTCTGCAAATGCTTTTGATAAAATGTGTGGTGATTATAAGGAGACCACTTTACTAGAAAATTGCTCAGGATTCCTTATCTGGACCTGTCAAAAAATCCTGACTGCACACCAACAATTAGCATTAAATCCGAAACCTCTACCAGGTACCTAGGGATAATTAAATTCTGATTCAGGAATATATTTCACATCATACAAATAAAAACTTTTACTATATTGAAACTGAAAATGTGATGCCGATCCAGTGACCTAAGGGTCTCAAAGTATAATAATAAATTAATCTATTATAAATTTAATGGTGACTGTCGACTGGCGTCTGGCGGCCTAGACCTTGAGGCTTGAAAGTGGCCTCCCTTTTCCGTTGACTCCGATCCTCCAGATGGAAATGATATAAAGGATCATTTTTATCTTATTTCATATGAGCCAGTCAGCAAAGTGGCTATCCTGTTTCAGCATTCACACACACAATAGTTGACTGTCAGTCTCTCATGCTGTCAGTGTTGTGAAGTAACGAAGGAGTTGAGTTTTGTTGATTATAAATTGTGATGTTATGTAAAGGACTGGAAAATGAATGTGAAAACTATGGAAACATATTGGCAGAGTATTGTCACTTACTATCAGGACATATGGATAGAGAATACATTCAAATTAATAAGAAATGCCAAATATCAAGGTACTCAATCACTGATAGGAGTGGACTATCATATGTTTTAATGTCAATTATATGAAAGTTAAGACTGAAACTACCTTTAACCTCATCATACCTAGTGAAAAATTGTGTGAAGAAAACATTCACAGCCTCTTTGAAGGGACACGCCTAAGAGCTGGACTTTTTGATGACGTCTTCGGGTGACGTCATGTCGTGTGTGACGTTTCGTGAGCAGGTAAGGAAAAGTCACCACCGCTGGCGAACATTGGTGCGGTAAATGGCAAACACAAAAGCTGCGCAGAAAAGACAAATGTGTAACTTCACACAACATTCGTTCGGACGACAAATGTCAAGGCGAATTTGAGGAGAGTCAAGAAGTTCTTCATGCGATTGTTAGTTATCTGTCGTGCGATTTTAGTATGATTGTTATTAGCAGTTTGATTTGTGAAATGTATTATCAAAATCAATGTTTATTGAACGCAGATTCAGTTTATTTTCAGATGTACCTAGGTACCCTTACACTTCACTCATCTCAAGCTGTTCAAACACCCTTGACAAAGTCGATTAAGATGAAACGTTGGGTATAATTTATACTGTGTTTTCTCTGCATTATTAACATTCATCATATATACAATATAAGGGCCACATGCTTTTTACAGGGAGACATGTCAGACAGCCCAGTAGGATGAGGCTTCGTCAAGCGTCATTTTTAGCAAAGCTTTTCTTGCTTAAAACCAGTCTGCAAAACATGGCAGGGCTTACACTTTGGCTTACACTTGACTCCCAGCTGTTGTGTCTTTGCTATGCGATGTTAAACATATAAAACATCTTACTATTCATGTATGCGCCATGACTCATGTAATCTTTTCACAGCCAAGACGCTCCTAAGGTACTGGGAATGTGGGGAGTGCAGCAGCATCAGTGCAGCACCGATGGTCGAATGCGACGGCTGCGATAAATGGTACCACTTCCGTGGTGTGGGACTGACTAAGGAGCCAGGTAAGCGCTAATGTTTTCTGTCTCAGTATTTTTGTTGCAGCTATAGTGATCAATGAAATATTTTCCGCACTGTTCAGCCAAACATGTATTTCAAACAATCTGCTTCCCAGCCAAGGGCGTCGCCACGGGGGGGGACGGAGGGGATCTCGTCCCCTCCACTTTTTAAAATTTTAACATTACGCCTATGGCGTTGCATGGAAAGAATCGACTTGAAATGGTCCTCGTCCCCTCCAAAATGGTCAATGTCCCCTCCAGTCGTCGCACCGTGGCGTCGCCCCTGTTCCCAACTACACAAATTTAGTCAAACAATGTGCCAATGTGGAATTTTCAGGTTCAGTTGAATGAAATAGGAACAATGATAATTGTAGATTACGTATACCTGCAAGAGAGGAAAACAGAATACATTGTATTGCTTGTCCTTCACCGATACTGTTATTTTTCCATTTCTAGAAACACCGACATGGCGATGCAGGTGGTACTGCCTGGTGAGGCCGCGGTCTCTGGAATCGCCTGCAGACGAAGTCACCTGGCGTCCATCTGCACATCACTTGCAGCAGTGAGGCCTGCTGACAGCGTCTGGCAGTGTCGGCAACGTGCCAGACAGCTATCTGGAGTCCTGCTCACCGCAGGTCGCCGACAGGAGGGGCGACGCATCGTCTCCGAGGTCGCCTCAGCAGCAGTGAGACCCCACTGGCCGTCTTCTTAGGCTTCAACTAGATTGCGAACAACCTATGCTGAGACAACGCCCATGACGTGTGATCCGGTACCGCTACCGCACTGCGTGCCTGTGCCCGCCGTGAGCCGCTAGTGCATGGGTTCGACCATGAGAATATGTGTTTATGTTGCTTTTCCTATTGTTTATACGTTGAAGTGACGAATTATTTATTTTTCGCAAGCCTCCGCTGTCCGGTTGCCTGCAGCTCCATGCAACGCCAGCTGTACTGTTGTTTTAATGTTGTCTCTCCGCTCAGCTGTACTGTTGCCTCTCCGCTCATAACAACCTATGCTGAGACAACGCCCATGACGTGTGATCCGGTACCGCTACCGCACTGCGTGCCTGTGCCCGCCGTGAGCCGCTAGTGCATGGGTTCGACCATGAGAATATGTGTTTATGTTGCTTTTACTATTGTTTATACGTTGAAGTGACGAATTGTTTATTTTTCGCAAGCCTCCGCTGTCCGGTTGCCTGCAGCTCCATGCAACGCCAGCTGTACTGTTGTTTTGATGTTGTCTCTCCGCTCAGCTGTACTGTTGCCTCTCCGCTCATAACAACCTATGCTGAGACAACGCCCATGACGTGTGATCCGGTACCGCTACCGCACTGCGTGCCTGTGCCCGCCGTGAGCCGCTAGTGCATGGGTTCGACCATGAGAATATGTGTTTATGTTGCTTTTACTATTGTTTATACGTTGAAGTGACGAATTGTTTATTTTTCGCAAGCCTCCGCTGTCCGGTTGCCTGCAGCTCCATGCAACGCCAGCTGTACTGTTGTTTTGATGTTGTCTCTCCGCTCAGCTGTACTGTTGCCTCTCCGCTCATAACAACCTATGCTGAGACAACGCCCATGACGTGTGATCCGGTACCGCTACCGCACTGCGTGCCTGTGCCCGCCGTGAGCCGCTAGTGCATGGGTTCGACCATTAGAATATGTGTTAATGTTGCTTTTTATACTATTGTTTATATGTTGAAGTGACGAATTGTTTATTTTTCGCAAGCCTCCGCTGTCCGGTTGCCTGCAGCTCCATGCAACGCCAGCCGTACTGTTGTTTTAATGTTGTCTCTCCGCTCAGCTGTACTGTTGCCTCTCCGCTCATATATGACACGCTCTATATGAATGGCACTACTGATTGTCACACCCACTGTCCGTATTGTCCGTAGTGGTGTCTACGCCCATGTTAATACAGCGTGCAGAATCCAGATTCTATTGAGGAGAGTTGAGCCAAGTCACCATAGGCTCGGGAAGAGAGCAACGTGGAGGCCCACTGCCCCTTCCCCGGCCCCCACTGGGGGCGCCAGCCACTCCAACTTTTGACTGGATGTCAAGAGCGTCGCCACGAGGGGAACGAGTCGCCGGCCAGCCAAGGTAGCCAACGGCGTATGAAGGTTGCCTGACCTCGAGGAAACTGAGATGGCACCAACGGAGGTTTTGTTAAGTAGGCGACCAAAATTCGAGCGGCAGCAACCTGGGCACCTTCACAGATAGCAGTGCCGCGTATCAGGGCGCCTTCGACGTTGAGCTGGGCGCCGATCATCGGGACGCCGGGGGAATATGACACAATATCCCCCGTAAATATGTGCCTCGGAAGGGAGACCCAACCATAAAACTGAAAGCTCGCCGTATTTTATCCACTATTTTTCGAGCAGGTCCATAGATTTCCGTCCTCAAAAGTGCGAGGATATTCCCCAGTGTTTGAGTTGGATGGGACTATAGTGGCGTTTACACCGACAGATTCCCATTGCCGGCTGTGGGAACTACTGTCGGTGTAAACGCCATTCATATTTCCTGCGTCACCCCTGTGGGGACGCCCTTACTCCATGGTGCCGAGCTTATCAATTTGGATATCAATGGAATCAAAATCTCTTATCGATCGATGAAGAACTAAATTACCCCGACCCGGAGAGCGTCTTTGGAATCAAAGCAGTAGCACATGACGCAAGACTTCAGGCAAATAATCCTTCTTGTCTGAAATAAAACATTTGTGTATTGATAAGCACGTTTTATAGGCAATGGTAGCAAGATTCTCCATGTATTTGGTTAAAGTGATAATTTAGTAGCAGATACTTACCGTCGCATTTCGTTTTTTTTAATTAATAATTTATATTGTCAGAACTAGGAACATGTCTCTTCACTCAACAATAATTACAAAAGTGAAAAAGAAATGATAAATTTCTTATTTTTTGGTGAAACTAAAAATTAATTCAGCACACATTTTTTTTTACAGCGTTGAAGTCCAGCTCCAAAGGACAGCTGACGATCGGAGCCGAGCAGGCTGTTTGGTACTTCTTCACTACTTCTTAGAAGTACCCATTGGTACCGATCATGTCTCACATAATAAGCTATTGGAACAAAAACATCCATGTTTTTCTAATTATTCTACTTTCACACTTTAAATAAATACTTTTGAAATGCATTTACTAATTAATTTTACAAAAACGGCTTGAAATTTTACAACGTCAAAATACTTATTCCAATTTCCACCATCAAACCACCACTATATTACTTGCTTACAGAACCGTGCGCACAGTGCGCGCAGTTTTATGGTGACGTCAGAGGGTGCTTCCTCAGTGGCGCCCCCTGGCGGGGAACGCGTGCAAAAAGTCCAGCTCTTAGGCATGTCCCTTTGAAGCACTTAGACCACTAAAAAACAAAAATTTTCACGTAAATATGTTGCGTCTCCTTCCTTCAAAACATCATATCGGATGGCGCCACTTTCGTCGACCGTTACTTATCTGCACGCAAATCGAGGAAAACGTGAATTGATTGACGTTTCCGTATTTCCAAATTTAAAATCACAGCATATTCAAACTTTTCAGTGTACCTTTTAACATCTAAATATAACTAAAACGATAAAAACTTACCTTCAACACGAGGACGACGACAACCACGCAACCGGAGGCGTCGCGACGAAATAAACAAACGGCGCCGCCAAATGAAAAATATTCTCCGATATCAGCAATGTGAAATTGAGTCGCAATCATTTTGGGTAGTATGAAAAATGCTCTTTCCAACAGAACCCTAGTAAAAAACGTGAATGGACAAAAAATAACTTTTATTTCGACATAAATATTGGCCTGTTTTTAAGTCATCCTGGTATGCCGTAAGATTTCGACCTATAAATTGGTGTTCCCCCAATCATTGAAGCTTGAGCAGTGAAAAATATGAAAGCCTAATCTGTTTTGCATCATTAGTGATTCTCCTAGGGTGTTGCCATTTCTCCCTAGGTGTTGCGAGTTGCTTTTGCAAAACGTGTTCCTGAAACGGCTCAATTTTTTGAGCCCTCAGCATTACGCCTATGGAAGCCTCTGACGTCACACGCTCAATATTTTGAGCGCTCAATAATTTGAGCTTTTCCCCCTTGTGCGTGGGACTGAATTCAGAATTTGGTGACCATGAAAAAGAATGTTCCCGAGTCGAGATTTGTTGACAGTTTGCCGCTGGTGCCATAGTAAAGACACTGGGTCATGGCCTCATGGGTGCCAGCTGCATCTAGTGACATCATTACAAATACAGTATGCTCATTTTGTAAGTCAATTTTCACTGATTTATCAGGTACAAATAAGAAATGAAGATTTGGGTGGTAGAAATTAGTTTGACAGGTGCAGCACTTGCTGATAATCATGTCATGTGGCAGCTTTGATAATGAACTTGAAGCCAAACAACTTTTTTTTAAGCCAAACAACTTTTGACAATGAGCCGCAATTCCACAATTTTCCAAACTTCATGCGTAGATAATGCAGACACGTGAAACACAGTGGGAGTTCCAGGAGTTCATTGTGCCTGTTTGTGCCTGTTTTGCCATTTCAAAGAAAATAACATGTATGTCATCATGATCTGAGATGAGAATGAACTGTCTAAGATGTGAATCACTACATGTTTCAGGAATTCCAAAAGAAATGACAATATCAAACGCAAACTATGCCCCTGGGATGTTAGCTTCAGATATTCTCACCTGGTGAGGGTGGTGAATGAGCTGTTAACAGAGATTATGCTTGCTATATAGCTACAGTATTTTGAAACTAGGGCATTGATTATTGACTTTAAAGAGTTTCTGGAAGAATATTAAAATGGTTTTGACTAGGCACTCCAGGGGCGAAGATGACACACCACCAAAGAAAGTGAAAGAGGTAAGGGTAATGTTGCTTACCTATCTATTTTTATTATTTATGCCTTAGTCACCTACTCTTAAAGTCCTCTTACCTGTTATATGCTCTCAGTTGACCACTCTACTTAGGTGGGCTTCTGCACTGACCTGCCTTAGTAGTTTGGTAGGTAAACAGTTTACTTGGTATAGTAATAGGACCATAAGATTCTATGCTGGCATTTTAAAACAAATTGTAGGAATTATGTGGACATAATTGGAAAATTGCTGATGGTAAGGATTTTGCAAGTGGGGTCTTGGTAACATTTCAGAGTAAGGCAATTATTTCATCCTGCTTTCTTTAAAAAAGAAGAAGTGCTGTTCAATGCTTAGGGCAACTTATGTCCTATATGATGTTATTGGTGGTTTCATGGTGTCAAACATGAATGGTATGTCATGCAAACACGCATTGGTATGCCATGCATTGGTAGGTCAGTTAGTTCTGTGACAGGCTGTTGCAGTGCTTGGCACACATTCTGGGTACATTAGATTGCAAAGCTTCAGTACCACCAGAGCAATATTGTCCATCTCTGACCTTCCCTGTTTGGTCAGGAGGCTGATGGCTCGGAAGAACCGCAGGACGGGGACGGGGCCGAGCGGCGCCCGCAGCGGCAGATGGCGGGACCGGCGGCCCGGCGACAGACGCGCGGTCGGCCCGGCAGCCCCACCGCCTCCGCCTCCGGCTCGGCAGACACCCTCGGCGGCACCATGGGTGAGTGGGACATCATCGGCGGCTCTGTGGGTGAGTGGGAGGGCGCCGGGTGACGCTGGAACCTGGACCAGTGGGTGCGCTTGTCATGCGTCACCTGAAAGATGGAGCATGCTCATTGCTCATGTTCACTTGTGCATCGAGATCTACGCTAGCGGACAAGTGGCAATATGTTTGCACGGAACTCGAGAGGAGCCATCTGCAGCAGTGTAACTAGCAATATGTTAAGAAACACATTTGTTTGTCAGTCTTGATCGAACAGCTGCTCACATAGGGGAGAGTGGGGCAAAGCGGCCACCCGGGGCAAAGCGGCCACCCATCGTTTTAGCCCTTCATAGCTGGCGTCAGTTCCAATTTATGGTTTACAGTTATACTTCTCTTCACGGTCGTTCGAATGAGCCAGACCTGGGTTTCAGGCCCATCACCATTGTTCTTTGAAACACGGAAAAGCATTTCTTGCCAGGTTACCAACTATGTTTACAATGTTTAAATGTTATGTTACCTATTCCATAACCGTTTGGAATTTTTATAAGCGTTCTTGTCCATGCATTGCATGGTTATCGTACATGTATTCTACCAATTTTAATGTTTTTTACCCCACTAATAGCTAAGCTGGAATATTTTTGTCTCGGACGGTATGCGCGGGGCAAAGTGGCCGGGGCAAAGTGGCCACCCCGCAATTGGGCATAAGTTGCTTCCATCTGGATAAAAAATATTATTTATATTCAAATGTGTCGTCATGCATTCATCTTGGCCACTTTTCAGTTGCATGAGTTACCAAATAATGCAATGAAATGTTTTTTTTTTCATGAAAATCCTTTCTTTGTTTACCTACAGGTGGAAGATGATAAAGTAATCATCCATCCTCGCTTAACTTTGTCACCATCAAATACCCTAGTCGTACACGAGGCAACTATTTTGTTTCTCATATCGGGACTTGAGAAGACGCCGGTGGCCGCTTTGCCCCAGGGTATGGGGCAAAGTGGCCAATATGCATAGGTTTAAAGTTTTGTCAATATCTTTCATATGTGAACGCCTTTGGAAATAAAACGCAGTTGAAATAAAAGGCAACTTAATAGGGATCACATTGGTATAGAAAGAATCTTTCCAAGTTTAAAAATCAAGCGTTGGCATCGTGAGAAGCGTTAGGGTGGCCGCTTTGCCCCACTCTCCCCTACACGTTTACTCCTCGTCAATGGATCACCGCTGTATGTCACACCTACGAATAAACGTAAAGCCAGTGGCGTCACCTGCGCGCTGTGAATCCTATCAGTAGTGATCTGGCCTGGCTGTAGTTTACGTGCATGGTCCTGTTGGAGCGATGAATAGGAAACCGCCTGCATTTCCCTGGGAATAGTCTCATGAATATTTGCTTTGACACCACCTATCTTTCTTTATCGTTAGCGTCCGTTTGGTACTACGGTAGCTAAATTTGGTCCAATTGTTACGGAGCGAGCGAAGCGAGCGGAGTCTTACGTAGAATAACGGAAATTTCTGAGTATGAGCGGCCGGCCGGCCGGCCGGCCGGCCGTGGTCACGCTTTTGCGAGGCTTATATCTCAGCAACCACTTGACCGATTTACACGCGGTAATTTTTGTAGGGTAGCTTCATTCCCTCTACCAAGTATTGGACTATTCCCGATGCATGTGGGTAACCCCTTATGCACGTGCCACGTGCAATACGAAGAGGTGTCACTTTTTTAATTGTTGCAATATCTCGGTAACTACTTGGCCGATTGCGCTGAAAGTTGGCATGTAGGTAGGCACCCACTAGGCACTGCATATACATGTGCCAGAGTTGGGGTGCTGCTGCACGTGCGCACGTGCAGGGGTCGTTTCCAGATCTCGGGAACGGCTGGACCGATTGCGCTCAAATTTGGTACACGGTAAGGGACCGGTTAGTAGGGTGCCGTGCACAAGTCAGTTGGGACCCATTTTGCACGTGCGCACGTGCAGGGTGCCGCTTTCAGATCTCGAGAACGGCTGGGCCGATTGTGCCCAAATTTGGCACATCGCTAGAGACCAGTTAGTAGGGTGCCGTGCACAACTCAGTTGGAGGTACCCCCTCGCAATTTCGCACGTGCAAGGCCCACCCTCTCGCTCGCTCCGTTAGTCGCCCCAAAAGGCGTTATACTGGTTACTACGGTATCGGAATTTGTGTCTCAACATTTTCTTTATCTTTGTAATGGCATGCGTCCTTTCCGTCAGCGATTCATCACTCGCCCTGTTCTAGCAGCTCGCCTTTGTGACTCGTTTTCCTGATGTAAACTTACCCCGTCCCCCTCCCCTGTCGGTAGGTGTCTCGTGCTCCCACAGCCGACGCTCCCTGTCGCGGTTCAGCGACTCGTGGGACGGCGAGCGTCGCGACCGTGAGCTCAAATTCACCGGCAGCCCGTTCCGCTCGTCACGTCATCGGGTCATCGAGCGGCTGCCGCCCTCCCGGCGCCGCTACAACGTCGAGTTCACCGAGATCGAAGGTGGGAAGCGGCTGTCATGGTGGACAGTGTGCTACGGGGGTGGTTGTAGACGTCATGTGGCGAGTGATTGTAGTTTGGTTTGTTGATTGGCTGGTAATCAGAAGAGATGAGACTGATGACCTGGGCGTGGGCCATGAGTTGGCAAAACATGGCTGGTCCATTACCAAAAACCTTATTTTTGAAGTCTGATTTTTATTATAGTTAATTGCGACGTAGCGTTTAAAGTCAATAATCTTTCCGGTTTGGGTCTAATTGTATGGGTATCCGTATAAAACCACGATACTATGTAGTTAGAGAAGCAGGTCTTGACAGCTATTGCCAGCTCGAAAAAATGAGAGTGAACGGTGGAATCGTGTCAAACATGGCAACGTTTCTGCTGCATAACACGACACAACTCCATCTGACGTGGCCATGCGAGCTAACTTTTGCTTCCACTTGCCGCAGGCGCTCCCTGCTTTTACCAACAAACTCCTACAGTCTTGAGCAGCGTCCCCGCCACTGGACCAGTCTAGGTATCCTTTCAGCCGCCAACATCTTCCCTTTTCTTCCACCAGTGCGCCGCAGCGGCCGAAAGCGCAAGATGATGTACGACAACTTTAGCGACACGTGGATCACCACCCAGATCGCCCACTCGGGGCGCCAGCAGTTGGCTGGCGACGCGCCGCCACCGCCGCCGGCCAGGCCCAGGTCTGAGCCGTCGCCTCCGACACCGCCGGATGACGGGGAGGCGGAAAGACGCTCCGAGCCGTCCAGCCGGCGGCGCGTGCTGCTGCCGCCCCTGCCAGAGGATGACGTAAGCGGGATCGTGCGGGATCATGGGGGGGGGGGATTGGAGGTGACGGAGATGCACGTCTGATGGATGGGGGTAGTCAGGCTGGGGAAGCTCATGCCTTCAATGTGTTTTATTTATTCTCATTCTCTTTTCACTCGATTGCCTCATGTCAAAAAGGCTTCTTCTTAACTTAAGGTGCGATGGATGTGAACTACGTGGGTTTTAGCTTCGCTGCATTTCAACGGAAGACATACTGTAGCCTTGTTTGTATGCCTCAGCGCTGTCTCTCCCCGTTTCTGACAACGTATCCTCTTTTCCGTCCCTCTGGTACCACAGGGCATGGATATGTACTCCCGCGTGAAGCGTATCCACCGTCCGGCGCAGCGGTTTGGCATCACGGTGGAGGAGCCGGGCCCGGCGCGGCGCGTGCACCGGTTCGTGGGGGACTCCAGCAGCGACTCGGACGAGGAAGAGGAGGAGGTGGAGGTGGCCGAGGAGGCGGAGGACGCGGCTGGCCCGCCGCCGGGAGAGGAGCAGCGCGGCGAGGACCGGCCGCCCGAGCAGCGGCTGCGGCCCAGGGCGGCCCGCTCGGCGGCCCGATCAGAGACCAAGGTCATCAAAAAGTACTACCTGAGAGAGAACCGACGGGAGCCGGAGTTTTACCAGGGTGAGTCGCCGGACCGACAGACCGAATGCAAATTCTTTATAAATAGGCAGCGTCCTCCGCCACAATGCATTTGCTTTTTGAGCATGGTGCTATGAAACCCACTGACCGAAATTATGAGTCAATGGCGTAACCTCCCTATAGGAATCCTATAGGAATAGAGTACCTTATATCATCCGCAGATCCCGCTGCCTTGAATGTTTCCGACCATGAAAACGTTGCGTAAGTGACCTCTTGTGACCTGTGTGAGGTCACAAAAGCTCCCCGACGGGGAATCGAACCCCGGTCTCCCGCGTGACAGGCGGGGATACTCACCACTATACTATCGAGGAGTGACGGCAATACTATTGTCCTTACCTTCGGTCGGAAAGGGCTGCCGGTTCAGTGACGTCGCCTGTCGTGTGTGGGCCATCCGGTTTTTATTGCTCACGTTTGTTCAGTTGCGCGGAAGACGTTACAGTAATGCAGACCCCACTTTACCTGTTTTGCTGGACTGTTTGTCCGAGCGAGCCAAAAACCGGTTTCGCTGCCTTGAATTGTCACACAACGCGCTGGCCACGCAAACGCGCGGGAATGGACGCAATTCGTATTGCTGATGAGCCGTGCTAGGCAATGATGACTAGTCGTCACCATAGCTGTGATCGGCTAATGAAAATGTGGTAGGGTGGGGTGAAAAAGTCGTACTCTGCTTGAGTTCAGCTGCGATTTGGGTTTTATAATGAGTACGCGACGTTTCACCGTGTATGTACTGGGCTTTTAGTTCTTCAGCACATGACGCACATCACCTGTAGTATCGCTTTGAGCATTTTTCGCTGGCCAGCCTCCACCTTATAACAAGCACTGACCTGTTGTCACCTGAAACCCCATCCAACCTAATCGTATGACAACTAACGTCGTCCTCTGGTGTGTCCACAGACGAGTCCCTGCAGCTACCGCGCCCCCGCGAGCTGCGGGAGGAGCGCTTCGGGCACCCGAGCTGGCGCCGCCGCCGCCACCACCGCAAGAACTCTGCCTTCAATGAGAGCACAACGGACAGCAGCAGCGGCCGCGACAGCGGAGAGGACAGCTTCCAGCGGCGCAAGGCGCGCAGCATGCAGGGCTTCCGCAACAAGTACGCACCGCCCCGCGGGCCGGGGAAGGGGGCGCTGTATGCTGTATACGGATAGCCTTAGGGTGTGGTGGAGAGGGAACGGATCTGACTGAGAATGGTCGTGTTTGAGATGACTGGCTTCTGAGCAATATTAGTACGATCGTGATGGGATCGTACTAATATTGCTCATTCACGTCCCATCCACGATCGAGGTGGATATTGCTCATTCACGTCCCATCCACGATCGAGGTGGATGGGACGTGAATGAGGTGTAAGTAAAATGCATAACCTGTATAAATTTCATGCGTTTTGTACTCATCGTCCCTATCTAACCTTCCCTTCACTTCGCCTTTGAGGGAAGCAGGAACGTTTATCATGCGTTTTATTTCGCCATTGTTTTAAAAAGCTGTGTTTTGTGAACATGCTCCCTTTGATCATTGCACATTGTTGGTATACCGCTTGGCTCATCCAAGAGTGTCAGATGGCCGTCCCCTGAACTGATCCCCCGCGCCCTCCCGCCAGGTGCCTGCCGATGAACTTCTCTCAGAGCGAGGCGAGCCAGAGGGCGGGTGTCTCCGAGCGACAGCCGCGCGTCGGGAACAGTCTGGCCGACGTCGACCCCATGAGTATCGATAGGTGAGTGTACTCGGAGGGGTCAGTGGGCGGTCACTGAGGGGTCAGGGTTACAGGGGCTGGGTTCATGTGATGTGGACGGCGCCAAGGCGCCTTGGCGAGCCGCCTCTGTTATCGGTCCGGCCGCTGGAACCAGGCTCTGGGAAAATGCTTGTGAACTCCCGAATATGGTTGAAGGGAACTGTCAGATGGTAGCTACCTGATGTACTCTGCCTTTTATGTATGGACCAGCTTGTCTTTCCCTCTCTCAGCAAGCAGGCAAGGCCAATCTGCCCAGGCTTTCATGAGATTTACCCAGACAAGATCAGGCTAAGGTAGGCCAATGAGGCACACACTCACGTACTGTGACTTCCTCCCCTTCCACAGGACTGTCAACTTTGACATGATTGGTGGCCTGAAGGAGCACATCCGCGACCTGAAGGAGATGATCCTGCTGCCGCTGCTGTACCCGGAGGTGTTCAGCAGCAAGAACATCACGCCGCCCAAGGGCGTGCTCTTCTGCGGACCGCCAGGTGAGCCGCAACTAACTCAGAAGTGCTGTGGGGTGGAAATTTGAAGTGCCATGGAGTAGAACTTGGAGGTGCTTTGGGGCAGAACGTGCCATGGGGTGGAACTCAGAAGTGCCGTGGAGTGGATCTTAGGTGCTGGGGAAGCATGCTAAATGTGTCCAAGGGCCGGGATGGATTCGTAATTATCCGTAGACAAGGGGGCGCTGCAGTAGACCGTTGTTCGGTAGAACAGCTGTTATGAAGCCTTTGGGGAACGCTTGCAATAGGTACTTTGGTGTGCAATGCTGTGTGATTTAGTATGGCATACCACACTGTGTAGTGTGCAAAGATTGGTGATGCATCTGGCACAAGTTATTCCAAGGCGTGCTGTCCTGTGATCATCGATAAGCTCCTAGAGTTGTTAGTTTTTTCTTGTGGGATATGAAACACTCAAGTAATGTTCAATGTTTCACGTATCGGCGTGCGCAATGAGCATTGGAAGGATTATCGTTTCATATTCATCCTGAAGCATAACTAATCTTATCAAACATGCCACTGCCGTTTGCTAACCGCTACTGCCCTGCGATGGCAGGCACTGGCAAGACGCTGATGGCCCGGGCGCTGGCCAACGAGTGCAGTGTCGGAGACCGCAAGGTGGCCTTCTTCATGCGCAAGGGTGCCGACGTGCTGAGCAAGTGGGTCGGCGAGAGCGAGCGTCAGCTGCGCCTCCTCTTCGATCAGGTGAGGACGACTTGTCCTTCGATGCTTGTCCTTGACCCTATATAGGGCCTTGGTTTGATCCTTGACGAGTGTCTGCCGACTGCGTCGCCGCGCTGCGGGGTTCAGACTCGACTGGATCACAAGCAAACGCAGGCTTGGTGACTTTAGAAGCCAAAGGATGAGCGAATGGGATCAACTCGCTTGTCTACTTGTATGTGATGAAGGGACACGGAACGGCGGGGGGTGTGAGAAAGGTACGGTGTGATACCTATTGTGGGGACTTGGTTAATCGGTTTTTGTTTGTTTGTTTTGTTGGGTTAGGCCCTTTCGGTCCAATGAGACCATTGCAGAGCCGGGAGGATGATAGGATATAGGGGGAGACCTTGGTCTGGGCAGGCACCCTAGTGAGTCGCCGGGGCTGAGCCCGTCCAGAGGACAGGCCGCCCAGCCCCAAGGCACTCACTGCACCCGGCTACGGGGTGCGCTCCATCGGGAGCAGCGGTGCCGCTCCAAGGGAGCAGCCCGCATGAGATAAAGTTGCCTGTCCAGCCCGGAGAGGAGTTGCGGAGTGGAGGAGAATGATTTCAGTATCCTGAGGATAGAAGCACGGAACGGTGTAATCGGTTTTCCCAGCCAGTTAGTGGTAGGTACCCCTCTGTGTCACATAGTTGACCGGGGCATTTTTTTGTCGAGTGTTTATGGGGTGCTCTTTTTGCCTCCAACCCGAATTGACACTCTGTGCCAGTTTTCCACTCCTCGATAGTATAGTGGTGAGTATCCCCGCCTGTCACGCGGGAGACCGGGGTTCGATTCCCCGTCGGGGAGTTTCTTATAGTAAGTGCCTTTGCCCCGATCGCTGTCTTGGTTTCTTGCAATTTATAACACCTACATATAGTGATGGATATTCAGTATTCCCGCGTGTCATGCGAGTCGGCTTGATTGCCCCGTGAGGACTCAGCTGATCCCATTTACAATGCAGGCGTAAGAGCTCTCTTGATAATCACGCCACAAGTCAACACATTGTCACCATAGCTTTGTAAACGTAGTTCCCAGTCAAGGCGTCCAGTTGGATAGGATGTAAATTACAAGGCAGTTTTGTTTAATTTGTTGGAATGGAAGCAAGCCTTTTCAGCCTGAAAAGGTCATAACAGAGCTATGGGATGACAGGATAGGGTGTAGGCATTGGGATGTGGCGTTGGGACCACCGCGCCGGCGGTATGCCGCCGCAGCGAGACCGTCCTGGTGGGAGAAGTCGCCCTGCCGCTCGGGCAGTCACCCCGGAGAGGAAGTGGTCCTGGTGTGAACCCGACCTACCTCATCATCGGTTTTCTGGGGCGGATGACCGCCAGTCCTGAAAGGGAGCGTGAGGTCTGAGGGGTTTGCGGGTAGGCCTATCCTGAGAATGGCGAGGATGGATGGGAAGAAGGAACTCAAAGATATTGTGATGCTTATAACTTATCCCGCGCCGGGCCGGTGCTCCGCGACTTCCGCGCCGGGCCACTTGCAACGACTTGGCGAGGTCTCAACCGTCCCCGCGTTTTCCCGAAACCACTCTTCGTCTGTGTTTCTCATTCCTCGATAGTATAGTGGTGAGTATCCCCGCCTGTCACGCGGGAGACCGGGGTTCGATTCCCCGTCGGGGAGCATTTTCAAATTGTTATCTGACACCTTGTCCAGCTTACGAGTTACGAGTGTGTGCGATTCCGTAATTTCAACACAGGCTGTGGATGGTCTGCTTTTTGAGGATCTGGCGTTTTCAGCGAGGATGGTTTTTGTGATGTCTGTTCTTTTGAGGCCAGTCTCAGTGGAGGCTGGCATTTCAGGGATTTTTTATATTTTCGTTGAAGTTTGTCTTGGCTGTCGCTGCGTGCGGGTCGCCATCGCGTTTGATGGCTCTTGACAGGTGCCGAACGGCCAGGTTCCTCGACGCCTTACACCGCAACTCCGAAACGACCTAGGCCGGCGGCAGTTGCCGAGAACAAGGTGTCTGAGGCCAAGCATTCGTCCTGCCGGCGCAGCGGCCGACGGAAGATTTCCTGTCCGGGCGCAGCGCCGGCTGACTGGTCTATATGCAACTCCCAACTGGCGGGCAGGCCGCTGCCATCAGGCTCGCGGTTCCGCGTGATGGGCAGGTACCAGGGAGTTTCGGGTAAAGGTTGTCCGTTGTCATCCGTTGCCAGCCTAGCCGACCCCTCCCAGCGCCGGTGGTGGGGTAACGTGATGTCACCGCCGAACAGCCTCGGAGAGTAGGCCGGGTGACACAGCACGTTTGTGCAGGTATTCAAGTAGATATGCGACGGGCGCGTCCGGACACGGACTTCTACCTCTGAAACTGCGGGACGCTTTGCAGACTGCAAAGGGAGTGTCGTCTTGCACCACGGCTGAGTCTTCCAGGGGGCGTTGTGCTTTGTACCAGGAGAGGGAGCTTCGCCTGGCACCAAGGCCTTGTCTTCTAGTAGGACTTGAATGCAAAGGCCTGGTGCAAGACGACGCTCCAGGGCAGCCCTGGCAAGGGAGCGTCGTCGTGCACCAGGGCTCTTGTCTTCCAATAGGACTTGGCCTCGGTCTTCCAATAGGCGACAGCGATGAGTAAAAGTTCTAGTGGGGCGATGGTGAAGAGGAAGATGACGCGTATTTCTAGCGGTCTTGCTTGGGTCCTTGGCCCTTGCCATTTCCTATAATAAAAACCGCACTCGGTGGGGTCGAAAAGATACCTTGGAGAGAGGTCCTGGTGCTCTGGTATAGCTATGGGCGGTTGTGGTCTGCTCTGTCTTGGGGCGGGGAGAGCACAAGGCGCATCATAGGAAGGTTCGAGCATCTTCCTGATCTTATCCCGGTCAGCAACGGGCTTTTAAACCCGACTGGATCACAATGAAGTGTGGAGGCGAGTGTTTGTGCATGGGTGTGTCGAAGCTTCCTGGCCTGCCGGGCATGGCCGTGTTGGTTTCAGGGCGGCAAGTCAATTGGGGCGAGACTGAAAAAGAAACATCCGTGAGATCCGGCAGCCGTCCCCAACCTATACCTTGGTGGCGTAGAGCTTTCCATGCTGTTGTTTGTTGCTTGAGGAGGTAGCGTTGATAAGTAGAGTTGAGTGAAGTCCTGTCTTGACTTGTGACTGAGGAAGGTCGTGTGCCAGCTTCAGCCGGTTAATGTCAGGGGCGGATCCAAGGGGGGGGGTCACATGGGTCATGGCCCCCCCCCTTGAGGCCCGGGGGCCCAAAGACCTGCCAGGGGCACCACCGGCCTATCAGGGGTATCACAGTCCTGACAGGGGCACCACAGGACCGCCAGGGGCACCACAGGCCTAGCAGGGACACCACGGGCCTGGTGCCCCTGGGCCCTGACAGGACTGTAACGCCCCTGACAAGCCTGAAGTGTCCCCGGCAGGCACGTGGTGCCCCTGACAGGCCTGAGGCGCCCCTGCAAGGCCGGTGGTGCCCCTGGCAGGCCTGTGGTGTCCATGGCAGGCCTGTGGTGCCCTTGCTAGGCCTCTGGTGCCCCTGACAGGCTTGTAATGCCCCTGGAAGGACTGTGGTGCCCCTGGGCCCTGACAAGCCTGAGGTGCCCCTGACAGGCCAGTGGTGCCCTTGCTAGGCCTGTGGTGCCCCTGGCAGGCCTCTGGTGCCCCTGACAGGCTTGCGGTGCCCTTGGAAGGACTGTGGTGTCCCTGGGCCCTGACAAGCCTGAGGTGCCCCTGACAGGCCCGTGGTGCCCTTGTTAGGCCTGTGGTGCCCCTGGCAGGCCTCTGGTGCCCTTGCTAGGCCGCTGGTGCCCCTGGCAGGCCTCTGGTGCCCCTGCGCCCGGAGAGGACTGGTGCCCCTGAAAAGTCTGAAGTGCCCCTCGGCAGGCCCGTGGTGCCCCTGACAGGCCCAAGGTGCCCCTGCAAGGCCGGTGGTGCCCCTGGCAGCCCTCTGGTGCCCCTGGCAGGTCTGTGGTGCCCCTGGCAGGTCTGTGGCGCCCCTGGCAGACCTGTGTTGACTGGTGCCCCTGCTAGGTCGCTGGTGCCCCTCACAGACCTGTGGTGCCCCTGGGCCTTGACAAGCCTGAGATGCCTGGCTATGACAGGCTCGTGGTGCCCCTGATAGACCAGTGGTGCCCCTGCTAGGCCGCTGGTGCCCCTCACAGGCCTGCGGCGCCCCTGGAAGGACTGTGGTGCCCCTGCCCCTAGGGGTGCTCATGGGCCCAACAGGCCCGTTGTGCCCCTGACAGGCCTGTAGTGTCCTTGCTAGGCCTGTGGTGCACCTGCTTCCTGGCGGGCCTGTGGCGCCCCTACAAGGCCATAGGTGCCCCTGACAGGTTTGTGGTGTCCCTGGAAGGACTTTGGTGCCCCTGACAAGCCTGAAGTGTCAAGGACAGACCCTTTAGACGCCAGTGTCAAGTTCGTCGGACTGACAACGATTTGCTTACCTGATAACGTTCCTGGTAAGTACTCACTACTCAGCGTCCACAACATATACATATACACATAGCACATTCATATATACTTGCTTACAATTGGTAAATGTGGTTGTGGCTAAGAGTTAAGATACTGACTAAAAATAAAAAATAAAAATAAAAACTGAAAATGGGGCACCACCAAAATGAAGTGGACGAAATCCGTTGAGTTTTTAATTTTGGGTATAGGCAGGGGCACCACTTCGATTCATGACCCTCCCCTTGGAGTTTTCCTGGATCCGCCCCTGGTTAATGTGTCCCGCTTGCCAGCCGCCACAGCTTCCCAACACTCTTCGGGTAAGGGGTGAAGGCAGGCCGGTCTTTATCGCAGACAGCCAGTATGATGGATCGGTGAGCTTTTGTGTTACTTGATGCGTTTATGTAAGTTGTTTGGCTTCCCTCCGAATTGAGACTCAAGGCATAGTCCTCATTCCTCGATAGTATAGTGGTGAGTATCCCCGCCTGTCACGCGGGAGACCGGGGTTCGATTCCCCGTCGGGGAGGTTTTGAATCTGCGATCTGGCTCCTTTTTCTGCTTGCCGGGGTGTGCGATTCCGTTTGTGCGATTGGGTAATTTAACCCTATTAGTGGCAGGCTCCTGGCTACCCCCTATTAGTGGCAGGGGGGGGGGGCTGTTTACGACCCCCCCTTGATATCTCGAGATCTAACGGGCCGATTTTCAAAATTCAAACGGCATTCGATTTCGCTCAACGTGATCTACATTTCTAAAAAATAAAAATCAAAAAATGTCAATTGGGGGGGGGGGTAGAGGGGGGTAAAAACGGGCAAATTGCAGATACATTTTAGACTGTTTATCACGGCCAGGTTTCTGAACCAATCTTAACGCAACTTTTGCCGATCGATAGAGAATGAACCAGGAATTCACATGGATCCCAAAAATATGCATTTTCAAAAATCATAGGCGGATACAGATCATTGAGATTGGGGGTACACAAAAAGTATAGTAAATAAGGTTTTTGTTGGTACTGTTTCTAAAAAGGGTGGTAATGGTCTTGTTATGCTATAATTTTCTTATGAGAGAACGACTAAAATTGTATTGGTAATGCATAGGCGGTGTCAGGGCACCTATGTTGGGAGGTAAAACATAACCCCCCTTTTTGGACGCCTGGATCCGCCTATTATAGCAAAAACGTGTCAAAAGAGGATGCACAATAACTGTATATGTTATCACATGATACCTTTTATTCACTGTTCGTAAAACTGGTGCAGCATCGTGATCTTCGCCCAAATGACTCGCTTCACGAATAGGACCCCCCAATTCCCAGTGCTCTGGAGCCGCCCCTGGTAAAGTTATGAACTTGAAATTTTTAGGGAATGTGCCCAATTTAGTTTTAGGAAAAGTCAGAAAATTTCAGCATCGTAGCTTCAGCGGTTTCGGAGATATTCCCGAAAAACCTGAGGGGTGGATAAAAACAACCCCCCCCTGCCACTAATAGGGTTAAGCGCGGTTTGTCGAGGAATAGCTTGCATTGTTCAGAATCCGGCTGTTTCAGTGAGGTTGGTTTCTGTGAAATTAGGTCTTTTGAGCACTGAGGCTGCTCTCAGCAGAGTCTGGCGTTTCGGGAATTGCATATTTTCCTTGAAGTTCGTCTTTGTTTTCGCTGCTTCCGGGTTGCCGTCGCGTTCGGTGGCTCCTGCCGACCGGTCGGGTTCCTCGAAACCCTGTACCAAATGATGAACTCGGACTGGAGGCGCCAAGCCTTCTTTCAGCCGATGGGGCGGACGATAGAAGCTGCTTGGTGGATTGCCGGGTGACTGTTTTAGCGGCAACTGCCAACCGCCGGGAAGGTGCCAACTGCCAACTGCCAACCGCCAGGCTCGCGGCTTAGCGCACCGCGTGATACCGCGCTGCCCGTTCTTGAATCCTCGAAGGCGGCTGACTGACAAGAAGCCGCTAACCAAGGTAACTTGTTCGGACTGAGGAAGCTCTTGTTCGGTAGAATGGTGGTTGTTCGGCGCTATGGTTTGAAGCGTCCTCTTCGACGGAAGTGCTACCAACGTTGATGGACAGCCGGCAGGTACCAGAGAGGTTCGGTGAAAAGTTGCCAGCACCACCCGTAGCCTGTCCAAGTGTCCACTTCAGTCGACCTCTCCCAGCGCCGGTGGTGGTGGCGTAACGCGATGTCGCCGCCAAGCAGCCGCGGAGAGCAGGCTGGGCTGCCACAGCGTTTCGGCGGGTGCTTGAGTAAATATGCGATTGTCGTGTCCGGATACGCACTGCTACCGCAGAAGCTGCTGGACACCATGCAGAGGGAGCCTGTCTTGCACCAGGTCTTAGTCTTCCAGTAGGGCTCGAAGACAAAGCGCTGGTGCGAGACGACGCTCCATTGCTTTGTGCCAGGAGAGGGAGCGTTGTCTTACACCAGAGCTTTATCCTTAGGTAGGTTTTGGCCTTGGTCTTACGACACGATGACAGAAATAGAAAAGGTATAGCGGGACGATGATAAGAGGAAGATGAGGCGTCCTTCTAGCAGTCTTGCTCAGATCCTAGGCAGGACTCAAGCCATTTTCCATCGGAAGACTGCATTCGATCGGGTCGAAAAGACGCCTTGAAGAAGAAACCCTGGTGGAGCTGTGGTCGGTTGTTGTCTGCTACGTCTTCGGGGTGAGGAGAGCACAACACATCTCACAGGAAAGTTCGAGCGGCTTCCTGATCTTGTCCAGGTCAGCACCGGGCGTTTCAACCCGATTGGATCGCATTGAAGTGAAAACAGCACTGTTTGCGCGTTTGCATATGTGTAGAAGTTTCCCGTCCTGGTGGGCGTAGTAGGGTTGTACGTTGGTGTTAGAGCGGCAAGTCGAGTAGGTCAAGACCCCCGGCGGCTTGATGGGCGAACTCCCGGAGACACCGCCAGGATGCCGGCAGCAGCAGCCTATGACCCTAACAAGCCGCCGAGGTTCCTCCCTAAGCCGACGAGGCTTCTGTGCAGCACCCGTGTAATCCGTCAGCCGCCACCAACTTGATACACCCGACGGTGAAGAGCCTTCCATGTCGTAGTTGCTTGTAGCTTTAGGAGTGGTCTTGATTAGAGAAGAATCATGCCTTGATTTGTTGTGCCTTTGACGGAGAGGGGAGGTCGTGTGCCCAGGTCGTCAGTCGCCACGATCTCCCAATACCCTTCGGTTGAGGGACGAGGACAGCTGGCCAGTTTCCTCAGTCAGGCAGTGTGGTGGAACGGTTGATATTATTATTATTATTGAATGAATGAATGATTGATTGATTGATTGATTGATTGATTGATTGATTGATTGATTTATTTATTTATTTATTTATTCATTTTTATGCGATATGAGAGTGCTTTTGCCTTCGCTCCGAATCGAGGCTCCGGCCGCATCAACCACTCCTCGATAGTATAGTGGTGAGTATCCCCGCCTGTCACGCGGGAGACCGGGGTTCGATTCCCCGTCGGGGAGCTTTTGGCTCTTGCTTCACTACACTCTACAGTCTACAGGCTTATCTGCACGATCGTGGTATCTGTTCTGTTGTGCATGTTAGATTACACCCTGTCGCGGGCACTTCCGTTTTTCCACCTTCAGGTGCTTGGTTCATACTGCAGCCCAGGGCCCAATCTTATAAACGCCGTGAAATGGATATGGCAGCACTCTAAGGCTGGATATATAGTACGCAATCTTATAAAGCTCTGTGAAATCGAAAACACGGCACGCTCTTTACGGTTTTGGTAACCGCCAGTTCTGGATGTGCCGTAGAATGATTTCAGCCGTGAGCAGCTGTGCACATCTCAAAACACAAACAATAATCAGCTGATTGCGGCATCGTCGGCACCTATTTCACGCCAGAATTTGTGGCGTACTCTGACGAGCTTCTCAGACAGTTTAATTCATTTAAGATAAATTCAATGTTTTTATGATATAAATATGCAATATTCTACGTTATGATATTTTTAAGATTAATACATCCTCCACATATTAACTCAGGTTCATTAAAATGATGCTTATTATACAGACAACGATCAATTTCAAAATACGCATTTTCAGGAACTAAATGCACACTAAAACACATAAAAACGAGTGTTCATCGTTATATGGATTTATTTTTCAAATTAAAAGGGATTTTTAAGAGGATTTTAGCACCAGTAACCATCATAGATTTTCGGCAGCCACTGCATTATAGAATCGGTATGGGTCTTTAGCCTATTCTCACGTCTCACGTATGACACAAATAACGGGCACTTCATGGCTTCTGATTAGATATTTAAATTAATGATGATATACCTTAGTTTGTCAAAAAAATTGTTAATTCCTACTCACTATTCGTATCTCCTCACTTTAGCTGTCTGGCACAGTTACGGATCAATGTGTTGTTTCTTCTCTTCCTGCATCTCGATCTGACTTCTGAGCCGAGTATTTTTCTTGATATGCTTTGATATGTAGACTGGGTTCTTCAATCTTTTGAGGAATTGCTTTTTAGCTTTAGGTTAGGTAACAGGTACCTATGCTTGAATAAGAAGGAAAATAAGCTGTAACTTGACCTAATTCAGTTCATGTACGTAGTCTTCGAATTTTAGTAGTTTATCTTCAAGAAGGAAAATGTCAAGAGCTTAGGACAAGAAGGAAAATAAGCTATATCTTGAATTGATCCAGTTAATGTACGATATCCTGATGCTCAAATTGTAGGAGCTTCATTGTCAACGGCATTACTTAAATTACTGAAACAGTAGCCGAGCTATAATTAAATGACTGTTTAAATAATTCTTTAACAAGTTTATTGCAATGCCTTAACAGCAAATAAATGCAAATGATAAGTAGAAGAAACACTTTATTCACTCGAATTTCTGAGCGCTAGAATGCCCTCGCTGAAATTTATTTGGTCGGCAATCCACTTTTCAGGAGAATTCTTCAAGCATGTTTGTGTTTTCCATAGTTTGCTATCACGTTTTCCATAAATAACTTATTCATTACACATATGTCTGTCTCTAAAAGAAATAAATGCCCCATAAAAATTAAAACACATAACTTTTGCTGTTCGCAAACAGTACGCATAATTTCCAATAGCGACGGCGACAAGACATTGACCAATCACGTTGCGTGTTTCCTGCTGGCGTTGATTTGTACTGTGGGCAAAATGGCGTGAATAGAATTACCATACTATTCTCTTTATAAGATTGCGTGAATAGGGTGCCGTAAATAGAGTGGGGTGGAATGATAGTACGCCATTTGGTAGCACAACCTTTATAAGATTGGGCCCAGGTGCCGGAAAGGTTTGCTACTTACTCGAACGCTCAAAGATGAAATTATTGCTCACAATGGCAAGTGGTTTCATCTTTCAATCCTTTGTCCAGCCTTTCCAATAGCATATGTATTCATTGCTCACTGTTTATAGGTTAGTGGTATGGCACTGGTGACTGTCGGCACTCGGCATACTAGTTCCGTCGGGTCGTTTTTAGTTGAACTTGTGTCGATCATAAAAGACTCAACGAAACATTGTTGTGACATCTAATTATCTTACCTTCTCCCATCTGCAGGCGTACCAGATGCGACCTTCCATCATCTTCTTCGACGAGGTGGACGGCCTGGCGCCGGTGCGCTCATCCAAGCAGGACTACATCCACGCGTCCATCGTGTCCACACTACTGGCGCTCATGGACGGCGTGGACTCGCGCGGCGAGGTGATTGTGATCGGCGCCACCAACCGGCCCGACAGCGTGGACCCGGCGCTGCGCCGGCCCGGCCGCTTCGACCGCGAGTTCCACTTCCCGCTGCCGCCGCTCGAGTCGCGAGAGCAGATCCTGCGCATCCAGCTGGGTTCCTGGCGGCCTCCGGTGCCCGAGCCGACCATCTCCTGGCTGGCGCGCCAGACGGCCGGCTACTGTGGCGCCGACCTCAAACACCTGGTCACGGAGGCGGTGCTGCACGCGCTGCGCGAGCGCTACCCGCAGATCTACGGCAGCAAACAGCGCCTGCTTATCGACGTCGACCAGATTCAGGTGAGGTGGCCACTGCCGAACGGAGGGCCTGGCTCACTGGGGGATATAATGACTAATGAGCTGTTGACATATGATGGAACACGGTGGACGGAGGTGGATTTTTCACACACGCTTTCTTCCTTTGTGACCCACAACACCTAATTTGGGGAGGACAAGCTGCCCCAACGGTTCCTGACTTCATGAAAAGTTGTGGGGGCGGTGGGGGCAAGCTTCCCCCACTGCCCCCTCCCCCGGTTCCCGCGCCTATGTATGAATCTATGAAATTATGTTGGTAGATTTCCGATTTCGATTCCTCCAGCTGGGAAGGGGGGGGGGGCTCAAATGTGTACATTATGAGCCCCCCACCCCACCCCACCTCCCAGCCGAAAAGTCGGAGGGGCTCAGCCCCCGCTGCCCCCCCCCCCCCCCCCGGTTCCCGCACCACCGAGTACCGGTACGGTACGCGGGCCGAGTGATAAGATTTCCGATGGCGACATTTCCTCCCTGCGGCATCGAGGCGCCCAAGCTCCAGAATGGGGGGTCTTTTAACCCGGCAGGCGGTGGGCCTCCCGGCCACCTTGCGCGTGGTGGGGAGGGGCATTTTTTGCCCCCCCCCCCGTATCTCCAAAACTACTGGACGGATCCGGAAAATTCAAACGGCGTTCGATAGCCCTGCCAAATTTGTTAAGGGAAGCCAAATTTTATTGAACTCAGGGTCACCGATGACGTCACAGGTCAGGTCAAAGATAAAATATTTCACCGTTGACAGGTCTTCTAGGGAAAGCGCTATAACGCCGAGCAAAACGCATTTTGTCGAAAATCAGCGATAGGGCGTCAGTTGTCTAGCACCTATGTTGCTATTTGAGGTCACTGGTCATACCAGGTCAGGTCACAGGTCAGATCACCAAGGGTCACCACTCACCATATGAACCCAACTTTACTAAGGTTGTGCGATGCATGTTTTATGGCCAATTTTTCATTTCCAACTCAATGGTGTATGTTATAAGACCATCAGGCACGGTTTAGGTCACTTTCTGGTGGAGGTCAGGTCAAGGTCAGGTAAAAAAAGGTCAAATTTCCAAGTTGTTAGATTTGCATAAAATGGGTTGCAATTCGATGCATTGTTGCAGATTGCAGATTGCAGTTGCAGATTCGATGCAGCTCGTCACGGGGAGTCTAATGGTGGTCTTTGTTTTGCGCTACGAGGTCTAGAATTGCTAAAAATTGAGTTTGAAAATTTGACGTCATCAATTTTGAACAGTTTTTTCGCTATAACTTGGCCAAAAAAGAGGTATCGATCTCAAATTTGGTATGTAGATAGAAGGCGGTAGGGACTATCACATATATTCCGTTTTTTTTTAGAAATTCAAAAACTTATTGGATTTTTCGGGTATTATATTCAAAAAATATATTTTTTGATTTTTGGGGGTCAAAATCCAAATCATTCAAAAATCTGAGATAGCAGTTTTGCAGCCCTGTCAATCTACACCGTTTATGTCAGAAACATTTTTCTGTATCTCTAAAGCTGTAGGCCTGACAGCTCTTCCCTCGAAACCATTTTTTGGGTCGAAAATGGCAGAAATGACGTCACTCTGACGTCATTAGCGGCCAACCTATCACAGCCTTTGGAAAATTTTTGGTCACAATGTGCAATAGCTATTCACGGGAGGTTACTGAAAGTTTGGTCACGATCGGCGCAGCGGTTCTGGAGATATATCGAGAAAAAAAAACTAAAGGGGGAGGGGCAAAAAATGCCCCCCCCCCCCCCCGCCTGGAAGGTTAAAAGCTCCCCGACGGGGAATCGAACCCCGGTCTCCCGCGTGACAGGCGGGGATACTCACCACTATACTATCGAGGAGTGAATGTGACATTCACTAGCACGAGGGTAGCTTTGCCGCGTCTTTCACGTTGATAAAATCGTACACGTCATTTACCCATTGTATAAGCCAGCATGCAATGTTCGTACAGAACTCAGAAGTACAGTTTCCAGTGAGCTGCCTTGTTTGGTCGTGCGTCAACCGGTTCTGATATGTTGTTGGACAATACCCCAAAAACGCCTTTTTTAATATCTTCGCCAGGGGAAAGGCCTTCAAATGGCCGCCATTGACAGACAGTGGGCGTTTAAAGGGACCCTCCCACCTTAACATTAGATTTGAGTTGAGATAGCCAAAATGGGGTCCCTGGCTCACAATTACCGGTTTCGGCACTCAAAACATCGAGAAATGCCTTAAATCGGAAATATTGAATTTCAAAATTGCAGCATTTTGATTCAGAGGGGCTAATGCAAAGGAATACCCCTCTGAATGTGTGACGTCATCGCAGATATCTAATGATTTTTAAATGTTTGACCAAAACGTTTTGTAGGACGCGGTGGTATATGCTGCTTTGCGCGCAACAAATGCCGCACTTTCAAATAAAGTCGCTAGGAACAGCGGAGATCCCAAAAAGTAAACAAAAGTAAAAGTCTAATATCTTGAAAACCGGTAAATATTTTTCGATGAAATTTGGTAGATATTCGTTTTTTGCTCTTTCTGAACCGAGTGACATCACTTTCATGCCAATTCATTAACTTTTTTGAAGGTGGGAGGGTCCCTTTAAGAGCCCCCTCCCCCCGCCGACTTTTACCGATAACTCGAGAACTCGAGAAATCACATGATCGACCTGAAGTTTTCTCCTTAGCTCCTGCCATATCAGTTTTTATTGTCTGTGGAAGTTTTGTTTGGAGTCGTCATTTTTTTTAAGTAATGATCGATTTTGTCACGATATAAAAGTGGTTTTACTGATAACATCTCTCCACGGCGTATGTTTTGATGGATTTGCAAATAGGATGTCGAATATCACGCTCTATAAAATGTCATCTTAGATTTTCCTAAATCAAAACTGCGCTTTTTTAAAAAGTTTACGGAAAAATAGATAAGTTTCATTTTTTTTTTCAAAAATGGAACGTGTATACTGTATAATATATAGTATAATAGGTACAGCTATTAGAGATAAACCACTATGCCAAATTTCAGAGGATATCTTAAAATGTGACTCCCCAAATAAAAAGCTTACTTACCTAAAAATTTTGCTAAATGATGCCGCAATTGCTCGTATTTTAAATGCCATTTTCAAAGCTATAACCGTTTTACAGAAAAACAAAAGACACTGGTTGCCTCATGAGCTCAATCTGCATATGGTAGGCTCCATTGTTTTTTGAAATTGCACAACTTGAAAATTTGACGATTTGACCGACTTCCTAATATTTGCCTTTAACTGCTAAAATTAGTTTTACGCGACTCAGACAAAATATATGTCTAAAACTGGTCAGAAAGCATGTGCCTCATGCCACTTCTATAAAATCAGTGACCTATTTTAACCTAACCTTGACCTTGAGAAAAACTTTGTGTGAATTCAGCACTTCTGGAATGGCTTCAGCAGCCTTTTGTTGGTAGTATTTGAGCAAAAACTGGTCTCGGTACCTTCAACGCTACGTTTGCTAAAAAGCTCAACTTGAATATACTGAGTGTCGACCTTTGACCTGACCTTGACCAGACACGTGACCTCAAATTTCACATTTCCGTGCAGTTTTCAGTTTCCCTTATGATGTCATAGGTCAGTGACAGGTCCGGAAATGCGATTGGTGTCAAGATCTGGCTTGAATCAACTGAGTCATTTTCCAGCTCTCCATCGCCCTAGCTATGGCGAAGAAAATCTGTCGAGGGCTGGCACTGGCTCTTCCCCTTCGCTCTAAGCCGGGTAGTGTTAATGATTGCTGGAGGTCATTCTCGTGACCCCTCGCCCAAGAAAAAGCTCCCCGACGGGGAATCGAACCCCGGTCTCCCGCGTGACAGGCGGGGATACTCACCACTATACTATCGAGGAGTGATGGTTTTGGTTAGGAACGTTATGCCCGATAATCCAACATTTCTGCCTCTGATAAAATCTACATACGTCACATACACGTCACATGCCTATTGTTTTAGTCTGCACGCAATGTAATGTATCGTGGCACTATCCATCGGCCGCTGTCTTCATTCACCCGACAAACGGGTTTTGGTCGTTTCCAAAAAGGCTTCAAATTCGCGAGGGAAAAGCTTTCAATTGTCAGGTTATTGTAGGTAGGTACCGTGCAAGGAAATTCATGGATTCATGGATTTCATAGATTCAGTAAGAATTATGCAAGTGTCTGATTACATGAATCATGATAGCTCTTGCCTTCGGTCGTCAGTCTACCTTGACCCCAAGTAGGTACCGTGGATTTGCCCAATGTTCCCACTTGTGAACATCCAAATTTCGCTGTACTTACAACTCAATGATACTGTGAACCGACGCCTCGCCCGTTTTCGCGACTCAGCGCAGCAGGAAGCAAACGAGCTTTCATATGCCTCCTGGACTATCTGCACTTAACAACGCGCCCTGGGAACAAGTGCCTAGAGAGCATGATCATGTCCGAGACGTCATTGTCGCCTAAGTGCCCCAGTACGACTTCAATGATGGCAGCCGGTCCTCCATCCTGAAGCTGTTCTGGGTCAGTACGAGTCCATGCTGCGCTGCGTCAGCTGCGGAAACCAGTCGGCGAAGTTCAAGGCATTTTGACACCTCTCCGTGCCAATGGCAGTCAGATGCAGCCGATGCTCGCTCCACGAGTGCATCAAGCTTCACGTGGCGGACGAAACGATCAGTGGTTGGAGTTGTCCAGAGTGCCAAAGCAACGATGGGGCCACCAAGCGGCTGGACATTTGGTGTTTTCAACCAGTGCCTACTAATCGTTCACGTATAGCGCTTCCGACGGCGCGTGAATGAAGAATCAATCTGGTGTCCAGTTTCCTCCACAATATGTGGATAGGTCACCGTACGTGGTCAACTAGGTTGCGCACCACCGGCATCCCAAGCATCATTGGTGCGGTGTGGTGAATCGCTTTGGTTCCACGGACAGGGACACTACATACACGGCTTTCTGCCGCGCACCCAACGCGGGCAGAAGGCACAAGTACGACCACCACGAGGTGCACGACTTCTGAACAAGGGAGGCGTGCAAAGCTCGGTCGGCTACATATTGTTTTACTTGGAGACGAGCGATTGTTGGCTCTGCCACTTCTGCCCGTGACCAAGCGAACATGAAGGTTGTCTTCTATGTATGTCTGAGGGCAACGCAAGCTAGCCATTTAACTGCAATGTCTGTGTTTTGTGCTTTATGATTTTTCAGTGCTATAAAGAAGAAAAACAGCCAATGCTGTCACTTTGATCACATGGTGGAGGTGTGATCTACGGCCGTCATTGAGTCTCGGCCATCTTTGGTTACCTATTGCAGCTTCAGTTGCAAAACGACCACCATGTGGTTGTGTTCCTTCATTTCCAGCCACGTGCGTTGCATGTTTGTTGCAAATGTTGCCTGAATAAGAAAAAAACATCAAGGACACGAATTTGGGGTGCTGTGTGTGTGTGGGGGGGGGGGGGGGGTGGCACAAAACCTCCCCGACGGGGAATCGAACCCCGGTCTCCCGCGTGACAGGCGGGGATACTCACCACTATACTATCGAGGAGTGATTCGTTGTGGTTCACAGTAAGCTGAACAGATATCCTCATTTTGGAACGTTTTACCCGGCCTACGATACCATCTTCCCGTTTTCATTGTTTCGGGCTGACCTAACACTGACACTGTCAGTTGTCACGCGACTCCTTGGTTTTCGACATCGCCATTTTGATCATATCTACTGCATGTAGAACGCTGTTACTCGACCTCGTCTCTGATACCGCCGCTGGATGATTTAGCCTACTGGACAATTGGTACGGATGTATAGGTATTAGGTATGCATGTTTGGTACAGCTGACTTCAGAATGATGCTCCAATCCCCACAATCTATCAGTTTTCTAGAACGCCAGACTGTGCCGCTTATCACGAAATTAATCGTGCCTATGGTGAGAGTGGGATCACAGCATTACACTGCGTCACTCAGCCTGTGTTATGCGGCACAGCCTACCGTTTCAGGCAACTGACTGCCTATGAGAAGTGGAACATCAATTTGTAATCACCTGTACAACCAATGACCAGGACTAGCACACTGCCCCGCCTCAGAACGTCCGCGCTGATACGCCACCTGCCTCCGTCTTCAGGTGCAGCCGTCTCACTTCCGTGCGGCGATGGCGCGGATGACGCCGGCCGGCCAGCGGGACCGGACCGAGGAGCGCCGCCTGCTGCCTGCCGCCGTCCGTCCCCTGCTGGCCGCCCCGCTGGCCGCGGCACGCGCCGCGCTCCGCACCGCCTTCCCCTGGGGCTACAAACAGACTGCCGCCGAGCTCAGGTGCATAATAACTCGCTAGGAGTGGAGTGGAGTGGATCTCAGCGTGTGGAAATGGATGGGATGAATTAGTGGTGTATTATAGAATTCCAGTAATTGCCTTTCCCCGTTTTATTCAGCTAGCTAACTAACATAGGCAAATGATAGCCACATAACTTATTGAATGGCGAGTGGTTTGCCATTATAGTTTCATAGGTACAAATATCCAGAGAATGTAATCATTCTTTCTGTTCTGGGTTTGAGTCCTTTGCTTCCGACTTACACCCCTGACGGTCGAGTCGAGTAGTTAGTTTCGATTGCTGTTCGATTGCTGCTAACTGACCATGCCCGCCGGGGCAGCCGTGCCGAGGCCTACATGCCGCGTCTGCTGCTGGCCGGCCGGCCGGGACAGTGTCACACCGAGTACCTGGCGCCGGCGCTGCTGCACGGCCTGGAGAACGTCCGAGTCTTCACCTTCAACGCCTTCTCACTGCACGCCAGCGGCGCCGACCCGCTCACCACGCTCTCACAGGTGAGCTGGGATGGGCTGGCTCTCACGGGTCAGAGGGACTGTGAGCTGTTTGTCCACGCTCTCAAAGGCAAGGGCAAGGCAAGGCAAGGCCTCAAAGGCAAGGCAAGACTATACCTTCTGTCTCGGTACGCTACTTTTACTCTGAGACATTTTCACACTTCGTCGTTTTTTAACTTTGCAGTCTGATAGCTGGGCTTAATGCACACGTTTGGAATCATGCTTGTGCAATTATTAATTAATATGGCGTTTTGCCGTTGTTGTCTGTCACTGGTAGGTACCCCAAATATAGGGCACGCCACGTACGGAGGAATTTTCTTGACTTTCCAATAGGTACTTACGATTTGGCAGTTTCTCGAAATTGCACTCTCCGATAGCATAGTCGTGCTGCTCTTGTGATGTTTGATGTCCTCAAAGTCCAATTAACGCTTTCTTCCAGCTTGAGATGGATACTAGCCGGCTTTTTCTTTCCTGTTTTGCGCAAAGACATTTCTTAACTACGCTCCTGATTGTTCAAGATATGGAATAGTAAAAACCGGTGCTGCTTATCATTACTTTTTCGCTCACTTTTGTGCTCCTTTCGTGTATTTATACGGACGAAAGTCAAAGGAAGCAGAAGTATTCTGCTCTGATAAAGTTGTGCCTGTCAAGTTAGACTGTCCCGCAATATGCAGAAAAGCCCAAGCTGGGCGCTGTGCTGCCAAACAAGCCCAACTCCGATATTCGGCGGGCTGGTGGCATCGGCGATTGTACTCCACTTGACGTCGGGCTGTTTTTTTGCAGCACCAGTCACCACGTAATGCAGCATTACTTTGTTAAACACAAGTTTTGCGGCCAAGCACGAAGTTTGAGCGTGTTTCGCCCATAAGAGGTGCATTTGGAGGCTCGCCATTGGCGTCCTCAAGGGGTCGACTGCGCCAATGGCATTGCATGGAAATAAACGGACGGATAACGAATGGCGATTATCCCCGACCCATTCAGTTTCGCTGTGTAGAGAGTGATGGACGCAGTCCTCTAATAAAGCTCTTACGCGAGGGAATCCCATGAAATGAGGCCCTGAGGCGGAGAGCAAGGCGTCTAATCGACATCTGCTTTTAAAGCTGACGAGCCTCCCACGTGGAACAACCATCTTTAGTTTATGGTGTGCCACTCAGTTTAGTGTATGTCCTGGAATCATTCCCGTCGTTTGTTTACTAGTTTAAGTGTGAACTATATCGTTATCACTTCAGTAATGATGGTCAAACCCTGGTTGGAAGCACAGATATCGAGGAGCGCCTTGATATTTGTCCTAAATGGATGTCTAAATGCAAAACGCTTTCGCAAAACAGTTCGACATCCTGGATTCTGTAGATGTGCAATGTGCATATCGTGTTCGCCATGTTATGTCATTTTTTTATGAGCATCGGATGAAAAAAGTGCGAGGCGGTTGTTGGAGGAACTAGGAAGCTTTTTTATGACATTCTGTAACCGCCGAACGTGAAGCGTTCATTGTGAGGCCCTGTCTTGCAGACTTGTGCCGGGACCAAAAATCAAGATCCAGGATCCTCAAGGTCCCACGACAAATTCAATTTGTAGAATCCAAGGTTTCCAAGGTCCCACGGCAAATTCAATTTCTAGAATCCAAGGTTTCCAAGGTCCCACGGCAAATTCAATTTCTAGAATCCAAGGTTTCCAAGGTCCCATGGCAAATTCAATTTCTAGAATCCAAGGTTTCCAAGGTCCCACGGCAAATTCAATTTCTAGAATCCAAGGTTTCCAAGGTCCCATGGCAAGAATACATTGCAGGGTCCACAGTCCCCAAGGTCCCACGACAAGAATGCATTGCAGGATCCACAGTCCCTAGGGTCCCACGACAAGTGTGAATTTCAGGATCCACAGTCCCCAAGGTCCCATGACAAGTACACACTTCAGAGTTCAGGGTCCACAGTCCTCAAGGTCCCACGGCAAGAATACATCTCAGGATCCAAAATATTCAGGGTCCCACAACAAGAACTTAAACAAACTAACATTCTGATGAGCAGACTTACTTCTAATTACTAATATTCTGCCAACGGATGCCCAGCAACATTGAAAGGGGCAGAACCTATGCAAACCTGTGGACTGTGGTGGTTTTATCATTAACCAACATAGGTAAGGGGAGCTTCAACACAAGTTAAAAATGAATCATAATATCAATCTCTCCTTCTTTAACCCGGCAGTTGCTGGGGTATTTCGCCACCCACCGTTTGCTGGGGGGGGGGGGGGGCGTTAAACGCCCCCAGCCGATAACTCGAGAACCAATAGGCGCAGCGAAACGCACGAGGCGGCAAACGAAAGAGCGCGACGAGACGCTTCAGATGAGTACTTAAAAGTTGAATTTTGAGGTCACAGGTCAGGTCAAGGTCAGGTCAAACACCGGAAATCGGGCTTTCAGTAGCATGGATTTCAGGACTTCGCAATGGGCGCCTCTCGTCATAAACTCTGTCAAAACGGTGCACAATCCATCATATAAGGCTTACAGGAGTGTCAGCTCCATGTAGGGGTCAGTCAAGCATAGGTCAGGGTCAAGGTCAGGTCAACCGGCTAGGCACATATCCCCGAAAATCAAAACTGATATTCGCAACCTGTGACACATGTTTTATGGGTAATTTGGAGCGTAGAACACGATGGTGACATTATTTTTCTCATATGTGTACGAGTTTGGCTCAAAAAGTTCAATTTACGAAATTCATGTATCATGGTCGTGAAGTAGTCACGAGAAATTACCAAGATTCAGTTCAAGATTTTGGAAAATGCGGAACAATAATCAATAATCGAAGATAGCCATTAGATTGCTCATGGTATTGGCAGTCTAATGGCGTTTACGGCATGTCTGTATATCTATTCTGTGATTTTATATGATTTTTTGAACATATACCGTTTTTGGTCGAAAACTCAGAAATCATGACGTCACTAAAACCTCGATATCTCAAAAATTTTCCGACCGATTTTTTTGAAACTTTGTCACAATAAACTTCAATCAATTTCCTACAGGTACCCGAAATTTGGCGCGCCTGCGGCGCGCCGTTTTTATGCTATGGCCCGGCGAAAAAAGTGGGGGCGTTTAACGCCCCCCCCCCAGCAACTCGCGGGTTAACCTGACAAATTCATAAAAATACAGGTAGGTAATAGGTAGGCCTTGCAATTTGTATTGTCATGTACCTTTCAATTCAATCTTACCTGATCAGTAGGAATGTAGGATAGCACCTTATAGTCATTGAAGACAGATATTCAAGTATTCTTTCAGGCAATATAAAAAACAGAAATAAAGCTTACAGGCTTCATGAAAACGTAAAAGTTGAATTGGATAGGTATATGCTTTCGATTTTCTGCACATTCAGTTACATAATACCTAGGATAAAAACTCAAATATGTTCTAAGTCTTGTTTACGCGAGCGCTCACAGAAAAACTGATCGGCTAAGCCAATAGAATTAGAGTATAAGCGAGCGCAAACCTTACTTACTGTTCATTCACATTAGATTGAAGGCTCCGAACAAAATTCCATGTGATAATTTTTTCGTCAGACGGTTATTCGTCGGCAGATTTTCGTCTGACTTTTTCGTCTTGCATTTTTCGTTTGTACGAATTGATTTGGTGCATTTTTCGTCTGAGTATTTTTCTGTCCGGCATTTTTTCGTCTGGACGAGGCGGAAAATGTCCTTATGAAAAAATGCGCGGACAGAAATATGCACAGACGAAGAAATGCATAGACGAAGTCACGAAAGTCTGCGGACGAAAATCTGCAGACGAAAATTTGTCCGACGAAAACCTGCTAAACGAAAAAGTTGAACTGTCATGGAATCATTGCTTATATTGCTCATTGCTCAATGGTGATTTGATGAATTGCAAAACAACTAAGTTTGACACTTACTAGGTCAGTGGGTAGCTTCCAAATAGCTTCAAGCCCGGCATATCACAACCCAGAAAATATGTGAGGTGAGATTAGAAAAGAACTTTCCAAACCACCACTGTCCACTGTTTGACAGTTTCATAATCCATAACATTGATAATGTAAAAAGCTACAGTACCAGGTCTCTTGTTCCAGTTCTGCCTCACAGCCATGACAACGATTTGGCTCTATATATGTCTACACAGTCTGGTTCGTTTTCTCTTCATGTATCTATCTTAGCCCCTTGCAGCTGGTCACTCAACCATAGATATTTATTGAAGTGCTTACAGACAAAAACCTAGTGCAACTGCAGGGTCCTTAGTGGCCCATGTGCAACATAAACCTCATGGTCCAGCTTCCAGGATTCTTGAGGTCCCTCAGCAAAATGATGGTGTAGATCCAGACCGTTCTCCTAAGATCCCATGACAAATAATAAAACTGGGACTGAAGGTCTGCATTCTGCAGGGTCTTGCAGCATACCAAAATTTTGAGGTCCTGACCCCTGGGTTTCCATTGTTTCACGGCATATGAAATGTTGAGGTCCTGGGTTTCTAAGGTCTCATGACACATGAAATGTTGATGTCCTGGGATTCCAAGGTCTCGCGGCATATGCAAATGTTGAGGTCCTGGGATTCCAAGGTCTCGCGGCATATGCAAATGTTGAGGTCCTGGGATTCCAAGGTCTCGCGACATATGCAAATGTTGAGGTCCTGGGATTCCAAGGTCTCGCGGCATATGGATGTTTTAAGGTCCTGGGTTTCCAAGATCTCGCGACAAAAATGACAATGCAAGGTCCAGGATCCTTCAAGGTCCCAGACCTTGGACTCTGCGAACCCTGGATCTCGGATCTTTTTGGGACCTTGGCACAAGTCTGCAGTGTCTTGTATCGTTGGCAAATGCGCTCTTCGCCCACCTCCCGCATGGTCTAGTGGCTAGGATACACGGCTCTCACCCGTGAGGCCCGGGTTCGATTCCCGGTGCGGGAAATTGTTATTGTTTTCTGACGATATTCCTCGAAATAGCATATTGGCAATATGCTGGTTTCGCAGCGTTACTTCACCTTTGTTACCTCCCTTGGAGGTTTCCTCGCAGGTTGCCTGGGTGGGATTACAGAACACGGAACCATGGTCAGGCATGAGGTTTGGTTGGTAGCAAGGATTTAGTGGCCACTGGCCACATGTAGTAATATGTGAGCTTCCCGCTTCTGCAGTTGGCTCCCAGTCAGGTTAAATTAAGTCTCCCTTCGCACTGAGGGAGCGTAGTTAATTTAACACACTCTGCATGCGTCGGGGAGCAGCCACCGAAGCCGCTGTCATACTTGCCTTCCGAACCCGCACTTCTCCTTTGTTGAATAGCAAATGTAACTAAATGTCAAGACCTTTGCTGACGACTCAGTTATATAGTTCATCGCAGACTTTGTAGCGAATCCAGAGCGACCCTGACAATCTCCGGAGCCGCTCTGCCTGGTGGCATTTCCACTTCAGTATCGACAGATGCTGTGTATTTCGCATTGGTTCAAGAAAATCCGTCTTCACGCACACCTTGTCTGAAAACATGCTGTTGTCCCTGAGGAGAAAGCTTGGGTGCTGTTGTCGATGCGGCCCTGAAATTGCACAGACAAGCAGCCTCAGCAGCTAACAAGGCGAAGACTTTGAGATTCGTCTGAAAATCATTCGCAAACCTGACGACTCAATCTCTCTCCGTACTGTACATACAAGACCCTGATGATATGAATAATGAATATGGAACCGGAGTATCAGGCCAATTGTCACTAGGGGATCAGGGACTTCTGGAAAGAGTGCAGAGGTGGGTTACAAAGCTTGTCGCAAGATCCGAACGATGCCGTATTCAAGACGACTTCAAGAACTGAAGCTACCATCCCTGTCATACCGACGGCTCAGAGAGACATGGACTTATGTACCAAATGCTGCGTGGCCTCGTTGAAGTGGACCAAGACTTGATTCATCTCTCTACTGAAGGACGAACTAGAAGACACGAGTACAGTTGGGCAAATCAAGAGTAAGTTTTCTTCGGAATGCTTGACACGACGTGTTAATATTACGGATGCCAGTAGTCGGACTTTCGTCCCTGTCTGAGGCTTCACAACGTTTCGGTCAGTTACTTATTCGGCCGTCGTCAGGTGTTCTTTAGCTCTCAGAAGAGCCTTGATGTTGTTGGCGTTGCACCGTACGTGCCACAATAGTCTTCCAGACAGCGTGTTGCCTCGCTAATGGATTGACTAGGACTATGACTGGGGAAACCTTAATTATATATCCGCTAGCTTCAGGAGCTTCCGAAAGGTATGACGCATGTCGCACTTCTTTAACAACATCCAAGTCCTTATAAGTGCCAAAAGGAATCTGAGGACGGCCAAAGAAACAACTAGCCGAAGCGTTGTGAAGCATGCATCCCAATTCAAGACAGAGACGAAACTTCAACCGTTCTCTGCAAGTTCTCTGCAAGACTTGGTAGCAAGTTCTCTGCCAAGACACCAATTGTTCACAGTCGGAGCCGTCAACCGCTGCAGGAACAGCCTCCCCTCTGCCGTGGCGTCATTCTCCATGTGCCATGGACTCCTTTCAAATCCATATAGATCCCCGTTGTAGCGATCGTCTGTACCTACTAGAGATGTCAATCGGATACCAACTTTTTGGTATACCGATACCAAACCGATACCAACTTGGTATTTGGTATTTCAATCATAATGTGTTTGGTATTTTATTGGTATCATAAGCCCTCACTAATGTATTAGAGGCTAAGAAATCGGTAAAAAGTTGGTATTTCCCTCAGTTTCCCAAGTTGGTTTGGTTTCGGTATTCTCCCGTGGTTTTAGTTGGTATTTGGTTTGGTATCGGTATTCCGATTTTCCGTGATTGACATCACTAGTACCTACCTTCCAGTTTTTTTTTTTATCCATAGGCCCACAACACACCAGTTGAGCTCAAGGTTACCGTAGTGATTCGGTCCTACAGGCTGACGCCTCTAAATTCCGTATACCTGTAAGGAAAAAGGAATCAGGAATGTCCAGTAAATGAGCGTAATCAGCACTGAACTGTGAACATCGTGGAAGCCTGTGACCTGTGACAGCGTTGTTAAAGTCGCTATAATCTCACAGGATCTGGAATGGTGACAGGCGATCTTGGGCTGCGAGACATTTGAGCCCGCAGACCAGAAACTACGCGCTTTCGGTGAAGCGTACGGTGACATTCCATACTAGCCATATATAGAACTCGCTGGCAGGGTTTTCCTTGACTGTTTGAGGATGGCAGGATTTGAACGGGCTTCACTACGTATGTGGATACTCCTCGATAGTATAGTGGTGAGTATCCCCGCCTGTCACGCGGGAGACCGGGGTTCGATTCCCCGTCGGGGAGCTTTTGTGACCCCTTGTGACCTGAAAAGGATTCTGACCAAGAGTTATTCCAACTGCGTTCGGACTTCATTATGTGATAACTGGCCTCTGGTGCTTATTTCTTAGAACTTTGCTCAATGTTACCACTGATTGCTCGGATCGGGTATGTGCTCTAAGCTCTTGCATATACCCATTTCTTGATCTGTGACGTTTCTTGTTTGGGCTTTGGGCTGGCTGAGGCAGTTGCCGTAATGAGTAACTTTACCAGTCACTGCGACGGCAGCGCTTCAGTCCGTATAGGCTGTACCGCAATGCGCAAAATAGCCCAACTGAGGCGCTGTTCTGTCAGATAAGCCCAACCCTAGCGTCGGATGTCCGATGACGCGTCGGCATTGGTGGCTGAGCTTTCTTACTAAACGATGCCGAGCTCTGCTATGGTGCAGAAAACGTGTTATGTTTTACTTCTTGAGTTGTTACGTTTGCAATTCCCATCTGTTCTAATGCCTGGAATGCACAGCTGTCACCCGCGAGGCCCAGGTTCGGTTCTCTGAGCGGGGATTGCATTACGTATAGTGTATGCATTACCGGCTTCTCCTGCACTTCCGGGTTTTACGCTTGTTCTTTTTGTGTCCGAGCTGGTTGCCTAGATGGGATGACAGACAAAAAAGGACTGTGGTCGTGGTTTGGGATGTTTTTGGTTTGGATTGTGAAGCCGCATGTAGTGATTCGTGAGCTCTTCACTGATAAAGTTGGCCTCGCCGTTACGTTGAATCGAGATTGCCTTCGCTCATAACATGGCGAAGCCTGTGCCTGAGCACTGGATTCGTCGGGAGGCAGCTACCGGGGCCGCTACCGCAGAACTATGTCGGACTTCCATTTTAAGGCCGCCCCACACTGGACCTCGCATGCGGGTTGCGAGTTTGCGGGTTTTGAGTTTGCGGACATAGTACTAATTCATAGAGTGATTACATCGTTCCCTTATGGTCACTCCATGAATGCAGTGGAGCCGGTACACCTTCAGAAAATTACATATTGTCGAAATACCAGCACAACGAAACAAAATTAGACTCCAACGAAAAACTCGCAGACCTTGCAGAACCCGCAGACCTCGCAGCGAGGAAAATCGAAAGTTGACTCAAAACCAACTTTTGGGATGCGACGCAAGGTATCTCGCAAGCTAAAAACATGCAGACTCGCTTGTTAGATGGTAGTGTGGGTCATTCAGCATAGATTGTGCTATTTAATTTTGAAGAAACCCGAAAACCCAAAAACCCGCAACCCGCATGCGAGGTCCAGTGTGGGGCGGCCTTTAGGGTTCACATGACCAGTAGATGGAAGGCGGTTTCCCATTAGCTCTGGGTATCATGGGACTTGGAGGACGTGACCTGTGTGACAGCAAGCTCCCTTGTTGACAGCCCTTGAGCCCACGCTGCAGCCCCGCCTGTTTCACCGTTCGAAAGGGGAGCTGCTGATCTTGTGCTGGTGGACTCTTTTGATGACGAACAAAGTCTTACGCGTAGTTGATGTGTGCGTGTGCTTAGTTGGGACTCCGGCGCAAATTGTCAATCCGTCTACTCAAACCCTCGAGACAAGCTTGAATAACATTTGAAGCCTCGCCTTAGTAGCTCTTAGAAGAACATTTGAACTTCCTTGGTCTTCGCGCTTTCTTCAAAACGGTATTTTGACTAACAACTCAGAACCGGTCCTTTTCGTCCTTCCCCAAGACAGGACGTCAGATGCATGCACGGTACTATACTTCGCGTGTCGGTTAGCACAATGGGCATGTGACGTATGCGATGTTATCTAGCTGAAGCAGGCGGCAGTGCTGGCTTTGCACGTACAACATGTTCAGTGTTTTTGTTCCTACTCCTCGATAGTATAGTGGTGAGTATCCCCGCCTGTCACGCGGGAGACCGGGGTTCGATTCCCCGTCGGGGAGCTTTTGGGACCTCGGCTGCACGTAAATGCATTTCTGACGACGTTTTGCTTATTTGCTTATTTGGGATGAGGACTGAGGGTGCCTTTCTTCTGCCTCCATTTGAATGGAAGCTTTGCTCTTTTGCGCTCATGGTTGATTCGATTTGGAATGCAAAGCCCACAGATAACTTTTTGAGTTTGTATTGCCTTGCCTTGCATTTGGTGATGTCCATCAAGTTCCTTGGTGCCACTCCCTCGGCGAACACGTTCATTGACATTGGCGGGGGATATTTTGTCCGATCTGTCTACGAAAAGAGATTCGAACCGGACCGGTTCATCAGCTAGAGAAGGACGCTGTCTTCAGAATGTTGACTATGTGGTTTGGATGATTGTGGCAGTGACCACTTCGTTATGCAAATTATGGAGTCCCGAAGACCTCTGGTAAAGAAAGCTTACTGTGTCTTCAGGCTAGAGGTGAAAGCAAACGTTTGCTGTAAGATGCTGGCCAAGAGGAGGTTATGGAACATGGGCTATCACTTTCTCCCAGATTGACGGTGGTAATCAGCTCCCGCATGGTCTAGTGGCTAGGATACACGGCTCTCACCCGTGAGGCCCGGGTTCGATTCCCGGTGCGGGAAAGTGTTATGAAAGAATGAAAGTGTATGGCGCATATTGTTCATGGTTCTGCAGTCTTGATGAGTTTTTTACTCCTTTTTGAGGTCCCTCGCTTGCTGTCTTCCCGGGATTACTGAAGATGGAAGCGCGGTCAAGCGTGAGGTAGGGTTGGTAGCATGGATTTAGTGGACACATGTAGTGAACTGTGAGCTTCCCGCTGCTATCTGAGCTTCGGTTTTCTTGTCTCGATAAACTCAGACTCATTCCTTGTCCTTACCTGACGGAAGCGTCACCACATACGTTGGAGGCAGCTGCAACGCCACACTGGTCTTCCGGACCCAGAGTCCTTTCCGATAGATGGAAGGTGGTTCGTCACCAGCGCAGACACCGTGGGAGGACGTGAACTTTATGGCTGTGCGATCCCTTGTTCGATCCAGTCATCGCTGCAATGACGAGTCTTACGGGCTGAATGGGTAGCTGACACCATTGCGTAATGTGCAGGGTCATCTACTTGTACTTTGCCAAAGCCTTTGATTCCGTTCCACACCGATGTTTGGTCCACAAGCTCTACGTGTACGGTGTCGCCTCCCGTGCACCGAACGACTTCGTCGACGGGGACTGCCAATTGCCATCCTTGTGTAGGTGCGGAGAACATAGGAGATGCAGAGGCGACATGGTGACTGGACTGCATATCGGTTGTTCCACGTTAGTTTGGCAATGTCACCGGATGTCTGCTCGACACCAAGCGACTAAGGTAGTACCAGAGATCGCAGGTGGCTCGGGTCAAGAAGGCCACGAAGCTCGTGTCCAGAAACACATTCAGCATACAAGTTATAAATGACTGGAACTCGCTTCCGAATGCAGTGGTATCTGATCGGTCCGTTAACTAGTTCAAGGCGCAACTGGGCAAACAATGGGGACGACTCTATGTTCGCGATCCACAATCTACAAAAGCCTTCCATATATGGAGCTTGTCGGTGTTTTCCTTCATTGTGTGAAGTTTGGTGGATTTGTACATGCTTCACTAGGCACTGTTTTCACTCTTCGATAGTATAGTGGTGAGTATCCCCGCCTGTCACGCGGGAGACCGGGGTTCGATTCCCCGTCGGGGAGGTTTTGTGACGTCATTTAAAGCTAAACTTTGTGAATCATTGATCGATGAACATTTTACAGCATCTGCACTGATGGCTGGAGACTTGCAATACAAATCCTGCCGGTAACACTTTCGACATCCTTAATCCCTTGCGTGGTTTTCCTGAAAACAGACTCACGAGTGACGACAACTGATGTCGAGAGAAGAGTCACCACTCACCAACATCGGGACTGGTGTGACAGCAACAACATGGTGCCGGTGTAGTTAGGCTGTACCGCAAGACACAAAATAGCCCAACTATGGCGCTGTGCTGCCATATTAGCCCAACCTTGTCCGGTGACTTGAGGTTTTTGTCCGGTGTGCTCTGTCGCTAACCGGTGTACGAGCTCTGCTCGACTGTGTCAAAACGTATTTCTAAAACCCTATTTTCTCTGACTCCTGTTGCCGAGTTGGTTTTTCGTCTCCCGCAGACTACTGGCTAGTATGCATACATGCATGACTCTCACCCGTTAGGTCCGTGTTCGAGTACCGGTGCGATTAATTTTTGTGACTGATTGATAAATAGTTCTCAATGTGCGGGCTGCTCGAAGTCACGTCAGTTTTTCCAGTTTACCCCACTTGGAGTTGTCCTCGCCGATTGCGTGTGTGGGATTACAGTCAAAAAGATGTAAGCGAGGTCAGAGATGAGGTTTGGCTGCTCATAAACTTACCTGATGGAGCGTAGCTAAGGCCTAAGCGTCACTGCGTGCGTAGGGAAACAGCCACCGAGGCCGGTACCACACTGGCATTCCGGACCCGGACCCGGACTTCTGAATGTCCAGTGTCCATGCCCAGCAGATGAAGGGCGGTTCGCCATCAGCGCGGGACGTCATAGGGGGACGTGAGCTGTGTGGCGACATGCTCACTTGTTCGAGCCGTCGCCACAACAACTCTCACATGATCTGGAAGGGAGCTGGTGATCTTGTCCATGGGTTGAGCTTTCAAATTCCTGGCGACCATGCGTAGTTAATGGACTTTGAAATATAGCTGCTTCGTTTAGATTTGAGTCTGGCTCCCAGGCCATGTGTTACGAATTTTGCCATTAGGCCTTCCATATATGCAGCTTGCTGCGAGGCTTTCCTTGACTAGTTTAGAACGGTGAATGCAAGTAGGCTTCACTGGCAAGGCATAGGCTTCTCGTTCTTGATTCCTCGATAGTACAGCAGTGTCGATTGAGTATCCGCGGTTGTTACGCGGGAGACCGGGATTCGATTCCCCGTCGATGAGCTTTTGTGACGTGCAACCGAAACTCATGCCTGTGGCAATCACTCAGGTCTCAGGGCAGTCAGTCACCATAAACGGAAGCCTTCGGCGGCGACAGCGAAGCGCCGTTCCAGTTAGGCTGTCTTGCAATGCTCAAAATAGCCTAACTTTGGCGCTGTTTGATTGATTGATTGATTGATTCATATTTTATTTATAGAAGCATTTTCACAGTCATACATTTACACGGATTGGTGCAGAAGCGACAAGCGCTTATCTCTAAGCACCTCTCCCAGTTCCCTACAAGGTAGGAGGCACGACCACCGCCCCCGACCGCCCAACCAGCAGACCAGAAGCAGAGCCGCCCGTCGCCAGTCCGCCTATTTTATGCTTAGAGAAATTACTTCCAAAAGTGTGCTTTTTATATGAACCTACCAGTGCCAATGATATAATTTTGAATAGCCCTGACCAGTTCCCCGCCGCCGCCGCCGCCAATACCTTGACCCTCTAGGAGAATTTCGAGTTGTCTTCTAAAAGAAAAAGCGTCAAAGTCGTGGAATACAGTGGAGACAGAGTTAAAAAGAAGCGTCCGTTCGTCAGCGTAAAGAGGGCAGTGCAGCATAAAGTGACGTGAGTCCTCCCAAGGATGACCGCACTGACAGGCCGCATCTTGGGTGTCCTTAGATAAAACTGTGAAGAGGTGTGCTTTTAGGGTGGACATGTGCAAACGAAGTCTAGTGTGGAGAGTGTTGCCTAGCTTGGATCCTGAGGAGAAGAAAGGGTTGGGCTGGGGACAGAAGTGCTGTCTTACTTCATTGGAAAACTTAGAGCGTGATCGGATCTGACGGATATGTTCGGGGAGGGAATTCCAGGATCTGGTAGTTTCAGGGATGAAGGATCGCTGGAAACAGGATAGGCGGTTTTTCGGGAGCGTGAGCAGTGATGAGGTGCGGAGGTTGCGTTGAGTCGAGTCCTGGCGCGTCGGCGTGATTAGGTCTGTTACATAGGCAGGAGTTGATGGCGGTGGATGGCGGAGTTGATGGAAAAATGTCAGTCTGTGAGTCAGTCGTCTTGTCGTCAGTGTTTCCCATCCCAGGTCCTTATGCAACTTGTCAGTTGGAGATCTGTAAAGGGCACCAGTCACTAGTCTCGCCGCTCTGTTCTGTAGTTTTTGGAGTCTGAAGATGTCTGAAGTCGTCAGGTGTCCGTCGTACACTATGTCGCAGTAGTCGAAAAGTGGTCGAATGTAAGTAAAATAAATGTCATTCAATACTTGTCTTGGCAAGTATTTAGCGACAGGATAGATAGGGCTAAGTGCTCTATTTACTTTAGTTACAACTTTGTTCACATGTTCGTGGAAGCGTAAGTCAGTCGAGAACGTCAGTCCTAGATGTGTGTGGCTAGATGAAGTTGGGATCCGTTCACCTCCAAAAGTCAGCTGTAGTGTCTGTGTGTCTTGTCTTGTGGTGAATGTCTGCTGCTGTGTCTTCTGTGGGCTAAAATGAATTCCCCATTTATCGCCGAACTGTTTGATGACATCGAGGTCGCGCTGGAGAGACTGCTGGTGTTCGAGTGAATTTCGCGGGTGAGAGGAATAAAGAGAGGTGTCGTCAGCAAAGAATAAAATTTGGTTTTCAGTTAAATTAGATAGATCATTAAGGTAAATAAGGGCTAAAAGGGGTCCGAGGACCGACCCCTGGGGGCAGCCAGCCTTAATCTTCTGCCAGTCAGAGAATGTGTTTCCTATTCGCACTCTTTGTGTTCGATCAGTAAGATAAGATTTTAACCACTCCAAAATGGCTCCAGAAATGCCACACTGCGCTCTGCACTTGTATAAAAGACCCTCATGCCAGATTCTGTCAAAATATTTCGAAATGTCAAGGTACACGGCAGTAAAATCTTCGTTGTTGTCCAGTGATAAAAATAATTTGTGTGAGAGATAAATCAACTGCATTTGGGTACTATGGCCTGGCCGGTAGCCACTTTGCTTATCGGAAAGGATGTCATTTTCCGATAGATGTTTGTATATCTCCTTAAAAACTAGTTTTTCAAGAATTTTGGAAGTGCATGATAAAAGACTAATTGGGCGATAGTTGGTGGGTTCTGAGTTTGAACCTTTATTTTTGAAAATGGCAGAAACGTTGGCCTGTTTCCAGATTGTAGGGAAGTACCCTGAGCTGAGGGATTTATGAAAAAGTTTCGTCAGAGGTTCATAAATAAGTACAGCACAGAGCTTTAAAAGTTTACTTGGAATTTTATCAGGCCCTGTAGATTTGTTTGCATCCAAGGAATTTAAAGCTCTTAAAACATCTGGAGCTGACACCTGAATATGATTGAGGATTGGGATACCAGTGAGGTTGGGTGAGATCTGTGGGGTAGTTAGGTTTGATGTGTCAAGATGAGTTTGTTGTGCAAAATAAAAATTAAGTGTGTTTGCCTTTTCCAAATCATTTGTTGTTAGTGTTCCCTCTGTTCCCATAAGGGGTGGAATGGTTTGTTGTTTGCTGGTCCCAGTCATATTTTTCAAAATTTGGTGATATTTATGGGGGTCTTTTTTGTTAAGAAGAAGTTTGTTGACTTGCTTCTGCATGTGTTCAGATTTTAGTCGTCTGTTTAAGGCTGTTGTGTGATTTCTCTGAATACGCCACTTCAACCAGTCATTGTCTGATTGAGTGGCCTGTGCTGTCCTAAAAAGCCTATCCCTCTTGCGTGTCTCTCTTTTCAACCCTGATGTTATCCACGGCTTATCCTGGCTTTTGACTTTTACTTTTTTGCATGGTATGGAAGCTCTGGCAGCTGAAAGGAGGACATCTGTAAAATTTGCTGTTGCTTGGTCTACATCTCCATCAAGAACACTATTCCAGTCTGTTTCTAAAAGCATTGAGCAGAGTTTGTCAGAGTCAAGTCGGCTGTAGTCCCAAAACTCCCTGTCATAGTTGTAGTCAGTAGGCTGGGTAAAATTCAGGGAAATGAATATAGGGAAATGGTCTATGCTTGAAAAGGGAGGCAGAGTGCCACTACTGGTTATGAGGGTGGGATCAGAAACAATGACCAAGTCCCTTAACCCTCGCCCGCACATGGGGGGGTGGTTGCCACCCCCCCCCCCCCAGGCAGTCTTTCTGCTCTGCACTCAACATTTTTTGAGCTAGAAGGCTGATTTTTCGTATAGCTGCTTGTCTATCCTTTCTTGATGTCCACTGAAAATTTCAAGTTTCTGTAACTTTCGGTTTCGGAGATATGACCTTGTTTTTCAGGTCATGTCATGACCCAAATGGCCAATTCTCAACATCTTGCGTTTGCCATGGGCCTTGTGAGCTTTTGACACCCTGATTTCGGCCTTTTTTGCCAGTCTTATCTCCCACCTATCATGGAACATGTTGTTCGACGATGTACAGGGGTCAAGGTCAGGGTCAAGGTCAACCTAGGTCATCTAGAATAATTGCGTTTTAGGCAAGCTGAATTTACTTTTTGTGAAGTTTTTTGACTGCATTTTTGGTAAAGCTTCTCAGATCATGATTTCATGTGATATGGACCCAAAAACAATCGGTGCACACATCAGTATACACACAGACACACACAGACATACAAACACATATAATTGACATTGACCTAACTTGACCTGAAATGACCTCAGCAGCAAAATTATGGTCGGATAGTGTGACAAAGAGGTTCTAGCTGGCTTGGCACCAGAAAACAGCAACGTCATCGGTATTTGATAAGCAACGCACTTGATATCCAACGGTGACCCAAAACAGCAACATTTTTTAGTTTGACCTGACCTGGAAGGTCAACGACTGACCTGAGAAGGTAAAACTGGGTATCATTAGATTCGTCTCTTCCCAAAGAATCTTTTTGGTCTTTACTGCTAAGCTCTATCTCCAACAGGAACGAAATGGCGCGGGGGGGTGGCAACCACCCCCCCCCCCCCATGTGCGTTCTAGGATGGGAAAATGGCATGTGCGGGCGAGGGTTAAGTTTGCCACTCCAGTTCCTTGGTCTGCACGTGTTGGCTCTGTAATCAGCTGAGTCAACTGGAGAGACATCAATTCCTCTTCAAAACGTTTTTCAAATCCTGTTACGGGACTGTGATTTGAGTACATTGGTAAAAGGTAAGTGTTTCCAAGATTAAAATCTCCCATGATTATAATCTGGGAGTGTGGGAGAGACTTTGCCTGAGCAAACCCCTCATTGAATGCGTCCAAGAAATCTAAAAACTGGTCAGCTAAGATATGAGGTGGCACATATGCACAACACACAAGTATGGTGTGATTTTTGATGCTGAGTTTACACCAGATTAGTTCAAAATCACCAACCTCAAGATCAGATAGTCTTTTAGTAGGAATGCTGTCCTTAACGTAAATAGCCACTCCACCTCCGTGCCTGTTACGGTGTTTAACAAAAGGTGAGTGAAAATGGTCAAGGGCATAAAGGGAAGGGTGAACATTGGCATCTAACTTAGTTTCAGTGGCACATAGCACATCAATGTTATGAGTCAATGTATGTTGAGAGAGCTCGTCTAGTCGGCAGTCAGAAGTGATAGAATTAACATTAACATGGGAGAAGTTGAGGAGTGAGGGAGGACATGTCAGCGGCGACAGCAGGGAGCCGGGGCAGGGACCAGAATTTTCATCACCTGCTATTCTGATATTCCCCATGGAAGAATTTACTGTACCTAGCCCAGGTGACTGGCGACCGACAGACACAGCCACAAGCAAGCGGGCTGTTATGCGAAATAAGCCCAAAGTGACCGAGGGCCTTTCGCCATTGACTGTTGGCGTAGATACCAAGCTGCACTGAATCCGGGAAAGAAATATACAATTTTATACAGTTTTGCAATAATGATATCCCACGGTGAACACATTTATTATCTTTGGCGGCTGACATTATGTCCGGTCTGTGTACGAATCGGACCGGCTCATCAGCTAGAGAAGGACGCTTTTTTTAGAATGGTGACTACAGTCACCTTTCTAAAAAGTGTGGTCATAGGCGGCGGAACGGGGAGGGCACCGGGGCACCGTGCCCCCTTTGATTTTGGCATTTTAACATTAGCCATATGGGCTTTGCATGGAAAGAATGGGACCAAAAGTTGGCGGTGCCCCCCCCCCCCCTTAATTGAAGGTGCTCCGCCGCTACTGAGTGTGGTAGTGTCTTCACATCTTTATCCGAATTGTGGAGTCCAGAAGACCTCTGTTGAAGAAGTGATTGTAGTAGTGACCACATCTTTATCCGAATTGCGGGGTCCTGAAGACCTCTGTTCAAGAGGTCGAGCTACGTTTTTAGGCTAGAGGTGAAAGCAAACGTTTGCCGTAAGATAGAGGCCAAGAGGAGATTATGGAGCATGGGCTACTTTTCTCTCTCGGATCGACTCGGTAGCAGACTTGTAAACGACTCTGAGTTGATTCGTGAATCGACTCAGAATCAAACCGTTTTTCGATGAGTCATGAGTTGATTCGAATCACTTCATCGAGGAACTTGATGAGTCATGAGTTGATTCGAATCAATTAAATTTAACATCATGAGTCATTTAATGAATCGATTCAAATTTTCAGACTCAAACAACGAATCGACTCAAAAAAAATTTGAGTCGTTTACAAGTCACCATCAACACCCTAATAATCAATGCTAGATCACCCCCTCAGCTTTAGCCATCACTTAACTCCATATTTCAGACTTACAAGAGCCTCAGAGGCTCAGGCACAGGCGCCTAATGAGCCAAAAGCATTTGGCAGTTGGTACCTAGGTACTAGAGGTGGCAAAACTGGAAAATTTTGGGACCTGGACCCGGACCCAGTCTGACTGGCACATTTCCAGAACCGGTCAGACCCGGTCTAGGTCAGCATTGGAACCAGATGGACCCGTTCCCGAAATTCATTTGGAAAATTGTGTACTGTGCAAGAAGAAAATATTTTCTTTCCAATTGAGCAACCTTGTGTTGCAAAGTAAAACACTCATGCCATGGTCATCTCACTTCGATTCACAGTTTGTATTTTAGAACCAGATTCAGGTCATATTTAATAATATAAGGCGTAAGAAGAACAATGAGTTTCATGCTCACCTAAGCCCCTTTTACTACAGCTGCTAAAAATGATGTGAACTGGGGATCCATGGAGCAGTGACTTCATCAGTCAGAACCTAACATCAAACATGGAACAAGATAAATATACTGATACCTTTGCTAATATTCTTGGTAAAAGATATTCGTTTTTAGAATGGAATACATAAGTCCTTCAAATATCAACTATACAACGTCCCAAACCAGAAAATCAAAATCAAAATAGAGAAACAAAACAGACTGTAAGGTCCGCCAGAAATGTCGACACCAATAGCAAGACAAAGCGTTAAAACACTGCAAAATTTTGTTGGCGTTAAAGTACTGCAAAATCGAAATGGCATCAAAGTACCGCAAGGTTGCGATCATGACTTAGTGCCAATTCATTAACGTAGAAAACAAACTACAATTTGTTGTTAGTACTTAGATATAGAATAAAAACCAAAGTTTCTGGGACTGACCTGATTTTGATCTTAGCGTCTTTGAGCTGGGATCCATGAGCAGAGTAATTGCGTATTACAAACGTATCACTATGATGAACAGGTAGGAAAATCCGTTCCTGATGCACATTTACTCGTCAATGCATTCGGGGTCTTTGTATCAATGTCATTAGGCGTTTAGTATGTGCTAGAGTGGAGACTTTGTCCTCTTCCCGATCGTGTTCCAAAATTGTTACCTTTATGCAGTAGATTAGCGTGCGTAAGGCTTAGCATATATGACGCTCAAATGCGCCGTTTTCATATCAACACGGAATCATTGGCCTTGGAGAATGGCATTGGTATATGAACACACATTAAAGCAAATTCAAAAACGACCTTTCCGAAATCACACCTCGGTCAGACTGAGGGACACGATTCGCGCGCCGTCACAGCCCCGTGCACAGAGCACCATCCCAAGCTACCGCAGTCGCTTACACAATTCGCTCGTAGAACAGCATGTAAGCTTGCGCCTTGAGCACCTTGTCCAGAGTCACCTCTGTGACGTGCGTGTCACTCACGTAAAACCACCGCCCGGCCTCCGGCTGCGGCTCCGGCTCCGTCTCGGGCTCCGGGGCGGGCTGTTTTTGGTATTTTTGGCATTGGTATTGACTCAGTTATTTGCCAGCTGTTGCCGTATGATGGCGCTAGTAGAGCGCTAGTGTTATACGCTCTGCTAGCGCCACCATGCGGCGCCAGTTGGCTAAAAATCTGTTCAATATCACGGGCCACGGCTTCTGGAGAATGCCTTAGATTCATTTCATACAGATAGAAATAATTTCAAAGCTGATTGAGTTATGAAATGCATTTAAATATCAAACCAAGGCCATGGGTATCAGACATGAACTGCGATTTCCGGTGGGCACAGTGACTTTGGTAATTGGTATGTCAATGTCTTTGAAAAGGCAGGTAAGATTTGCAACTGGTCAGCCTTGCTTCAATTGGATTTGTGTCCATTATAAATGGATTTCAGTCATACTTACCTCATATGTTATTGGTATTTGATTTCTACAGCCCAAAATATTGTTGGGTGTGTACAGCAAACTGAATGGAAGTGATGTGTACCTACAAACATTTGAAGTATTTTCTGGACTGCTTGCAGTTAGAACTTGTTTGCTTTGTTGTAGGTGACAAGATAAGAAATTGAAGCAAGACTGACCAGTGACCAGTATGCTACAGAATAGGTAGCCCAATCTGCAGGAATATTAGAATTCAAATGTGGAATTGGAAACTGCATCAACCATGTTTGCCAAAGTAGGTACCTATGTACCTAGTCCTACTAGGTAGCTGCTTGAATCTTTGGTCAAGGCTACTATGCTGCTTAATACAATTGTGGTATGCGGCATATTCATTTTATCATAGCTTTGAGTCAAAAAATCAACAAATGCCTATAGTGAGTCATGGGTTGAATGAAATAAGTTCAATAAAAATGTCGTGTGAGTCATGAGTTGATTTGAATCGATTCATCAAAATGTGTGAGTCATGAGTTGATTCGAATCATTCCGTTGGCTAGTTGCTCGAGTCATGAGTTGATTCGAATCATTTTATCGAGGAACTTGATGAGTCATGAGTTGATTCGAATCAATTAAATTTAACATCATGAGTCGTTTGATGAATCGATTCAAATTTCCAGACTCAAACAAAGAATCGACTCAAAAAAAATTTGAGTCGTTTTCAAGTCTGCTCGGTAGATGGTCGACTCCCGCATGGTCTAGTGGCTAGGATACACGGCTCTCACCCGTGAGGCCCGGGTTCGATTCCCGGTGCGGGAAATTGTTATGATTCAGTGACAGCCAATTGCCCATATTCACGGTTCCGCGGTCAGGAGCAGCTTTTTACTCCTGTTTTAGGTGTCCTAGCCGGTTGTCTGGGTGGGATTACCGAAGATGCAAGCGTGGTCAGGCATGATGTTTGGTTGGTAGCAAGGATTTAGTGGACGCATGTAGTGAATGGTGAGTTTCCCACTGGTGCAGTTGGTCCCCCTGTCTCGATAAAATCAGACTCCCTTCTCCCCTGACGGAGCGTTGGCAAGCTTCGCTGCATACGTTGGAGGCAGCTGCCACACTGGTCTCCCGGACCCGTATTCCTGTCAAATAGATGGAAGGTGGTTCGTCACCAGCGCAGACATCAGTTGGTGACATACCAGGGAAATAAGCTAAAATTAGAGCGCTCTATTTATTGCTCCTGCCCCATGTTGAAGAGATACCCCTAAAAGCGTGATCTTTTATCGGCTCTTACGCAGCAAGGCAGTACTTCTCAGACCGGTGGATGATATCAATAGAAAGAGAATGCGTCAAAGATAAACATGAATTAATTAAAATAACATTAAAATGTTAATTAAGCGTGGAAATTAGTCCCAAACATAAGCTAATTATTGCTCCTACCTCGGCGAAGGCGCTCCCCGCGGTCAGCGGAGAAGCTAAAATAAAAGCCACCGTCCTCCTCCGTAAGTCAATTTTAGAGCGGCCGAGTGGGCCGATGCGGGACCACCAAACTGAGATAAGACGTGGCTAGCAATTGCAAACCGCCATAGAAATCAATATCTTAAGACGTACAATATAGGATTACTCTGAAGCTGGAGTGAAAGCCTGAGTATGATAGCTCAATATATGAATCTCAATAGATGAAGCCATTTCTATGATGTTGACATTTGACATAACCCTTCCTCTCCTCACCAAGTGCATTGGCAGAACTGCCGGCATAGTTTTTGAGCACGAGTGTACCTAATTCGCCATCGGACCGCAATGCATGTTGCTAGGCTGCTGCAATTACAACGAACATACGAATACTGCCTTCATTTGTAGACGTTTGTTTTAATTTGACGTACAAGGGGGCATACCTGTCGACAACTTGAGTTTCTCCGAATTTCAAAAACTCCCAGAATTTCAATTCCTTATGCACTGTTGTAGGTACAGCTATGTTCACAAGTTTTCGTTTCCTCATGTTCTAAAAAGGATGATATTTGTCGATTTCGTGTGTCGCTGATAGGAGGGTGCGTTTTATAATTAGGCCCAGCGCTTTCTGCATCCGCGAGTACCTTCAAAAGGGAACAACAGTTTCCATTTATTACACTATGGGACATGTGACAAAATGACCACTGGAACACGCATGAAACGGAGCTCATATTCCAAAAAATGTCTACAATCACTTCTTTTTTGACACTATTAGCAAATACCGTCTCAAGTTAGGTGGTTGACAGACAGTCAATGGAGATCTGGGGAGACTGAGTGATGCCAATTCACCACGTAACTGATAATGAGGGCCGAGGGGAGAGAAACATGCAACATGCGCAACTGACAACTTGACAAGTGACAAAACACTACCACTATTGCGCAGTGCACAACAAATTACAGCAGCCAGCCCAAAAATGCTTTCGGTGGCTAATTGCAAAACAAGTCACTAATAAATGTCATAGTTGCAGCTGAACACTGCACAATGATCACACTGTTCATGCATTGAGTGAGATGCCACAGGTGGCTTGAATCACACTTTAGTACAACTGCAAATCTGAAGTGTTGTCATGAGGTTCATGCCTCCATGATCACAGCACTTTGGTTGTGGTTGGCATAACACTTGAAGTCTGCAGAGTTCCACATGAACTGCAGACACCTCATCTGGTGGTCTTCATGTTGCTCAACTTCTTCAGGAGGCAAATGTCGACCACCCAGCGGAAGCATGGTCCTGCAGAAAAGAAAGGTGATGCATAAGGTACAAACATTATCTGCTGAAACAGCCCCTTCTGTTGGCTGTTATTAAACTTTTAACATGACATAACAACATGTATTCCATGTAGGTATATTACATTTGTTGAAGTAAAATACTGCCGGCTATTTCAAAACCAGAAAATGAAATTATATTAAGGCATAATTCACATGCTCAGCTATCAGTATTAAATAATAAATTAATTCAAAATTTGGCATATTCTATAAAACGCATTCATAGAATATTCTACTTTACATCACAAGGACTCACAGTCTTTGTTGGGTGTTTGATTGACGCATTAACTAAGTTTGTCTTAGGTTTTATTATTGCAAAAAATTCATATTGCATTTATTGTATCAAAATACTGTCAGCAATAACAAAACAAGAACATCAAATGTCAATGAGCAAGCCGCCTTTCCTAAAAATGGGTTACTTTGAAAAAAAATTAATTTCTTTTAAGGAAAAGGCGAAATGATTATCAGGTAATTATCAGAAAACCACTCAACCAGCAAGTGGCTGGGTGGTTTCATAGCAAACATCAAGCCAAAACATATGTTTACATTTATCTAACCAGTATAACGCCTTATGGGGCGACTAACGGAGCGAGCGAGAGGGTGGGCCTTGCACGTGCGAAATTTCGAGGGGGTACCTCCAACTGACTTGTGCACGGCACCCTACTAACCGGTCTCTAGCGATGTGTCAAATTTGAACACAATCGGCCCAGCCGTTCTCGAGATCTGGAAGCGGCACCCTGCACGTGCGCACGTGCAAAATGGGTCCCAACTGACTTGTGCACGGCACCCTACTAACTGGTCCCTAACCGTGTACCAAATTTGAGCGCCATCGGTCCAGCCGTTCTCGAGATCTGGAAACGACCCCTGCACGTGCGCACGTGCAGCAGCACCCCAACCTTAACGCATGCAGATGAATTATCTGATGGAGACCTAACTGTGTACCGAGTTTCAATTCAATCGGCCCAACCGTTGTGCCGTTATTGAGGTTGCAATTTTGCAATTTTTGCAATGTCCAACTTTACCACGCGCCACGTGCGGTGGTTGGCAAGAACGCATGGTGGCCATCACACCACATAACTTTTACGTCCAAGTGACATTCAGTAAAGAAGACCGCTTGTCAATCGGATGTTCCGTTCCTAAGATATTAGCTTTTGAAGAGCGTCCCCACGGCCGGCCGGCCGGCCGCTCATACTCAGAAATTTCCGTTAATCTAAGGAAAGACTCCGCTCGCTTCGCTCGCTCCGTAACAATTGAGCCATTTGACTACTACAAGGATATGTGAGCAAAATAAGAAACCAATTATCCAATTTTGACTTCCTTGCAAAGTTTATGCCTTATTTTATGAAAATATGTCACTAGAATATGATACTTATCATCGAATATTATTTAATTTACGATTTATTTCGATCGAAACGCACATGCAGTCCCGCGCCACTTTCGTCGACGATGAATATGATCGTGTTTCATGAAGAGATAAGGGGTTTCAATGGTCTTTCAAAGCAATAATTTGATGCAAAAATTGGTAGGAAATAATATAAAGCTGGTTCCAATGGCCATCAACCATTTAAAACACTGAAAATACTCACCAGTATAGCGCCTTTTGGGGCGACTAACGGAGCGAGCGAGGGGGTGAGTCTTGCACGTGCGAAATTTCGAGGGGGTGCCTCCAACTGACTTGTGCACGGCACCCTACTGACCGGTTTCTAGCGATGTGCCAAATTTGAGCACAATCGGCCGAGCCGTGTTCGAGATCTGGGAGCGGCACCCTGCACGTGCGCACGTGCAAAATGGGTCCCAACTGACTTGTGCACGGCACCCTACTAACTGGTCCCTAACCGTGTACCAAATTTGAGCGCCATCGGTCCAGCCGTTCTCGAGATCTGGAAACGACCCCTGCACGTGCGCACGTGCAGCAGCACCCCAACTCTGGCACATGTATATGCAGTGCCTAGTGGGTGCCTACCTACATGCCAACTTTCAGCGCAATCGGCCAAGTAGTTACCGAGATATTGCAACAATTACAAAACTGACACCTCTTCGTTTTGCACGTGGCACGTGCATAAGGGGTCACCCACATGCATCGGGAATAGTCCAATACTTGGTAGAAGGAATGAAGCTACCCTACAAAAATTACCGCGTGTAAATCGGTCAAGTGGTTGCTGAGATATACAGGGTGGAAAGTAATTACGCGAACATGTATTTTCTTACAATTTTGACCGTCAGTGGAGCATTTTTATGAGTACGGGCTGTCATGGAACATAATTGGTCGTGTTTGTTGTCGCCTCATCTACCAAAAGTGACCTAACTTTGAACAATGACCTGGAAGGTCTTAAACACCACTAGACTTAAAATGGTGCAGACACCATACGCTGCACAAGACCGAAATGGGCAAAGAGCTCAATTTGGAGCTCCCAGGGAAAGCGTTTATGATTATTTTCGCTGGACTGGCGGAGAAGGGATTCGTAGCGGTCTCAGCACCAGCATTGCACAATTATACGTTTTTTTTTTAAACATAATAACACTTGAGAGGGCTTAAAAAGCAAAGCCGTCCGCGGCAGCAACCCCTCGGCGAATTCTGTCGCCGGGCGGGTGGTCACCATGTCGGCGACAAAACGACGCCAGTCGACCCGAAAACTGGCAAAATAGCTTACTCTGGCCGGGTACCCGATCTAGGATATCACGATTAGCACATTAATACGCAAAAATTCGAAAATTAAGTCATACAAACCCTCGGGATGACCAAAATTCACGAATTAACAGCAGAATTGTTAATTGAAGCTTTTCAAAGACAATCAAAGATGGACAGAGGAGGACAGGCAGCTGGATTTGTGGTTGGGTGAGACATCTGTGAAACTGTTTCATCCGTCAAACCTGCAGAACAACTGCTCTGAGGGCTGCTGTTGCGTCCTATGTCCCGTCCGTCCCAACCTTCAAACATCCGGCAAAGGAACACATCAGTGGGTCACGAGCCCCCGGGTGGTGTCAGAATTGCGTGTAGCGCTAAAAAAGGTCACTAAAAATAAAGTATTCAACCGGTGGAACATCCTCCAAGACGAGTGTCTCTGTCTAATCCACCGTGCAACGAAAGGGGCAAAATGATTGAGCGCACTTTTGTGCCCGACGCAAAGAAACTGCTCTTCGTGCTTGGTGAAATCCTTATTTCACGGCCAACAAAACGCAATGCTGGTGCTGTGAGAACCTGTTTTTCTTCAGGACATACAAAAGCTGATCTGGGAAACGCCTGGGCCTCAATTCGATTAAAAATCTCCAGATGACTCCTCAGGAGACCGTCTAAAAGCTGCAAGGAGCCACCTATACCGATTTCCTCACTGGACAGCTCCATAAGGTGTGGGCTGAGCTTTGGCCAACAGATCTTCACATGCTGATGTAAATCATGCCGGAACGCCTATGTCAATGCATCGCAACTAGATAAGGATAAAGTAAAACATATATTGTTTATGTCACCGCCGTTTTTTCATTACTAGAAGACGAAAAAGTATGTTCGCGTAATTACTTTCCACCCTGTAAGCCTCGCAAAAGCGTCCGCACGGCCGGCCGGCCGGCCGGCCGGCCGCTCATACTCAGAAATTTCCGTTAATCTAAGGAAAGACTACGCTCGCTTCGCTCGCTCCGTAACAACTCCGTCCCGACGACCACACAGCACCGCGCACGCCACACTACTGGCACAATACCAAAACTGCTGTCACAGCAGAAATGTTTTTTCTTCTCGATCGCAATTGTGAAATTATTTATTAAACAGAAGATGATCTTTCCGAAAAACCGACTGATTTCATACACAGATGCATGTAAAATAAAAAATCCCGGTAAGTTTATTTGTATTGTTTTGTCGATTTTGACATGCTCCTAGTTCGCAGCCATATTTCGATATGTTCTACAGGGAGTTCAGAATTATTTCAGGACCAATCTTTTCCTCGTTCATTTTCCCGTCGATCATGAATTTTTTAGAGCGGAACAATTAGTTTCCAGGCGGTCCGAGCGGTTTTCGTGAGAAGGGTGCAAAAATCGGCGTCATTTTTAGAGCCTCGACACCAGCTCAACACAGGACCCTATGGGAGACGGTGAAGTAGCGGGAGCAATAAATAGAGCGCTCTAATTTTAGCTTATTTCCCTGGTGTGTCACCGACTGACATCGTTGGACGTGAGCTTTGTGGTTTCACGATCCTTGTTCGATCCAGACATTGCTACAACTACAAGCCTTGTCGTCTGTATGGATAGCTGACAATCGTGCGTAATGTGCATCTATGTACTTGGACTTTGCCAAAGCCTTAGATTTTATGCCACACGACGTTTGGTTTACAAGCTCTACGTGTACGGTGTCAGAGAAGCTCTTCTCAACTGGATCGCTAGTGTTTCCGTTAGTTCGTCGACAGATGATCGTTGTCCAGGGAAGCAAGTCCCCCTGGGCATTTGTGACCAGTGGGGTTCCCCAGGGATCGGTTTTCGGACATTTACTCTTCACCATCTTCATCAACGACCTGCCCTTGGAAGTGCCCGACTCGGTCAAGCTATTCGCCGATGACGCAAAGCTGTATCGTCAGTGGTCACGTGCCAGGGACCAGCATAAGCATCCAAAGCGACAGCGACGCACTCGGCTGCTGGTCTAAACAATGGCTGCTCCCATTCAACGCCCAGAAATGCAAGGTGATGCACTTCAACCAGTGATCACCGAAACCTGATTCGCTGCCGAACCGCTATCAAACACCTCCCGTGCTCCGAACGACTTCGTCGATGGATATTGTCATGTCTTTGTGTACAGAAAACGGAGGAGATGCAGAGACGACATGGTGACTGCATGCAAGTTGTTCCACAGTGTTTCGGCAATGTCATCGGAAGTCTTCCCGGTACCGAGCGACTCAGATCGTACAAGAGATCACAGGTGGCTCGGGTCATGAAGAACACGAAGCTCGTGTCCAGAAACACATTCAGCACAAAAGTTATAAAGGATCGGAACTCGCTTCCGAATGCAGTGGTATCTGACTGGTCCTTAAACTAGTTCAAGGCGCAACTGGACAAACAATGGGACGACTCTATGTTCGACATCCACAATCTTCAAAAGCCTTCCATATATGGAGCTTGTCGGGCGGCGTTTTCCTTCCTTCATTGTGTGAAGTTAAGTGGGTTTGTACAGGCTTCACTGGATGAGGTATTTACTCCTCGATAGTATAGTGGTGAGTATCCCCGCCTGTCACGCGGGAGACCGGGGTCCGATTCCCCGTCGGGGAGCTTTTTTGACCTCTGATGACCTGAATGGTCACTGTTGGAATTGTGTTTTGAAAGTTGTGCACTATGCAGGTGTTCCTCGTTCCTCGTCCGTCCGCAGTTGTTACTGTCGTGTGTAACTGCCCCGCTCTGACACCCAGACTTCCGTCTCCGTCCGCCGGCAGCTGCTATAACTGTCATGGAAACTGTAGGTGTCCTGCTCTGACACCCCGGCGCTCGCAGCTGCGGTAACTATCGTGTGTGACTGCCCCACACTGACACCCAGTCTTTGTTCTCCGTCCGCCGTCAGCTGCTGTCGGAGGCGGCGCGCAGCACGCCGTCCGTGGTGTACCTGCCGCGACTGGACAGTCTGTGGACGTACCTGGCCGGCCGGCTCGGTCTGCGCGAGCCGCTGCTGGACCTGCTCAGAGACCTGCCGCGGCGCGCGCCACTCCTACTGCTGGCTACCAGTGACACGGAGCCCGAGACGGACCGGGTGCCCGGCGAGGTGGCGGCTCTGTTCAGCGCCGCTCGTCAACAGCTGCTGACGGTGCATGACCCGAGCGTCGAGCACCGCCGCCAGCTCTTCACCCGACTTTTCATGAAGAGGGCCATCATGCTGAAGAAGAGGAAAAACAAACACGGTACGTTGACTACGTTCAAGCCGCACGGCTTTTGCGTAGGTCGTGTATTTTCAGTCATTTCTACCTACTTGTAACGCGACAATTTTTCAGTGAGATTTTGTAAGTTTTTGGTATATCTTACTCATAAAGCGGTGCAATTGGTTGCATACTGGGAGCCTCGGTATGCTAGTTCTGCCCCCCTTGTCGCTCTAAATGCGTTTTGAAATATTGGGATACCCTGGGTTTAAAAGCTCCCCGACGGGGAATCGAACCCCGGTCTCCCGCGTGACAGGCGGGGATACTCACCACTATACTATCGAGGAGTGGGAAGTGGCGGATAATGTAAATTTTCTGGAAACTGCGTTATGCCAGACTGGAATTTATAAGTAAGTGCACAATTTCGATGTCTTGAATTCATACTTGTCAGTGGCGGATCCAGTATTTCGTCAAGGGGTATTGTGTTGCCCCCTGGCATTTGGTGCCCCCCCCCTCCCTAAAAAAGTCAACGGATTTCGGCCACTTACTTTTCGGGATGGTGCCCCCTCAGACCCGAGGAGAGTGCTCCTTCAGACCTCCGATTTCGGAATGGTGCCCCTGGAAACTTGGAATGGTGTCCCCGGATACCTCGGAATGGTGCCCCCGGAGACTTCGGGATGGTGCCCCCTCTGCCCTCAGACCTCGGGATGGTGTCCCCAGACCTCGCGATGGTGCCACCGGAGACCTCGGGATGGTGCCCCCGGACCCTCGAGATGGTGCCCCCTCCGACCTTGGGATGGTGCCCACGGAGAACTCGAGATAGTGCCCCCGGAGAACTCGAGATGGTGCCCCCGCGGACTTCGGAATGGAAATAGCCTCACCCGAGGCGAGGGACAGAAATGGGCCTACCGGAGGCCCCGAAAACGGTACCCTATTCCGCGGATAGACCTTCTGTATGGTGCCCCCTTAGGAGACCTCTGTGTTGAAGCTCCCGTCGGTGACCTTCGTGATGAATTAAAAAAAAAACTCCGTGATGGTGCCCCCGGGAGGCCCAAGGGGAGGGGGCATGGCCCCCATGTCCCCTCTGATTTTCATACTGATTTTCAGCTCAATATAATTGTTTCCCGCTACCTCGTAATAAACAACATTCATTTGCTGGCTACCGTGACTGGCGAAATTGATTGTAAATTCAAGGCAGCGAAGCCAAGGTGGAGGAGTGCAGGAACTATTTTCGATTGTGTGCTTTGCGTGCATTGAATTGTGAGGTCACCCAGGGGTCAAAAGCTCCCCGACGGGGAATCGAACCCCGGTCTCCCGCGTGACAGGCGGGGATACTCACCAGTCACCACTATACTATCGAGGAGTGAATGTGTTAAAAGTAACAGGATCGCGGTATGTAAGCGCTGAACCGTTGCTTACCTACTTAGGCTGCATGTCTGGACACCCATTTTCCTTGTTTGACAGTATCACACTCCATTGTTCCGCTCCGCAGTACCGCATACCTACCAGGTGTCTTCCCTCATATGAAGCAAGTTGCGCCCATCGCTTATTTCTGTTTCTGTTTCTCGACTGTGATTTGTATCTTACAACTCGTTTCCCCGATCAAGTTTTGGCTTTGCCACTCTCCGCCGTTACCCATGCACGCGACTCATCTGGATTGTGAAGAACAATGTCGACGTACGAGTCGCCTCTTGCGATCCATTTATACACCTATCTGGACGTGCATTGAGTTACGACACATATAGGTATAGTGGTGAGCCTGTGGCGCGGGTAATTCCTCGTAGCGAAGTGGGATCTACCCATCTACCTTGACGCCCTGTTGCTCTGTGCAGTTGTGCCAGAGGAGCTGCCGGTGGCTCCGCCGCCACCGCCGCGTCAGCTCAGCGAGTCGGAGCTGCAGCAGCTGCACCGCAGGGAGGAGCGCCGGCTGGCCGAGCTGCGCATCTTCCTGCGCGAGATGTGCGGCAGGCTCATCCGCAACAGACAGTGAGTGGCGGGAAGACGGGCTGAACGGGCCCGCCCGCAGACGGGAGAAGAACTGGCCGGCTTCCTAGGGGAGGTGGTAGAGTGATATCTCATTTTAATGTTTACCTCGGCGTATGTGCCCTTTGACTCATTCCTTGATTCCTACCTCCGTTTTCGCTCTTTCCTTCATTTCTACCTCCGTCTTTGCTCGAAAACCTAGGCTTCCGTATGTCTTTCCTTGACTGTCCCCTGCATCTGTCTTTCCTTGACTCGTTGCTTGGCTCCTTCCTCCTTCCTCGCTGCAGTCCTGGTCTGACGCTACACTCATGCGTCTGCCCTTGCTTGACTCCTACCTCTGTCTTCGCTCGAAGACGTGGTCTGACGCCACACTCTTGCCTCTATCCTTCCTTTTCTTCTTCCGTCTTCGCTCGAGGGCGCGGCCTGACGCCTTGCCCCTGTCCCGCAGGTTCGAACTGTTCCGCCAGCCTGTCGAGGAGGATGATGCGCCCGACTACTACAGCATCATCGAGCGGCCAATGGACCTGGACACCATCATGACGCGCATTGATCAGCACAAGTAAGCATTACCGACGTGACAACTGCTGGTAGTGTTAGCATTACTGACCATATTATGCAGAGCGCTAAGTGACCCAAGATTAGGATCTATTAGCATAAGCAGGGTACTACGAGGGTAGTTAGTTCTCTGGATGTGGTGCGGGACGGGTTCAGGGAAGCTAAGGTATGTGTTGTTGAGACGGAAGCCAGGGCGACAGTCTAAGTGTTTTGCCCCGTGCAGTACACTCAACAGCTCTCATGTGGCCGAGGCGTCTTGTCTGATCAGGACATGCTAGGAACCGGTACGTGCTTGTATGTCGCCGAGCTGTGTCTTGATTTTGGCGGCTTCCTCACTCTCCATACTCAAATGTTTCTGTCTAGTGTAAATGCATGTCACCACGCCAAGTGTATCAATCCAGTATGTCCCAGGGTTGTGCAAAGTGTGGTGTTGTGACGACTGTGTTAGGTTTGTGGTGTTCACTTGTTTCTTACCGTGGCGATACTGTCGTCCGTGCTATCACCACGGTTATATGTCACTTCCTCAGGTACGAAGCGGCCGAAGACTTCCTGGGTGACGTAGACCTGATCTGCACCAACGCATTGGAGTATAACCCGGATACGACCGAAGTTGGACGGGAGATACGGCACCGCGCGTGCATGCTGAGGGATCAGGTAAGCAACTTTGCAATGGCTTCGCTAGGAAACAGTACCCCAGAAAATTTATGCATACGTTGCCATCCAAATTTTGTTCACATCGAGTACGTAGGTGCAACAAAATGCAAAGCATAAAAACTGACTCGTGGACTGTAAAAAGAATGACGGGGTATCTCAAAAGCTCCCCGACGGGGAATCGAACCCCGGTCTCCCGCGTGACAGGCGGGGATACTCACCACTATACTATCGAGGAGTGAGGTTTTGGGTGGCGGAGTATAAATTGTGCCCAAAGGAGTATGTAAAAGACATTAGCGTAGCAATGTGTTGGCAATTGGCATGTGATTGCTTCTAGTTCTATCCCCGTGTGGTCGGCGGACGGTGACGTCTAACTGAATTCGATCTTTCTCAGGCGCACAAGCTGATTGCAGAGCAGCTTGACTCCGACTTTGAGGAGCAGTGTAAGATGATCCGGGAGAGTCGCCGTCAGCGTGCCGAGTCGCCCACCAAGTTCGCGCCCAGCTACTTGGTTACGCCGCGGCTCTACCAGCAGCAGCAGCAACAACAGCAGCAAGTCGGTGAGTGGCGCGGGCTGACTTCGAAGGGATGAAGGTGGTGAGATGCGAGGTTTATATTTGGTAATTGGTGATACTACAAAGTACAATGGCGAGTTTTATAGGCATTGACAGATACTTAGCCGTTTTCTGACGTCTCATTTATCTCCAGCATTTGGACCACTCACTCATACTCTACCTTCTCTGACCTCCCCCTCCCTCTCCCAGCAGTCCAGAGCGGCGGACCGGCGGCCGGCGCCGAGTCGGCCACACCCTCTGCTCGGCGTCCGCACCGCCGCCGCAGTCGCTGGAGCCAGGGCCAGGTGCGCAGCCGAAAACGGAAGCGGCCCGAGCGCGACTCGGGGGCGGGCGGCGCGGAGCCGGAGCGGCCGGAGCCGGGCCGCGAGGAGCGCCGGCTGAGCGGCGAGCTGGCGCTGGCCTGCGCGGGCCAGTCGCCGCCGGCGGAGGGCGGCCCGTCGCCCAGACAGGAGGCGGTAGCGGCCAAGGCGGCGCCGCCGGACGAGGACAGTGGACACGGCTCCACGGCCGCTGCCAGTGACGAACAGCTCGGCAAGGTGGCCGCCGGGGTGCAGGTAACGGAGTCGGTACAGAAACGAGACACGCACAGACGGGAGGTAGGACTGTCATTCCCAGGAAGTAGCTTACACGGGAGATAAGGATATCCCATGGTCGCAAAACGCTTTCCGCCAACGTTCCGCCAACGTCAAAACTCAAGCGTGACCCCTGTGACCTGGTCTGACCCAGCGTGACCTGATGTGACCCCTGTGTCATGGCCTGACCCAGGGTGACCTGATGTGACTCAGCGTGACCTGGGCCTCGTTTCATAAAGCAAGTCCGTAACTTTCGCCATTTTTTGGGCTTGTATTGCAAGCGCATGTGAAGTGATAAATTTATTTTCCCTTCTCCCTTCTGTTCTTGCTTGCAAGATAAGTAAATTCAACGATTCAAACTATCGACATCGCTTCACGTGCGCTTGCAATACAAGACCAAAAACCGCCGTAAGTTACGGACTCGCTTTATGAAACGAGGCCCTGAGGTGACCCCTGTGACCTGCCCTGACCAAGCGTGACCTCATGTGGCCCTTGTGACCTGAGATGACCAGTGACCACTGTGACTTGACCTGACCCAACGTAACTTGTGACCCGACATAACACCTGTGACTTGAACTGACCCCATATTGACCTCAAGTGACCTTAAATTCACGTTTTCTTGTCTACCTCTGCTTTTAGACGTCACATGAACTCGAAATCACCATCAGTTGAACTTGCCAATTGTGCGCAAACCATATCCTCGCGATGCGAAGTAATGTTACGTTACTTCGCATGTTACGTCCCCTAAACGTCCCCATACGCCTGGCTGTATGTGTTTTGTTTGTTCTACCTGCTGCCCCAGTCACCTAAGCTCACACAGCTCCGTCTCATTCCCTCCCTGCTCTGCAATTATTTCCTCTCCTTTGCCATTCTTGCTCGGCCACGGCTTCGCAGCCTGCAGGAGGCGCAGGTGCGTCCCCTCTCTCCATTCTCTCAACGGCAGTGCACCGCACTCTCCGTCGCGTGCTATCTTTCCGTATTGCATGTCTGTTTGTGTGTTTGTCCGTTATGTTAGGAGCAGGCTCCTTTGGTCTGAAAAGACCATCGCATAGCTATTGATGATAAGATAGGATGTAGACATTGAACTGTGCCGACCGCCGACATGGTGCATCGCAGCAGCAGAGATCTCCCGGTTGTGACAGCTTGGTCCCGCCGTCACCACTGCCTGCTCTCGATACCGATGACCCCGTGTCACTCACAGCTACCCCATGTGAACTGTCCACAGGTGGACCGCGCTCGGCTGCTGGCGCTGTGTGAACGCTCCGTCTCACTGACGGCTGGCTGGACAGTGGCTGAGCTCGAGGAGCTTCACGATCGGCTGGCCGCCACCGTCAGGCGCTTCGCCTTTAGAAGACAACGCAACGATATGCTCAAGGTACGGAGGATTGGCAGGCTAGGCAGGGAAACGCTTTTTAAAAGGTGTGTAAGCTGTGCTGGGAGGGCACTTGGTTATGAATGAACGAATGAATGAATGAATGAATGAATGAATGAGGGTGGGGGTGGGCTGCATTGTACTGTTTGTTCACATGGTTAGCGTGCCACGTGGCGTCCATCCTCCCGCATGGTCTAGTGGCTAGGATACACGGCTCTCACCCGTGAGGCCCGGGTTCGATTCCCGGTGCGGGAACACGTTTTGGTTTGGTGATATCTCCAATCTCCATGATGTCTCCCTTTAGTGCCCTGGTAATTGGTATCTCCTAGAAAACAATATGGTTATTGTTTGCGCGTAGAACATCCACCGCCCGTTAAGCGACAATCACCTTATCCATGCTTTTGGCACCATCATATCATTTGAGGCACCTTAGTCCGTGTTTTGAAATCCATGATGGAGGGGTCATGGTCTGGTGGCAAATGATCAGAAATTTAATTGATCATATTAAAGACTAACAGTGTTCACCTGTTTATGATTTTAATTTGTTCTCTGATTGCCTGGGATGTTCAATGGTAATCGGTGGGATTTATATGGCTTTCGGATGGAGCCAAGCAGTAAAGGTGATGAGAGGCGTAACTCATTTCAGGTGGGTATACATGCATTTTCGGACATTTGTTTGTGTGACTGCGACGCAATATGAAAGACGTATCTTTCTTTACAGGAAATGGAAGACATTTTGGAGTCCTACTAACTCAACAGACACTGCCAGAGAATCAAAACACAACGCACTGCCAGAACACAGCTCAGACCAAATAACGTTCCCGTGCTCTCTGATTCCGTGCCGCAGACTCGCCCGGTCGCGCTCAGGTGTTTAGTGTGCTTAGTTGATCAGCTGGGGAGCCAGAGTCGTTGGTGATCACCCGTACAGTGTGGGCGCCACCCTCAGTGTGACAGCTCTGTAACCGACCCGGATCTCGTCAGCAGGTTACATTTTAACGGGGCGATTACCGCCGGCTTCCTAATCTGTCCGTGAGGCCGCAAATAATTGTGTTCAGACACACGCATGGATGGCGTAACGTAGGGAGGGGGGAGGGGACTGGGTGGGAGATTGATTTGGGGGGGGGGGTAACTCAATCGGCGCGTTCGCTCCGCTCGAGGTCGTCCGATAACATTTACTGCCAGACTGCTCTCCATCGGGGTACTTTGGTTGGGAGCGGAGCTCACGCCTTTGTTTTCGAAGAGGCTTTTGTCCTTACATTTGGTACTACAATAAACGTATTTACATTAAAGTGGTGTTTGCCATATGCCATAGAATATCCAGGAGTATGGATTTGTTCATGACAGTATGCAGATGAATTATTTGTGTTATAAAACAGCTATATTATTCAACATATCGCGTTACGGCTTGCGAACATGCACCCTGTTTGGAACATCGGCGACGGAAACACCAATAAAAAAATGTGCGAATACTGATTACAAAGAAGCTAAGAGCAGCACGGGGCATAATGAAGCGTAATGCATAAAGACGAAAAAATGATGCCAGCAACATCCGTCAAAGATTCGACCTACCCACTACACTCCTAAATATTAGCGCACTCTTAAAACGAGCACGTAGCGTTTTGTAGTGTTCCTCAACATTACCTATCAAATTATCGTGGCTAAGTTCCGATCCACTAAAAAATTACTCCACAGAACGCGCAGTAATTCATCCAAAAAGATCAATTAACAAGTACAACATTATTTTCACCATTCATCATATTGCTTCACTTTTGTTCGTCTTGCTGCGTTCATCAGAACAGTCCCGCACCAGTCTGGCTCACATTTTCTCGTATGTTTGTGAGTGATCGCACTCCGTACAAGTCCGTGTGTAGGTATCGTCTGCATCATTGTGCACCTCCTCACCGTAGGTGTGTTCGTGTCCCGTCAGGTCCCGCTTGTACACACTGCTACGCACCGCCATACGAAGCTCCTTCACACGTTTGTTGAACTTGTTTACCTTGATCTTTTCCTTTTTCTTGTCGCGAAGCTCGTGCTGTCGCTCGAGCTCCTCCTCCGATCCCCAGACCTGGAGCGCCCGCTCCTCGATCTGCAGTCGTAGGTAGAGCTTCATCTGGCCCCAGCGCGGGTTGTGCGGGTTGCGACGGGTGATGAAGCGCAGCTCTGGCTCGCGCTTGTCAAAGTCCTCGTCTTTGAGGATGTACTCCTGTTTGGCCTCTGTGCGCGTGATGAGGGCATACTTGTCGCTGTTCTCCTTCTGGCATGGGTCGCACACGGGCCAGTCAAAGCTGTCCACCAGGAACGAGGAGGCTACCGGCGCGCCGCACTCGTCGCAGTCGGGCCGATCGGTGATGTGCAGCGGGGCCGGCTTTTCGCGCAGCGGCGGCGGCCCGGCCGGCGCCTCCGACTCCGATTCGTCGATGAAGAAGCCGCCGCCAGAGTCGACGAGCCGCGTGCCCTGCACGCGCAGCACCCGTCCGTCGCAGCCGCCGTCGAGCGCCGCCTGCGACGGGTGCTCGCGTAGCCGCGCCTGGCGCAGCATCAGGGCGCGCTGGCGGTTGCGCTCGATCTGCGCTTTCTGGGCGCGGCTCAGTGGCGACGATTCTGCTGCTGGAGCCGGAGCAGGCTGCTTCGCGACCGGCTCAGGGTCAAATATGGATCGGGTCTGGGACCCAGATGGACCTGTCTCTGGGCCATTGTTGCATGTTTCAGTTGAGTGGCCTTGCTGGGCCTCCTCAGAACCATGTTTTCTCTTCATGGTATGATGTCAAATCTGTGAAAATTTAATGTATGTAGTTATTCTTCTTAGATGATCCACAACAGATATGCATAGCATAGTTAATAACAAAGCATGGCATGACAAAATACATGTAGGTTAAAAAAGAGATATTTAATGATGAATGACTATAGAACACCTTTAACCATAGGACTTTTACAAACAAATTATTAACTTCACTTTCACAATTTACAAAATCCACTATCTGCTACCTACCTGTCAAAATATAAATAGGTACATTACAGAAACCTAGTGATAGAACATCAAATAGCCAAAACACTGAAGAAACACTGGATGTCACAAATTGTGGAAGGTCATGACTATGACCAATTTAGAGCCCTTCAGATAGCATGGCAGTCCAGACTCCAGAGATACTGCCTTGCTCCAGAGTAAAGCTATTGTTTCAGTCCTTTACAGTATTGTATCTGTATCCAAACTTGACTTCATTCTTTTGTTGATGTCTGCTACAACAAAAAAAAAAAAAACTAGCAATTTTGGCAATGATCATCATCGAATATTACAAGCAATGGCTTAAGCATGCATTTGCATGTTACATAATTCCAGCGGCGTATCTAGGATTTCTCTCAGGGGGGATCCGAAGTCAAAAGGGCCCTTGACTGACTGGGTTGAAAGGGCCCTTAAGTGGCAAAAGGGCCCTTGAAGCCTGAGGTGAAAGGGCATTAGCCCGCGCCCCGTAGGGGGGGGGGGGGCGAAACGGTCCCCTGTCCTCTTCCGTAGCTATCTCCTAAATGACTGCAGATATCGCCACCAAACTTTTAGGACCTCTCCGGGCATCCATTTTACACATTGTGACCTTTTTCCAGAGGCTATGATAGGTTGGCCGCAAATACGTCAGAATGACGTCATGTTCTGCCATTTTCGACCCAAAAAAGGTTTCGCAGGAAGAGCTATCAGGCCTACAGAGCTGTTGAAACATGAAAATGTTCCTATATAAAAAAGTGTAGAATTAACAGGCTTAGGTCAAATCTGAGCACAGTTTACAGAAAGAGCGTTAAAAGAGCTTTGTTTGTTTTGTTGGGTTGGATCCAGGCCCTTCGGCTTTCGGTCTAACGAGACCATTTCAGGGCCGGAGGGATGATAGGAATTGAGGGAGACATTGGTCTGGGCGGGCACCTTGGTGACTCACTGGGGCTGAGCCTGTCCAACAGGACAGGCCGACCAGCCTCCCAAGTGCTCACTGCACCCGGTTACGAGTGTGCTTCCTTAGGAGCTGCAGTGCGCTCCAATGGGAGCCGCCCGCATGGAATAAAGTTGCCCGCCCAGGTCCAGTCCGGATCAGGGGTTGCGGCATGGAGGAGAAGGATTTGAATGTCCTGAGGATGGAAACGGCGAAAGGGGTGTTAAAAGAGCTATTAACTACGCTTTTCCCCGGTACTGTAGCTCTATTCATTTCCGAATCATGCGGTGGTTTGTTGAAAATTGTCGAAATTGGACCTGAAAATTGGCGAAATTTAACCTTGGATGACCTATGTGAACTGAATTTTGAACTGATCTAAAAAGTGACAGGCGTAATTTCGTCATTATTGTTTGCTTGCGTCCCTTGGAACACTGCCTTAGGCGTGTTGGTACGTGGCTCAGAAGCCGAGTTATAGATGCAGGGGTGCGGAGCCGAAGCTGGAGCCGGAGGAGCCGCCGGTGCCGGCATATTTTGCCTGGAGCCGGAGCCGGAGCCGTGAAACAATATAGCCCGGAGCCGGAGCCGGAGCGGCAAAAAAGGCGGCGACTCCGGCTGTTTTTTTTTTTGCTTTTTTAAGAGGAAAACATTATTGACCTAGTTCGGTTTCACAGTACCTACAAGGCACTAGGCAGTAAAATATGTGGTATTCAAAATAGCCTTGTTATGCAAATACAGAAGCAACGTCAACCAATCCTTCATCTTTTCTTTTACACCCGTATGTATTTGTATAAAGGATGAACTGAGTACTGGAGTCGAAGCCGGAGCCGGAGCCGGAGCCGAAACCGATTTTTTTTCTCCGGAGCCGGAGCAGGAGCCGTCTGAAATTTCCACGCCTCCGAATCCCTGGTTAGAAGGACCCTGGCCGGCCGGGGGGGGGGGGGTGGGGCGTGGGTGCCACCACATCGTTTTTTTTTTTGCGACAGCTCGGAACACGTCGGCAGGCAACAGAGAGCCAAAACTGGGCATAGCTACCTGACCTTTGATGCAAACCGGGCCTTGTGACGCCCGCATTTTCACGGAGGGCCTCTGGTCGTCTTAAGGACCCTCTGTTACCCTCAGAGGGACCCTCTGATGGCCTCTGAAGACCATCACTGGCCTTAAAGGGTCCTCTAGTGGCCTCCATGGACCTTCTGGGTACCTGAAAGATCCCACTGTTTTCTCTCCAGGGGCCCTTTTTACCTCAAAAGGTTCTCTTTTACTTCAAATGACCGTATGTTGGTCTAATACATGAGGCCCCTAGTGGCCTAAAATAGCCCTCATATCATCTAAGGTGACCCCCTGTTTGCCTTAGAAAAGAGGTCCCTCCGGGTGCCTGAGAGGCCCTGTTTGTGTCCCAAAGGGTCCCTTTGCTGGCCTCATAAGGCCCCTAGTTGACCTAAAAAGTTCTCTGATTGTCCAAGGGCCCTCTGTTCGCCTCAGAGGGCCAGCTTTTTCCTCAGAGTGCCTGATGACCTCATAGAGCCCATAGTGGCCTGACATAGCCTTCATATCACCTCAGAGGGCCCTCTGTTGTAAGGCTCAAGTGGCCTTCTCAGAGGGCTCCGACTGCCCTGTGACTGACAATTGTCCACTCTTATCCCTCTTTTGGGTGACCTTTCCCCCCTCTGACACCCAAGCCAAAATACGATTTTGGGACACTGACTCCGAGGGCCAGTTGATTTTCAGAGGGCCCTCTTTGAGGTGGATGTTAGGGCCCTCTGTTCGCCTCAGAGGGCCCTCTGGTGGATTTAGACTTCAGAGGACCCTATTTTGGCATCAGAGGGCGCCTCTCTGTGGCATCTGAGGGCCCTCGGAGGCCTCAAATGGCCCTATTACATCTCAGAGAGCTGTCTTTGACCTCAGAGGGATCTTTTTTACTTCTTTGTGGTGTCTAAGGGGGCCCTCTGGCCTTTGTTCGCCTCAATGAGCCTTAAGGGGTCCTCCGATGACTTCCAAGGACCCTCTTTGATCTCAGAGGGCCTGATGACCTCATAGGGCTCATGGTGGTCTGACATAGCCTCATATCACCTCAGAAGGCCCTCCAGTGGCCTCAGAGGGCACTTTGTCGCCCTTGAAGGTCCTCCATTCGCCTTAGAGGGCCCTCTTTGATCTCTTTGATCTCTTCGATCTCAGAGGGCCCTATGTTCACCTCAGAGGGCCCTTTGGTGACCTCCAGGGACCATCTTTGATCTAAGAGGGCCGTCTGGTGGCCTCTTAGGGTACCTTGTGGCCTGACATTGACCCTCGTACCTCAGAGGGCCTTCTGTTCGTCTTAAGGGGCCCTCTGCTGGTCTTAGAGGGCCCTTTGTGTGCCTGGGAGGCCCCCCTGAGTACCTGAGAGGGCCCTCTGTGTGTTTGAGAGGACCCTCTGTGTGCCTGAAAGGGTCCTCTGTTTGCCTGCGAGGGCCCTCTGTGTACCTGAGAGGGCCCTCTGTTTGCCTGCGAGGGCCCTCTGTTTGCCTGCGAGGGCCCTCTGTGTGCCTGAGAGGGCCCTATGTGTGCCTGAGAGGGCTCTCTGTGTACCTGAGACGGCCCTCTGTTTGCCTGAAAGGACCCTCTGTGTGTCTCAGAGAACCCTCTGTGTGCCTGAGAGAGCCCTATGTGTGCCTGAGAGGGCACTCTGTGTGCCTGAGAGGCCCTATGTGTGCCTGAGAGGGCCCTCTGTGAGCCTGAGAGGGCCCTCTGTGTGCCTGAAAGGGCCCTCTGTGTACCTGAGAGGGCCCTCTGTGTGCCTGAGAGGGCCCTATGTGTGCCTGAGATGGCCCTCTGTGAGCCTGAGAGGGCCCTCTGTGTGCCTGAAAGGGCCCTCTGTGTACCTGAGAGAGCCCTCTGTTTGCCTGAGAGGGCCCTCTGTGTGTCTAAGAGGACCCTCTGTGTACCTGAGAGCGCCCTCTATGTGCCTGAAAGGGCCCTCTGTGTACCTGAGAGGGCCCTCTGTTTGCCTGAGAGGGCCCTCTGTGTGCCTGAGAAGGCCCTATGTGTGCCTGAGAGGGCCCTCTGTGAGCCCTAGAGGGCCCTCTGTGTGCCTGAGAGGACCCTCTGTGTGCCTGAGAGGGCCCTCTGTGTGCCTGAGAGGGCCCTCTGTGAGCCTGAGAGGGCCCTCTGTGTGCCTGAGAGGGACCTCTATGTACCTGAGAGGGCCCTCTGTGTGCCTGAGAGGGCCCTCTGTGTGCCTGAGAGGGCCCTATGTGTGCCTGAGAGGGCCCTCTGTGAGCGTGAGAGGGCCCTCTGTGTGCCTGAGAGGGCCCTCTGTGTGCCTGAGAGGGCCCTCTGTGTGCCTGAGAGGGCCCTCTGTGTGCCTGAAAGGGCCCTCTGTGTACCTGAGAGGGCCCTCTGTATACTTCACAAGGTCCATCATTGGCCTAAATGTGTCCTCTAATAATCCTCAAAGGGTCCCTAAAAGAGTTCTACAATACTTTTTCTTTTAGCGAATAAAATGGGAAGTGGTCAAAAGGGCCCTTGAAGTCATTTCAATTTTTTTCCGTGTTATAAAAAAACTTTTCTAGGCTCCAGGGGGGATCCTAGGACCCCCAGGATCCCCCCTTGGATACGCCACTGCATAATTCAAATTGCATAAGTCTAACGTGACTAATATGCCCTGCGGCGCCCTGTTTTCACCGGCGTCCTAACAAATCAAGGTCGAGGTGCATTCAAAAGTAATTCAATCGACCATGCATGTGCGTATATTCATGTTAGGCTAGATGAAGAGCTACCTACATGAGGCCAAGCACAGAGAAAGACAACCAGACCTTGGAGTTGGATATTATTTTCTGTGACAGTAACCCACGCCCCACAACACCCAGACCCACACGCACGAACTTGCGCACGAACTTGCCTGACGCGCTTGCTGAAATCATTTGTGGTTATGATTACCATGCTTACTTCTCCGGATCAGGTTCTTTTCTTTTGTTTATTCATATGAAACTAGGCCTGAATTATTAAATCAAGATTCTGATAATGTGTCTATTTTATACTTAAGTTTTACACTTACAAAATTTTGCCTGTATTTTGTCGTAACTCGTGTGAGTGACCAAAATAATAAATTGTTTTACATATTAACCGCTAGGGGCGCCTAAGTGGTGAGGGTGAAGCGAAATCTGCGCAGTAGCTTCAAAATAAGCGCGGACCAAACGATGGCCGCCTTGCGATGGCCTTTGGTGTGACACAAATTACGCTTTGGCTCGTGCACGCACGTCAACTTCAAATTCTGTTGATTCTGGAACGGCGATTGGGGAATTCGTACTTTGACTATTGTGATTTTTCGTAAAAGGATCTTTGTTTTGGTGGTCTGTTGCAATGCCACCCTGCCTGGTGCCGGGATGCAGGCCAGGTTCAGGTTCAGGTTCTGGCGGGCGTGTCTCTTTTCATTCTCTGCCAAAGGACGAGTCACTGGCTAAGCACTGGCTTGAAGTCTGTGGTCGCTTAGATTTACTGACTAGTAAGTCAGGCAAGCATGCTAAAATATGTTCTGCTCATTTCCGGAAGTCTGATTATAAAAATGAAATGAAGTATCACCTGCTAGTGGCTGGTAATTCAATCGTAAAACCCCGCCTCAAGGCAGATGCTGTTCCATCACTAGTTTTGGCTGGATGGAAAAGGATAAGGTAGGTATCTAAGCTGTATTTATCATTATCATTGTGTGTTACCACTTTGCAAACATGAAACAAGTAGGCATTGTGCCAACAATTAGTTCTGAGGGATTTCTCAACGACCAATAAATTATAATATATGTTTACTAATTCAGTTCCTTTCCATGTTCTCCATGCCCTGAATAAAGAAACTGTTGTTATTTGTTAAATATGCTAATCCATTGAGATGAGGTAGCCTGATCTAACACAACTCAGCCTAGCCTCATGCAACCATTCCTCACCAAATCAAACCTTACTCTGCCCTGCACCTGCCTCTGGCAGAAGGCTAGGTTCAGTCATGGATGAAGTAGTACCTGGATCGGCAACTCCTCGATGTTTGTGACCACCGCTAGGTGGCAGTGGTGTCGAGCGCTAAGGACGCGGGGGAGCGGGTGCTATTCAAAACAATGGTCGGCGTCGCGTCGTAGGATCGTTTGCCTTGTTTTTTGAAAAGTTAAGCCCCTTTGGAGCAGATTGGAAGGTTTCAGAAGATGGAGGAAGATGGCAAGGTAAGATTGGTAAGGTTTTTTTGTGGTTGGAGGGTCTGAGTGGCCTAAAATATGACTGTAAAGAGCGGCTGTTGACGATACTGGCGCACATTGCTTCTCGCCATATGTCGTTAAAAATCGTATAATTTCCGTAATTGAATGGTTAATCACTTATTTATATGTTTAATTTTATGTTTTTATATGTTTGTTATATGTTTGACACATCATATCTCAAGCTTATACATGCCGCTGATATAGCCATGGTTTTGCTTGTGATACAATTTCGGTCTTGGCAGCGCATAGGTGGTGGATGATGCATTGTTAGTTGTGAATTGCTTAAGTTTTTGTTAAGTTTTTAGTTTAGCAAAATCAGTTAGTGTGCCATTATTTTTTAACTCAATATTTGTTCAACTATTGAAAATGGTTTCTGTTTTATATTGTGTAGTGCCAATAACTACCTATAAATTGGTCAACTGCTCACTGTTCAGACTCACTGCTCACCCATATCAGTTTCCTACGTATTTCTCTGAACGGCTGACTAGAGTGCAACACACTTCAGGAGCAGTTGACTGGCATCATGTCATTTCAGCTAATTTTTATAACCTGCTTGCCAATGTCCTGATTTCATAAATAGTTGAATGATAAATAAATCATGTTCTCAGCCTGAAAAACTGAACCATTTGACAGTAAAAAGAAAGCCTAATGGCAGCCAGTGCCATTGTCAACCACAAATGACAAAAGAGTGCCGACCCTGGTCCCTGACATCAGCTTCCTTCTTTTCTCAAAGCCAAAAGGTCCAGAGTAGTACGAAGAAGTTTGTGAGTTTCCCTCTATTGAATGATATATAACAATCACCTTTTTAGAACGAGTGCTAGCCAAACTGTGTGTAGATAGCAGATAGATTTAAGTAAGATAAAGCCATTTTAAACTATGTAAGCCTAGCAGATAAGGTGTTAAGCTTTTGGGTACTTTTGTTTGGGAGTATCTTGTCAAGGTATTATTTATTTTATTTTTTGCCAACATCATCGCAATGTAAAATACTTTTTGTGATGTTGTGGGGAAACAGTTTGCCTTGGAATGCCCTCACTCTCCATTTCATTACGGTATGCTCAGGTATCTAATTTCCCTCTCTCACTCTTCGTTTCAGATCAAAGAGATGGGTTCAGTTTCCACGGTGTGCTGACTTGAATTGGCATCCTGTGATTTGTGATGTGAATTATGATGCACGCACTCGCAGGTGCACGCCCACTGCGGACACGTGTGACGTGACGGCAGCAGGCAGCCGGGGTGTGAACTGTGAACTGGCTCGGCCGAAAATGTTTAAGGTATTACAGCGTTTGTAACTGACTAACATACCCACTACGGGCATACCCATTGAGCGGATAATGCGTTCGTGTGCATCGTGTTTGCATTTATTCCCGATATACTCTGGTGGTAGGTGTGAATTGGAAACCAGCTTGGTGCTACGACACCGTTTAGTAGGCATGTGGCACGTCGTTTCTCGAAACCTACCTATCAGTCTATGCAATAATATGCATTGTATACATTGTGTGTCATCGTTCACCTTAGTTGTCATTGAACCTGTGTTAAATTCTGAACTTCAGGCCGAGACAGACTATTTCCACAGTCAGGAAATCGCACACGAGAACCTATCCAAATCCATTAAGTTGCAATAGCATCAATCGCACGCAAGGAGGTGCGTGTTATGGATGCGAGTGCGACCGGGGTTTATTTGAATAGGCTCTCGGTCTCGCACATGATTTCTGACTGCGGAAAGAATCGGTTTCAGCCTGTACTCAGTAGGCAATTCGCTCATGCGACGGCAAATAGAAGTTCAATATGGAAACAGTTTTTTAACGAAACGGTGTATGGTAAGCTTATAATCCTGGAATGCTTCTTGATAGAAATTGTCAGTGGTGCAGATATTCGTTAATCGATATGACAGCATTTGTCTTGATCTTTATAAGTCAGTCAAAATGGCTGTAGCAATGATTTGGATGTTTCACGGCGGACGGCACATTTCCTCTGCGGTCTACCGACGACTGAGTTGGAATGCTCAAGCTGATCAGGGGCAACCCGAGTGATAAGACAAAGTCGTTTGATCGAAGGTATTTTCAGGCAGCTGGCAGAAGGCGCCTGGCCTGGCCATGAGAGCTAACAATACGACGTGCTGAGGTAAAATCGGCCAGTCGCGCTCGGTAAACGACCCACCACACCATTCTTTCCAAAACGATACATAGTCTATGGAACCGCCCTGGACCGCTCTTCCGGAACCCGACACTGTTGGCCTATGCCAAACTTAGCCGCGGCTGGTTCAGGCCATGTAACTTGCCGGTCATTTTCGGACTTTGCTGGTATTGGCCGCTGCCTGACTGGGCGGCGGCGGCGGGCTGTCCTTAGCAGGGATCAGTCTGCTCGATAGGTGGCAGCACTTTCGGGCGGTCGCGCAATACAATGGGAATTCCGCGGAGTTGCCGATCCAGGTAGTAGGTAATCCATGGTTCAGTTATGCCAGATTAGGTTGGGCTGAGAAACTTCACCACATGGGTTATCATGGTTTTTGCTACTTTAATAGAAATCCTTTTTCTGTGGAAAAAGCGTAGAGAAACATTAAATTTATCCTTTTCAAGAATCATTTTCATCATGAGCAAAATACAATGTTTTCATGAACCTTTAAAAGATTTTTGGTAAGCAAAACCAATGGTCGAGTAAAGCTAGTTTGAACACCGAAATATGAATATAACTTGACATGTTTGAATCTTCTTTATTGATGCTGTTCCAGCTCCAAAGACCAAAGCTCTTTTGTGCTGAGCCTTGAGACCTAATATCACTTAAACTGCTCTTTACCTTTTTCTTAACCTTCATTGCACAGTTTGTAAACCACTAACATCCTTACCCCGTACCTTACCATACCGTTGGCGGGACTTGGGGAGGCTAACGGCCTGATTGGACATGTTCTCGGCGAGCTCTTTCAAATTTCAATTTCTGTTATATCTTCATCTTGACCCGCGACCTGGTGGGGGGGGCTATTTTTTGCCCCCCCCCCCCTCCAGACTTTTCGATATAATCTCCAGAACCGCTGCGCCGATCGTCACCAAACTTTCAGTACCCTCCCGGACATCAATTTTACACATTGTGACCAAAAATTTTTCCAAAAGCTATGATAGGTTTGCCGGAAATGACGTCAGAGTGACGTCATGTTCTGCCGTTTTCGACCCAAAAAAGGGTTTCGCGGGAAGAGCTGTCAGGCCTATAGCTTTGCAAATACAGAAAAATGTTTAGGACATAAAAGCTGTAGAATTGACAGGGCTACAAAATCTCGAATTTTTGAATTTTTTTGATTTTGACCCCCAAAAATCAAAAAAATAGATTTTTGGGATATAATAGTCAAAAAATCCAAAAAGTTTTTTTAATTTCGCAAAAACCGGAATATATGTGATAGTCCTTACCGCCTTCCATCCACATACCAAATTTTAGATTGATACCTCTTTTTTTGGCGAAGTTATAGCGAAAAAACTGTTCAAAATTGATGACGTCAAATTTTCAAACTCAATTTTTAGCAATTCTAGACCTCGTAGTGCAAAACAAAGACCACCATTAGACTCCCCGTGACGAGCTGCATCGAATCGATACCCATTTTATGCAAAAATATCAACTTTGAAATTTGACCTTTTTTGACCTGACCTTGACCTGACCTCCACCAGAAAGTGACCTAAACCGTACCTGATGGTCTTATAACCAACACCTTTGGGTTGGAAATGAAAAACTGGCCATAAAACATGCATCGCACAACCTTAGTGAAGTTGGGTTCATGTGGTGACCCTTGGTGACCTTTGGTGACCTGACCTGTGACCTGACCTGGTATGACCAGTGACCTCTAATAGCAACATATGTACTAGACAACTGACGTCTTATCGCTGATTTTCGACAAAATGCGTTTTACTCGGTGTTATAGCGCTTTCCCTAGAAGCCCCGTGAACGGTGAAACATTTTATCTTTGACCTGACCTGTGACGTCATCGGTGACCTCGAGGTCAATAAAATTTGGTTTCCTTCGACAAATTTGACAGGGCTATCGAACGCCGTTTGAATTTTGCGGATCCGTCCAGTAGTTTCGGAGATACGAGGGGGGCAAAAAATAGCCCCCCCCCCACCAGGTCGCGTTATAAACAGACCCCACCAGGGCGCGGGTTAAGAAGGAATGTCAATGTGGCTAGACAAGTGAGCGTCGAGCCTGTTCTTTAAGACATTTACTGACAGGGAAAGTACAACTAACGACATGGATATGTACTCGAGGATATGTCTCATATTTTGTACTAACATACACTATGTCGATTTATCTGTCAATAGTATATCTGATTTACTAAATGGTGAAGGAATGAAACATGTAATCTTCCAGTAACGTACCTTTTTGGTGCTGAATTTGGCTGTTATCTAAAACATACTCACTGACCATTGTGTCACGCACAGGACTGGGCCTCGGGAGATACGACCAGCCGTACCGAGGGACCCTCAGAAGGAGCAGGAGCGACGGCAGCATGTTAGCGAGGCTCTGCATGCATACGAGACTGGCCAGCTGGATGGCGACCCAGTTCAAAACCTGCGTCACCAGTTTAAGATGCGTCGTGCGCGCGGTCACCTGCCAGCCGCAGCCCCGGGCTCAGAGGAGCTGCCAGCACCGTCGCGCAGCGCCGACCCGGTGCGTGTGTTCACCTCTCGCGGCTTCGCCGAGCAGCTGGCGGCGGAGAGCGGCGACGACGGTGACCCCGAGTCGCTGCAGCTGCTGACCGGAGCTGGAGCGGCCGGCCGGAGCTCGTTAGTCACCTTTGCCTCGGTCGGTCGGAGCTCTGACGCTATGGCAGGTCGGAGGGGCCGGCCGGCGCAGTCCGTGACTGTAGTGGCGGGCGGGGAGCACCAGCTGCCGCGACGGCTGCGCACCGTGCTCAGTGGCCAGCAGCGACTCTGCTCGCTGCGTCTGACGCTGCAGCGGCAGACTGACCAGCTGCAGGCGCTGCAGGCGCGGCACGAGCTCGAGCTGGAGCAGCGCGACGCCGGCGACGAGCCGCCGCACGCGCTGTTCCCGCCGGTGGACGCCGCGCTGGCGGACGCGGACGGCGCGGCCGCCGGAGACCTCCTGCTGTCGCCGTCCACCCTGGAGGAGGCCAATGGTGAGCTGCAACGACTCCGGGACGAGATGCTGCAACTTCGCACTGCGCTCCTGGAGAGTGCCGTGGCAGCCAACGAGCGAGCCCTAGAGGCCAACCGGCAGCGCGTCGAACTGCTCTCGGTGTTCACACCGCGCCAGACGGAGGTGCTGCTTGGCCACAGGCGGCGCGCCGACGACTGGGACGTCGAGGACCTGCGTAGGGCCGTGGCGCTGCGTCGTGTTTTTACACGTGGCCAGTACGAGCACCTACGTCTACAGATGCGTCTGCCGCTGCCGGCACTGCGACACGCATCAGTTGCGGCACAGACGTCTGCCCAAAAGCGATGTCTGTATCAGACACTACTCGACCAGCGAAGTCAGGAGCTTGAGGCAGTACCTTCACCAGAAGCAAACAGCCATGCCACTATGGTACAAAAGCGTCAGGGTGAACTGCTTGTTCTGCGCGGCATGCCTTCAGGTCATGCTCGTAGGACAATTCAGAACACAGAGGTAGAGCCGGTTCCTGCGGAACGTCATCCATTTTATCAACGGGTTAGCGTTGAGGGCGTCGTAGATCACGCTGGCGATACTGGTGGCAGTGGCGAGTTGTTCGACGCGCTGGTGAGTGGAGAGGTGGTGGTGGACGAGGATGACGCCGCAGAGGACGAGACTGCTGTCGATCCGATGGAGCTGGCAGATCTGCTTCTGGAACAGACGGTGACAGACGAGGTCGAAATCGGCTGGGAGGAGGAGGAGCCAGCCGAAACCGTCGCGGACGCACCACGCTCGCGGCCCTTGAAGGTGGCAGTCACGCCGGCCCGCCGAGTCTCGCTCGTGTGACGACACCACGAGAGACTCGCGCATGGGCTGGCAGCGTCGTGACCGATAGTTGATACTGATGCTTCTTGCTATATTGTATTTTTCGTGTATCGAATGTACGCTCACTTCTGTTTACTAGGTCCATATTGCCTCTTATGAATGTGTCTGTGTTTATTTAGCAATGACACGCACCTAGCCAGCAAGACTGGAGCGTGCATTAGGTGGTTTGGCTGTTGTGTGTGCAAAGATTGCGCATTTCTTTGAGCACATGACATTTTTTGCCAGCATGTACGTGCATTTGTATTGTATTTTGCGATCCTTTTCTTTTTCATATGAATAGTGGAAAGTTGGTTATAGTTTCCTGGTTTTGCCGAGCAATGGTGGTTTGTCTTGTTCACTGATTGGGACAACGCCAGCGGACCAGCCCAACTTCCCTGGCAAGTCTTCCGTTTAGTCTAATGGATAAGGCCTCTTGTGACTCCTCGGCGGAGAGTTCGTGCTCGGGGAGCTCCACGTTGATTGACCCGCGTTTCTTCAAACAACTGAAAGCGGCGGGAGAGGGCTACGCTAGACCTGAGAGGACTGAGTCGAAATCAATCTGCGGTACTCTCAACTTCCGAGTTAAACAATCACCGGTTTAAGCCGGATGCGGGTAAGATCGGGTGGTCAGAGTCTGCGGTGTCATTCGCAACAAGCACTGTGTAGCATAGCACCCGGGCACTAGGCTACACACTCCTTCGCTGAGACAAAATTTCTTTGAAAAGACGACGTGTGCTGGCGTCTCGTGAACCTCTTATACAGGCCTTGTGGCGTTTCGTCCCGTCGATGCCACGAGACGGTTTGCTATCAGCACGATGCAGCGGCATGCTTCAGGCAATCAGTGGTTCCATGGTCAATATCGGAAAATGTTATTCTTTGGGTGGTTGACTTGCAGTGCGTGCGAGTCAGGTCAGTGACCAGACATATTATGGCTAGCGCTTTACAGCAACCGCTTAAAACCGTCTGTGCAAGTGGTACCCGCCCCACCTCTCTCGACCGGGCAGGGTGCGTCAGGTGAAGGCGTTTCGTCTCGATTGACCCAGCGCAGTTGTTGGTTTCCGTTTACACTATAAAGGATGGATGCAGTGGGCCAGAACGTCAAGATGACCTCTCAGCCCCAGGGTCACGATGACGAAGGTCATCTGATTTCATCAATGACTATGCCAACGGACTTCAAAAGGGCTGATAAAGTCGCATGTAGCGAATCGACTGGTGGCGTTTCCTATAAGCAAGGTAATCTTTGAGGTTTCCGTCTCGAATCGGCCCCAAAGTCGCTGACTTCATGATAGGCGCTGTAGGTTAAAACATCTGGTTCATTTCTTTAATCACTTAGTTTACCTGTGGTCACCATACTTGGAACAGCCAGTAAAACTGCATATGACAAATTGTCTGGTGGTGTTTTCGTCACCATTAGCCCGGAAATTGCTGAAAGGTAGGACTAGTGCAAGGATGGCGGTCGAATAGTGTTGTCCTTGAGAAAAACTGCGGCACCCGCGGCGCCTCTTACCAAAAGTAAACAAATGCTGCGCAGCAGCGTAGGCATCTCTACCGTGTCAAGGAAAAACATACCCCGCGTTCGATGTCTCTCGGCCGACGAAGATTCTACATCATCCGGCCAATCCCGTCAAAGGTCAGAGGGGGCTCGGCTGCAGTTATGGAACGTGATTGGCCGGACGGCGTAGAATCTTCGCCGTCCGAGAGACATCGAACGCGGGGTTAGTAAGCGCCAATGTAAACAAAAATGAGTTAGAGAGTTAGAGATGCTAACGGGGTTTTTCGGGAACGACGGATTCGTTTCTGGTATCGCTTTTTTCATAACTTTCTCCAAAACTGAGATATTAAAGGGGTAGAATATAGCAAGTCCAGTGGCGTCTTCGGTTTGACAAAGAAAAACACAGCATGTGACAAGTTGCTGCATGCTAGGTTTTACCTCGACCAAAGAGACCTGAACATCCCATTTTGCGCTGAGTCCTGGGCCCTGTTTCACCGGTGATAGCAGCAAGCTGCTATCACGTTTCGCGAGCTGACGTCATGTCGTGACGCCATACTGTTGTCGTAATGGGTAGTTCCGGCGCACGATTGCCGCGACCTTGGCGGCGGCATTAAGTGACGTATGAGCCTAAAAGTAAGAGTTTACGCAGTCATGATAGTATATATATATTTTTGATATATATTTTTTCAATATGATGTATTTAAAAGAAGTTGGGTTTAGGAAAAATATTGACATTAACTTCGAACATTTAGCTGATGACGTAAAACAATATTGCGGCAATCGTGCGCCAGAATTGCCCCTTACGTCAGCAGTATGACGTCATCACATTACGTCAGCTCGCGCAATTTGATAGTAGCTTGCTGCTATCACCGGTGAAACAGGGCCCTGATCGGCGGCCGGCTAGTACTCTTGCCCGCGCTCACATACGTGCACGTTACCCCGGCAACGGGCTATTGACCAATGAGAAGCGAGAAAAGTGTTACGTCACTGCGATTTTTCATATACCTGTGCCCCCCGGACGTGACGTAGTGTGCTCGCGCGCGTGCAGGGTCTCTGCGATCGAAAAAGAGCGCTAGCAGCGCGCCACTCGACGCCGCAATTGTCAAAAGCGGCGTGTTAGTATGCTTTATTATGAATGATGTGTGTAAAAGTGACTTTTTATGTTGTTTATTTGGAGGAAATGGTTGGAATAAATTAAGGTACTTTTATTTCTGTTGGTTAGAGTTTTTATTCAAAAGATTTCGGTCTATACCATTGAGATTTACTGAAAATACCTTCGCTTGAATAAATTGCAGATATTTGGCAACTGAAGTGTTAGGTAAGCCTAAATGATATGTAAAAAGGTAAGAGACACCCTGATTATCATTTGAGAAACGAAAATATATGAATTTTCCTTATAAGACTCGCTCAATATGCTACTCCGCGGTTTATGCCCCGAGGGTGTCCGAGGGTTCCCGTTAGTTTGTCGTTGGCGCTCGGCTCGCGCGCGAGCCGACGTCACCGCCTGTGACGTCGGCTCGCGAAATACGTCATACCCTGCACACAAAATAGCCGGCTGCCGAACAGCGCTCTGATGTGCATTGTGATAAAGTGTCGCATACCAGAGCGCTGTTCGGCAGCCGGCTATTTTGTGTGCAGGGTATGACGTATTTCGCGAGCCGACGTCACAGGCGGTGACGTCGGCTCGCGCGCGAGCCGAGCGCCAACGACAAACTAACGGGAACCCTCGGACACCCTCGGGGCATAAACCGCGGAGCAGCATATTGAGCGAGTCTTATAAGGAAAATTCATATATTTTCGTTTCTCAAATGATAATCAGGGTGTCTCTTACCTTGTTACATATCATTTAGGCTTACCCAACACTTCAGTTGCCAAATATCTGCAATTTATTCAAGCGAAGGCATTTTCAGTAAATATCAATGGTATAGACCGAAATCTTTTGAATAAAAACTCCAACCAACAGAAATAAAAATAACTTAATTTATTCCAACCATTTCCTCCAAATAAACAACATAAAAACTCACTTTTACACACATCATTCATAATAAAGCATACTAACACGCCGCTTTTGACAATTGCGGCGTCGAGTGGCGCGCTGCTAGCGCTCTTTTTCGATCGCAGAGACCCTGCACGCGCGCGAGCACACTACGTCACGTCCGGGGGGCACAGGTATATGAAAAATCGCAGTGACGTAACACTTTTCTCGCTTCTCATTGGTCAATAGCCCGTTGCCGGGGTAACGTGCACGTATGTGAGCGCGGGCAAGAGTACTAGCCGGCCGCCGATCAGGGCTCAGGGCCCTGTTTCACCGGTGATAGCAGCAAGCTGCTATCACGTTTCGCGAGCTGACGTCATGTCGTGACGCCATACTGTTGTCGTAATGGGTAGTTCCGGCGCACGATTGCCGCGACCTTGGCGGCGGCATTAAGTGACGTATGAGCCTAAAAGTAAGAGTTTACGCAGTCATGATAGTATATATATTTTTGATATATATTTTTTTCAATATGATGTATTTAAAAGAAGTTGGGTTTAGGAAAAATTTTGACATTAACTTCGAACATTTAACTGATGACGTAAAACAATATTGCGGCAATCGTGCGCCAGAATTGCCCCTTACGTCAGCAGTATGACGTCATCACATTACGTCAGCTCGCGCAATTTGATAGTAGCTTGCTGGGCCCTGTTTCACCGGTGATAGCAGCAAGCTACTATCAAATTGCGCGAGCTGACGTAATGTGATGACGTCATACTGCTGACGTAAGGGGCAATTCTGGCGCACGATTGCCGCAATATTGTTTTACGTCATCAGCTAAATGTTCGAAGTTAATGTCCAAATTTTTCCTAAACCCAACTTCTTTTAAATACATCATATTGAAAAAATATATATCAAAAATATATATACTATCATGACTGCGTAAACTCTTACTTTTAGGCTCATACGTCACTTAATGCCGCCGCCAAGGTCGCGGCAATCGTGCGCCGGAACTACCCATTACGACAAGGCCCTAAAACATAAGGTTGGACGAAGTTTTCTACCAAAAATGTACTAGAATAGCGTACGAGTCAAAGCTATTTCCGTTGTTTCTTTACAAATATGTCGCAAACAAGCTTTTTCTGTAATAAATCATTATTTCGAAGTTAAGCAACCAGTTGCTATAAATTCGATAAGCAAACACTTATTTTCTATATAAAAGCCTAGCTTATATAGTCCAACTCTAGTTGAATAATCAAGTAGCTACTAAATTTTCCAGATGCGACACATATTGCGCACTTCAGACAAGTGCGTTGCTAAGGCGTTGCTAAGGACTCTTTCGCATGTTTTGCTGCGAAGTTTTTGTTATGAAGTGAGGGAAGTGAGGTGGAGAGGCTATTTGATATTTTTCTTCTGGTTTTCTAGGACCGTCGCAATTATTTAACTTGACATAGTCTTCTTGCTTTTTATCCGAGGCTTTTTCAATAATTGGTAGATTCTATCGTGGAAATAAAAGGGCCAGCAGGCCACATGGGTTAATGCAAGTCGACTGAGAGTGAAATAAAAGGTAGAAGTGTCTGTTCCATTAGAAATTTAATGTGATGTGATGGAACATGAAGCAACAAGATCAGACGCAAGAACCACCAAATAAGAACCCAGAACCAGCAAGCGCTATGCCATCAAGAGCAGCCATGGTAACGTTTGATTAGCTTTCAGAAAACCTTGGAACTAGACGCCAGACGGTGAGCAATCAAGACATCTTACAAGACCAGTAGTTACTTGAAAACGAGAGCCGCCAGGAAAATCAGTAGGTACTTCAATGGCAACACATTTCAACATCTATCTAGCAATGATTTGCACCAGCGAGGTGCTAATGCTATCATTGTGTTTTGTGTCGGTATCCCTAACTGCTTAAAAAATATTTGTCAATAAATAAACAAACAAATAATGCGCCTTTTTCTACTGAAAGTAAGTCCTCCAAGTGGCAAGGGATGAATAATAGAAGGTACCTAATTAATTGCCATCTATTCATTCAATTTATAAATCATAGGCAATTCAGGGCAACGATCGGCAGCGCCCTTACTGCATGGCACTGCAGATCGTCCATGGGTTTCTTGATGACTCCGACTCTGACTCAGACTTTCAAACATCAACTCTGACTTTGATTTCAAATGTCGGCTCTGACCGACTCCGACTCCACAGCCCTAGCAGGTCTGCGGAGGCGATGGATTTTTGGTGACTCCGACTCCGACTCTGGCTTTCAAAATCGACTCTGACTCTGACTCTGGTCAGAACTGTCGACTCGGACCGACTACAACTCCGACTACGGAACCCTGAAAGGTCTGCGGAGGGGATCGAATTTCGGTGACTGACTCAGACTCCAGCTTATAAAATCGACTCTGACCCTGACTCGACGACTCAGGTCAGAACTGTCAACTCCGACCGACTTCATGACTCCGACTCTGAAGCCCTACTGGCAGCTATCACGCCAGGGAGCTGCAAATCATATGTTCCGTGGCGGTTTATGGCATTAAAGTCGATAATGCGGCTGAATCGCACTATGAAACACCCTTATTGGCTGCAAGAACCACGAAAGTTAGCGCATCACCACTGGAAAACGTGACAAGATATCGATTAATTGACCCTGGATTTGGATAAATGACATGTTGATGATCATATTAGCACACATTTACATTATCATCTATCTCAAGGTTGCCCTCCAGGCGGCTCTAAACTATGGCAATTTCCCTATCTTCAACATGTAAATGCCCTCGGGCGTCCTCGTGGTGACGTAGGCATGGGAGTGCCAGTTTGGTAGGAACTAGACTTCGACGCCCCCTGCATTACGACAACAGTATGGCGTCACGACATGAGGTCAGCTCGCGAAACGTGATAGCAGCTTGCTGCTATCACCGGTGAAACAGGGGCCCTGTTTCACCGGTGATAGCAGCAAGCCACTATCAAATTGCGCGAGCTGACGTAATGTGATTACGTCATACTGCTGACGTAAGGGGCAATTCTGGCGCACGATTGCCGCAATATTGTTTTACGTCATCAGCTAAATGTTCGAAGTTAATGTCCAAATTTTTCCTAAACCCAACTTCTTTTAAATACATCATATTGAAAAAATATATATCAAAAATATATATACTATCATGACTGCGTAAACTCTTACTTTTAGGCTCATACGTCACTTAATGCCGCCGCCAAGGTCGCGGCAATCGTGCGCCGGAACTACCCATTACGACAACAGTATGGCGTCACGACATGACGTCAGCTCGCGAAACGTGATAGCAGCTTGCTGCTATCACCGGTGAAACAGGGCCCGGGCCCTGCTATCACCGGTGAAACAGGGCCCAGGTTCTCGCCCATTCGCGACTTCCGCGCTTTAGGAAGCCCACTCCCCTGGTTGGGTCTGTCTGTTACTGCTGGCTACATGAGCGAGGTTGATGGCACATCAAGGTTGATGCATGTAGCAACTTGATGTGCTCTAGAAAACCTAAACTTCGCTTCACCGCCCCGGAGTCGCTATTGCAACTTATCAGTGTGAACCCCGATTTTTGAACTGTGGAGAGCCACACTGACAAACTTTCGCGGTGTCCTTGAGCGGGCCGACATCTGCTGCGTGTGCCGAGCCGCCGGGCCCCGGTGGTACGAGTGGCAGGGGTGCCGGATCCAGTATCCCTGCACCTCTTCCTGACGTTCCCAAGGAGTTCCTGAGGGACCCAGTGTAATCTACGTCTGCCTCTGCGATACCGAATGCGTCTTAAGAGCACGATATTAGGGTGTGTTAAGTGCGTTAGTAGGATAAACTATTTTGATTTGGGTTGTGTTGAAGATAGCGAGAGATACTGATGCATGCCGAGGCACTGTAGTCAGCCAGCATGATGATGAGATGGCGTATACTGCAGATATGCAGGTGTAACTTCTAAAAAAAAATGACCGTGGCCCTGTTGACGGGGACCTGCGGTAGCTGCGGCTCGGCGGTCAGCCGCGGGATCTATGGCCACGGGTAAACACCGAGCTGCAGCTACGGCAGGTGCCCGTGAACAGCACTCGTGAAAATCACTTCTTTATGAGCCGTCTGGTCCATAGGCGTAGGAACAGGGGGGGGGCGGAGCCCCACCCACTTTTCAGCCTTTTTTTAAGGAAAAATCTTCATTTTTGATTTAAATACAAGACTAAGAGCAGGAAATGGTTCAGCAAGGTAAGATGAGCACAAAACTACAAAGAATTTCTTCATGGGAGCATTCTTGAAATGACAACTGTTTCAGTTTTGTTGACAACCTATTTCATAGATAAAGCACATCTGGCACAGAAAAACGTAGTAAGTAACCATGCTAGGTTTTCCCTCTTCGTCCAATGCCACAGCTAATCTAGCAAGTCCACATTTACATTATCGGTAAGCATTTGAAAAATTTGGATAGCATTTCTGAATTGCGCACATAAAATACATATAGAAACACTATTCAGGTTGATGCATGTTATGCGCATTTGCTTAGGCTAGCACACGTTAACGTTTCCTCGTTTTTCTCCGTTTCGTCACCTTGACACTTACTAGGTTCTTCAAAAATAGGGTAGATCTGCTTTTGTAAGGTTTATTTATAATCCATAAATAATAATAGTAAAATAAATAGTATCCATAAAATTTTTGGATAAGTTTTTTAACGGGGGTTCAGGAATAGGCACTTTCTTGCCACATTTAGCCAATTAGTTATCTTACTTCAGTTTAAAAAATGCTGAATTTTGCCTACCAGAGGAATTTCAAAATATATTTAGTGGCTCTGTCCCTAGTTGGGAACCCTTCAATTGAAAAGTTTTGGACTCTAAGAAAGAAAAAGCTTGCCACCATCACGGAAAAGTATTTCCGTTGATTGTTCAGATTGCTTCTTGTCCATTGTCCTTATTATTTGCTATCAAACCTTGGAATTAGTGGCATTGATAAGCATATGGATGCTCAAATGGTAAATAAGGCTAGAATTTGGCAGAAATAAGCTAATCTCCAGACTCCAACTGTCTGCGGCCTGCGCTGATCATGCTCAAAATGTCAGCGGCGTCAGCACTAAATCCCTTGCACAAAATGTCAGTGCATGACTGAGTCCCTGGCATATCTTGTGTGCTATAACAGGTCATAGGGATTTTTCCAGTCTGGCAGTGGAGGCTGATTATGATTATGCATTGACCAATCATATTACCTGGCTGTCACCAACTGCATGCTGTTTGACTGATGATTGATTTTTGCCACAGGTTGCAGGATTATTGGCATTTTCTGTAAGGGAAGCATTCCTGGGCAGGTAAGAGAATGATTTCAGAATGATAAATCTTTGTCTTAGCCTAGGATGATCATTGGGCTGTAAAAGCTCCTGATTTGTGCTAGTCTCAGCTCAAGCTACAAAACTGCTTATTTAGTTCACAACCCTGTGTAAAAATTGGTGAATTTCCTTAAGTTCTACACCTTTTTAGGTGCAGTTTAAAAAAGTTAAAGGCCAAATTCAAAAAGCTTAAGTTTGAAATGCATGTGAACATTTTGAAGTTGGTCTTTAACTTTTTTAAAACTGTGCCTAAAAAGCTGTAGATTTCAGGAGGCTAGGCTAGATAAAGTGATTTAGGTTAGGTAAGGTTTGGTTAAGTTAGGTCTGGAGCTAACTGCAGAATAACTAACCTAAAATTTTAAATCATTTCTTGAAAGGGATGATGCTTGAATTTAATAATTTACCTGCAATTTAAGAGTTGCTTTTCTCCAAGAATTTCAGTTTGAGTTGTTTCCCTGATGTTGTTTTTCTGATTCCCCCACATTATTGTCCCTAATTATTTATCAAGCATGATACTGAGAATCCCATTGTTGTGATGGAACAAATAATTTTTATTCTCTATGTTCTGCAGTTATCAGTAGGTATCTCAGTCTTAGACACAGATGATCAATTGATGGCTAATAAGAAAAGTACCATGACAAATGTAGAGGGGTTATTGTCTAAAGACTTTTTTGAGGTGATAGAGTTGGAACCCCTTGCCTTATGTGATGTCAGTGCTGCCAGTGTCATGTTGTTTTAGTCAGGTATGATGCACAGCTTATGATACCAGGATGAGATGGGTTGGTTCCTGTAAGAATTGCTATAGTGTTCTGCTGGTAACACTGCTCTGTTGCAGGTTTCACACACCTTCATGATGTGGAAGCTTGTGGTGGTGGCAGGTCTGGCTTTTCTGCTGGTAAGGATGGCCTGATCCAGCATGCTTATACTGATCATATCATATTGGTATTGATTATCTTGTTTTGCTTAGATACCTACCTAGTGGTTAGTACCTACCTGCCTTGTGGTGGGGTAGAAAAGTATTATAACTGAAAATGAGGTATCATACATAAAATCAACTTGCACCATTATTCTTCTTATCTCTATTCACATCTGCAAGAAACATATACATTTTTTTTAACTGACCTTTGCCTCATCATTTGTTGAAAGCTTTTCAACACTTGACCTGCTGAATCTGCCCTCTTACTACTCAAGCAATACTTTCATTGAGCCATTTAATCAAAATTGGCAAGAAAAAATGTTTATGTCACATGACTTTACAACTATAAGATTCATTGACCTGACTTTTACCCATCATTTATCCCCCAAATTCCAATATCAGGGCTGCTTCAGATGTGTCTCAGTGAGTTCTTTTCAAGCATAATGCTCAATTTTGGATAGTTCCACTGGTCACTCACTCAAATCAGGCTACTTGCAGCTTTGGACAGGTCATCCTTATGATGGGTCTGTTTTCTGTATATCCTCCAGCCTCCTCCAACCCTTTGTTTCAACCATTATTCAGAATCTGTGCAGTTTTAATGTTGAATTCAATTTTCACTATGTTTATTCCTTACGTCATTATTTCTTGTCTCGCCTCAGAAGAAGACTTGTTTTAGATCCCTCTTTATGCCTAGCTCTACTGACCTACCAGAGTTTCTACTACAGCCTTCCCCGTGAGATCTCGAGTCCTCCGGGGTCCGATGTACAGCCCACCGCTAAAGTAATGTAGGGTTTTACCAATCTCAACGGTTGGCTTTGACTGGCGATTGTTAAATGCGGAGTGATCGAAAAGAAGATGTCAATAGCTAAAGTTGCAGCTGCAAGGGTGACGATACATATAAGCTACATTCAAAGTTTCATTGTAGTCTGGCTAATCGTTCCTAAGCTTCAGAAGCAGAACATACCCATGACTGAAACCCCACATTACTTCTGCTGTGGACTGTACGTACACCCTCTGTGCCGTAATATACCGCTCTCTGTACAGTGTGTCCACCCGGTGTCGACAGGGCGATGGCGCCGCCGGTCTGGGAGAGTACCGCGAGCACGCAGAGGCCGACCAGACGGTGATCACCATGGCCAGGTTCGCTGTGCCGCTCCTCCAGCCGCACATCAAGAGCGAGAAGTTCTTCACGCTGAAGTCCGTGGATAAGATCCACAAGCAGGTACGTATGTACCGACCGCTGTCGTTGTTCGTCGCGACAACTGACTGATTTGATGATGGAAAGTGCCTCATTCTGATTTTTCAGCCTTTCCTGAGGCTACCCCTGTATCATATAATCGTTGTTGACAGAGGACCGTATTTTATGTCCTTCATTTAAGTCCATTAGCTGTCCAGTTAAAAAGTTAAGCCATATATTTAACTACAGGAATATCATCTTTGAAATAGCAGGCATAATTAAGATGCAAAGATAGGTGACTACTACTAGGGGTGATAGATAGATAGGTGACTATGGGCGCGGTGCTCCCACCGTGTACCGCTCTCTGACGGCTGTCTCGTGCCACAGCTGGTCTCCGGCACCAACTACAAGCTGGAGGTGTCCCTGGTGGAGACGGGCTGCCATCAGGAGGCCGGCCCGTCGGCGCTAGAGTGCGAGCCCGCCGATCGGCCCCGGATCGTGGTCAGTGCTCACTACTCGCCCCCCCCCCCCCGAACAATGATGGCGGACGCTTATTAACGTATCTTTCTATCGGAGATACTTGCGCGCATAATCCCGTATTCCCGGAAAAAAACATATTTACTGTGTATTATGCAACATTTGATAATATTGTGATGTGCATGTAATATGCAAGTGCATGAACATTGTTAACACTTGAAGCTGTACAAGTGTATGACCAGGCTGACCACTGACCTCTGACTGCCCGTCTGCCGACTGCTGTCTGCAAACCAGTGACCACTGACCGCCCCCCTCCACGTGGCAGACGTGTCGGCTGGTGGTGTACGACCAGCCGTGGACAGGTCGCCGTGAGCTCACCAAGCACCGCTGCACCCGGCCGGTGGCGGCGCACAAACACAAAGTCAGTCACTGGGCCGGGCGGCGCTTCATGAGAGGACAACCGACCGAAAACTTAAATAAATACTATGATAGGTAGCAGATTCAGGTCCTTGAGCTGAGCTGTATTACTGGTATATCTACAAACGTCTAGTCCGCTGCAAAGCTGTTTCTGCAGTCGCCGCGCAGTAACTTCCCCTGTGTCAGTAGTAGCTACATCTCAGTGCTTATTTTGAAATTGTAACCTGTTCAAGTGTCCCATGGCCAGCTACTGACCCATCAAACATCACCATCGCGTATCGACACACTGGGTCTGTATGTACTGTGCCTCCTCTGAGTCTGAGGCTGCTTAACCCCCCCCCCCCCCCCCTACCGCTCGTAACCGCCGTCCGTCTCTACCGCAGGGCCACGGAAAGAGCAAGAAAAAGTTCGGTAAGCCGGCGGGCGCCGCCAGTAAGCGGCTGCGCGCCCAGTTTGGCGAATTTGTGCGCCTCTTCAACCGCACCTATCCGAGCACCGAGGAGTACGCGCGACGGATGCGCGTGTTTGGCGAGAACATGAAGCACGCGCGCAACTTCCAGCGAATGGAGCGGGGCACGGCCCAGTACGGCGTCACCAAGTTTAGTGATATGACCGGTGAGACTCGGGTGGACGAGACGCCGCTGTGATTGGTTAACAGTCAGTCGTATTGTAGGATTGGTAAATGAAGCGGCGAGTGCTTGCCTTGTAATCTCACGGACTCTTGGTTTTGTGTCCGATTCCGGGCGGCTGGCAGACTAGGTCTGTTCGGCTGGCAAAGTCTATTGATTCTCGGGGACTCCGACTCTGATTCCACTTTTAGTCTTCGACTCCGGACAATGCTCTAGTTTATGTGCACCTCATTATAGTAAAGTTATATAATGTCGGTGATGCTGACATGAACTCAAAACGTTTGTCCAAAACATAAGTATCGCCATACCTTCGACAAAATAAATCCTGTAAAGGTCAACGAGCGTGGTCTTTTCAATCCCATCACCCTCTGGTGTGTTGTGACCAGCTCGTGTGTGCCGCAGTGGAGGAGTTCCGCGCCACCCAGCTGGGCCTGGACACCAGTCTGCCGCGGCCGGCGCCCGACGGCCGGTTCCGACAGACGGCAGCCATCCCCGAGGTGCAGGGCATGCCCACCAACTGGGACTGGCGCGAGAAGGGCGCCGTGACCCCCGTCAAAAACCAGGTGCGACACCGCTGCCGGGGCTCTGCGGTCGGTGGTGTCAGGATGGGCTGTGGCTAATGATAGCGAATGTTTGTAAGGCTAATGCTTGGATGAGATGCTCGTGAATAGTTTTTAGTAGTGTTTTACGTTCTCGGAAGTTTTAGCTTTCCATTCATAATTATTGTCAGAAATATTGAAATATTGAAAGCAAAGCTGGTCAGATTTATACTTTTAGAGCACGCTTGTAATATGTGCAATGGTGACATGACCGGTGGTCTTTTGCATGCGTGTCGTAGCGGGTCCTGTGTGAGTGTCTGCCCTGTCCTGACGATGACCCCACCATGTGGTCTGCGAGTCTGCCTGCCCTGCCCTGACGTTGAGCTGGCCTTGCGGTTTGTGACTGCCTGTCCTTCCCTGACTATTCTGACGGCGCCCTGTCCCTGCGTACAGGGTCAGTGCGGCAGCTGCTGGGCCTTCTCCGTCACCGGTAACGTTGAGGGACAGTACTTCATCAAACACGGACAGCTCCTGTCACTCTCCGAGCAGGGTGAGCCACTGCGAATTGCCTGCTCTAAAAGTACAGTACTCGACTGTCTGACTGAGTAAAAACGAATACGGTGTGGTTTAAAATTAAAACTAGGTACCTAAAACAAAATGCAGGAGTGTTAAGCTTTGTCTGTTTTAGCGAAAAACATGTATTTGTTATTGATGATGACGTTTGAGGGAACGTAGATCTCTTACTTTTGTACACCACTTTTGATAAGGCTACAGTCATCCACATGTTTTCTCGTTGCTGATACATGTCACAGTACCTTTGGTGGTACTGTCGTGGTGCTGCGGAGCGTAATGGCACTGGACCGGCAGTCTATAGCGGTGTGCCTGACCGTCCGCCCCACTTCCCGCCGCTCCCCAGAGCTGGTGGACTGCGACACCGACGACCACGGCTGCCAGGGCGGCCTGCCCGACCAGGCCTACAAGTTCATCGAGTTCCTCGGCGGACTCGAGGAGGAGAAGGACTACCCGTACGAGGGACGCAACGACCAGTGTCGGCTCAACCGCACCGACCTCAGGGTAGGCGCCAGCGGTGTGGGGCTGCTGCTAATCGAGCGGGCTGTCGAAGTGTTGCTCCCTTGGAGTCCTTAGACCACGGGCCCGTGTCATACCGATTACCTTGGATTATAATTGCCCAGAACTGTTCCTTTTGAATATTTTTTGGCCGTCGTCCAGCGCTGCTGCTCCTTCTGAGAACATTTTGGCCTGGTGCGCAGTGCTGTAGCTGCCTCCGACGCCTGTGCGGTAGTTGGTTGTATAATATATTTATTTAAATGTCAGCATCTTTATCACCAACTGTTTGATACATATTTTTTTCTTGCGTGTGTGTGCACCGCCCTCCGACACCGCCTAACACTCGTCTGTGGCTGTTCCGTACTGTCGCAGGTGAAGCTGACTGGTAGTCTGGACCTGCCCAAAAACGAGGCCGACATTCAGAAGTGGCTCTACAAGAACGGACCCGTCTCGATCGGCGTCAACGCCAACCCCCTGATGGTGAGTGCTGGTCCGGTCCGCAGTAGGTGGATGAGAGACCCGCGGAGCCTGCCGGGCGCAGTGGTGTCTTACCTGGTCCACGGTCGGGCGCAGGGGTGTCGCACTTGGTACACTTTGGTCCATTGAGCGCAGCTGGATGGCTCCGTACTACATTGCACCGGCGCGACCGCCATTCGTCGAGTGTTAAGTGGTTAGTGGTGTTCAGCGCCCTTGTGAATCGGTCGAGGCGACCCGGCCAACCCACGGACTGAGCTAGTTCTGGGTTTGTTCTAAAACTGTCCCCATGTTTCAGTCTTACCGCGGCTCGGACTGAGCTGTGTTTCAGTTTTACCGCGGCTCGTACCGAGATAGCTGTGTTGTGTTTGATTTTAACACCCTCGAACCGAATTGACTGTGTTGTGTTTCGGTTCGGTTTTACCTCAGACTTCGGTTTCACCACGCCTCGGACTGAGCTGTGTTGTGTTTCAGTTTTACCGCGGCGGGATCATCGACGTGTGGTCGTTCCTGTGCCGCGCCTCGGCCATCGACCACGGAGTGCTGCTCGTCGGCTTCGGAGAGAAATGTGAGTAACTGTAACCCATACCCTCGGAGAAAAATGTAAGTGACTGTGACCCTAGTATCACCTTCGGAGAAAAATGTGAGTGACTGTAACCGATATCACCGGAGAGAAATGTGAGTGGCGCCTCTTTTTACTTTAGGGAGTTAACAACTTTAGGGGTGCATCCAGTCACTCTGCCCGAGCTTCACTCGGCACTGCAGCGCTTGTCATCATCGAATGCGTGCGGTGAGGATGGGATCACAGTGAGCATGTTGCGACTAACCTTTCCGGTGATAGCTCCGCATTTGTTAAACGTGATAAACGCCTCAATCGTTACTGGAGAGCTCCCGAGCGAGTGGAAAGTCGCAACTGTGGTCCCAATCCACAAGGCGGGATGCACAAGTGATGTTAACAATTACAGGCCAGTGTCGATCATTTCTACTGTGGCGAAGCTCACTGAGAGAGTCGTTTGTGATCAACTATTGCATTACCTGTTGTCCCACGGTGTGCTGTGTGAGGAGCAGCACGGCTTTCGGCCGGGGAGGTCCACGGAGTCGGCGATGTTGGACGCGGTCAGCTACATCACTCGAGTCATAGACGAGGGTAAGATCGGTTGTCTGACAGCGATCGACACCTCCAAGGCTTTTGATAGCGTTCAGCATGGCCGGCTCCTGGACAAACTTGGCTGGTACGGCGTGGACACTCATTGGTTCAGTGACTGGCTCAGAGGCCGCCACCACAGAGTACGCGGGGGATCTGCGGAGACCGCTCCAATAACGCATGGCGTGGTCCAAGGATCGATTTTGGGGCCAGTGCTGTTTTTGTTATTCACAAATGACCTGACCTCATTTTTAAGTGACACTAAGATGGTTTTATATGCTGATGACGTTCAATTCATTCACAGTGGTCACCCCAAGCATATTCATCAGTTGGAGCTTGAAATTGGACAAACGCTGAGCGACGCTCAGCGGTGGTTTACAGAAAATTCACTAAAAATTAATCCCAAAAAGACAGAGATCGTTCTATTCTCCACACGTCAAAGAAGAATAGGAAATGAGCTGAAAGTTCAATTTGGAGAAACAATGCTCCGCCCCACTTCAAACGCTAAAATTCTTGGGCTTATTTTGGATGAAAACCTCACGTTTGAAAAACATATTTCGAATATAGTAAAACGTTCTTATACTATTCAGATAGGTCTCTCCAAATTCTCCCGTCGGCTGCCACAGGAAGTCAAGAAATTGATTATTGAGGCCCTGGTGTTCCCACACATAATGTATTGCGCGACAGTGTGGGCAGCATGCAACGCTACACAGCGAAAACGCGTTCAAAAAATAATTAATCATGGTGCACGAATAGTTAAATGCTGCCGACGTCATCAGCATATCACGCCTCACCTTACTGAGCTTGAGTGGCCGAGAGTAGAACAACTCATCACAGAACGTGACCTCGCCATGGTGCACCGCCTCCTCAACTCTGTCCATGCACCATCGCACTTGCGAGACCTGCTGCAGCGTCGCGATTGTGTAACCGAGAGGGAAACGCGAGGATCAATGGCGGGAATGCTGCAACTTCCGCGGGTCCGCACGGAGCTCGCCAGACGTTCTTTCGGGTTTCGGGCAGCAGCGAGCTAGAACGAGACGCCGAACGAGGTTCGCCACGCCAGCACGGTCGTAGCGTTCCGCGCGGGGATGCGGAAATGTCGGGCTGGTCTTACCCAGATAGAATAGATCTCATCCGCCGCTGATTTTAAAATACGCTTGTAGGTAACTTGGATTTTAACAGCATCTCTTAGAAAATGAGTACAAATGGCTTATTCGTAGTATTTTAGTAGGTTTTTAGATCATTAGCTTTAAGGACAGTGCATATATGGAATGACTCTTGTGCTGAAAAGCCGTGTTTTAAACGGATGCCATACGAATACATGATGATGATGATGATGAACAAGTATGTGTGTGCTTCTTCAGCGGATTCGGGGTTGGTACTTAACGCGACTCGGATTAGTCTCAAGATACGGATTTTCCTCCCATCACAGGAACAGGGCATTAACAATAATAATACTAGGTGAAAACCTCCCAGGGAGAGAAGAGCTTCCTGTACGCTGTCCTTATGAAAGCGAAGCTGTCAGACTGACGCAATGCCCCCGTGTTTTGCAGCCTACCCAGTGGTGAACAAGACGAAGCCGTTCTGGATCGTGAAGAACTCGTGGGGTGCCGACTGGGGGGAGCAGGTACGTTTTGCAGCGGCAACGGTGACGCCCCCCCCCCCCCTGCCGCTCTAGGGACATCCGGTGGACGTCGTTTGAAGCATCCACTGTTCTGTGTCAATGTGTACATTAGGGACTACTCATAGTAGCTCACCGTCTTGCCAAATGTTTCAGTTATCCGTGGGTTAGGACTTAGGATGATCTTATAACACGTGTTTTGGGGAAAAGTGTATGCAAAAGCAAGTACTTCATCACCAATATCTGATTCACGGTGCATCAGTGGCCGTTAGGAAGGTTTGGCTGGATAAAGGGTCAATGTGCCTACCTGTGTTCCCCCGGTGACTGGTAGACTGTTGACTCAGACTGCCCTCTGCGGTACTGTATCCCCGCTGACATGCATGTGACCGTGCTGCGACCGCTCCCACAGGGCTACTTCCGCCTGTACCGGGGTAGCGACGAGTGCGGCGTCCAGGACATGGCCTCCTCTTCTATCGTGGCCTGAGCACCACGCTCGGCCCGGCACGGGATGACGGAGTGGCTGCCGCAGTCCCGCGGCCAGCCGGACTCAGTGACCTATCCCGGTCAGCGGCTATGGGGCAGACTGGGAAATATTTACTCAAACTGCTGATTAGACGTGGCTTCAAGTATGTACAGTGATTCTCAGCGCTATTGTTGGTCCATCGATAGATGTTGTGGTGATTTTTTTTCAGACGTGTTTTATACGCTACTGCATACAACTTAGTGTACGTCACTTGTATTCAGTGGCCCTTATTTTGGTAGATATTCCATAGAAAATGAGCTTATTTTTATAAGTCGTATTATGAATACTTCAGCTGAGATTATACTACCTTCTTACATATTTTACCGTCTACGTTATACTTCACGTTTTATATGATTCGCCGTTTGCGAGCCTTAGACGAGCCTTAAATAGAACGCTACTCTGCTCCCTTGGAATGTATGCTGTATAGTATTAGTGACTTGGTATATGTGCCATTAGTTGTTCTTCAAGCCGCAGATATATTTTAGCGGTAGATAGCAGTGGTGGCTGTGGTATAGCGTATGTACCACTCTTTATAAGGAAACAATATATGGGGCATCATGTTTCTGGAATAGTGTTTAGTGGCATTTTGATTTGTAGTGCTCATGGACGTGATGTCTTAAGCATTAAGTCTTAATTTTTTCTTTGAAAAAGTCACTAAGAGTTCAAAAAAAAACTTTCACTTCTCTTAAGGCCGAGGTCCTCTCTGCCCGCACTAAGCAGACTGTCCACGCCACATGGGTAGGCTGACTAGCCCTCTGCCACCAAATCGCATCGCTTATTCCGGACTTAAAATGGCGGAAATTTATACTGTACCGCCAGTGATGGCGCTACGGTCTATCGGGGTCCCATGCACTCATTATCAACAACAACGTTCGAGCTGGCTTCGTAAAAGTACGTGGAATGTAAAAGTGCAGTCTGTTTCCCCTGGACGGCATGAAAAGACATTTCAGTTTACACAATTTGACATGGTATTGATAAGGTAATGTATTAGTAGGGTAATTTTAGGAGCCTATAATTCAGCCGGAAGGCTTCGTTCATATTAGCTAATAACCATTAGGGCTTTTCCACCGCGCGAGGGATCAAATTTTTAGTCGGCGGTGCGGAAGACGGTGCTTTTTGCGCCGGTTCGGGCGGCCGCGCCCTTCCCTCGATTTGATGACTGGGTATAAAAACGGCGGCAGCTGACCGCCGAGCTGCCTTATGTTTCCCTAAGGAATGCCAGCCACCCGCCGGCCGGTCGTAAAAAAACGGCCCGTTTTTACCGAGCGGCAACGGCTGCCGTGGTAGAGATATAGTTCGGCGTGACAGGCAAAGTTGAACAATGGGGCGGCGATTACCATCGGGTTACGGCCAATAGACTGTGCTTCTGGGTGCATTCTTGTGAAATGTGCTCTGATATGGACGGGCACTTAATCGACATTACGGCAATTCTCATAAAACTGAGGTTTTAGAAACCAGTAAACGATAGAAGAAAGCCATGCAAATATCGTAAAATATATAGGCATGAGACACTCTTATGTTACTCGAAGTTGAGTACGAGTGAATATTGTAAATGTGCCGCTGTTTGACGTGCGACTGTCCTGTTCCATCGATCCTGAGTGAAAATGATGGATCTTTCGGAGGCTCGGAGCAATTGATACCTTCACGTTTCGGGCTGGAGGGGCAAGGCGGTTTAAGAGGCAATTACCGAAATCATGCTTGGCCAATGGCCATTTTTCTCAATCCCTACCGACCGTGTTTATGAAGTAAATAACAAATGCACTATACATTTTACGTCATGTAAAATTTCAGCCTCCTTCACATTTTATTGTTTTCCATTGGCTTATAACAGTGATAACATGGCCAATCTGACCTCAGGTGACCCTGATAAAAATAGTGATTATGTATAACTCGTAAAAGTTGTGAGGACTCGAAAGCTTGCTTCTTCCTAGCGTAAGACTTCTGGCCACTGAGGGTGTCGCACTCGCGAAGTTGTAAATTTTTTGACTGTGCTGAGGGTCACTTTATAATTTAATGACCTAGCCTGACATGACCTGGCCGGCTGAAAAATACGGCTGCATACGCGATTCGAGTGATGACGAAGCAAATCGTCGGGGGTGGGGTGGCAACAACCCTATCGGCCATCTTTATTGTATTGTATTGAAAAATCATGAGCGATCCACATATCTCACCTAATCCGATTTAAAATACTGTCGCTTTAACGATAGGCGGCACGGGCGGACATCGATAGCAGCGCCTCTATCGGTCACTAGGGAAAGCTGGGCTGTAGGCGACGAAATACCGGCTGAGTTGTCACAAGTTAAATAGGTTTATAGACATCCTTCTTGTGAAAAAGTTGGACTTTTGCCTTCAATATTTCTACAGGCAATTTTAGAAGTGCCTTCACATAGATTACAAAACCGTTTAAATTGTTTTATTCACTTCAAGCCTTCCCTATTGTTCTTGATGATGCACGGGAACTATTTCTAAATAGTGTTTCTAGCTTAGTAAAAGAACATATTTCGCAAACGATGAAAAAAGCATAAATGGAAGATTTTAAATGCAATTTTCTGTAACAAATAATGGTAAATTCTCTACACATCAAGGAAAAGGTGCATGCTAACTGATAATTTAAAGTTCTTGGGGCCAGTTGGTTTCTTCTTTTCTTACGTCGCCCCAATGGCCGCGAATACACTTGTGATAACGCCTATCGACATAAATTTCTTCCTGATATCTAAAAGTTATTTTGGAAAAAGATCCGGTAGCAGCTCCAGCAAGGCTGAGATGACCGATTTCAATCAGCTTTTATCAGCTTAGAATTTAATAGGAATCGTCTTAATGGCAATCTTGTATTAAAACGAGATGACTATTTGGTCACTAATCGATAGGCAAGGCCAGGTAATTGAATATTATTTTTGCCTATCTTGTTTCTCTAAATTTTCTAGCTAGCCTGCCACTCTTCACCCCTCTCTTCGAGAATGATGCTGTAGCGGTACACTCCTGCCATAGGGTTAACCCGCGCACCGACGGGGGTCTGCGCCAACTTAGTACCGACGGGGGGGGGGGGGCGGATGACCGCCCCCCCCCCCTGAGATCTCGAGAACGAAGCAAGATAGCGACAAGCGGTAAACGGCATCGGATATGCACGGTCAAGATCTACAATTTTTACTAAGGTCATTTTCAGGTCAGGTCAAAGATGACGTCACAGGGGTCGAAAAAGTCAAAATGGCGGCGCTGAATATGGAGAGAGTTTTTCTCGAATAACTTTCGAATTAGTCAAGATAGGGACAAACTAAGGGCATCATCGTGATCCTCTCGTCAATCCGCATCGAATGATATATGTTGACCTCGAAAGGTCAAGGTCAAAGGTTGACCTCAGGTCACGTGACCTCGAGGTCATCATGTATATCACTCGATGCGTCTTGACGAGCTGAACACAATGAGACCATCCACGCGTCTGTATCTTGTTCCTGTACGGAGTTATTGGCCAAAAACCTTTGGTGACCTTTGATGACGTCACATGACCTCACAGCTGCCCAACAGCAAAACAGACCTCAAGGTAGTGAAGGTTGATCGTATATGAAGTCATGTATGGTATATGGGGCCATTCCGACCCGTTTTAGTGGTAAAAACAGGGAGTTGATTTTTCCCCCATTGACTTATAATGGGGAGGTCGCGAAATTGACCTGACCTTAGGTCACCGATATCAAAATTCCGAGATATACAAATTGTAGCTACTAATGACCTAATAACATCCTGCGACTTTCAAAGGCCTCCGACATCTACTGTAGCTCTGGCACGGTGACAAAGTTGCAAAAAAGTGACTTGAGGTTGGGTCATTCAAAGTGACCTGGTGACCTGACCTTGAAAGGTAGGAGGTTCAAACTTGCACACCATGTGTAAAATTGATGAGGGAATAGTCATACCAAATTTCGCGGCGCTACGCGCCGCGGTTTTCCCGCTATTCGCGAAAAACCTCAGGGGGGGGGCGGATATCCGCCCCCCCGTCGGTGCGCGGGTTAAAATTTAAAGGTAGTGTGCCAGCTTTCTTGGACCGTATGGAGTTAATGGCCCAGATAAGGAGAACCGGATTTTTAGAACTTATCCATACCTTCAAAACTCATGGAAACGTCTTAAATTCTTCAAATTTTGAGTACCCCAGTGCGAAATTCGCCCCGACGGGTTGTCGGTCGTACCCCAACCACATTTCACACCACTATGAACAATACATGCACACACTGAAATCGCTATTTCCGATATGCTCATCCAATCAAGTTTCGATAAACCCGTTCATCATCATCTCCTGCGGTTTCGAACACGCCTGTTAGGTGGCTTCTGATGCTCGTCGAGGTCGGAATTTCCAAATACGCGTGGTGCGTCGGGCCGCGCGCTCTGACTTCGGCCAAGAAAAATGCGTCAGCTGATCATTGTCATTTCTGCCACTTGCATGTGGTGAAATGGGGTCATAACTTATAAGACGGCTTTTTCATATCAATTATTTTACATAAAATCATATTTCAAACCATAAATAATGTTCGACAGCCAAATAAAAGAAACAATACCAATACGGGCTTACAGTTTAAGGCTCAACATTGTGTTGTCTACGATTAGACAGCTGATAACTCATTCCCGTACGTCGTATGGTCGTAACACTATTATAATGACCTTTGCTTATTGTCACAAGTGCGCCGCATTCGCGATTGTTGCCCGACGCCTGTTTGCAGGTGAGCCCACTACAGTTGTTATACATATCTAAAAACCGAAAAACTTTTAGGCGAAAAAGGCACTATTCCAGGCCCATTTTTGATTTTTTTTTGCGATATTAGGTAAAAACAGAAGCTTCTTATCCTAGGAAAAATAAAATGGGAAATCTTTCAAAGGTGGCACACTACCTTTAAATAATTCACCATCCGTGCACTATTCGCGCTGGCCGCCGCCGCCCTCCTCCACCCCACGGGCTCGCCGTATTTGTATTGGTTACAACCGGGGCAGGCCGGCTGGCGAGCGCCCGGCGCCGCTCGCGGAGGGAGGCGCGCGTCTCGGCGCGGCGGGCCGGCCCGGGGCGGCGGTGGGCGGCCGGCGAGGCAGCGGCGGCGGGCGGCAGTTGTCGGAGAGCAGTCCGAGGGTGAGGGCCGCGCGCGGTGGTCGCAGTGGCAGCCTGGTGTGTGAGACGGACCTGGGCGATGCGGTGCTGAAAAAGTGACTCAGAAAACCGAAGCAGTGATGCAGATGATCGCTGGATTTATCACGGCAGGTGAGTTCCGGGCGTTCACGTTGGGCTGTTGATCAGTTTCGAGGTGTCTTTCACGATAAGTTTTACTGTGTACTCTCTGCGGCACAATAAGAATAGAAACTGCGCCTAGACTAGCATCCATCATAAGCCTTAGGTCACAGTGCTCAGTGTCAGTGTTTCAGGCCACACGTCGCGCCGGCCCGTGACGACTCCCGACTAGTTAAGTTTGTCGGTACCGAGGCATTCGTCTCCAACCAGCGGGCGGCGACACGTCTGATCAGTGGCCTTCTCCCGTTTCCTTGTGAAAACATGCGATCGAATGACAAGGTGATGGGCATCTGGCGCAGCCAGTGTCCCAGACTCTAGCCAGCAGTGGCGCCGCCTGTGCCGGTTGTAGTGACCACAGGCACCCCTGGCCAGCATGTCCGGCGCCTATGACGACCACTGCCGCTCCTGCGGCCCCCTTCCAATCACCGCGGTAGTACCCAATTAGTGGGTGTTTCCTGGAGCCGCCACTGGGCGCCGGCTGCTGCCGCGTCCCCTGCAGTTTTTATCGGCTGTGCCAGGTGCGGCACCCACACAAACGGCTATTTCACCTCGGGAACAAACCCCAATAACTGGCACCGTGATTGTTACGGGGAGTTAGACGGGTCGTCAAATTAAAGGGACGCTCCTACTAGGGCCGTATCCAGTATAGTTACATAGTTAGTGAGGAATGGGGCAGATGATTCCTCCCTTACGATAGCGCCAGGCCAGGTCCTAAAATAAAATCGCATCTTTGATCTGTTTGGTTATTTTTCTTTTATGTTTTGTGTCGGAACCTCAATTCAAACGGATGAAGTCCGTTCATGCGCTCCTTTCCTTTCTACTTTTTTTCTACAATTGCAATCGGCCCATTTTTTAAAGCCAAATAAATAAAGTTGTAATTATAAGCGGCTCACTGTGCGCAAATCCGGCTGCCTGTCGACATTACGCTGCCGACTGACCTCCGTGCGACCCTTGGTGACCCGAGTGACCTTTGGTGACCCGTGTGACCCCGGCGTCCACCACGCGGCGCACAGAGAAGGGGAGTGCCACCTCTGGGAGGAGCCGACACAAGCCACGATAACACTGCCGGCAGATACAAATGGCAAACTCGCGCCCACCGTCCCGCCGCGTGCTGCAGCGTGTATGTCCATTTATCTATCAGCCAACTTGCAATATTTATGACCGGTGCAATTTATTTGATCGACTTCGTCCTTCAACGACCACGTCCTTTATGGTGGGCTATTTTTTCTCCTATATTTTCCAGCAGCATTATTTCGTCGCGGCATTTATTAATTGATATGTAGCTGTAAGGTACGGGGCAGTTGCTTCTGTACACGAACCCCAACTCCAGCCGTCTGTCCTGTCCAGTAACAACTGATAACATTGCTATCGACTGTCGGTCCCTGTACAAGAGCAGCTGAGGTTTCCTGTGAGTGCCCTCTGACAGTTTATCGTTGTTTCCTGTGAAGGTGCTGGGACAATTTACTCAGGGTCGCTGTACAGTAGCAACTGCGGGTCCCCGTACCTGAGATGGATACTTCATTATAAACGTCTCGTCTCTCGCATTGCAATGAGGGCATTGTTGGGTGGGATAGGTGATGGCCGTAGGGAATCTCTTATATTCGTGCTTGCACTAAGTGCCGGTGGTTTTGAAAATGCCAGTTATTTTTTCCCTAAGCCAAAGGAATGTGCACTGACAGATTACTGCGTGAATTTGGACAAAATACCTTGATCACGCTTCCAGACAAACGCGTTTTAACAAAAGACCGCTTATGTTCATCGGAACGGGAATTTCTTTGGCGGCATTATCGCCCTTCTATCGCCAGCCCGGTCTGTGTGCGGCTGGGGTTTTAGTTGCGCCCTTTTCTCTGGCGCCGCCCGCTGATCGGGTCTGATCCTCCGTCGCGCCGCCCCTGGCTGTCCCATGGAGCCGCCCCTGGCTGTCCCATGGAGCCCGCGCCTCTCAGGCCTGCGCCTCATTGAGTCTGTAACGAACTCTCAATAGTGGCGGCCGCTGGTGGATCTTGGAGCCCGGGCGAACAAACCGCCGCTTAGCGCGCCCTCTTCGTACCCCGCTGGGCCTCGTCGGACGCCGAGCCTGGATGGATCTTTCGTGTCACCGCTTAGGCCTCTCCAAAACTCCGCCGATGTCCCGTAAGGAGTTCATTTTTGTTAAAATCCAGACTCGTGAGATCCAAGATGCAGATATCTCAGTGCAGTTTTTCAGAACCTCGATATGATGTCCCCAGCTAGTCAACTACCTTTTTATTTTGTTGGACTTTGTCATTGTTTCTGCAAACTCGCGGGAACTGTGTCTCATCGATGGGACTTAAAAAAGTACTTACCTTTGGTAAGTCGGCGAAGCGGTTAACCGCTGTGAACTGTCGTCACAGGGTGTCGGTTCGGCGTTACGTATATGCCGAGTGCATCGCTCTCTCCGCCCTCTCTCTCTCTCTCTCTCTCTCCCTCCCTCCCTCTCCCTGTCTGTCACCCTCGGGGACAGCTGTTAGCAGATCGGTCGCCCGACCGCGCGCTGTGGAGAAGGATTAAGGATCGGGATGTGTGCGTGTGGGTGGGGGGGGGGGGGGGGCATTTGGGCCGCATACAATCACTGCAGATTATTGTACGTCTCTCGGGCCCGGCCCCTACGTGCCTCACAGGCTAATATGTAAAGGAATAGGAAACCGCGGATTAGGAGAGTTTCGACTTCCATCTACCGGTCAGTAGGCATGCCGATCTTGGTTCTTCGGGTAGGTGTAACTAATAACTATTTCAGGTGGTGAGTGACGGCTCTGATACTCGCCGTCTGCCAGCCGCGATAGGCGCGGCACGTATGCCAACAAATCTTCCACGGAATCCCAGACCGTGGACAGGCCCGCAGAAAACGCACCACGGAGAAACGAACCCAGACGAGAATTGCCGCCAAACTTCCGCCGAGACTGCCCAACACAATGGGAACACGACGCCGAACATTTTGATCACGGCTTGCCGTACTTCCTGTGGGTGACATGTGTTCTCCGTCCGCGGCTCGCGGCTCGTTCGCGCGGGGTCTCGGTCAGGCCGGTAGAGTTACGTCATCGGTTCCATTCCATCGTCTCAGGTGCACCTCAACCTGTCAGTCGGCGTCCCGGCTCGGCTGGATGAGAATGTATCCGCAGGGAAAGCTTCCCGTCGCCTTTCACTGGCTGTGGAGAGAGGCTGGGAGGGTATGCAACCTCCCACTATCCAGATTGGAGCTATTGGCATTGCTGCGTGCCATGTATCTTTGCACGGTCCAGTTGGTTGCATACAGTCGTTGGTCAGGTGGATGACCCCGTATGTTCTCTGAGGGGTTTCGTACCTCGTCCCATGGTGGTGGACTCCACACGGTCCGCTGCGTCGACCGGCTGTCACCATCGCGGCGGTGGCTGGGATGGGGTATATCAGCCTCACTGGGGCGTCTCTTTGGCGACCACATCCTGCCGGCACGACGCACCCCTTCCTCCCCTGTTCAGCTGTCCATTCGCCGAGAAGTCACGTCCCGTCCCGCCCTCCGTCCCTGGCTATTGTGTCCGGGCCTGGAGTGGTATCTCGTCCTCAGTCGAGGGAGGGTGGGAGGTGACTGGGAGGGCTGGCGACGGCCAGATCCGGGCCACTGTCATAATATTGGCACCGGGTGATACCGCTCTAAAAAGCGGCGTCTGCCGTACAGTCTGCTAATGTTTATCATAAAAGAGAATGGGTGTGTCTTGGCCGGAGATGTAGTGAAAACAAACACTGACACTTGTTCTCGAAACTAGACCACCGCGCCGGGGGCTGTCTGCGCTGGGTCCGGGGATGCAGTTGTCCACCCTGTCGTGTCGCCCCGCCTGGGACATGGGCTCCGCTCATTACCGCAGTGCCCGTAAACCTCCCCGCCCTGCCCTCTCCTCCCCTCCGCTCCCCGGGTCGGGGAGGCCGCGCAAACACGTGTCAAATGACGGCCGACGAGATAAGGCGGCGGTCGGGGCCTGCGTGTCGTGACACCGCCAGGGCACTCGGGGGAGGGGGGGGGGGGGGGCGCGGCATCTCACCGATAGTGCTCCCTGACCTGCCAGGGGTGACGCCGAGGTTAATGAAGTTCTACATACGGAGTGGAGAGAAAGAGAGAGAGAGAGAGAGAGAGAGAGAGAGAGAGAGAGAGAGAGAGAGAGAGGGATCAGGAGAGAGGACAGAAGGAGAGTGAGAGAGAGAGAGAGAAAAAAAAAACAAAGGGGAGAGCAAGAGAAGTTTGGACTGGGTTGACATGAATAAGATATATTTTTACATAAACAAGATACGTATGTTTAATTTACTGCGTTGCAGTGTACGGCCGTTCGGTGCGCTGCATTGGGTGCAGGGCCGCGGCGTCCGCCTGGCCGGCCTCTGGTGCAGGTCGGCGGCGCGGCCCGCCTGGGGCGACCCCGGCGGCCCGGCCGGCGCCGCCCGCTCGCCCGCTCGCCGCACGGGAATGGGGCCAGAGCGCGGCGCGGCCGGTCGGTCGGCCGGGCCGCTGCAGCCGGCGGCACCTGGCGCCGTTCGCCGTTCGCCGGCCGTGGTAGCGGCGGCTTGGAGCCTGGGACGGTCGCTCGGCAGGCCTGCAGGGACCGGTGCATTACCGTCAGCCATTACCCGGGTGTGGGAGCTGCAATAAGTGGTTGTCGTACGGGTGTTATGTGCCGGATTGTGCCAGGAAAATAGGGCAAGTCTGTTTTATTGGTCTGGTTATAGTCTGCTACGGCTTTCCTGGGGCACATGGTTTGTTGAAGCATCTGATAGTGTGCCGATATTACCTGTCTTGTGTGATAACGGCTATCATTCTGAAAGACAAGCACACACAAATTGTTAACCAAGCCTTAGCAATATATCAGCTGCTCAATCTAAGGGTTTCTATGGATTCGAATGTGAAAAATACGGATTGTTGCACTGCTTTTAAAGCTCTGCAATTGTTTTTTGGTCTGTTCCTGGCGTCAGAACTCGTATGGACTCGGCTCACCCCGGGACAGCATCCAAATATTCTCCCGGGACAGTTCCCAGAGATTGCACGGGATAGTTGGGGCATTCCACGATAGATCGTACCAGGCCCGTCACCCTCATCTCTCAGGTTTTAATGAAAATCGGTCCTGAAAATCAGAGGCCCCAAAGACGCCTGGCAAAATATCAGACTTCTCAGATCAAAACTTTTTGAGTTATATTAAATTGCATTTTTTTAACTTCGGTTTGTAACGGTGAGTTTGATGGCCTATAACTCAAGAACGGGTTAAGCAACCAACAAACAGTAAACTACACTAAGCTTGCGATGAATCAAAAATTAATATCGCTATTTAAAAATTCCAAAGAAAAATTTTCATTGTTGAGCAAAAACCTTAATCTTTTTTCATTTGCCTCTAATGACTTTTGGGACCAAAATTTTTCACATTTTTATTTTTCAAAAATAAACTTCATGTCATTGCAAATCGACATGCAAAAAAATAGAAAAGTGTTCTTTCTATAAGTTCCTCATTTTCCCGCAAACAAAATGGGTTTCGGAGGGGTTGATACGACCCCAGCACGCCGTTTCGCTTCTGATAGAGCTAGAGCCTCGCGGAAAAAAAACGAGCGTGTGTGCCGTTACAAGTCGCAACGATTGGTACCCGATTTTAAGGTCTTATGTTAACCGGTGGCGTCTGAGGTCAGGTCACGTGACTGAAGTTCCGGGTTCGGTTTTTAGTAAATAACTTCGCAAAAAATGGCCGCAGAGCCGCGATTTTGGCATCATTGTGTTCGCCTAGCTCAGGTGCATCGAATGGTATACTTTTTGCTAGGGTGAGGTCAACTTAAGTAGTTGACCTCGGGTCAAGGTCAGGTCAGAGCCCCTCAGGTCACGAAGCTGGGCAAAGGGTATCATATGGCATATCATTCGATTCGGAAGGTCTTCCCGAGTCCATTGGTGGCTTTCCCGACTCTCTAGCTCCATTTGATCGGGAGTTCTTGACGAAAAACTCGTGCGACCCTAGTGACGTCATAAATGACGTCACGCAAGGTTAACAATGCAAAAGTAAAGCATTGGACATTGCAAGGAGTGCATGAAATCACGATACCATGTACGTGAGAGTGTTTTAGATCATTCTCGGCGCCAAAATAACAGTTTTTTATATTTCCCCACTGATTTATAACAGTGATGTCACGTGACCGACCTGACCTCATGTAACCTTAAAAAGTCCCAGATATACAAGTTGTGAGACCTCTGGAGGACACCATGTATGCGTCCTGTAACTTTCATCTCGGACAGCTATGGTCATTGGTGTCCAAAACAATGTCATAACCAAACAGCCTTTTTCACCCTCGCGCTTATAGGAAAGAGGGTTGGATGAACCCTCTTTTCACTTTTTTCAGATGACTCAGACTTAAATTGAAATTTCAGTAACCCGTGATGTCACCAGGCAGCTTTACCACGCCATTTATAAGCTCCCCTCCCGAAATCGCCATTCGAAACCGTTATCGTGACGTAAAATAAATACATTTATAGAAAGAACACCTTCCTAATTTTTTGCATACTTCTTAACAATGAGCCAAATATCTTTTTAAAGAAATAAAAATTCAAAAAAAATTGGTCCCAAAGTCCAAAAAATACAAATGAAAGAAAACTCGATATGTCATACATCAAAAATAGCGTATTTTTCGAAATTTTAAAAATACATATTAATATCTGTTTCATTGCAAGTTCAATGTTATATAACATTTGGCATTTGAATAATCCGTCTCAGAGTTACAGCCCGCCAAACTTAGCGCTGCAAAGCAAGATCCAAAAAATGTTATACACCATAACTCAAAAAATACTTATCTGATAAGCCTGAAATTGTTACAGGTGGATTCAGAGCCCCTGATTACCCCTGATACCAATTCTCGTCAAATTCCGAGAGATGAGGGTGTCAAATTGGAAAAAAGTGGTACGATCTATCGTGGAATGCCCCAGTTCTCATATTTAGATCGCCTGGAACAGTTCTGAACGATCGCCCGGGACAGCTCCTAGAGTTAGCCCCGGGACAAAGCCGGATCAGTTCCCAGGCATCGCCTCGGGACCGGTCAGTGCTTCGATGCGTACCTACTGATGACTGAACTGCCGGTCTCCAGCGGACGCTGCCCCTCCCTCTCCACTGCTTGTCGAGCTACGGAGCCGAGGGACGGAGGGACTGACAAACAAACAGGGCAATAGCCGCCGGGTCGCCCCGCCCACCGCCGCGCCGGCGGAGTGGGCCTTACACACGTGTTTTTCTGTTTGCTCTCCATTATGCGTTTGTCGGCGGTGGTTCTGCTCGTCACCAACCCTGGTTGATGTGGCCGCCCTGTGTCGCAGAAGGCTGTTTGGCTGTAGTCGGTTGGTGTTTGAACGGTTCCGATGCTGCTGTGTTGTACATTTCCCTTTCGTTCTGCTGAAGGGAAGGTCGGAAGGTCTTACGGATAAACCGTTTAGCATATCCGCTCGATTCGAATACTAGAATGATTCATTACAGAGATTCATGATTTACCTATTTTGACTACATTTTCAAGTTTTTTTTTTTTACAACGAGATTCTTGAAAAAGATGGAACTGGCACATTGGCACTGGAATCCGATTACCAACGACTAATTAGTGACATTACGCACACTGACAAAGATGACAGTCCGTGCACTTTGCAGCTCTAGCAGTACGAGTCATACTTCGAATATTGGCACGCAGATATTGACAAAAGTTGCAGCACGCCATTAGATCCTTCAACGGATGGAGCGCAATAGTACAAGAAACTGCAGCGGATGGTGAGTGTTAGCATCGAACTTCAGTAAAAGAAATGTAGAGTAGCGCGAGAGACTTCAGTGAATGGATAGTGGTGAGATTTCAATAAAACCCAAAGGGAAGCGGGAGGGACAGTGGGTGGAGAGCGCTAGCTCCAGAGACTTCAACTGATGGAAGGCGACAGCACCAGAGACTGCAATGGATGCAGAACGCTAACATTAGAGTTCAACAAATAGAGAAGGGTAGCACAGGAGAATTCACCGGGCGAAGTAGTGCCTATTTAGTACCTATAACATCTGAGACTGACACCGATAAAGAGCGTGATACCAGAGACTGCAACGGGCTAAGAAGGGTAACAACAGAGACTGCAACGGGCTAAGAAGGGTAACACCAGAGACTGCAACGGGCAAGGTAAGATAACACTAGAAACTGCAACGTGCAAGGAAAGATAACACCAGAGACTGCAACGGCCAAAGAAGGGTAGTACCAGAGATTGCAACGGGCAAGAAACTTAGAAAAGATAGCATCAGAGACTACAATGGGCAAATAAGGGTAGCACCAGAGCTTACATACAACGGCCGGTAGCACTGCAGATTACTAGAAAAATGAAAAGTGCTCCCAAATGAGTTTGATGCAGAATGAGAACTGCTGTGAACAATAGGCAGCGGTTCGATTGGGCGCCGAGATTACCCGAGAGTCCTCAGTGCCTTGTCCTAACTCCTAAGTGTCCAGGCGTGCCACCCTCTGTCCCGTCGAGTCCGGTGCCCTGTTCACTGTTCAGAGTGTCCAGCCGCGGCACCCTCCACGCTCGCGGTAGCCGCCATTTCATTCCTGGAAACAAAGGCGGCCAATCGTCGCCAGTTTCTCGAGTCATGGTGCCCCTGGGGCCTCAGACCCGGCTGTCACGGGTGCCCCCGGCGCCTCAGAGCCGGCCAGTCACGGCTGTGCCAGCAGAGGCCGGTGTCCGCACCGCGGCATCTGTCGCCCGCGACGACCCGTGGGGACCGGGTACGCACAGAACTGCCGCCCGCCAGGCAGCCAAGTCCTCCTCTCGGCGACCGGTCGGCCGGGCCAGCCGGCTCATTTAGTGAGACGTCGCCGCCGCCGGCGCCGAATTTGCATTCCTGGGTCGAACACAAATGGAATGCGTGGACGGCGCGCGGAGTTTGGAGGCGCAGATAACGGCACTTTTCTGGCGTGCCGCGTGCTCCTCCGTGGGAGGCGACAGAGAGTGATTGTTGTGCTGTGTCCTGAGTCCGGTGTGGCCGGGGTCGCCGCACCCCGGCTGGCCGGCTAGGCTGCTGCAGTACTGATCAGAGTGGAGCAGGAGGTGTGCTGCGCCCAGAGGCAGCCATTCGTCTGAAATATGACCGTGCATTGATGGCGGCGCCAGACTCTGTGCTCGTAGTCTGCTCTCGGGCGGTCACGGGCGGTTAGGAGCCCAACCCAGCTCACGTGACCATCTGCCCGGCTCGCCTGCCTCCAGGCAGTAATTGGTACCGGTAATTTGTCTATACAAACCCGGCCGACTGCTGCCTGGTCGCGGCTCGGAGCGGAGGCTATCAGCCGGAGAGACGGCTATGTATCTGCCGGAGGAGTCGCGGTGCATCGGGTGGATCGTAGTCGATGTATTGGCGGAAATGTGGCTAGTTACGTATCGGCCGTATGGGCGGCATGTATCGGCCGTATGGTAGGCCGTGTATCTGATGGAAATGTGACTATGTATCGGCCGGAGGGACTGCTGTGTACTGGCGGTCGCTGTACCGCGGCATAGGCCGGCCGCCGGCGCTGGCGCTGACTGCGTCACGGTATGATCGGCGCCGCCGGCCGGCCGGACCGCTCGCTCTCCGGCAGATGCCGAGGCGGGCCGGACCCAGGGTGCATCCGAGCCGACCGGACCGGAGCGGAGCGGCGTCACTGGCCGGCACCCCGTGGTGCGCCGCCACACCGTCTGGGAATCTCCAGTGAGAGGGGACGGTGGCGAAGTGGGAAGTGGAGAGAAAGAAGGATCGATTACCGGGAAGATTTTTGATTAGATTGAAAAAAGAGATGAATAGGGAGAGCTGCGGTGATGAAGAGAGGAGAAGGTGGACCGAAACTGAGATCCAGGGCTCTGGAGACGGTCGCTGCCCGTGAGAGTGAGATTCAGCGGTCGTTCAGCGGTTAAGCACTAAGAGAAACGATCAGTCCAGAGCAGAGCATTGCAGATGTTATGTTTTTCTTCTTTATCGCGATTGTACCTTATCGCAGCGTAAATTTGAGTGCTGAAACTCTGAGCGAATGCAACAATCGAAAAAATAATCCCATCTCCCTCGTCAAAGATACCTAACCAATCTTCCTTCGACTGGAGCCATTTAGAAATCAGACACTTTAGAGTCAAGTCAGTGAAAGTACGTTCGTTCAGCCATTTTCAAAACTACATCATACATGTTAGTGTGTTGTTTTCGAAATATTCTTGTTTTGTCACAGCTACATGCTCGGTATCAGATCAGTTCCTCCCCGCGGTGCTTTTCTCCCACGGGCGTGGGTCCGTGGCCGTCTCCCTGTCACTCCCCCGCGCCCTCTCAGCCTAACGCCCGGTGCCGCCGGTCCCCTGGACTGGACACCGCGGGGCGGTCGGCTCGGCCATAAATCCGCGACAAACGGCCGACAAACAATAATAGACCGGGCCGCGACAGCCGCGCCGAGTGCGGACCGGTGCCCCTGAGCCCGGCGCGTCGTCCCCCATGTCCGCTGAATGGCACCCCGCCGTGGGCGCGGCCGCTTACAAATCCGCCGGTCGCCGCTCGGCACCGGCCGGCCCTGTGACAAACAGGCCCCGAACGGCGCGACAATGAGCGCTCGGCGGGAGGGGCGCCGGCGGCCGGCCCCGATCGGCTCAGCACCGACCGGCAGCGGCGGTCCGACGATCGGGTCCTCGCCGCCTCGTTAGGCATTCCTCCGCCAACCGAGCGCTCCTCGTCTGCGAGAAATTCCGCGGCCACTTGATCACAGGCGAGGCGCGTCGGCTTTGTGCGGCAGCGCGGCGCGCCGCTGTGCTCCCCGCCGGTACGTCGCTCTGCTCCCCGCCGGTACGCTCTCGGGCGCGGCCTTGGCGGCCGGTCGTGACTGCGTGTCGTGCCGGCTCGGCGCGGTGGGTACGCCGCGTGTGTGCGTTCGGTCACAGGTGGCGGCCTGGGGCAGGGCCGCGGGCGCCGGCCGAGAGGAACACCTCTCAGGGAGGGGACGCCGGCTACCCCGCCGCGCCCGCCAGATGGGCACCGCATTCCACCGAGAAGGGAAGTTAGAGAGTTCCGGGAAGCGTAATACCGGAGAACAACACTCGGCACCATGGCACTTGTCGCGTCCTGAAGTGACATCTTAGTAAGGATAGGTATGTCACAGACCACAGCCCGCAGAGCCCGCCCAGCATTCATGAATTAGCTCTACTAAACAGACAGGGACCTACGTGATATTCTATACATCACATTTAAGATTGTATCGCTGCCGTGTATAGCCAGCTTAGCTTTATCGGCCTGAACTACGCAGTCATACTTGCCAGGAAAAAGTCCTCAGACGCAAAGATAATGTGACTGAGCGGTGGTCGACCCGCCCAGCTCCTGCGCTGCAGCCGGGCCGACCTTGACTGGCGGCGCCCTGCCTCCGTCTGCTCCCTTTGTGTCGGTCTGAGGTGCACACCGTGCGGGGCACTGCTCGAGATATCTCACGCTGGGCGGGCCGCCCTGGCCGCAGCAGCCGCCGCCGGCGCTCCGCCCCGCCCCGCCCCAGACGGAGCGCGGCCACCTGTGCAGAGCGGCCAACGGCCGTGCCGAGCCATATCATACCTCAGGAGGGAGGGAGGAAGGGAATGGCCAAGATTCTTAAAGATAGGAATGGCCGCGGCTGGCCGAAGGCGATGCCCACTGCAGCTCGGCAGCCGGCCCCAGGCGGAAGGTGCTTTAGATAACTATGAAAATATGCACGGCCCCGTAACTGATGGAGAGCGTTTTGTCACGCTGCGCGGGTTTGCGTGAATGCGCGCTCTTTCGTTATGAATTGTGCAGGGTTAAGCGTCCCTTCTGTAGCAGAAGTAGCAGTGCGGGTGAACTAGGCAGCGGGGCTGCGCCGCCATTAGGCCAGGAATTCCCATCGTAATGCAGCGAGACGGGTGCATACGTCACCTACAGATACTGACCCAGTATCACCGTCTAAAAATGACCGATTGCGACGACGACAGCCTTGACACAAGTGTCTCGTTTCGTGCTTGTGGACACTGTTGTAACGTTTAACCGCTGAATTGCTTGTGCAGCTCTCATTTTCAAGACCAAGTTCCCACTTGTATTGTGGTCGTGGAACACATTCGTTTCGGTTACGCACTGGGTTAGAGCTTAAATTTGGTCAAAGGCAAAGTTATTGATCTTGCTATTTGCCACTATGCAGCATCATTTGGGCATTGAGTGGAAGGTCTCCGCCGGGAGTTAAAATGGCATGTGCTTACAAATAAACTGTGTAGCTCACGTGACCTTTTGTTATGATTTCCGAGTTACCGAACACATAAGTTTCGAGCTACTCTTTGCATCGATAAATTCGGACATCGATGAGTGATGGTAATTGCATCGATATACTTCTTGTTCGATAAATACATCGGTCTAATAACTGGTCGAGTTTCGCGTCTGAGCTCGTTCGCTCGATGAGTGCTCCCTCCGCCGTCGTTGACTGCTCTCGAGTCTGCAATAGGCATACACCCCACCACCGGCACGCCGCTGGCGAGGGCAGGTGAGGATCTCCACAGAATGAGCCACCGTCCCTCCCGGGATCCCTCCCCTCCCCTCCCCTCCCGGGGCTCCGTGCCGGCGCGTGAGGCAGGGACATCGGCTCCCGGTGTGTCACTGGGGATCGGCCGTCTTTGTGGGCCTCTATCTGTCGCGCGATCTGCTGTCCAAAGGAAGCGCCGCCCGGTCGTATTATACCGCCCCTATAGCGGTGTCGGTAGTGCGCGTCCGAGGCCACCTTGTCGATCGGTAATTTGTCCCAGAAATTGATTCTCCCGGCGGCGACAAAGCGTGGCCTCGCTCCGGCGTCACCCGCCATTGGCGCCGAGAGCCAATTCGCCGATGGAGACTAATTGCACACAGACTCTGATCTCGCAGCGATCCGGCGAGTCAAGGCCGCACCGCCAGCCCCGGCGCTGCCCCCAGCGGCTCGCCCGTGCCATTTTTCAGCCGCGCGTGCGAACAACAACTGCAGCGGCCGGCGGACGGCGGGCGGCGCTCCATTAATTCGATGTCACGCGCGGGGGCGTCGATTCGCGCCGCGCCGTGGAGCTCCGCCCCAGGCCTCTTCTCTCGATCGGTGGCCCACCTGCACCCTCCAGGTGCCGATGCTGGAAACCTATTACACAGATACGTGAATCATTTTGATAAATCAAACTACACTGCCCAATGTTTTAATCGCCAAGATTCGTTATGCAGTGAGCACTTCCGACTCTGATGGCCAACAACTACATTGTGGCTTTATATAGGCGCACCGGATAACAGCAGTAAGCCAAGCAACACAAGCTCACTCTTCAAATATTGACACGCAGCTTGCAAAAATTTAGAGCACGTTATTATAGTCTTCGTCGGACGTATGGTAGCATCAGAGACTGCAACAGGAAAAGAAGGGTAGCACCAGAGACCGCAACGGGCAAAGAAGGGTAGCACCAGAGACTGCAACGGCCAAAGAAAAGTAGCACTAGAGACTGGAAACGGATAAAGAAAGGTAGCACCAGAGACTTTGAACAAAGAAATGTAGCACCAAAGACTGCAACGGGCAAAAACAAGTAGCACCAGAGACTACAACGGCCAAAGAAGGGTAGCACCAGAGACCGCAACGGGCAAAAACAAGTAGCACCAGAGACTACAACGGCCAAAGAAGGGTAGCACCAGAGACTGCAACGGGTAAAGAAGGGTAACACCGGAGATTCCGACGGTCGGTTGCGCTGTAGATTACTATGAAAAGTCAAAATTAATCCCAGGTTCGGTATTAACCGTGCGAGAACTGATCCATGTGCTGGATAACTGAGAATAATAGGGAATGGTCAGAAAGGACGCGCTGCCGTCTTCTGTCCAGGCTTGCCCACTGCCCCAACAGACGATATTTTTTAATACCATATCCTTTTTTGATTATATCTAGGGCAGAAGTTTAATAACCATGCGAAGAGAACTGGTTCTCTGAGAACTGAGAACTGGCATGAAACTAAATTCGTGGGGAGTGTTGATACCAAATAACTACGAAGAAACGGGACCTATTTCATTAACTATGATTCGATCTCGCAACAGGATGCTAACTAATTGTATTGGTGTTCTTATAAAGTTACATGCGAAGCGAACTATACATAATTTCGCGCCTAAACATCCTCGATTTATCTTATCACCCATCCCTCTGAACAGCTCGCCACTCCCCTGTCCAGCACTGCTCTCCTCTTCACTCGGCGTCCGCGCTGAGTGCGGACCGGTGCCGCCCCGAGGCAGGAATGCGTCTGATGAGCGGACGGCCGTGCCCAAGAGTAGCTAACTGCCCTGCTGCCGCCTCAGGGCCTGGGAGGAGCGTGCCAGCTTCGCCGCCCGACGCTGCTATGTGTGGAGTACTTAGATTGAAAGCTTTGTGCGGAACTGCGCTGCTCCGTGGTGCGTCCGCGTCATTTAGCCATGCTGTTCTTCATTGCAGGCCCGCGCCCTGCGCTGTGTCGTCCCACGTCTTTCAGCCCCGTTGTTCTCTGTGTTGCAGGCCTGCTGGTGTGGGCGGCCGGTGCGCAGGAGGCGGCCACGGTGGTGGATGTAGCCGATGGAGGGGATGCAGTGCTCCGATGTCGGTTCGACCCGGCTCTGGTGGACCCCAGGGAGGCCTCGTTCGACTGGAGCCACCGCAGTGGCGTCTGGGACAACGTGGCCATCGAGGGAAAGTCCTTCAGGAAACGATACCGGTGAGAAGGGGCAACAACAACGGGGCAGGGCTGGGGCCGGGGTCAAGTTAGGGGCCTCAGGACTCGAGGGGTGTTACCAGGGTTCAGGTTGAAGGTTGGTCGGTGCTGTGTATCGTGGGACCAATAATTTCTTGAATGGATGACTTACGAATGTGTTGAATGTGCCTTTGGCTTCCATTTTTATTTAGCTACTTCGCTGCAGTGGGCCAGGTCACTAACCTAAAGCTAACCCAGGTCCGGCAAGTCCGACAATGTCGTGTCGTGGGAAGGGTGGGTGTTCAGTTAAACATCGTCCCGCCTTTGTGGTCGGTTGTACGCACGATAGACTCCGGCAGGTGCTGCTGTCGTGACCTAGGGTTTGGCTGGTGCTCTTAACCCGCGCACCGACGGGGGTCTGCGCCAACTTAGTACCGACGGGGGGGGGGGGGGCGGATGACCGCCCCCCCTGAGATCTCGAGAACGAAGCAAGATAGCGACAAGCGGTAAACGGCATCGGATACGCACGGACAAGGTCTACAATTTTTACTAAGGTCATTTTCAGGTCAGGTCAAAGATGACGTCACAGGGGTCGAAAAAGTCAAAATGGCGGCGCTAGATATGGAGAGGGTTTTTCTCGAATAACTTTCGAAGTAGTCAAGATAGGAACAAACTAAGGGCATCATCGTGATCCTCTCGTCAATCCGCATCGAATGATATATATGTTGACCTCGAAAGGTCAAGGTCAAAGGTTGACCTCAGGTCACGTGACCTCGAGGTCATCATGTATATCATTCGATGCGTCTTGACGAGCTGAAAACAATGAGACCATCCGCGCGGCTGTATCTTGTTCCTGTAAGGAGTTATTGGCAAAAAACCTTTGGTGACCTTTGATGACGTCACATGACCTTACAGCTGCCCAACAGCAAAACAGACCTCAAGGTAGTGAAGGTTGATCGTATGTGAAGTCATGTATGGTATATGGGGCCATTCCGACCCGTTTTAGTGGTAAAAACAGGGAGTTGATTTTTCCCCCATTGACTTATAATGGGGAGGTCGCGAAATTGACCTGACCTTAGGTCAACGACATCAAAATTCCGAGATATACAAATTGTAGCTACTAATGACCTAATAACATCCTGCGACTTTCAAAGGCCTCCGACATCTACTGTAGCTCTGGCACGGTGACAAAGTTGCAAAAAAGTGACTTGAGGTTGGGTCATTCAAAGTGACCTGGTGACCTGACCTTAAAAGTTAGGAGGTTCAAACTTGCACACCATGTGTAAAATTGATGAGAGAATAGTCATACCAAATTTCGCGGCGCTACGCGCCGCGGTTTTCCCGCTATCCGCGAAAAACCTCAGGGGGGGCGGATATCCGCCCCCCCCCGTCGGTGCGCGGGTTAAAATCCTGGTTATATCTAATGCCCACGGCCACACACTACACAGGATATGAGCCGCACGTATTTGGGCAGCAAAACAGTCCACGATAGGGAGTGTTGTCCGCGCCAGAAGCTGGCGTTCGGTGACACTATGCAAGCCTTGTGACGGAATTAGGAACGGTGCTGGTAAATTTTACGCAACATAAGTCTAAACGCTGCAGCTAAAGTCGCATTTTCTCGGAAACTAAGAAGTTCCCATTCGTTACATTTAAGTTATATAAAAGTTCGTTTGACGACGTCTGTCTCTGCGTTATCCCAGGGTCGAGTTCTCGCCGTCCGAGGGCCGCTATGAACTGCATATCAGCGGCGCCTCGTACGACGGCGACAACGGCCAGTTCGCGTGCCGCGCGCGCCGCTCCGGCTCCGGCCGAGTTCTGCTCGCCGAGACATTCAACGTGACGGTACTGCTGCGGCCGGGCGCGCCCGAGGTGCGCCGGCCGCCGCCGCTGGTCGAGGGCGCGCCCGCCGAGCTGGTGTGCGCCTCGGTGGGCGGCAGCCCGGCGCCCGAGCTGCGCTGGTACCGGCGCGGTCAGAGCAGCCCGCTGCCGGCCGTCCTGGTGCCGGGCCGGAGTCGCTCGGAGCCCACTGAGGCTCGACTGACGCTGACACCGCGCAGACGAGACGACGGAGAGCAGCTGGAGTGTGTCGCCTGGAACCGGGCCATGGAGGCGGGCGAGCGGCTGACCGCCGCCGTTCAGCTCAGCGTCCAGTGTGAGTAGATCGGCCTACAGCACAGGGTGGGGCTATGGGACGGGGTACGGGTGCTAATCGGTGATGGGATCGATTTAGGGTGAATAATCGTTGGTATAAGAGGGAAGAACTTTGACTTCTGTCATGCCTATGCAGACAAATGTCGTACTCAAATGTCTCAAATGTACAGAAAATAAAGCAAACCTGGTCGACTATTTACCATAGCCGACCTACGCTGTCCACCGCTGGCGTCTCTTTGACCCTTTGTTGTCTTTTTTTTCTCGGCACGCCGAGCCCAAGCCGAATCAGCCGAGACTGTGTCTGTGGACGGCTGACAGCCCGTCCTCGCGCTCCGTTTTCCCCTCTGTCCTGGGCCAGTCTGATTGACATTAGCTCGATCGACGACGAAGGGCTGCCCCGCCTCCCGGGCCCTCAATCGCCATAAACCATAGCTCGCTTCGCCGCGCCGCGGTGGGAGGGCGGACCTCAAAAGACATTCGATACATTTTCGTAGCAGCGGGCTGGCACGCGATTCAGGGTAGCGCGGAATGTGATACCTCTGGGACGCGCCTTAGGAGGGGCCGCCTCTAACCGACTGTAACGCAGTCCCGGCGATCGTCCCGAACCATCCTCGCTCGCTGGTGTTGAGACGCTGCGGACCGGTATACCGAGCCGCCCGCGGTCGGTCCGCCGGCACCGAGACGCGCCAGAGGCGGTCCGACTCGGAGAGCAAATTACCGGCGATGACTTTACGGTACTGGAGCGAGCGACCGAGATCGACGCCGAACGTAATCACAGTTTCACGGTTTCCGATACGCCCTCGGGTTGATGGCCGACTCAGAATGCGCGACCTCGTTTGTCTGCGACCTGTGGCGCGTCGCCGATTCTCTGTTTGTCGGTCTGGAGCGGGGTGGATGGAGCCTGGGAAAAGCACCTGCCGCATCCGTAACAATCCGCTCTTTTGTACTGAATCACGTTTTATTTGCATCGGTCGCATCGTCGTTTATGGCTTTTTATGTTTTGCACGAAACCCGTCATGGGATTTTTAGCCTATGTTACCTGTGATTCTGTTCTGTTCAGTTGAAGTGTAGTCACTGACCACTTCCTGTTCCGTTCGATGTTGATGTGCGGCTACCGACCACCCTATCCCCTCTGCACAGACTACCCCGGTATCACGGGAGGTGGACGGTATACTGACCTCCCCACTCCCTCTCTGCACAGACTACCCCCGGATCACGGTTGGACCTTCCAATCCACTGCGGGTGGAGGTCGGACGACCCGCCGAGATGACCTGCCACGTGGACTCGAAGCCGGCCGTGGGTAACGTGCGCTGGCTGCGTAGTGGCGCCTTCGTCAACACAAACGGCACACACCGCGTAGAGGCCGTGGAGCCGTCCGACGCCGGCCTGTACACGTGCAGCGCCGAGAACTCGGTGGGTCAGCGCTCGGCAGAGCTGCGGCTGGACGTGCTGTACGCCCCGCAGGTCACCGCCGAGTCGGAGCGCGTGCTCGGGCAGGGCGACAGCGCCCAGCTGCGCTGCCATGTGGACGCTAACCCGCCGGCCGAGCGCGTGTACTGGCTGAGGGAGGGCGACCCAGAGTTCCGCCAGGACGGCCCAGTGCTGCGGCTGACGCGGGTCTCCGCCGGAGACGGGGGCCGGTTCACTTGTGTGGCTGTGAACCGGGTGCGCAGTGTGGACATGGCGCAGGCTGAGGAGCGCTCTGGGAACGCCAGCAGCCTGGTGCTGGTACGCCACGCGCCCGGGCCGGCCGCCGTGCTGCCGTTCGAGCCGGTGGGCGTGGAGGGCCGGCCGCTGACGCTCACCTGTGCCGCCTCGCCGCCCGGCTACCCGGAGCCGCGCTACCGCTGGTGGCGCCGGGACCGGCCCGACGCGCCGCTCGGCTCGGAGCAGAACCTGACCGTGACCAGCGTGCAGCCGCGCCACGGCGGACACTACGTCTGCCGGGCGGAGAACGAGCTGGGCGGCGGCGCGGCCGGCTCGGCAGAGGTGCGCGTGCTGCGCGCGCCGCGGCTCACCGGCCGACTGGAGCGGCAGCTGAGTCGTCCGACGGACACGACGGCGCTGGGCGTGCAGTGCGCCGCGCAGGGCCGACCGCGGCCCGCCGTGCTCTGGCTGAAAGACGGCCTGGAGCTGCAGACCGCTGACGGCAGGTACGACGTCACTATCGACGAGACGGAGCGCGCCGATGGGGCGTTCGCCGTGCGCTCGACGCTCAACTTCCGCGGCTGGGCGCGTCGGGAGGATCATCTGACGGCCGCCGACCGCGGCAACTACACGTGTCGCTTCGAGAACGCGGCCGGCGCCGCCGAGTCGACCATGCTGCTGCGTGTCAGACGTGAGTAACAAGCCGCACACCGGGGGTGGTGGCCGTGGGACTGGCACCAGACGGTCCGATCGACAACCCATTCATAACAGGTCATACTGTGTTTCATTCCGTGATAGTAGCTATGATTTCCTCGCCTATCCGTCATGATGTGCGGCTGCCGCTGGTCGTTCTGCCCGGTGGTCTCCAGCGCCAAGTGTGTCTGGCCGTGTGTGGCCCCGTGTCTGAGCTGACCACTCTCTCCTCCAACAGACGCGCCCATCGTCTACCACCGGTACAACAAGGCGGCGTTCGACGTGGGCCAGGAGGCGGCGCTCGTCTGTCAGATGCAGGCGTTCCCGGCGCCCGAGTTCCGCTGGTGGCGCCGTGCTGCCGGCGAGCTCGCCCCTATGGCCGGCGTCACCTCGACGCCACTCGGAAACGACGTGCATCAGTCGGAGCTGCGACTCCCGGCCGTCTCCACCGCCGACTACGGCGAGTATGTGTGTCAGGCGCAGAACGGCGAGGGCGAGCACAGCACCGTGCTGCGTCTGCAGGCGCGCGGCCGGCCCGAGGCGCCGACCGACGTGCGCGCGGCGGAGCTCGGCACCTCGTGGGCGCTGCTCGACTGGACGCCCGGCTTCGACGGCGGGTTCGCCGACACGATCCACCACGTGACGCTGCGGGACGAGCGCGACCGGGAGCGGGCTGTGGACTGCCAGAGCCGGCGGCCGTGTAATGTGACGCTGCTGCAGCACCACAGCACGTACAGAGTGCGCGTGAGTAGCGGGTTCCGCCGCCGCCGGGCGCGCGGATGAGGGGAGCACTTCAGAGCCGACCGGGCACACGTCCCCATTGCTGTTGTCAATCTCATGATGCAGCTACAAAGCTTAGCTTTGGACATTGATGATTCAATGCAGCTCTCTTTATGCATGAGCGAAACTAATCGTAGTTGCGCTGGCCCCTATTACGTCAAACCCGTGATTATTTAAAGTCACTCAGCTCTGTCGTCACCCAAGATTAGTTACTTGGTAACCTAGTTAACTCGATTTAGGTCTGACACCCTAGCACGCATCGCCCTTTTCCTGTCCCTGTGGCCCTCTCTCCTGCCTCCTGTAACCCTCTCTCCTCTACCACAGGTGCGCGCTACTAACCGCGAGGGCGACTCGGCGCCGTCAGAGCAGTCGCAGTTCACCACGCTACTGGACGGCTCGCAGCTACCCACACCGCAGCGGGCGCGGTTCGCTGCTGACGCTAGGCAGATCAGCTTCCACGTGCTCACCTCCCAGCTGGATGTGCTGGGCATGCTGGACGTCAGGTAGGACGACAGGGTGGACAGGAGGGTGGATGACGGGAAGGTGTGGATGGTATAGTAGGTATCGAGGAATGGAATTGTACGTTGAATAGATCGGAAGTTAGGAGGTTGGATATCAGTTAGGACAGAATACTTTTTGGATGGTTCGGGCGCTGGCAGACGAGCCTGGGTGGTTTTAAAAACGAAATCATAACTTTTTGCTGCTAAGGAAACCATGTGAACGTGCCGTTATATACCTTACCTGATCCCATCTGTCAGTGCGAAAACCATCTTCAGTAGTTTGTGCGATTTGTACACACGACTGTCTCGCCTGTGCTGTAGCTTACCCTTGTCGCCTGTTATAACCTGTGACACCCTGTGATACCGTATGACACCGTGCACCAATTCTGTGACGCCGTATGACACCGTGTGCCAATCTGTGACGCCGTGTGACACCCGCCAGGTCGGAGGAGGAGGGCGAGTGGCGCCGGGCCGACCAGCACGTGACCATTGCCAATAACCGCGGACTGGTCCGACTGGACGACGGCCTGGGCCCCGTGAGCGGCGTCCGTGTGCGCCTCTGTCTGCGAGAGGAGCCCACTGTCTGCGGCCAGACGGTGGAGGCCGAGAATGGTAAGGACGGACGGCCAGCTGCGGCTGGGTGGCAGCAGGCGGGGGCCGGGTGGTTGCGACTGTGTGACAGAGGCTGGGTGATAGGAGCTGGGTGGCAGCAGCTCAGTGACAGCGACTGAGTGCCTTGCCGCACGCACTATTCGGAATCGGTGCGGCATAGTGGTCAGAATACTTTGGGTGGATGGATGGAGCACGGTCGTCCGCTTAACTACTGACCCGCCCCTTTCTCGTCGCGCATTTGTCTCAGTGTCCTCACTTTACCGTGTCCGTGTTATTCACGACTCCTTACCAATCCATGCCGTGTATTCCAGTGTCTTTACCGCTGTTTTACCTTTTTCAGTGCCGGCCGGCGCGCTGCTGTCTGCGGCCGGCGGCAGTCAGGTGACCACCATCATCCTGGCCTCCGTGGCGGCCACGGCCGGCGTGGCGCTGCTCGTACTGCTCTTCATCTGCTGCTGCCGACGGTCCTCAGGACGGTCCACGGCCTCCTCGGCAGCGGCGGCACGAGCCAAGGCGGCCGCCGCCTACACAGACGACCCCTAGTGAGTGTCCGACGGGACCGGGGACTCGGGGACAGTGGGATCGAGCAGAGTCGAGGCATGGGCGCGGGGTAGGCCTAATGTCTCTGTGACCTGGATAGTATGTAGTCTGTGGGTGTATTGGTGCCTCCTGTTCTGTTGTTGTGATTAGCTCAGCGGTCTGTCGAGAGGCTTTACTTAATGACCGATGCCAACCAGCTCAGTGTAGGTGTGTCTAGCCGCTACTATGATTTCGCTACACGCGGTTCGGCTGTATCTGTCCGACCGCATCCCCTTCATGTGAGGTGTCTGTGTGTCTGTCTGCTGGTCGCTGTGAGGTGTCTGTGACTGCTGGTGCCGCCTCTAACCCCCTATCCCGCCGCCAGCAGCCGTCATAAAGTATCGGCCGGCGCGCCGCCGCACCCCTACCTCTCCGCGGGCCGGTTGGAGGGTCTGCCGGTCGGCGGTCCGCCCCGGCCTGTCCTCTACGAGTCGAGTCACTCCAACAGTGGCTCGGCCGGGGGCGGCTCGGCGCACTCTCAGGACTCGCTGTGGCAGGCCACGGAGCCGGGGATCGGACCCGTCGAGCCGGCCGGCCGCTACCCGCCGTCTTACGGCGACTACGGCGCCGCCTACCGGGAGCTGCAGGAGGCTGTGTACCGGCCCGCCGAGCCGACACATGGTGAGTGGGCCTGGCTTCTCCCCCCCCCCCCACTTCATGGTGTTGCCAGACTGGTGAATCGTCCGGTCGCCCTGCAGTATCAGGCAGCCCGACAGACACCCGCTCTCGAGTGGATTTCTCTGTATCCAACCCAGGCCTGACATCTCCTTCAGCAACAGACTTTAACTAACTAGCTGAACAATGAATTGCCTAGACTAGCCGGCAGTTACTGACCGGCTGACTGTGACCTCGACTTCTGTGCAGCTGACCTCTGTCCCGTCCCGCAGAGGTGGGCCTGACCCGCGTGTCGGGCATGCCTGACCCGTACGGCGGCCGTGCAGAGGCCGACGGAGTGCCGCAGCCGCCCTCCTTCGACGAGTCGCTGGAGAGCGGCCTCTCGACCCCCAGCTCCAGGCCCCGGCGGGTCATACGGGAAATCATAGTGTAGTGGTAGCGCGACAGATGGCAGCAGCGCACCGCTGCGGTCGGCGGGACAACTGAGAGGGCCATACTCAGCTACCGGGAGCCCCGAGCAGAGCTCATTGTGATATTGTTTTACCGCTCAAAGTCGAGACCTGACCAGATCACTTGTTATGTTTTACGATGGGGAGTGTTTGTAATGTTATTGTGCCTTTGATAATGTGACATTGTAAGCACGTTAGAAGATGTGACGAGTGTGATCACGCTGACCGGTTAGCTCACGCTCGGAGCGAGAACAAGTGCGACGAAAGTGTTTAGCCCCGATCTTGACCTGTGGTGTTTGGCGCCTAAGCCTTGATGGGTCGCATTGGTGTTAAGTATTGCTTTTGTGTTCTGCTTGCAGTATTATATTCGATGCGTTGGTTTTGCAATGCCACTCGACTTCATATGTATATATGCTCATTAGTCTATGTGTGTGGCATGAATGTTTCCTTGAATCTCTCGCTTAAAATTCAAGTTTCCTTTGACGGTCTTGTAACTTTTAACTTGTAATTTTCGTATGCCATTTTCATAATTGTCTCGCGCATTTCTTTAAGCTATTTTCTCTAGATGTTATGTCTACATCGCTGAGCCATTTGCTCATCAGTATTTAAAGCCCACTATTTAATTACATCAACTCGTTCCGTTTAATGCATGTAAGGAACTCATCCTCATGCCTTACCTTTGTGTCACCTAATCTGGATTTGAAGTTGTGTCTGTGTTGTTAGCACGTATGGTTGATTTGTCGGTTTGTGTGGCAGCGTACCGTGCCGTGATGTGTAGAGCCGGGCCTCATCGGTTTCGGTTGTCATTTGGACTGGACAGAGCCGTGCTAGCCAAGTCGCAAGGGTCGCAAGAAACTCTGAATACATTTTAATGATAGACATTCGCCGGGACTTTCAAATCAGATTACGAGTTGGACTTAACCGACTTAACTATCCAATGTAGACATTCGCTTTCAAATCAGATTGCCTGTTGGACTAAACTATCCAATATTAAATACTAATTCGACATGTGATTACGTAGTACGTACGGAGCTGATAGGACGCTCCGAGACCAAGATGCACTCTGATGTCCCGAAGAGGCAGTTTTTTCCCAAAACCTTACGGTTTAGAGAGTTCGATGTGCCCTGTCCTTGGCACACAGTGCGCGAATTTTGAATTACTGGACACCTTACATCAGACCTGAACCTCCAGCAGGACTGTTGGAAATGGGATAAAAGAAACAAATGACGTCGGCAGTCTCTTTATTCTCGTTAGCAGTCCTAAGATGAAGGAGAATCGATTGTCTCAAGGAGAGCGAAGTAGACAATCTTTCATAGTTATGTTTGTGCATTGCATACAAATATACTTATCTAAAAATACGAGATAAAATGTGTCAACTATCAAAACGTATGCATAAGGCACATTATAACAACTTGTCATGCATAATGTACAGCATAGCAACTTGTCTATCATTCACCACGTCACACCTTGTACCTTTGCATCTCCAGTGGTTTCCTCGGTGAGCTAGGCGAGCAGCTCCCTCACGGCTCACGTATTTACGATAGGTATGTAAGCTTCGGGGAAAATTGTTTTCAATCCAAGGCTGTCCCAGGGGTCGCCTGGCTAAGCTGTCACATTCTCACAGCGACCTTCCTGAAAGGAAGACACTAAGTGTGCGTACGTACGCTCATACGCGCCGTACGCACACATACAAAGCGAGTTTGATTGAGCTGAGACAGAAATGTCTGCATATCCTCTCTATACATCGTTTGAGTCGGAGCCGTATACTGGCTGGGTCACAAGGAGTTCGTCTTCGCCAGGCTCAGAGCACGTCACAACCGCGTGTTCTCGGTCTGGAAGGTAACCACGGCCGGTGAGTGGGCGGTGGTCCGGCGCCGGCGGGGTCTCCGGGTCGGGGCCGCTCCGGCCGGTCGCCGAGGACTGTGCCGCGCCGCCGCCGCCACCCGCATCAGGCGCAGCAGGTCAGCCACACTGGTGGTGGCGCGGCGCCGGCGCCGGCTCGGCGGTGGGCCGCGGGGTGCTCGCTCCGGCCACACGCCCGGCAGCAGGCTGGGCCGGTTCTGCCAGGCGTGCTGCAGTCGCCGGAGGAAGCCGGCGTCGGCCGATGGCTCCCCATCCCCCGCCGCCGGAGGATCCGGGCTCCACTGCGCCTCCTCCCCGCCGCCACCGTCATCGACGTCCTCAGCGACGCCACCGCCATCAGCAGCATCGTCGCAAACGACTTGACCGCTGCCTTCGGAGCTGACGTCCCACTCGAGCGTCACCTTGGCTTGGAGTAGTAACTCAAGAGCGGAGTCGACTGAGGGCACCTGGCTGGCGGGCGCCGGCTCCGCGTCGGGGCCCGGCTCCGGCCGCTGCTCGACCACCGCGGCCAGCACGGCGGCCAGGTCGGTGGCCGACCCGGCGGACAGCGGGGCGGCGGCCAGCGGCGCGCTGTCGCCGGCACCGCCCCCCTCGCCCAGCGGCACCTCGCTCAGCGACCCGGTCCGCCGCAGAGGTGCCGGCGGCTCGGCAGCGACGTCCTCCGGCGCGTCCCCGCCGCCTGCCGCCAGGTTCGGGAAACTCTGAGTCCGAGCCACGCCGCGAGGTGGCACCGCATTCTGAAACAATGGGGTTTGTTCCTCAAAACCAGCCTCACGGGGGTCCGCTGTTGGTGCAACAAACAACAAACTGAAGCAAAGGAGGTGGCCCGCTGAGTCTCGCCACCATGGAGGAACACTCATATAAGTCACGTAGGAATGGATAAGCGTGAACAATCGAGCATGTACCTACTGCTTGGGGGAGAATGCTTAGTACCTTTCTTACCTACATTTAGGTACGACTTCGGTACGCACAGCGACACACCGTTCCGTGCTTCTATCCTCAGGATGCTGAAATCCTTCTCCTCCACGCCGAAACCCCCCTCCGGAATGGACAGGCAACTTTATCTCATGCGGGCTGCTCCCTTGGAGGCTGGAGCGGTACCGCTGCTCCCGAGGGAGCGCACCCCGTAGCCGGGTGCAGTGAGTGCCTTGGGGCTGGGTGGCCTGTCCTGGACGGGCTCAGCCCCGGCGACTCACTAGAGTGCCTGCCCAAGTTAAAATATTTATCAAAGAAGTTTTATCACACATAAAGCAAAGATATAACAAAGCTATATACGTTAACATAACAAACTGGTTCTTTCTTAACGATATGCAAAGCATAGATATCATTGTCATAACAGTTTGTAAATACGTCGTACACAGGGCCCGATTGAATAAAAGCACCCCTTCTCTCAATTTCATGCTAAATACGCTGAAGATGGAAGCGCAAAAAGAATACAATCGATATAAGTCAAAGGACAAACTGAACGAATTTCAGACAAAGTGGGGAACACTCGCACAAATTCTGCAAAGCAACTAATTGAGAAAACAAGGTCGCCGCGGCATCCCCGGAGCTTCCGGCCCACGCACCCACGCACACACACGCACGCACCTATACACACACACACAAATGCAAACACACACCCACACCCACACCCACCCACACACACACACACCTATACACACAACACAAACATCACACACAAACACATACTCTCACATGCCCGCTTTCTCTAAGAAACGCCTCTGTTGCATAGCGTGTCCCGCCCGCCCCTAACCCAACCCGGCTAACCGGAGGCCGGCCCTATTAAGGGTCGGCCGGCCGGCCGGGCGCGCGGCTCGCCACCCTATCAGGGTGACGGGTCGCGGGCCCGGCCGGCGGCCTGGGGCATCGCCCCAGCGAGAACGAGTACATGTGGGATTCGCGGGGCGATGCGGGGCGGGGCGATTTTTGTGAACGTTTGGTGCGCTCGCATTGTGACATGCCCAATATGTGCAAGCATCCATATACATGAGTGACATGTGATTCACGATGTACGTGTACCTATACATCATATGTGCGTATATGAACGAAAAAAAAAAAAAAAAAAAAAAAAAAAGAGTGCCTGCCCAGACCAATGTCTCCCCCTATATCCTAACATCCTCCCGGCTCTGAAATGGTCTAATTGGACCGAAAGGGCCTAACCCAACAAAACAAACAAACGCACAGCGAAACTCGATAAAATAGACTTCCACCGAAATATTTTTGGGTCCGAAATACCGGGCCCAAATACAGAACCCTGTGGTGGCCCGTAAGCAAAAAAAAAAAACAAATACCAAATATTTTTGGACTTTGCCCTAACCTCGCGTCGGGCCGGTGCTCGGCGCCAACCGCGCAGGGCTCCGTCTCTAACTCGACTCTTGGGCCACGTAGCGACAAGCGTAAGCGGCATTTGAGACAGTGTCGAAAATCTTGATGAAAATATTTGTCATTTTTTACGTCAGGTTGAAGGTCAGGTCACCAGGGATCATCAAAAGGTCACATTTCGCCTATTTCAACATTTTTCGACGAATCGGCGCACAACTCGGAACCAATAATACCTATAGCTACAGCGCCGAGGAAAAGTGCATTCGATGGCTTAATCTGACGCTCTTTCTGGTTCAAACTGTCAGATGTGAGCTAGGCTGAAAGTGTTAGCCTTGAGGACAAAAACTTCAAAAATAGCTGTTTAAAAAAAGTTTTATTTAATTACTTCTGACTGAGGAAAGTTACGACGTTTATGTTGCCGGTATCATGCTCCTCTCATCGAGACGCGTTGAATGAGCTATAATTTGACTTTGTAAGGTCATTCTGAAAAATATGACCCAAGGCCAAGGTCATTAACCCTCGCCGGCACAGGGGGGGGGGGGGTTAATGACCTCGCCGGCACAGGCTGATGCAACCCCCTAAGGTTTTTCGCGAATAACTCGCGTAAAAAGCGGCCGATCGCGACGAAACTTTCAGTACCCTCGCATTGATCAATTTTACGCCTACCCTGAAAATTTCATGACCCTGACCCAAATGACCTTTGACCTGTGACCTCTTTTCCGAGACCATGTTTAGTCGGAATCGCGATTCGGCGTATGTCGGCTCGCATTAGCCGCGCGTTTGCAAGCTTTTCGTGGTTTCAAACGTTCAAACAAGTGACTTGATGTTGCTCCCATACATTAGGGTGGGTATCAAGGTCACCTGAAGGTCAGGTCAGGTCATTGACCTTTGGTGACCTCGGGTGACCTCGGTTCACTTTTTCGAGTTTTACATGTTTCTAGGCTAGTTTTTGGAGCTGAATTCGAATTTAGCAACCATTTGAACATTTACGAAGTAGTTTTGGTGCCTTCGTAACATGTTACGAAGCTGTCAGAGGCGGTTGACACGTATTACGAATACCCGTCACAACCCCTACCGGTTGACCTGACCTGACCTGACCCGACCTGGTATAAATGCTTAAAGACATCATCTCTGATCAAAACTAACACGATATTCGTGACAAGCACCCCTGAAAACCACATAGCAGCCACACTTTACGACTTTCTAACGGGTCCCGATTTTCCCGGTTTTCGGGTCATTGACCTGACCTGGAAGGTCACCCGATGACCTAGGACCTTAAAATTGGGTATCATCGGCTTCCTCTCGTGACGGGCAACACGCTCGTTTTTTTTCCGTGAAGCTCTAGCTCGATCAGGGGCCAAACGCGAGGGGGGGGGTTCGTACCCCCCCCCCCCCTTGTGCCGTCGAAGGACGCAAAATGGCCTGTGCCGGCGAGGGTTAACTGACCGGACAAGGTAATGCTGTATACCAGCCGATAGAGCCATGATCTTGAGAAGTTACTGACAGAGTTTCGAAAATCAAACGGCGTTCGATGGCTCCAGAGGGGAACTACCATATGACCCAATTTAATTTGACCTAGGTTTAACCGATGACGCCACAAGTCAAATCAAATTTCGTGTTTTCGACCGTTTACAGGCCTACTAAGAAATATAACACAGAGTAAAAGGTACCTATGCTATCGAAAATTATCGATAGAGCATTGTATGTCAAATGCTATTTTGCTAAGTGAAGTACCTAACTGATACCAGCCAGCCGCCAGGCCATGTCACAGAGCTCAGGCAAAGGGTTAAATGAATCCCATCATACAGGGCCGTATGTTTTCTGAATGGTCAGTTTTACATTTCAATTTCAATTATGTGGCTTAGGCGACATTGGGGACAGTTAATAATTTTTGCATTACGGTCTGGCTGGTGAATGTCAGGTCAAGGGCAGGTCAAAAATGTCAAATTACAATTTGTTGCAGCTTGTCACGAGGAATCCAGTGGTGGTCTTAGTTTTAAGTAGGTACTCTACGTGGTCTAGATCTGCTTAAAATGAGTTCAAAAATTTTGAAGCCATCATAGGTATAGGTATTTGAGCTTTTTCGCCAAAATTAAACAAAAATGGAGTTTTCGATCTCCAATTCGGTATGGCGATAGCTAGCCTAATGTTCCATGCCGTATATTCCGTTTTTTCTCGATATTCTGGGATACGAACCTGCCATTTCAGTTCAAAACTCAAAATAAAAAGGGGAATATTTCTTAAACGGCTCACCCGTCATTGGAATAGTCCGCCAATGACGTGGTTAGGACGCCATTACTATAGTGATGTCAATTACGGAAAATCTCGATACTGATACCAAACCAAATACCAACAATAACCACGGAAGAATACCGACACTAGAGGTCTGCACCGGCCGGCTGCAGCCGCGGCTGGCTGCAGCCCCACGGCTGTGGGCCGGGGCGGCTGCAAATATCTCCAAGAACACGGCTACGGCTATGGCCACGGCTGTGAGATTTCAAGCTCAATCTTAAGTACTCAAATATAAAATTTTAAATCCTTAATCTTACATTCTGATAAGCAGTCTAGCCTGTAAAAATCATGCAAAGGATGCCCAGCAACATTGAAAGTGGTGAAGCCTTTGAAAACCTGTAATGGTTTTACCATTTGCTGTAGGGGAGTTTGCACTCTGGTACAGAATACTAATTATAGGTAGGTACCAATTGTTCCTTCATCATCAAGAGATTGACAGTTTCAGAAAATGCAACATGTTATGTTGCATTGTCACATCCCTCTCAAATCAATCTCACCTGGTCATTAGGAGAGCACCTTACAGCTATTGAAGACGAGCATTCAATAATTCTTTCAGGTAAGAGAAAAAGAAATCACGCCTAGGTAAAGGCAGGTAAAGGCTTCATAAAATATTATCTAAAATAACTCTTAGATGTATTTCTGGATTTTCGGCAAGTCCAATTACATAATATAAAACTGGCGCTTTATGTTCTAACTGGTGTGTGAGTGACCGCTAACAGAAAATGCTGATCGACGAAGCCAATGGAATTAGATTATAAGTGAGCATGAACCTTACTTACGGTTAATTCACATGATGGTGAAAACCCTGAACACGTAATTCACATTACGGTGAAAACCCTGAACACAATATTTCTTACGCGAGCTGTTGACTTTACCAATAAAATGACGTCTTCTTCTGAAAATGTAAAAATTTGATACTAATCCTTTGTCTGAGAACGAGTTTTTAAATGTATAGCATTATTATTCATTTAGTATAATTTTTAAGGGTTTTTGTAGTGACACAAAACAATTTATTGCCACTTCTTTGTTATTAACGTCATGAAAAACTCAAGTAAAATTTTTCATTGGAAGAGGCAATTGTGGCTCGCACGTCCTTGGGGATTTGAGCGAAGATCATTATTTGGAAAAATCAAAATAGATGAATGTTTTTCTTTCTTGGTTGGATGCTCACTAGTGTTTTGATGCCTTGCATATCAAATTAGTTTGAGACTTGCTCAGAAGGCTGCTGCAAGCCTGGCATATCACACCCCAGAAAATATGCAAGGTTGAGGTAAGAAAGAAGCAAGAGTTTTGACTAGACAATCACTGTTTGACAGTCCATCAACTTCAGTTTCATTTTCCATACCTACCTAACATTGATTGATAATGAAAAGCATCAGGGTCTGTTTTTCTGTCCCACAACCATGCTTCAGGATTTGGCATTAGATGTCTACACTGCTATGTGTAGGCATGCGTTGCGCATCAGGCTTCAGGCCTTCGGCCTAAAGCCATATACACAACCACTTAACCTATGATGCTTCATGAGCTTGAGAATCTACAGCCCATTGCAATGTGCTTTTGGCTATATGTTTCAACTAAAAACAACTTATTATATACTATTTGGTTGCATTTTATTGAAAGTATCCACGGCTGGCTGACGGCTGGCTGCCCACAGTTTGCCACGGCTGTGGGCGGCTGTGGCTGTGGAGCCACGGCTGCGGGGCGGCTAGGCTGTGGAAAATTGCAGCCGTGCAGAACTCTAACCGACACCGAACCAACTTGGTAAACTTAGGAAAATACCAACTTTTTACCAAATTCAAAGCCTCTTTTACATTAGGGATGATTCACAATACCAACAAAATACCAAATGCATTAGCCTTGAACTACCAAATACCTACCAAGTTGGCATCGGTTTGGTATCGGTACAGGTACCAAAAAACTTGGTATCTGATTGACATCTCTAGCCATTAGGTACCATACCAAACACGATGCGAAAATCACAGCTCTTTATTTATTTGTACAAAAAAAAAACGAACTCCAAATTAGAGCATTTGACCTAACCTTAGAGGATAAAGGTTGCGCTAAGACTTTAAATTGGCTCCCAGTCGCTGTGCCTCGTAACGGCGCAGCGTTCGTTATGCCCAAGGCTATATAAACCAGGTAGAACGTTCCCGACGAAAAAGTGATGACAAGCGATAATTAGTAGCCGCGACCCTCACTTGTTCAAAACTATATCCGCAAGCAGCATTTACAGGCTAGCGGAAATCGACCAATCGGCGTTCGGCAATACTCGACGCTGATTGGTCCGATGCTCGTGACGAAATTGCGGGGGACTGTAGCTATTCCCCTATGGCGTTTAATAGACTTACGGCTTTTGAAGGGGATTTATACCAGTTTTTGTTGGGTTTGAGGCCACTTTTGAGCTTGGATCTTCTTTCTGTGACTTTTGACTGTGTAATAACGACATTTAATCATAACATTTCTATATACTACCGGTGTCACATCGGCCAAAAAGACCGTAAGTACATGGGATAGACGGACCACTGCTGATGGGGCCACACATGTCGGCGTGTGATCATCGGAGGTCCATGAGGGCTCGACATAGGCCCTTCATGGGTCGGTATAGGCCCGGTGGGTCCAGTGCAAGCCTATCAGGGGCCGGTGCTGACCCAACAGGGCCCAGTGGAATATAATGTAAGGCTGTCTAGGGACGTTGAGGGCTCATGGAGGCCATATAGGACCAATAGGGACCACATAAGTCAATCAGGGGCCATTTAGGCCAATAAAGGCACTTCAGGGGACTTGAAAAGGTCATTCAAGAGCTGTGGTGGGCCCATGAGGGGACGGCATTGGTCCAGCAGGTGCAGTCAGGGGATGTTGTACGGGTTTCTCAGTGGCCCATTTGGGCATATCAGTGACCAATTTGGACCCAGCAGGGGGCTTTGTAGACCTATCAGGGGCTGGTGATGGTTCATCAGGGGCCAGCGTTAGCCCATCGGGGCACGACATATGCCCATCAGAGGTAATTGCGAGCCCACGCTGAACAATGATGGCCCTTCAACGGCCCCTAATGGATCTACATTGACCCATGGGCCATGATGTGTCATGTATGCCCCTATGACAGGCCTACTCAGACCCCTGATGGACATTCCCGGCCTCTGATGACCCTATACTGAATGCTGATGGGGCTCTAAGTTTCTCCAATAACCCTTCGTCAACCCATTATTACCATACGCTGGCACTAGGGGCCCCACATCAGCCGCACGGCAGTCCGTGCCATGACAGCATGTCTTTTCGGCCGATATTACATCGGTAATATTGATTAAAATCATGATTTTATGGTGTCATTATATAGCTAACAGTCATAAGAAATATATTTCAACTCGAAAACAGCTCCAAACAGCATATAATTTTAAAGAAACTCCTCCGAAATCCAAAAGCCTATTCGGGTCCATAGAGAATAACTGCGGTCCCCCGCAATTTCGTCACGAGCGTCGGACCAATCAGCGTCGAGTACTGCCGAGCGCTGATTGGTGAATTTTCCGCTAGCGTGTAAGTACTGCTCGCGGAACAACAGTTCGTCGACAATCCTCCACAAACGTCTGTCACCATTTTTTTGTAATGCTCAACAGCCGGAGCGTACCCCCCTGGTTAGGGGAGAGTGGGGTGGGTTGTATCAGTTTTTACTCCGAGACCCATAACCTCGTAACTATCCGTGATAAACTCATTATTTCCATACTATCTCCTCCCTTGATTCTTCTGCTTTTTTGTGCAAAGTAACTTTTCCGCTACCTCTACTAGTTTTTCTTCTACGGTCTGCCGAATAGGACAATGTTTTTGATACAACTTGCCCCATGGCTTGGGTGAGTTGTATCACATGGTGGGGTTATTTGTATCACTATTTCACGTTTCAGGGAGTGTGCTTGCTACTGGTTTTGAACATAACAACAACATTAAATGGGGTTAATTAATGCAATGTATATGCTCAAAGGCTTCACTTTTATTAGACCAAACTTAGGTCAATCCGAACGAAACATCGAAACGAACGAAACATCAACAGACTAGACGCAAAAGTGACCCGTTAAAAAGCAGCCAACACATTGTGCCGAAATGGAACGAGTATTGACTAGCTCCCTACAATCGCGAGCCAGGGCTTAACTTTCGCGATCAAAAGCAACATACCCATACATACATACATACATACATGTTACAACATACCCCACCCGGCTCTGATACAACATGTACCTCGCCGCCATCTTGGAAAAAACATCCTCGTGCTCAAAAACAGCGGACAGCTGGAGAATTCCATTTTCACTCACGCAGCCTTAGAACCTACCCTCACCACCGCTACGGAGATCTTTCAAATTCGTGCACATATAAATGCCCAAAACACACATTTTCCTGCAACTTATTTTTTTTAGAATGACATTAAAAAAAACATAAAATCGGCTCTCACCTTGAGACGCGTCCACCCAGCCACACGACAGAACAGGGAAAGATGGCGCCCGGAAAACCTCGTCGGCTGGTCGTGTCACGAGCGCTATCTATTGGATAAGTTTGGCACAATTCGCCCTGATACAACTTGGACATGATACAACTCACCCCGCTCTCCCCTATGCCCTCAGTCAGCGGCGAAAAGACGTAGGGAGGGGGAGTCGTATCCCTCCACTCGGCGGCCGTATGGGGCGTCTCGTAAAGAAAACCGATGAGTCCGGCGAGGGTGAGAGATATTTATCAAGACCCGATCTTAGGTGACCCAGAGATGAAGTACTCACATCATGTGTACGTAAATGATACGGTGTACTAAAAACGCGGAGTTATTCAAGAAAACCCTTATTGGGAATCTACCCCAGGAGTAAGAACCCGTGTTTAACCATTTTTACTTACCACTCTCCGATCCATTGCGAGCTCGTTTAAAAGCTTCTTAAACAGTACAACTTCTTTGGATATATTCTTTTGGAATGTCTGTTTTGTTCTTGAAATGCCTTTCACAAGCTTCTTCTCGAGACTCTGCGGAAAAACAAGCGTGAGTTAGTATTTCTTCATTAATAAAATAAGTATTGATCCTGTACCTATATACCTAAATAGGTGCTTCAAGAATCAAGCTTAGGGAGATTTGGCATATGCGGGGTAAAATGGACAATTACGTGGTAAGACGAACCACTGCACTGGTCCATTTTGCCGAAAAGCTAAATTTTGGATACATGACGACGAAGGTTCTAAACAGCCCGATATTGCGAAAACTGCCTGTCCTGAGTCGTGACTCTAACATTGTTCTTACCGTTATGTATAAAGAAAAAGATAGATAATGATGTAAAAAACGCGTCGAAATTGAACCATTCTTCGCTATTTATGCAATGAAAAACAACAGTTTACTCAATAACTCAAAAGCCGTACGTCCCAGAGGCGGATCCAGCTCAGAGGTTTGGGGGGGGGGGGGCAAACCATAAAAATTTATCGATTCTTTCCATGCATCGTCCATAGGCGTAATGTTAAAATCATGCCGTTTGGGGGGGGGGGCAAATGCCCATTTTGCCCCCCCCCCCCCCTGGATCCGCCACTGGTACGTCCTGCAGTCCTGTATAACCCAAGGTAGTGATGTCAATTTCAGAAAACGTATGTCCAATGTCCGTCCAATGTCCAATACTTACGTAGACTGTCCGTCCAAAAATGTCCAAGCCAGCCATTTGTCCAAAGATGTCCGACATCTACGCAATAGTTTACACTCAACACAGTTATCTAATTTGCTTTTAATCTATCGTTACCAGCTCAAAAGTGCAGGTAATCATATCGAAAGCTGAGCTTTCTGATCGCCAATCAATGTTAAACACCATTAGGTACTTTATAAAAAATGCTGAGGTGTAGCAAGCGATTGTCCAAAGTTGTCCAAAGCCTGCTGTCTATAACCCGGTTTACATAGCATACTTGACGAGGCTCTAGCTCGTTAATTTGGCGATAATTTCGATGCAGTGGTCTTCAAATATTTAGAGGGGATCATTTTGTAAATTTTTCAGCACCATTGGCATCTTTTGCAACATCACGGACGGAGATATAAGCTTGCAACAAACCCTATGTAAACGCATCTATTGTCAAACCGAATTCCGAATGGGACATTGGACAAAATCGGAATTCCGAAGATTCAAGTTCCGATTGACACCACTAACCCAAGGTAGTCATTGGCGCAAAGGAAAACAAAAGTAGTATACCTAGATGGTAAATACATAGATGATAGCAGAAGCGGTTCAGCCAGGAAGGCTGGTGGTCCCGGTCCGTCCTACCCTAATGCAAACCCATGTTATGTGGATGGATTTTAGATCAATACAATACAATGCACTGGGGTAGGCCCACTGCAGTGGGCCGTCCACTGAACTGGGCCGTCTTACACCCATGGTCTTACACCACCTCCCTTTAACTTGTTCTTTCCCTTGACTCGTGATTATATCAATAATTCGTGGCTAACCTGTGAACGCTGTGATCGGCCACATTTGATGCGAGATATTCGCGAAAAAAAAACACGGAAGCCCGCGCGATCCCCCTTCATTAGATGTAATCACGAGGTCACGACCTATGCTGTAATCGATATCATGGCCATGCATCCTGCGGTAATATCGATTCAACAATAACATCAATGCAACAGAGGCATCACCTGTGCGGCTTAATCACTAAAGCGTAGGAGCGTCAGAACGGTTTCCGTTGTCATGACAACCAGCGTGACTATTGATACCGCTCGAACACCAAAGCTGTTGGACCTTACGGGACGCTGGCTAGTAGGTTGTAGAGAAATTTGCTATTCGTGCCGTAAGTGAAGCTATATTACTTTGCATACGTACTAAAAACTAGTTTGTTAGATCCTTTAGAACAGGCGATAATCATGAGAGTAATGCGTCTTGTGTGTTGTGCATAGCGTCTTGTGTGTTGTGCACCTATGGCGCTTAAAAGGTCCCCGTTTGTGATGAGTGGTTTAACGGAACCGTGATAGTGCTTCAAGCTGTAAATTAATTAAGCGGTAAATTAATTTGAACTTACGCTGCAGTGATCACAATGGCCCAGTTATCAACGCATATGTTCAGCCAACTACCGGGCGTGAAGCAATCAGCTCTATTCGCTGAGAACAGGACAAAGTCAATGGAGGTAATGCATGGCTGTCCGATTGAAATTATGTGGATCGATGGTCCAATGGCCTCACCTGCCGTCTATATGGATGAAGCCACTGTGGCCTCGCTATGCGGCATGCACGTGCGTTTCACGTGCGCTGGAATGTCGCACAAAGATACTTTCTCTCCAAAAGCTCGAGGAGTATCAACGCTGGCTACCAACGGCAGTGACTTGTTCGCCGTCTCCGAGGTGTGTCTGCGACCGGCCGTCATCGTCTATCAGTACCCTGAACTGGTGGATCACGCACGCTTGGAAGACGGTGCCGAGCTCGAATACCTGTTCGTTGCATTTTCTCCATCTTCGGAACGTGTGGCCGCCTTTTCCGGGGTGCCTGACTTCACCGTCTTCCTTTGGGATATCAGCTCTCAGGTGATGATTGCCAAACTGCCTATAGGCTTTGCCCAGGCGCCCCAGCTCTCGTTCTGTGACTTGGATACACCGCACCTGGCGCTGACGTCTGAGGTAGGCGTCAATGTAATCCAGATGGAGCACTTCGGCAGCGAGTGGCGCCTGACGCCGCGCACCGCCAACCTGGACTCGGTGCGCTCCCACACGTGGGACTACAACGGCGACCTGTGCTGCTCCCGCCGCGAGCGGATCTACCTCGTGAGCCTGGACACCATGGAGCACGCTGAGCTTCAGCTCGTCAACGAATGGATCGCCGGCACCATCGTCAGCATCGTCTATAACGCGAAGGGCATTTTCGCCGCCATGGACGACGGACGTATCCTGCTGGTAGAGCGCTGCGGCGCTTCAGACACCTGGTCTTCACGTGTGATCGACGAGCTCGGCCTCTCCGTGCTGACCATGAGACCGTCCCCGAGCTTCAACTTCCTGGCCGTCACCTGTCGCACCGGCCAAGTGCTGCTTCTGTACACGCCGTCACACGACTACAAGGCACTGGAAGGCTACGAATTCGAGTCGCCTCCGGCCGTGGACGCGTGTCTGCTGGCGCCGCAGTTCGACCACGTGGTTTCCATTCACGCGCCACACGAGCTGCACGTGTGGACAGCCTCCCACGGCAAGCACCAGTCGTCGGTCCAGCTGACCGGCTGGGTGACCTGCATCGCCAGTCTGGACCAGGTGCCCTGTGTGATGGTCGGCACACAGGAGAGCTGCCTGGTGGTGATCGATCTCGTACTGCCACTGACGCCGCGGGTCATCTGGCACGCCCGGATCTGCGAGGCTGCCGTGAAGTCCATCACAGTGAGCGACAGCGGCAAGCTGGCGGTGGCACTGACGGCGGACGGCGCCGCCTACCTGCTGTCGGCGCTGGCCTCCGAGGGCCTGGGCGTGCTGACCCAGCTGGAGATGGATGGCACTCCGGTGGCGGTGCAGACCTACCAGCGCAGCGGCTGTGGCTGGCCCGAGGACGTGCTGGTCTTCCTATGCACCTCGAAAGCGGAGCTGCTGAGTCTCGTGCGTGTGATATTGGTGCGCGACAGGGAGGTGTTCGGCGCCGTGACCTACGGCCTGGATACCGTCTACACCGGCCTGGCATTGCACGTGACAGCGCCGCTCGACAGACACGACGACGGCGTCAACCCTTTGGTGAAGATCTTCACGATGGCCATCACAGATCGGTCCCTGTGCTCGTTCACACTGCGCGATCATGACGACCTTCTCGAACAGCAGGTCTCGGATTTGCTGTGGCGGCCTGAGGCTGCTGTTCCCAGCGGCCACGAGCTGCGTGACGTCCGTCTTCAGACAGTTGGTCAGTACCTGCTATCTGTGGGTGATGACGGACTGATCCGCGGCCGTTCCGACCGACTCGACCCGCAAGAGGCCAACACGCTTCTTGGGAAGCAATGGCGACAAATTCACCAGGCCATATCCGGAGGCACACGCTCGATTGTAGTGAACCACAGCGTTGAACGTGAAGTGGTGACTGTGGGACGAGATGGGACCATCATCTATCTGAAGCTGCCGTACGGCGGGCGCTCCACGGGCCGTCGCCGTCGCTCATCCTTCTTTGTAGAAGAGGCTGTGCCAGAGGCCAGATTTGTCTCGAAAATGCCTGCCCTATCTCGAATGGACCTGATGAGTAATCCTCCAACCTGGAGAGAGGAGCAGGCGGAGATGGCCTGGCGTAGCCAAGAGAAGGAGCTGCTCGCTACTCGCGATAAAGTTCGCGTAGGTGTTGAACTCCTCCGAGCAAAGGTTAAGATGATGTTGGACGAAAATGCTGAAATGGAGGAGATTGACCGGCTGCCAGAAAACGAGTTTGAGCTGGACCTTGACGAGCAGGCCCGACTCCAGGAGGAGAGTGAAGCAAGAGTGCAAAAAGCTAGGGCTGAGATCATCGACCAAAACGCTCGGAATGCTTACATCCGTGACCAGATCAAGAAACAGTGCTGGGACTCAATGGATGTGAAGGGCAAGGCCATACAAGGAATGATGGTAGAGCTGGAAGTCTCGAACTACCCCCTGCTAGCTCGCTCTGATGACTGCCGTATCGTTCTCGAAGGAATCCAGGAACGGCGTCAGCTGGAGCTAACGGAGATGGCTCTGCACAACGAGATGTTCGAACACAGCTCGACGACGGCTCAGCGGCCATCAATCGCTCCTGAGCCGCTGCTCGCCGCCACTGCATCACACCAGGAGGGTGCCGACTCGGCTGAAGAGCCCGCCGGTCATGGTACGCCAGTTGCTGATGAAGAGCCAGAATATCCCGACTCGGAGGACGGCGTGGTGCAGCAGGACACGACGCACACCGGCAGCATCAGTCACCAGCTGGGCGTCACCTCCCCGTGGCTGCTCTCCCAGTTCTGCATCACGTCCCGCAAACAGCGCGTAGAACAGATCTACATGCTACGAGAGGTGATCTATCAGCTCAAGATGAAGTTCAATGAGCGCTTCGAGGTGTTATACAATTCCAAATGCTCCGAAGTGCAGCGTATCACGGCATGGGCCGAACGGCTGCGCCACATATACTCGGAGCTGGGCATGAGTGAGACTCCGTGGGTGCCCCGCTGGTCCGCCGCCGAGCAGCCAGAGAGTCTCCTCACTGTCAGTGACGACGAAGTGACCGTAGAGCGGTACCTGACTCCAGCTGAGCGCGCCCGACTGGAAGCTCGTGCCGCTGAAGAGGAGCGACGACGACGGGAGCGCGAAGCCAACGACTTCCGGGAGCGTGCCATTCAACAGATGATGAACGGTGTTCTGGAGGTTCGCTGGGAAGACACGCTCAAGATAGATGTTCCGAAACCACCTTTCATGGATGAGAAAGACCCTGGGGAATGGAGTGATGAGGAAATCAAGGCCGCCGCCGAATATGAACGCAAAGTGGTCGCACTGGAGGAGGAGCGTGACAAATACCGCAAAATGCTAGAACAAGAGCTGAAAAAGCTGTTGGTTTCAGTACAGGAGACTGTGGACAAGTTTGACGACCAACTGAACCAACTGTTCGTTCTCAAGGTGCGAACTCAGCACGCCATCGATCAGGAGCAGCTGAAGGTGGACAGACTTCTTCGTGACGTGGCTGAAGAAGATCATCGAGTGAAGCGCGAGACTGAGCTCTGTCGACAAATGGATGCGACACAGCAGCGCAAGGTAGCGCTGCAGGCGGCGAGTGCTGACCTTCGCCGGGCGCTAGAGACGGCTCGCGCCGCTCACGAGCCGTTGGTGCAACAGGAGAAGCTGATGGAGCGCTCGTTCAGAAAGGAGTTCCCGGACACACCTACGCCTGTCGTGGACGTGCTGTTCCGATACTTCCGACGCCGGCCTCAGGTATTGCGTCGCTATTTGGACGCCACATTCCGGCGCGCCACCGTAGTGGACGAAGGCGTCATCGAAGTAGAGCACAGCCGGCGCCGACATAGCCGTCGCCGCAGCCGACATGGCAGCAGGTCTCCCGCTGCGTCAAATCGCGCTGACAGCACCTCCAAAGAGGTGCCGCAGACTGAGGAACAGCAGCAGCGCAAGGGGCGCGCTGCTAAAATCGCCTACCTGTCAGCGACGCATGCTGGAACACCATACGAGGAAAACAAGAAAACTGTGCCCGGGCAGAGGGTCATTCTGGAGGCCATGAAAACCATAGATGATGACTCTCAGCGCTCCGCAGACATCGACCTCCCACTTTGGCAGAAAATGTGTCAGCTCAGACTTGCCAAGGTCCTGGTTGAGTTCAAAGTCTTGGAATCAAACGCCCAGCTGGCTGTTCTGGTTGATTCGATCGAGAAACGTCGTCACGCCGAGGAAGCGCTGACGCTGACCACCCAGTCGCTGGTCGCCGAGCTCGCCGAGCTGAGAGAGCAGCGCCTGCGTCAGCTGCATGATCAAGAGATTCAGCTGGTCCTGAAACAGGGTCAAGTTGAGATCGACCTCGGAGACTTCTGCCCTGACTTCACTGGCTCGGCACTCATTCATCGGTCAAAGGTCGAACAGCTTAACAAGCAAATATTGAGCATTGGTGGCAAGAAGCTGGAAGTGATGCGCGACGCCTTACGCTTCCGTCGCGGTATCGTCCTTCAGCGCTGGGAGTATGACCGCTGCCGGATGATGCTGGAAGATCTAGTCAACAAGCTGAAAGACATTGACTTCATGAAGGTGACCCGAGCCATTCAGATGTACCTGGTACAGGGCGGCGACACCACAGAGAAGCAGATCGCCCGTCTGGAGAAGCGGCTGGACATGCTGATCGAGGACGCTGTCCGGCAGCAGAAGGAGGACGCCGACGCCGCCGAGTACCTGGAGCGACTGTTACGCATGAAGCGCGCCGACAACCAGCGACTGGCTCTGGAGGCCCGAGAGCTCAACGTCGATGTGTCCGAACGGGAGCTCATCTACGACATCCGCTGCAACCACCAGAGGAGATGGCAGGCCAGGGAGAGGCTCAACAACCTCCGGAAGATCCGCGATCTCTGCGATATCGCCGGATTCCAGCAGCGCTATATGGCGATGCTGCATAGAGAGCTGCAGCGCGTGTACTCGAAGACGTACCCTATGCTACATGCCATCTGAGGGCTGAAGTCGCTGGGTCGCATGCGGTCCACCAGAAGTGAAAAGGCACCCGTCGCAACGGTACTGATTATTAACGCGTCCGTCGTGTGTTTATTGTTAACCTAAATTGCAAGCCGTACAGCTGACGTTATCTGAATTAATGAGATTTGGATCACCGATGCATGGATTCTGTGGATGTGACCGGACACTGTGCGAGTGTTGGAGTTACCTGCGTACCGTATTGTGTGGAGCTGCACTGTCTTCTGCAGTGAGTGCACGTTGGAAGGTATCTCCCCGAAATAAACACAGTGTACTGTCAGCGTCGTATTACTTTGAGGGAAAAAGGACTACCGAGTATGATAATGGGACTGGCAGAGTGGGAAGATGGGGCTCGGATGTTGGGAGATGGAGCTAGAGCTGCAGCGGGATGGGCTGGGAGCGTCGGGCATGGAGTTGGGCTATGAAGTATGGGAGTTGGCTCTATTTGTGTGAAATGGGCTGGAGTGTGGGGGATGGCGCTAGAGATGCACTAGGGCGAGTCCAGTGATAGTGAGACAATGACGGACCCCTGACCCCGTCGTGCGTCTGGAGAGAAGGAAGGGGAGGGGACAGCTCAGCTGTTTGACACTGAATATTTAGGAGTGTGAGGGAAGGGGATACGGTGCATAGAGCATATGTCATCAAACCGTAGGTTCCACCTTAGGGCTGAAATTTGTACGTCATTATGTAGTGGATCTAGTGAAGTGTGAGGTTACATCATTTTACTCACCAATATTTTCTTTGAATACAGTGCGCGTGATATGAACTCCAGTATCATTAGTAGATACCCGAGGCCGAACACAATCCAAACCACCAGACCAATCTTGTACAGCCACAGCCAGGCGGACTCGTAATCAGAGCCACCTGCCTTGCCTGTGGAAACAGAGAGCGGCGGCAGTTGTATGGAATGAATATGCGTGAAAGCGAAAAGGTTCAACGTGTGCCCCGTGCGGCACATCCACCCCGAGACACGGTCTGTCTCCTCTGATCTGTGATCTTATCTCTACATACAGCATGCGGGACGGATTAGCCCGTCCGTCCGGCAGACCCACTTGACATCAGGTCACCACAGGGTCACCCACCAGGTCAGACGCACCTAGCGCCAGGTCACCACCAGCTCACACTCACCTGGCACCAGGTCACCAAACCCGATAGTGGTCAGGGTAATGAAGCTGAAGTAGAGAGCTTGCACAAAATCCCAGTCCTCCAGCATTATAAATATGCCTGCAACGAATGGTGGTCAAGCTTCGACATGGCGCGTACTAGTTATAACATACTTTCCCTTTATCATACATTAGGAGTAAACCGTATACTTTACTAACCTACGACATAAAAACTCAATTACGACAATATCGTACATCCTCCCTGCCGTGATCACGCGGTTAAAAATAACTCCATATTTAAAGAAATATGCCCTTGAGGTACTCCTCGCATATTTGAGCGACGGTGAAAATGCTACCACACGCACAAAAAGCGCACTTAGGAGTCATTTTCTTACTACCCAGTAAACATGCCGACGTCGGCCCGACGTCGGCCGACGTCGGGGTGACGTCGGCAACTCGGCATCGGCATGCCGACGTCGGCCCGACGTCGGTCCAACCTCGGCACGACGTCGGCTGGATGTCGGATATGCCCTCATGTTCCGACGTCCAGCCGAGCACTGAAAGAAAAGTACACCCAAAATTGGAATAATTTTACGGTGCCTAAATCTCCAACCCTAAGTGATCATTCTACTCCCCAGTGTAAACTGCTTTAACATGGGCGATTAGCGACTATTTTTACCACCGGGTATTATCAAATAACTCCCATGAGCTTAAAAATACACTTTCTCTGGAGTAAAAGTACGGTGCCTAAAACTCCAACCCTAGAGGAATAATTTTACACCCCGGTGTAGGGGAGTAAAACCGAATAAAGCATGCGATTTACGGGAGTAATACTGCACTCCCAGTGTAATAATATCAAATCAGATTTCACCCCCTGCTTCAGGGTGTAAAAACAGAAAACAGCATTTATACACCAGAGTAGAAAAAAGTTGAGAGAGTAAAAATAATTCACATTCTAATTCACGTTGAAACAAAAACTCAGAAAGATAATTCTATGACTGAAAAGTTTTAGAGTAAAATTACCCCGAGTTAAATATACACCACTATTTCAGTTTACCCTCTGGTGTATTTTTATGCCTACGCTGCAATGTAATGGTATATCGTCTGCTTATATATACTTTGCACCAAAGTTAATGGTGAAGTCAAACAGATGGCATGCAATGACCATTTCAGATAGTACATATCGTGTAACCATGGGATGTCAGATACGCTATGGTCAGGATACGCATTGTGAACGCGTTGTACGAGGGATCCGAAATTATGAAACCATAAAACAGTGATGTCTTCCAGTCGGTGCGATAAAACGTGATTGCTACCAATGTAATAGTAATTAAGAAAAATCATGTTTATCACATATTATGTATTGATCATAGTTCAATCACTCACAGTTCAATCACTCGCATCGATCTCGATGAGGTTGACTACGTTAAATCACAGACACATTAGTCACATACAGTAACAAACCACACAATCACCTTGGTCTATGTACAGGGTGGCGCACGTAAAACCCCCCCTCCCAGTGGGGCGCGGGTTAACACAATGTAGTTAGATACACATTTGGGATTATATTCTTCCAAGCTTTATGCAAATACGTTCACGTTCAGCTCAGTGTTGCACCTCGACGTGCCTCCTACCGTTTTTCATCGCTTTATCGAGGCGCTCGCGGTACGCCAGCGCTGCTTTCTAGCGCATCTCGACGGTGATCTCTGCAAAGGCGGCTCGGAGCCGACCTTGGAATTCCGGAATGTTCGCCGGCCGCGTTACGTATACCTACGACTTCACAAACCACAACATGAAAAATTCACACGTGGTGAGGTTGGGCTTCGCCTAAAGTGCCCTGACCATCGCACTCGCCCGACCTCACCACGCGTGTGAATTTTTTCACGTGGGGGCTTGTGAAGTCGAAGGTATACGTAACGCGGCCGGCGAACCTTCCGGTGTTGAAAGGTCGGATCAGAGCCGCCTTTGCAAAGATCACCGTCGAAATGCGCAAGAAAGCAGCGTTTGCGTACCGCGAGCGCCTCGAGAAAGTGATGAAAACGATAGGGGTCACGTCGAGGTGAACAACTGAGCTGTACGTGAATGGATTTGTCTAAGACTTGGATGAATATCATTCCAATTGTGTATCTACGCTGTGTGAAAATAGTATCTAATTCGGTTAAGAATGATGGAAGTCATTAAAGCCTCAAATCGGGTGTTTTGCGTGCGCCACCCTGTACTTTGTACTCTTGGCCCTTGAACATGAAAAACTTTGAAACATGAAACGCACGCAGACTACGCAGTATACACTCTTCGTGTGTGGGTCAGTGATAAATCTGAGCTTCCGAGTTCCGGCATGACATTTAGGGTGGCGTACCGCAATTGCCAGTATACTCGCACGCGCATCTTGCACTCTACTCAGCCAGGGAGCACACTACTTTCTGCGATGCTTTACTTAGTGAAATATTGATGATAATTATAGTTCGTTTTTCTTAAGTTCGACCCTCACTGTAAACGTCTCTTTGAACACAGCACGAAAATTGCTGGCTGGATTACTGAGAAAACTGGTTGGCGCACATTGATTTCACAGGTGATCAACTGTATCAAAATTATTTATATCTGGCTCCTACTTCCAGACTTGTAGCTCGTATTTGCCCATGTTTACAACCACACAAAGATGGACGACTTCTCAGGAATTATAACTTAACTAATTGATAAATCCTGCGGCGCTTAAAGGGACCCTCCCACCTTAACATTAGATTTGAGTTGAGATAGCCAAAATGGGGTCCCTGGCTCACAACTACCGGTTTCGGCACTCACAACATCGAGAAATGCCTGAAATCGGAAATATTGAATTTCAAAATTGCAGCATTTTGATTCAGAGGGGCTAATGCATAGGAATACCCCTCTGAATGTGTGACGTCAGCGCAGATATCTAACGATTTTTAAATGTTTGACTAAAACGTTTTGTAGCACGCGGTGGTATATGCTGCTTTGCGCGCAACAAGTGCCGCACTTTCAGCTGCCAAACTATTGCTTCCAAATAAAGTCGCTAGGAACCAGCCCCCGTTCACGAGCTCCAGAATCCCTTTACCGTTACGTCACCACGGCGGCAGAATCTCCCTTCACCCATAGGCATGCATGCAAATTTCATCATCTTTCGGGCGAGCTGGAGATAAAATCAAGGCTTATATGTCATCAAAAGATGTACCAATGTAACAATGAATTCGCCTCATTACGATAAATGGGACTGAAACTAAAAAAGTAGGACTATATCGAGCAAAAATTAGCAATTCAAATGACCCATTCATTTGAATATGAAGGATTTCCTCTGATTACGTTACCACGGCGCCTTTATTTCCCTAGTGAACCAACCTGAGTAGTAAAGGAATCTTGGCTAGGAACAGCGGAGATCCCAAAAAGTAAACAAAAGTAAAAGTCGAATATCTTGAAAACCGGTGAATATTTTTCGGTGAAATTTAGTAGATATTCGTTTTCGCTCTTTCTGAACCGAGCGACATCACTTTCATGCCAATTCATATTTTTTTTGAAGGTGGGAAGGGAGGGTCCCCTTAACATAACGGTACATCATCAGTGTTCACAACCTATTTTGAAAATATTATTCATACCTCTAATTCAATGTGCGCTAACCAGTTTTCTAAGTAGTTCAGCTAGCAATTCTCGTGCTGTGTTCAAACAGATGTTTACAGTGAGGGTCGAACTTAAGAAAAACGAACTATAGGGCTTTCTTGTAGAGCACCTCGAATAGGTACATATATGCTTGCATGGTCCACGGAACGGAAGACAAAACATGGGGGCATGGGCTGCAAGGATTGTGGCAACTTCACCGACCTTTGACTTTGACAGCTTAAAGTGGCCCAGTGCTCCCTGAACGTTGAGGCGGGACGACTGAAGAAGTGAACACTCACGGAGCTCTGCTCGTTCTTGAGATCGCCCAGCGTCCGTAGGCGAGTAGCGCCACCAGTTCGTCACCTGTGAGGAGGGAAATAAAGTAGGTAACTAGCAGTGATAGATTTCCCGACAAAGCGGAGCCCGGAGGATAAAAATCTGTGTGGGGTTACTTACTACCGTTGAAGCCTCAGCCCCTTGGGACCCGTCAGGAGCGCGGCTCGCTGCCCTCCCGTGGTGCAGCTGAGATATAAATTGACTGCATGTATTCACCGGTTCAGGATGCAATACGTAGATTTACTTTTACTGTTGAGTAAAGATACATCAGACATGTGTATACGGATAGAATCAAAATGACAAATCAGGTAAAGTTTAATTATAATTACGCATCTTTAAGTCATGAATGAATATAGTGTGCTAATTTCGCCGGGATCAGAGAGAGGCCAAAATGCCAACGCTTGTAGCTGGTCTGTGAAGACTAAGAGGGACATATATAAAGTAACCAATGACCCCGCAACCACCGTTCCCCCCACGCTACTCACACACTTGCTGGATGTTCTTGACGACTCTTTCCTTTAACTCATTTGGCTCCTCACTAGTCCCCATAATCAGGGGTCAGGTCGTGCCACGACTGAAATGGAAGGAAAACAAATATTGTTAGACGTGCTAGACGCATGTTAGCATGTTGGACGTCTGATATAGTAGGTAATACCCCTATAGCCTTTTAGGCACAATGCAGTCAATGATGGAATAATAATAAATACCAGAAAAAATGTTCCCGCTTGAATCGATAAGAAGTATGACTGTTAATGAAAATATTGAAAACCTTAAAACACCTTACCTAGTCAGGGACTTAGCCAAGGGGGGGGGGGGGTCACAGGGACCATGGTCCCCCTGATGGCCAAACATAAAATGAAATAAAGTAAAAAAAAATCAGCTGCACCACACACCCCGAAAATAGTGGGCGAAATCCGAAGTTTTCCTTTTTTGGAGGGGGTATAGGTACGACACCAGGCCGCGACCTGTGGCCCAACCTGAGCAAAATCCTGACTACGTGCCTGTACCTAGTCTTGCATAATTTTTATTAACCCGCGCCCCGTAGGAGGGGGATGGGGGTGGGGGCGAAACGGCCCCTCCCTGTCTTTTTCCGTGAATATCTCCTAAACGACTGCAGATATCGTCATCAAACTTTCAGAACCCCTCCGAACATCAATTTTACACATTGTGATCATTTTTTCAAAGGCTACGATAGGTTGGCCACAAATGACGTCAGAATGACGTCATTTTCTGTCATTTTCGACAAAAAAAAAAACAAAAAAAATCGCGGGAAGAGCTGTCAGGCTATACAGCTTTGAAGATACAGAAAAATGTTTAATGCATAGAAGGTATAGAATTACCAGGGCTATCAATCTGTCATCTCAGATTTTCGTAACTTTTGGTTTTTGACCCCCAAAATCCAAAAAGTTATTTTTTGGATATAATAACAAAAAATCCCAAAAAAAATCCGGATTGAAAAAACGGAATTTGTATGATAGTCCCTACTATCTTCCATCCACACACCAAATTTGAGATCGATACCTCTTTTTTGGCCAAGTTGTAGAGAGAAAACTTCAAAATTGATGAGGTCATATTTTCAAACTCAATTTTTAGTAATTCTAGATCACGTAGCTCAATACAAAGACCACCATTAGACTCCCCGTGACGAGTTGCATCGAATCATTAGGGGAGAGCGGGGAGAGTTGTATCATGTCCAAGTTGTATCAGGGCGAATTGTGCCAAACTTATCCAATAGATAGCGCTCGTGACACGACCAGCCGACGAGGTTTTCCGGGCGCCATCTTTCCCTGTTCTGTCGTGTGGCTGGGTGGACGCGTCTCGAGGTGAGAGCCGATTTTATGTTTTTTTGATGTCATTCTAAAAAAAATGAGTTGCAAGAAAATGTGTGTTTTGGGCATTTAGATGTGCACGAATTTGAAAGATCTCCGTAGCGGTGGTGAGGGTAGGTTCTAAGGCTGCGTGAGTGAAAATGGATTTCTCCAGCTGTCCGCTGTTTTTGAGCACGAGGATGTTTTTTCCAAGATGGCGGCGAGGTACATGTTGTATCAGAGCCGGGTGGGGTATGTTGTAACATGTATGTATGTATGGGCATGTTGCTTTTGATCGCAAAAGCTAGGCCCTGTCTCGCGTTTGTAGGTAGCTAGTCAATACTCGTTCCATTTCGGCACAATGCGTTGGCTTCTTTGCTCTTAACGGGCCACTTTTGCATCTAGTCTGTTGATGTTTCGTTCGTTTCGATGTTTCGTTCGGATTGCATTGACCGAAGTTTGGTCTAATAAAAGTGAAGCCTTTGAGCATATACATTGTATTAACCCCATTTAATGTTGTTGTTATGTTCAAAACCAGTAGCAAGCACACTCCCTGAAACGTGAAATACCTAGTGATACAAATTACCCCACCATGTGATACAACTCACCCAAGCCATGGGGCAAGTTGTATCAAAAACATTGTTCTATTCGGCAGACCGTAGAAGAAAAACTGGTAGAGGTAGCGGAAAAGTTACTTTGCACAAAAAAGCAGAAGAATCAAGGAAGGAGATAGTATGGAAATAATGAGTTTATCACGGATAGTTACGAGGTTATGGGTCTCGGAGTAAAAACTGATACAACCCACCCCACTCTCCCCTACTCATTTTATGCAAAATATCAACTTTGAAACTTGACCTAATTTGACCTGACCTTGACCTGACCTTTCCCAGAACATAACCTAAAATGGCCCCAAAGGTTGCCTAATCCACACAATCACATTTGTCATGTAAAATGGACCATGAAACATGTATCAAACGACACTTTCATATCGTGGCCCTCAGTGACCTGACCTCTATGACCTGACCTAGTATCAGTGACCTCTAATAGCAAAATGTGTTCGACAGACAATTATCCATCCATGATTTTTAATAACATGCCTTTTACTCTATTTTACAATACATTTCTTGGAATGCCTGTAAGTGGTAAAAATGCGACCTTTGACCTGACCTGTGACGTCATCGGTTGGACCGAGGTCAATGAAATTAAGTCACAAGGTACTTCCTTGGTGGGGCTTTCGAACACCGTTTGAATTTTGAAAATCGGCCGGTGACTTTCCGAGATCTTAGGGGGGGGGGGGGGGCTACGGGTGGCAGGGTTCGCTGATAGCCCTACGGGGCGCGGGTTAATGATTGACAATTGTGATGCAGCTTCAAATCGGTCATGGTCTTCACGCAGACTGAATGGGATCTTGCATATGTGCGCATCATAACCAATGCGGCAACATCCTTCACCTTGCCTATACCTAGCCAAAAGATACATCCCTATTAGTGGCAGGGGGGGGGGGTTGTTTTTATCCACCCCTCAGGTTTTTCGGGAATATCTCCGAAACCGCTGAAGCTACGATGCTGAAATTTTCTGACTTTTCCTAAAACTAAATTGGGCACATTCCCTGAAAATTTCAAGTTCATAACTTTACCAGGGGCGGCTCCAGAGCACTGGGAATTGGGGGTCCTATTCGTGAAGCGAGTCATTTGGGCGAAGATCACGATGCTGCACCAGTTTTACGAACAGTGAATGAAAGGTATCATGTGATAACATATACAAAGTTATTGTGCATCCTCTTTTGACACGTTTTTGCTATAATAGGCGGATCCAGGCGTCCAAAAAGGGGGGTTATTTTTTACCTCCCAACATAGGTGCCCTGACACCGCCTATGCATGACCAATACAATTTTAGTCGTTTTCTCATAAGAAAATTGTAACATAACAAGACCATTGCCACCCTTTTTAGAAACAGTACCAACAAAAACCTTATTTACTATACTTTTTGTGTACCCCCAATCTCAATGGTCTGTATCCGCCCATGATTTTTGAAAATGCATATTTTTAGGATCCATGTGATGTCCTGGTTCATTCTCTATCGATCGGCAAAAGTTGCGTTAAGATTGGTTCAGAAACCTGGCCGTGATAAACAGTCTAAAATGTATCTGCTATTTGCCCGTTTTTACCCCCCTCTACCCCCCTATTGACATTTTTTAATTTTTTTTTTAGAAATGTAGATCTCGTTGAGCCAAATCGAATGCCGTTTGAATTTTGAAAATCGGCCGGTTAGATCTCGAGATATCAAGGGGGGGTCGTAAACAGCCCCCCCTGCCACTAATATGGGGTAGCCAGGAGCCTGCCACTAATAGGGTTAAAGCCTTACCTTTGTTGTTCACTGCTTGCCGCAGTTTTGGTCGTCTAGCAGACACTGCATGCTTCGCCGCACCGGAGGCCTCGCTTCACGATATATGCAGTATGCACGGTGTATAGGGAACTGCCGCGCTTCATCCACGCCACCCCACGCTTCACAGTTCACCATGCAAATGGCGATTCAAAATGGCGGTTAAAATGGCCACGTGGAACACTGTTGTAAAATAACGCTCCAAGCTGTAAAAATATATCCTTGAAGAGTGAAATAACCATGTAGCATAAAACCACACCTAACAATCCATCGCTCATCAAGCCCACGGTGTAAATTTACTCCATTTAGGTTTTGCGGTAATCAGCTGAGCCACGCTAGTGTAAATTTATGCTACCAACTAGCCATTTATTATCCGCATGAGATTCAAACTACCCTTGGGTAATAATTTTACTACCAAAAGGCTGAGGTGTAAAAACATAAGAACATGAAATTACACCATAGTTGCAAGAAAAGCCTAAAGTACTGTATAAATTACACCTTAGTTGAGTAAAAATGCACCTAGTCATCTTTTTACTCTGAATTTTCGGTTAAAGGTGGTACAATTAGTCTAGAAAGTGGTGTAAAGACTAAAGTGGTTACAAATATCACCCAAAAATACCACCAAGGTGTACTTTTCTTTCAGTGAGGTCCAGCCGACGTCGGGCCGACGTCGGACCGAGATCAATTGCTGAGGTCTAGCCGACGTCGGGCCGACGTCGGGGCGACGTCGGTCCGACATCGGCCGCTGTTTTGACCGTTAAAATAATGCAAAATACATGTTTCATGTTTCATAAAGAGCTTCTGTATTCAAAATATCCTCAGGAAACTCAAATCTTCCTCCACGCCGCAACCCCCTGATCCGGACTGGACGGGAAACTTTATCCCATTTGGGATTGCCCGTAAGCCGAGCTCGCCCGTAGCCGGGTGCGGTGAGTGCTTGGGGGCTGCTCGGCCTATCCTTTGGTCAGGCTCAGCCCCGGCAACTCACCAGGGCCGGGCCCAGTTTATATAGAAAGGCCAGTCGGCAAGTGTCACTTTGCCAAAGTGCCACTTATCAAAGGGACACGTTGGGCAACGTTGGTGCAGGTGTGTAAGAGTGGCTATATGAATCCATTGTGGGGTCGCCCTTTCCAATAATGCGTGGTTCACACCGGATCCGTAATGACCGTTACGTGCCGTAATGAATACGTCGGCGATTAAATAATATCTTGAAAGTGGAGGGCACAATGCAACGCGCATGCGTAGTTCGATTTTTTGGCGACGTCACGCCGTATTCGTTACGGATTCGGTGTGCACCGGGAATTGCCATGTTGAGCGCCGTGCTTCGAATCAAGTGCGCCTGTTACAATTCCAAGTCAAAGAGTGTATAAATACACCAGGAGGATGTATTTTAGTAACCAGAAAACCAGACAAACCAGTTCACTCACCAGAAAACAACGCCCACTGTCAGAGACTCTAGAGCCACCAGTCGCCAGCGGAGAAACGGCCGCAGTGCCGGCTCTACCCTTAACCTATATGACAAATGAATCCCGAGAAGATATGCTCGAGGACTACCCCAAAAATACCGCCCTTCAAGCCGACATGATGTCGGGTACAAAGTGAAATGGTTAAGTTGGTGCGTTGGGTCCAAATCTGTCACAGAGACCGGCAGATCAAACCGATCCCTTAATTTTGCAGACGCATGTATAAACGAGCCTCCTTACCCCGGTAGACAGCCAGGCAGACCGACTACCGATTTTCAGACACCCGTTTATACATGAATCTGTGGATCTGAGTTTCTGAAACGGCCGGGCAGACCGATCCTTCCACTGCGATCCAGCGACACACCCGGCCGCGTCCAATGCTGGAGCCCAACTCCCCGCGCACCGCCGCGACCTAACTCGACTACAGCTCGAACCACGTGAGTCAACCGGCCAATCCCGAGGCGCGCGTGCCCCTGAACGCAGGCTGTGCCGCAGAGCGGCGCGGCGGCTCTGCTCGGCGGCCGGCTGGCGAGCCCAGCGCCGGCACGGGGAACACGATGCACACAATACACATAATAAAAGAAAACACTTCTCAGGCTAAAGTAGCAATCTTAACATCCTCCCCACCAAAATGTGGGAACAAAAAGTTAACACATTTTCCACACTAGTCACAACGCGCGCACAAATCACAAACAAAACACACATCACGGCACTGGCCGCACGCCAACTTGCGGCAGTCCTTGTGGGCCTGGTCAGGCCTTCCGCAGCCGGCCATGGGTCCTTGGACCGGGGGGCCAGCGTCCTCGGCTACGTCCTCTTCTTTCTTCTCTTCCACAGACGTGGGAATGCTGGGAAGTGAGACGGTGCCTCCAGTGGGGCAGCCGTCCTCCAGCTCCGGCTCCACCTCCATCTTGCCCCGTCGTTCCTCCAGCGGCTCCGTAGACGTCGGCTCTTCGGAGGCGGCTGCCGACGGTCTCGCGTCGGAGCCGACAGGCATCGGCGAGGCCGCCGGGGTGCTACAGCACTCCATTGGCTCCGGTCCGTCTCGTCCACGACAGATGATGGGACGAACTCCACAGGAACATGCGATGAGGGCTTGAGACCCTGACTCCGGGCGACAGCCCAGGAGTCGCGTTTGCCTGGCGACAGCCCGGCGCCGCCATCACCATTTTGTTTTGTGTCATCATTTGACCCCTTGACAGAGAGAGTCGTGTCTCCACCCTTAGTAGTCATCGTTTTATGGAGGTCGTCACCGCTCAGGTGAGGCTTTTTTGCATTGAGCAGCTCTTGCTGCGGGGTTCCCGCCTTTGCGGAACCATGATCGGATGGTGAGCGATCATCCGACTGCATCGTCAAATTCATCTCATTGGAACAGCCCACTGGCTTGTCCCAGTGTGGCTCAGGCAGCATGCCATCCACATCCATGGCCTCATTTTGGCCGACCCTCACTTCATCCAGACTCCTCACCTGTCTCAGCTGACAGTGGGAAGACTGGTGACCGGTCGGTATCAGCGAAACGTCGCCGCGGTACCCGTGAATGGCGTAGCCAAAGACAGTCTCTATGGCTCTAAGCCCTTCTTCAAGTTCCACCTGTCCCCACAGCACGATTCGATAAAGATTGTCGAGGCCGATCAATGCATGAACTTCGCCACCACCAAAGTCGTCGGCCAGATCCAGACCGGCAGGAACAGGGGGTGGCGAAGAGGTGGGAAGGGGCGAGCACAGCTGATCTGTGCTCCACATGTCAAGATTCAGAGAATAGTCACCAAACAGGCTTCTGAGCTCCACCTGTACCTTGTCGTACGAGCGAGCCTCCTCAGCCTTCTCCTGAAATCCGAGGCAGGCAAAGGTAGCCGTGCCGGTGCTGGGAAGACCGAGTTCCTCTGCCAGCGAGCTCCTGATGTAGGAGGAGTCGGACCCTCCGTCTAGGAGGATACGGACCTTTCGGCTACCCTTGGGTCCCACAGCGTTTACGAGAGCCGTCTGGAAGAAATGTGCTTTCTCATTTGCCGTACTGGCACTGTACCGGTGGCGACTCTGCCCCGTGAGTTCAGTTGGGCTGCCATCAGGGCGCGCCACTCTGTCAGTAGGATGTGCTGGAGAGAAAGGCATAGCCCCGGGCGACAGTTCCGACTGGTTGCTGGGTGAATTCGATGGCGAGGGACGATGATTGTGGAGCAGGGGGTGGTGCGGCCCGCCACACTCCGTGCACCGACTGCATTTGCAGTCCCGAACCTGATGTCCATACTTCAGACACCGAAAACACGCCCTCACTGCCTTCACAGTCTCCCAACGGGCTTTCAGATTGAAGGTTTGAAACTTGTCACACCTCTCTAGACCGTGGTACGCCTGCTGACAAACAGGACACATCACGGTCCTTGGCCCGTGAGGGGGCCTCTGCTTCTCAGTGCCGGGCTCTCGCCGCGCAGTGAGAGTGCTTGTGACAGACTGAGTGGAAGCGGATGGGGCCTCGGGTCGTGTCTGCATCATTGACACCCCTCTTGCCGATTCCCGGAGCCGTATTTCACGGTTGAGGAAGTGTAGAAATTCCGTAAAGTCTCCACTCTCTCTCCTGACCCACTCTAGACGCCAATCCTCAGGGATCTTATCCTTAACGACTGGCAGCAACAGGCTCGAAAAGCTTTCCGGGTGGACGCCAAGTGTACTGAGCGCTCGAGTACGCGCAGACAAGTGATCGATCAATGACCGCATGCCTTTAAGGTCGCCGTGTCGAACGGGTTGCAGGTTCAGGAGGTCACGCATCAGTGTCTCCCGCCGCACATCATCCCGTTCAAACCGCTCCTTGAGCGCGGCCACGGCCTGAAGGTAGCCGTCACTCGACACTGGAATGCCCTCAATGCAGCGCAAAGCATCACCTGCCAGGTGCGATTTCAGTACCACGAATTTCTGGACAAGAGCGTATCCTGAGTTGTTGTGAACAGATATGGCAAACAAGTCCCAGAATTCAGACCACTGCATTACGTCACCATGAAAAATGGGAATTTTCACGGTGAGGGACGTTTTGAAGTCTGCGTTTCCCGCGAAGTTTGAAGCGTCAACCCTGACTGGCGCCTGTTCAGCTTTCTCAAGGCGAGCAAGGAGGCGCGAACCGAGAAACATCTCGTCCTCAAGAATCTGCAAGTGGTTGGTATCATCTGACTGATCCAGCCTATCCAGGTCAACCTGGACACCCTCCATCTCATGGCGCAGCTTCTCCAGGTGGTGAAGCTTGAGGGCAAGCTGGTCAGGATCCACCGTCGTACGATCTGCCTCTCGATACGATCGGAGGTCATTACAAAGTCGGGTCGCCTTTGAGCGGAGTCTGGTTCTGGTCGCCAACAAATCCTCCATGGTTCAAAGCTAGGCCAAATTGTATGCCCAAGTATTTAAAGTGGACTGTATCAAACAACTTAGACTACAAACCAATCCAACCGACTGATAACAACACAGCCGACCGGACCGTGTCAAACAAAACTAGACCGGCAAACCAATTCAGCCGACTGATAACAACACAGCCGAATGAACCGTTTCAAAGAATCAGACCGAAACGTCGATCCAACCGACTGATAACAGCACAGCCGATCGAACCGACCATCCGGCCCCAGGAGGACTATGTTACAATTCCAAGTCAAAGAGTGTATAAATACACCAGGAGGATGTATTTTAGTAACCAGAAAACCAGACAAACCAGTTCACTCACCAGAAAACAACGCCCACTGTCAGAGACTCTAGAGCCACCAGTCGCCAGCGGAGAAACGGCCGCAGTGCCGGCTCTACCCTTAACCTATATGACAAATGAATCCCGAGAAGATATGCTCGAGGACTACCCCAAAAATACCGCCCTTCAAGCCGACATGATGTCGGGTACAAAGTGAAATGGTTAAGTTGGTGCGTTGGGTCCAAATCTGTCACAGAGACCGGCAGATCAAACCGATCCCTTAATTTTGCAGACGCATGTATAAACGAGCCTCCTTACCCCGGTAGACAGCCAGGCAGACCGACTACCGATTTTCAGACACCCGTTTATACATGAATCTGTGGATCTGAGTTTCTGAAACGGCCGGGCAGACCGATCCTTCCACTGCGATCCAGCGACACACCCGGCCGCGTCCAATGCTGGAGCCCAACTCCCCGCGCACCGCCGCGACCTAACTCGACTACAGCTCGAACCACGTGAGTCAACCGGCCAATCCCGAGGCGCGCGTGCCCCTGAACGCAGGCTGTGCCGCAGAGCGGCGCGGCGGCTCTGCTCGGCGGCCGGCTGGCGAGCCCAGCGCCGGCACGGGGAACACGATGCACACAATACACATAATAAAAGAAAACACTTCTCAGGCTAAAGTAGCAATCTTAACAGCGCCAAAACTATTTTGCTTATAAACAATCGAAAAATGGGCTAAAGCTAAGAGCTGTTTCTTAATATCGGTGCGTCAGAATTTTAATTGGTTTTGCTCTCTTCTTTTTAAATTTATTCCTATCACTTTTTCATAGTGGTTTATAATTGTATGGAGGCATATCATTGTTAATTAACTACAATTGTGGGCATGATACTATACAGATAATCTTTTATCCTTTTTTGGCATAAACAAGAGAACATGCCTATGGGACAACACTATTCGACCGCCACCCTTGCAGCCATTCTATAACTCAGGAACTACTGGACCGATCGGAACGAACGAAACACCATTCGAATCAGGAGGTACGATTTTATCAGCCGTTTCGAAGCTCGTGACCCCAGGTGACCTCGGTGACCTCAAGAGGTCAACTCGACATTGACGCCTATTGCAGCCATTCTGTAACTCAGGAACTACTGGACCGATCGCGACGAAAACACCACCAGTCGAATCAGCGTATGCGATTTCATCAGCCGTTTCGAACATGGTGACCTCAGGTGACCTCGGTGACCTCAAAAGGTCAACTTTACGTTTTCGCCTATTGCAGCCATTCTATAACTCAGGAACTACTGGGCCGATCGTGACGAAAACACCACCAGTCTATTCAGCGTATGCGATTTCATCAGCCGTTTCGAATATGGTGACCTCAGGTGACCTCGGTGACCTTGGGAGGTCACATGACCGTTGTGGCCTATGGCAGCCATTCTATAACTCAGGAACTACTGGGCCGATCGTGACGAAAACACCACCAATCGAATCAGCGTATGCGATTTCATCAGCCGTTTCGAATATGGTGACCTCAGGTGACCTCGGTGACCTTGGGAGGTCACATGACCAATGTGGCCTATGGCAGCCATTCCATAACGCAGGAACTACTGGGCCGATCGTGACGAAAACATCACCAGTCGATTCAGCGTATGCGATTTTATCAGCCGTTTCGAATATGGTGACCTCAGGTGACCTCAGTGACCTTGGGAGGTCACATGACCAATGTGGCCTATTGCAGCCATTCTATAACTGAGGAACTACTGGGCCGATCGTGACGAAAACATCACCAGTCGATTCAGGGTATACGATTTCATCAGCCGTTTCGAATATGGTGACCTCAGGTGACCTCGGTGACCTCAAAAGGTCAACTTTACGTTTTCGCCTATTGCAGCCATTCTATAACTCAGGAACTACTGGGCTGATCGTGACGAAAACCCCACCAGTCGATTCAGCGTATGCGATTTCATCAGCCGTTTCGAATATGGTGACCTCAGGTGACCTCGGTGACCTTGGGAGGTCACATGACCGTTGTGGCCTAAGGCAGCCATTCTATAACTCAGGAACTACTGGGCCGATCGTGACGAAAACACCACCAATCGAATGAGCGTATGCGATTTCATCAGCCGTTTCGAATATGGTGACCTCAGGTGACCTCGGTGATCTTGGGAGGTCACATGACCGTTGTGGCCTATGGCAGCCACTCTATAACTCAGGAACTACTGGGCTGATCGCGACGAAAACACCACCAGTCGATTCAGCGTATGCGATTTCATCAGCCGTTTCGAATATGGTGACCTCAGGTGACATCGGTGACCTTGGGAGGTCACATGACCAATGTGACCTATGGCAGCCATTCCATAACGCAGGAACTACTGGGCCGATCGTGACGAAAACATCACCAGTCGATTCAGCGTATACGATTTCATCAGCCGTTTCGAATATGGTGACCTTAGGTGACCTCAGTGACCTCAAAAGGTCAACTTTACGTTTTCGCCTATTGCAGCCATTCTATAACTCAGGAACTACTGGGCTGATCGTGACAAAAACCCCACCAGTCGATTCAGCGTATGCGATTTCATCAGCCGTTTCGAATATGGTGACCTCAGGTGACCTCGGTGACCTCAAAAGGTCAACTTTATGTTTTCGCCTATTGCAGCCATTCTATAACTCAGGAACTACTGGGCTGATCGTGACGAAAACACCACCAGTCGATTCAGCGTATGCGATTTCATCAGCCGTTTCGAATATGGTGACCTCAGGTGACCTCGGTGACCTTGGGAGGTCACATGACCAATGTGGCCTATGGCAGCCATTCTATAACTCAGGAACTACTGGGGCGATCGTGACGAAAACACCACCAATCGAATCAGCGTATGCGATTTCATCAGCCGTTTTGAATATGGTGACCTCAAGTGACCTCGGTGACCTTGGGAGGCCACATGACCAATGTGGCCTATGGCAGCCATTCTATAACTCGGGAACTACTAGGCCGATCGTGCCGAAGACACCACCAGGCGATTCAGCATATGCGATTTCATCAGCCGTTTCGAATATGGTGACCTCAGGTGACCTCAGTGACCTTGGGAGGTCATATGACCGATGTGGCCTATGGCAGCCATTCTATAACTCAGGAACTACTATGCCGATCGAGACGAAAACACCACCAATCGAATCAGCGTATGCGATTTCATCAGCCGTTTTGAATATGGTGACCTCAGGTGACCTCGGTGACCTTGGGAGGTCACATGATCAATGTGGCCTATTGCAGCCATTCTATAACTCAAGAACTACTAGGCTGATCGCGACGAAAACACCACCAGTCGATTCAGCGTATGCGATTTCATCAGCCGTTTCGAATATGGTGACCTCAGGTGACCTCGATGACCTTGGGAGGTCACATGACCGTTGTGGCCTAAGGCAGCCATTCTATAGCTCAGGAACTACTGGGCCGATCGTGACGAAAACACCACCAATCGAATCAGCGTATGCGATTTCATCAGCCTTTTCGAATATGGTGACCTCAGGTGACCTCGGTGACCTTGGGAGGTCACATGACTGTTGTGGCCTATGGCAGCCATTCTATGACTCAGGAACTACTGGGCCGATCGTGACGAAAACACCACCAATCGAATCAGCGTATACGATTTCATCAGCCGTTTCCAATATGGTGACCTCAGGTGACCTCGGTGACCTTGGGAGGTCACATGACCAATGTGGCCTATGGCAGCCATTCTATAACTCAGGAACTACTGGGCCGATCGTGACGAAAACACCACCAGTCGATTCAGCGTATGCGATTTCATCAGCCGTTTCGAATATGGTGACCTCAGATGACCTCGGTGCCCTTGGGAGGTCACATGACCAATGTGGCCTATGGCAGCCATTCTATAACTCAGGAACTACTGGGCTGATCGTGACGAAAACACCACCAGGTGATTCAGCGTATGCGATTTCATCAGCCGTTTCGAATATGGTGACCTCAGGTGACCTCAGTGACCTTGGGAGGTCACATGACCGATGTGGCCTATGGCAGCCATTCTCTAACTCAGGAACTACTGGGCCGATCGCGACGAAAACACCACCAGTCGATTCAGCGTATGCAATTTCATCAGCCGTTTCGAATATGGTGACCTCAGGTGGCCTCGGTGACCTTGGGAGGTCACATGACCGTTGTGGCCTATGGCAGCCACTCTATAACTCAGGAACTACTGGGCCGATCGTGACGAAAACACCACCAATCGAATCAGCGTATGCGATTTCATCAGCCGTTTTGAATATGGTGACCTCAGGTGACCTCGGTGACCTTGGGAGGTCACATGACCAATGTGGCCTATTGCAGCCATTCTATAACTCAAGAACTACTGGGCTGATCGCGACGAAAACACCACCAGTCGATTCAGCGTATGCGATTTCATCAGCCGTTTCGAATATGGTGACCTCAGGTGACCTCGGTGACCTTGGGAGGTCACATGACCGTTGTGGCCTATGGCAGCCATTCTATAACTCAGGAACTACTGGGCGGATCATGAAGAAAACACCACCAATCGAATCAGCGTATGCGATTTCATCAGCCGTTTTGAATATGGTGACCTCAGGTGACCTCGGTGACCTTGGGAGGTCACATGATCAATGTGGCCTATTGCAGCCATTCTATAACTCAAGAACTACTAGGCTGATCGCGACGAAAACACCACCAGTCGATTCAGCGTATGCGATTTCATCAGCCGTTTCGAATATGGTGACCTCAGGTGACCTCGATGACCTTGGGAGGTCACATGACCGTTGTGGCCTAAGGCAGCCATTCTATAGCTCAGGAACTACTGGGCCGATCGTGACGAAAACACCACCAATCGAATCAGCGTATGCGATTTCATCAGCCTTTTCGAATATGGTGACCTCAGGTGACCTCGGTGACCTTGGGAGGTCACATGACTGTTGTGGCCTATGGCAGCCATTCTATGACTCAGGAACTACTGGGCCGATCGTGACGAAAACACCACCAATCGAATCAGCGTATACGATTTCATCAGCCGTTTCCAATATGGTGACCTCAGGTGACCTCGGTGACCTTGGGAGGTCACATGACCAATGTGGCCTATGGCAGCCATTCTATAACTCAGGAACTACTGGGCCGATCGTGACGAAAACACCACCAGTCGATTCAGCGTATGCGATTTCATCAGCCGTTTCGAATATGGTGACCTCAGATGACCTCGGTGCCCTTGGGAGGTCACATGACCAATGTGGCCTATGGCAGCCATTCTATAACTCAGGAACTACTGGGCTGATCGTGACGAAAACACCACCAGGTGATTCAGCGTATGCGATTTCATCAGCCGTTTCGAATATGGTGACCTCAGGTGACCTCAGTGACCTTGGGAGGTCACATGACCGATGTGGCCTATGGCAGCCATTCTCTAACTCAGGAACTACTGGGCCGATCGCGACGAAAACACCACCAGTCGATTCAGCGTATGCAATTTCATCAGCCGTTTCGAATATGGTGACCTCGGGTGACCTCGGTGACGTCAAAAGGTCAACTTTACGTTTTCGCCTATTGCAGCCATTCTATAACTCAGGAACTATTGGGCCGATCGTGACGAAAACACCACCAATCGAATCAGCGTATGCGATTTCATCAGCCGTTTTGAATATGGTGACCTCAGGTGACCTCGGTGACCTTGGGAGGTCACATGACCAATGTGGCCTATTGCAGCCATTCTATAACTCAAGAACTACTGGGCTGATCGCGACGAAAACACCACCAGTCGATTCAGCGTATGCGATTTCATCAGCCGTTTCGAATATGGTGACCTCAGGTGACCTCGGTGACCTTGGGAGGTCACATGACTGTTGTGGCCTATGGCAGCCATTCTATAACTCAGGAACTACTGGGCCGATCGTGACGAAAACACCACCAATCGAATCAGCGTATGCGATTTCATCAGCCATTTCGAATATGGTGACCTTAGGTGACCTCGGTGACCTTGGGAGGTCACATGACCAATGTGGCCTATGGCAGCCATTCTATAACTCAGGAACTACTGGGCCGATCGTGACGAAAACACCACCAGTCGATTCAGCGTATGCGATTTCATCAGCCGTTTTGAAAATGGTGACCTCAGGTGACCTCGGTGACCTTGGGAGGTCACATGACCGTTGTGGCCTATGGCAGCCATTCTATAACTCAGGAACTACTAGGCCGATCGTGACCTGAGGTCACCATATTCGAAACGGCTCATGAAATCGCATACGCTGAATCGACTGGTGGTGTTTTCGTCACGATCGGCCCAGTAGTTCCTGAGTTATAGAATGGCTGCCATAGGCCACATTGGTCATGTGACCTCCCAAGGTCACCGAGGTCACCTGAGGTCACCATATTCGAAACGGCTGATGAAATCGCATACGCTGATTCGACTGGTGGTGTTTTCGTCACGATCTGCCCAGTAGTTCCTGAGTTATAGAATGGCTGCCATAGGCCACATTGGTCATGTGACCTCCCAAGGTCACCGAGGTCACCTAAGGTCACCATATTCGAAACGGCTGATGAAATCGCATACGCTGATTCGATTGGTGGTGTTTTCGTCACGATCGGCCCAGTAGTTCCTGAGTTATAGAATGGCTGCCATAGGCCACAACAGTCATGTGACCTCCCAAGGTCACCGAGGTCACCTGAGGTCACCATATTCAAAACGGCTGATGAAATTGCATACTCTGATTCGATTGGTGGTGTTTTCTTCATGATCCGCCCAGTAGTTCCTGAGTTATAGAATGGCTGCCTTAGGCCACAACGGTCATGTTACCTCCCAAGGTCACCGAGGTCACCTGAGGTCACCATATTCGAAACGGCTGATGAAATCGCATACGCTGATCCGACTGGTGGTGTTTTCGTCACGATCGGCCCAGCAGTTCCTGAGTTATAGAATGGCTGCAATAGGCCACATTGGTCATGTGACCTCCCAAGGTCACCGAGGTCACCTGAGGTCACCATATTCGAAACGGCTGATGAAATCGCATACGCTGAATCGACTGGTGATGTTTTCGTCACGATCGGCCCAGTAGTTCCTGAGTTATAGAATGGCTGCCATAGGCCACATTGGTCATGTGACCTCCCAAGGTCACCGAGGTCACCTGAGGTCACCATATTCGAAACGGCTGATGAAATCGCATACGCTGATTCGATTGGTGGTGTTTTCGTCACGATCGGCCCAATAGTTCCTGAGTTATAGAATGGCTGCAATAGGCGAAAACGTAAAGTTGACCTTTTGACGTCACCGAGGTCACCCGAGGTCACCATATTCGAAACGGCTGATGAAATCGCATACGCTGATTCGACTGGTGGTGTTTTCGTCGCGATCAGTCCAGTAGTTCCTGAGTTATAGAATGGCTGCAATAGGCGTCAATGCCGAGTTGACCTCTTGAGGTCACTGAGGTCACCTGGGGTCACGAACTTCGAAACGGCTGATAAAATCGTACCTCCTGATTCGAATGGTGTTTCGTTCGTTCCGATCGGTCCGGTAGTTCCTGAGTTATAGAATGGCTGCAAGGGTGGCGGTCGAATAGTGTTGTCCTGCCTATGCTGGTCAACAGCAAGCTCATTTTCTACACTCGTGAATCGCTGCTATCCATGGGCAAGATCAACGTACGCATCGTACCTACAGTTTGCTCAATTGGCTTGCGAAGAGGCCGTGCAGTGTCCGTCCAAGCATCAAGTCTAGCAGGGGCAATATGGGCAGCGAAGTTGACTCAGAACTGCATAAAAGACGTGGCACGAGAATCTATGTAATGGAATTTATTTTGTGGACTTTGAACTTGACCTGTAACATACCTACATAATTAGGGCTAGGCTAGGCCTACGAAGGAAATGTTATCTTTAAACAAACGAGTGAAATGTAATTACGGAACATGAATTTTATGTACGTCACTCAAGAGATACAAAGTAGGTTGTGACATACTGGTTACTGAAGGCATACCTACATGAAGTAATGCCTAAAAATCAGTCGGCGAGTTGATACGATTTTTTTCAAGTAGAAAGGTCCGCACTTGCACACGAGCAGACCGCTACCCGCTACCCAGACCAGCCCAATCAATCGCAACATGTGAGAAGGGGTGGGCACGTGCGCATGTGCCGACCAATACTCTCGCTGACCTTTACAATCTGCATACTTTATATGCGTGGTGTCATTCAGCATACCAAAGTCCAAATGTGAGCGCTATCGGCCCAGCCGATCCCCAGATATGAAAAAGGGGTGCGCACGTGCGCACGTGCCGATCAATACCTTTGCCGACTTGTGAATTCTACATATAAGCATGTTATCATTCAGCATACTTGATATAAGCACTTTCGGCCCAGCCGATCCTCAGATATGAAAAAGGGGTGCGCACGTGCGCACGTGCAGATCAATGCTTTTGCTAACCTGTGCAATCTGCAAATAAACTTGGTGTCATTCAGCATACTTAATATGAGCGCTATCGGCCCAGCCGATCCCAAGATGCCAAAAAGGGGTACGCACGCGCGCACGTGCAGACCAATGCCTTTGTAGCGGGTGCAACAGCGCTCCGTTGCTAGCGACGGCGCCGTAGCGTGTGCAACCCAGCGGCGGCGTCGTAAACTAGTAAATCCTTTTGATGCACGCAGATGTCAGTGATTGATTGACACATATGTCTTGTGATTGTTTTCTGCCTTATATGTTATCTCTTGTAACCGTAGCTGTTGTATTGTCACGCCTTAAGAGGGTAATCTAGGAGCGCAGGTGTGGAGTAATTTTTCTTTGTCCAACTGTCACTGTAATTTGTAATATTACCATTTAGACGCTGAAACTACCTATGCAAGGTAGCCTTGCTAGAAATATAGTGTGCCAATTTTTGTTCAATAAATCAGTACGATCCACGATCGGTAACTCGTTCATCCTAGTCAAGCTCAGAGCTACCGACACGGGCCCACATCGGGAGTCCCCTCCTCCCTTGGAGTTGTGTGGTGCCGACGGTGGCGGATGGTAGTCTCTGCCTTGACAATCCTTTCACTCCCTCTCACAACGAGAGGTGAACTACTAGCGGTATACACTGCTAGCGGTTCAAGTGGCGATCGGCTACTCTCAGCCGTGCCACATTGGTGACACCAATGTGGCACGGCTGAAAGTAGCCGATCGCCGCTAGTAGTTCACCTCTCGTTGTGAGAGGGAGTGAAAGGATTGTCAAGGCAGAGACTACCATCCGCCACCGTCGGCACCACACAACTCCAAGGGAGGAGGAGACTCCCGATGTGGGCCCGTGTCGGTAGCTCTGAGCTTGACTAGGATGAACGAGTTACCGATCGTGGATCGTACTGATTTATTGAACAAAAATTGGCACACTATATTTCTAGCAAGGCTACCTTGCATAGGTAGTTTCAGCGTCTAAATGGTAATATTACAAATTACAGTGACAGTTGGACAAAGAAAAATTACTCCACACCTGCGCTCCTAGATTACCCTCTTAAGGCGTGACAATACAACAGCTACGGTTACAAGAGATAACATATAAGGCAGAAAACAATCACAAGACATATGTGTCAATCAATCACTGACATCTGCGTGCATCAAAAGGATTTACTAGTTTACGACGCCGCCGCTGGGTTGCGCACGCTACGGCGCCGTCGCTAGCAACGGAGCGCTGTTGCACCCGCTACAGTATACCCCCTCCCTAGACACGTCACTGGGGAACGGAGAGGAACGTGACGTGTCGGAACCGGAGAGGCGGGCGGACTTCTCTACCGGAGCGGGTACGGAGGGCAGGGCGGAGCGGAGGCGCCGCCGGCATGGCACCAGGCGGGCACGACGAGCCGGCCGCCGCCGCTGACTGACAGTCGGCAGGGGAGAGCGCAGGAGGACCGTCGGCAGGGGAGGGCGCAGGAGGTACAGGGACCGCAGTGGACGGAACGGACTCGATGGGTCGGCGTGAAGTCTTGGATGGGAGTAGGAGCTTAGGTCCCGAACCTGGCACCGCAGTGTTGGGGCCCGGCGCGTCACGGGGCGGGTCGCAATGATTCGGAGTAGCAGTCGGCGCATCAAGAAAGGCGGGTTTGACACGGTCCAGCGAGACAGTATCATTACGACCGTTACGGAACACGGTGACAGTCTTGGTTGAACGGCGCACCACGCGAAAGGGACCGTCATACGGCGGCGTCAGCGGTGGGCGAGAGGAGTCTCGCCGAATGAAAACATGCTGACAGTCCAGCAGCTCACTCGGCACAAACACAGGCACGGAGGACGGAGATCGAGGGGCCGCCGGTCGAACCCGGCGCATGGCCCGGCGCAGCTCGTCCACGTAGGACGCCGGATCCAGGTGCGTCGGACCTGACGCAGCAGAGACGAGTTCGCCCGGAAGGCGCAGAGGCTGTCCGTAGACGAGCTCCGCCGGCGTGCAGCCCAGGTCTTCCTTCAGCGCCGACCGGATGCCGAGAAGAGCCATGGGCAGGAGGTCGGTCCAGCGGACCGGCGGATCAGCCGCACGCAGTGCAGTCTTCAGCTGACGGTGGAAACGTTCCACCAGACCGTTGCTCTGCGGATGGTAACTGGTGGTGCGAATGCGGTGGCAGCCGAGGATCTGCGACAGGTGGTCCCACAGGTTGGACTCAAACTGTGCACCTCGGTCAGTAGTGACGCAGGACGGCACGCCGTAACGGGCCACCCATCCGGAGACGAACGCGCGGGCGACTGTCACTGCACGAATGTCCGGCAAGGGCAGCGCCTCTGCCCAGCGCGTGAACCGATCCACACAGGTGAGCAGGTACTGGTTACCGTCCGACGGGGGCAACGGACCCACGAGGTCGATGTGCACGTGGTCAAACCGTGCCGCCGGCAGCGGAAACGGTTGCACTGGGGTACGCGTGTGACGCTGCACTTTAGCCCGCTGACACTGGAGACACGCACGCGTCCACGTCGCGACGTCACGGTTCATACCGGGCCACACAAATCGCTGGGCGACGAGATGCTGGGTGCCACGGACGCCCGGGTGTGACAGGCTGTGCAGAAGGCGGAAGTAGGGTCGCCGGAGGTCCTCTGGCAGCAGTGGCCGAGGGCGACCTGTAGATTCGTCCACCAGCAGCGTTGAACCACTGGGCAGCTCGACGGAGCGCAGGCGGAGGGAGTGACGAGTGGCGACGAACGCCTGGAGCTCCCGATCGGTCTGCTGGGCCGTCGCCAGAGTCTCGAAGTCGTCCAGGGGTGGTCGAGGTTCGGAGAGCACGGTCGTGATCCGAGAGAGCGCGTCCGCCACTACGTTGTTCCGTCCGGGAACGTGACGGACATCAGTAGTAAACTGGCTGACGAAGTCCAGGTGACGAGTTTCGCGAGGAGCGTGACGATCGGAGCTGCACCCCACAGCCGACACCAGGGGTCGATGGTCTGTGAACAGGATGAACTCCCGGCCCTCGACACTGTGGCGGAAGTGCCGGATGGCGAGGTAGCAGGCCAGCAGCTCGCGCCCGAAAGTGCTGTAGCGCGTTTCGGCAGGCTTGAGCGTCTTGGAGAAGTAGGACAGCGGTGTCCAGCAGCCGTCCACGAACTGTTGTAGGACCGCGCCGACGCCGACATCCGAGGCATCCACTTGGATGCTGAGTGGTGCACCTGGCAGAGGGTGTGCCAGTCGGGTGGTGTCCGCCAGGCGCGCCTTGACGGCGGTGAAGGTCGACTGGGCCTCGTCAGTCCAACGGACGGGCCGAGCGCTCTTGGCGTTGCGTTGTGTGATCAGCCGGTGCAGAGGGCGAAGCAGGGCGGCGGCGTCGGGCATGAATCGGTGGTAAAAAGTTACCATTCCGATGAAACGCCGAAGGTCGCGCTCGGTGCGAGGCAGCGGGAAGTCCCGGACGGCTGCCACCCGGTCCGGCAGTGGGGCGATGCCGTCACAGTTGACGTCGTGTCCCAGAAAGTTCAGCCGCGGAACGCCGAAGACGCATTTGTGGACGTTCAGTACCACGCCGTACGCGTCCAGCTGTTGGATCACTTTTCGCACGTGTCCGATGTGCTCCGTCTCCGACGAGCTCGCGATCAGTATGTCATCGACATATGCGAAACAGTGGGTGCAGTCGCGCAAGACCTCGTCAATAAAGCGTTGGAAGGTCTGGCCGGCATTACGCAGGCCGAAGGGCATGCGGACCATTTCCCACAGGCCGAAGGGTGTGGTGATAGCGGTCTTCGGCACGTCGGACGGCTCCACGGGTATCTGGTTGTAGGCCCGGTGGAGGTCGAGTTTGGTGAAGATGGAGCAGCCGTGCAGCTGAGAGGCGAAGTCCTGGAGGTACGGGAGAGGGTACCGGTCGGGGACGGTGGCAGCGTTGAGAGCCCGGTAATCCCCGCACGGGCGCCACTCGCCAGGAGTGGCCTTCGGTTCCAGGTGGAGCGGCGCAGCCCAACTGCTCTGTGACGGGCGGATGACGCCGAGCCGGTAGAGCTTGGAACCTCGACCACCCCTGGACGACTTCGAGACTCTGGCGACGGCCCAGCAGACCGATCGGGAGCTCCAGGCGTTCGTCGCCACTCGTCACTCCCTCCGCCTGCGCTCCGTCGAGCTGCCCAGTGGTTCAACGCTGCTGGTGGACGAATCTACAGGTCGCCCTCGGCCACTGCTGCCAGAGGCCCTCCGGCGACCCTACTTCCGCCTTCTGCACAGCCTGTCACACCCGGGCGTCCGTGGCACCCAGCATCTCGTCGCCCAGCGATTTGTGTGGCCCGGTATGAACCGTGACGTCGCGACGTGGACGCGTGCGTGTCTCCAGTGTCAGCGGGCTAAAGTGCAGCGTCACACGCGTACCCCAGTGCAACCGTTTCCGCTGCCGGCGGCACGGTTTGACCACGTGCACATCGACCTCGTGGGTCCGTTGCCCCCGTCGGACGGTAACCAGTACCTGCTCACCTGTGTGGATCGGTTCACGCGCTGGGCAGAGGCGCTGCCCTTGCCGGACATTCGTGCAGTGACAGTCGCCCGCGCGTTCGTCTCCGGATGGGTGGCCCGTTACGGCGTGCCGTCCTGCGTCACTACTGACCGAGGTGCACAGTTTGAGTCCAACCTGTGGGACCACCTGTCGCAGATCCTCGGCTGCCACCGCATTCGCACCACCAGTTACCATCCGCAGAGCAACGGTCTGGTGGAACGTTTCCACCGTCAGCTGAAGACTGCACTGCGTGCGGCTGATCCGCCGGTCCGCTGGACCGACCTCCTGCCCATGGCTCTTCTCGGCATCCGGTCGGCGCTGAAGGAAGACCTGGGCTGCACGCCGGCGGAGCTCGTCTACGGACAGCCTCTGCGCCTTCCGGGCGAACTCGTCTCTGCTGCGTCAGGTCCGACGCACCTGGATCCGGCGTCCTACGTGGACGAGCTGCGCCGGGCCATGCGCCGGGTTCGACCGGCGGCCCCTCGATCTCCGTCCTCCGTGCCTGTGTTTGTGCCGAGTGAGCTGCTGGACTGTCAGCATGTTTTCATTCGGCGAGACTCCTCTCGCCCACCGCTGACGCCGCCGTATGACGGTCCCTTTCGCGTGGTGCGCCGTTCAACCAAGACTGTCACCGTGTTCCGTAACGGTCGTAATGATACTGTCTCGCTGGACCGTGTCAAACCCGCCTTTCTTGATGCGCCGACTGCTACTCCGAATCATTGCGACCCGCCCCGTGACGCGCCGGGCCCCAACACTGCGGTGCCAGGTTCGGGACCTAAGCTCCTACTCCCATCCAAGACTCCACGCCGACCCATCGAGTCCGTTCCGTCCACTGCGGTCCCTGTACCTCCTGCGCCCTCCCCTGCCGACGGTCCTCCTGCGCTCTCCCCTGCCGACTGTCAGTCAGCGGCGGCGGCCGGCTCGTCGTGCCCGCCTGGTGCCATGCCGGCGGCGCCTCCGCTCCGCCCTGCCCTCCGTACCCGCTCCGGTAGAGAAGTCCGCCCGCCTCTCCGGTTCCGACACGTCACGTTCCTCTCCGTTCCCCAGTGACGTGTCTAGGGAGGGGGTATACTGTAGCGGGTGCAACAGCGCTCCGTTGCTAGCGACGGCGCCGTAGCGTGTGCAACCCAGCGGCGGCGTCGTAAACTAGTAAATCCTTTTGATGCACGCAGATGTCAGTGATTGATTGACACATATGTCTTGTGATTGTTTTCTGCCTTATATGTTATCTCTTGTAACCGTAGCTGTTGTATTGTCACGCCTTAAGAGGGTAATCTAGGAGCGCAGGTGTGGAGTAATTTTTCTTTGTCCAACTGTCACTGTAATTTGTAATATTACCATTTAGACGCTGAAACTACCTATGCAAGGTAGCCTTGCTAGAAATATAGTGTGCCAATTTTTGTTCAATAAATCAGTACGATCCACGATCGGTAACTCGTTCATCCTAGTCAAGCTCAGAGCTACCGACACGGGCCCACATCGGGAGTCCCCTCCTCCCTTGGAGTTGTGTGGTGCCGACGGTGGCGGATGGTAGTCTCTGCCTTGACAATCCTTTCACTCCCTCTCACAACGAGAGGTGAACTACTAGCGGTATACACTGCTAGCGGTTCAAGTGGCGATCGGCTACTCTCAGCCGTGCCACACCTTTGCCGACCTGTTCAATCTTCATATGTACATGGTGTCATTCAGCACACCAAATATGAACGCGATCGGCCCAGCCGATCCCCAGATATGAAAAAGGAGCACGCACGTGCGCACGTGCAGATCAATGCTTTTGTCAACCTGTGCAATTTGCATATAAACATGATGTCATTCAGCACACCAAATATGAACGCGATCGGCCCAGCCGATCCCCAGATATGAAAAAGGGGTACGCACGTGCGCACGTGCAGATCAATGCTTTTGTCAACCTGTGCAATTTGCATATAAACATGATGTCATTCAGCATACCAAATATGGGCGCGATTGGCACAGCCAATCCCGAGATGTGAAAAAGGGGTGCGCACGTGCGCACGCGCTGAGGCAATTCGAAATCGTCCTAAGGTCACGGGATGTGTAGTGTGCACCCAGCCAAAACAACAAACAAATATTGAACCGTTTCCATTCAGCCGTTCCCGAGTTATGGTATGACGAGCTCTTTTGGAACCTCTCTCGTCGCACGTGACACGTGCTGTAACAGGCACTCATGAGTGATATCAATAGCACAGTTCAGGGTAGAAAGGATGCAGCCCCTCCCGAAAGAAGACCGCTCATCAAACAGTCAAACCGTTTTGGAGATACATGTCGATAAAAGTCATTACGGCGGCAGGTCGGGCCGAAAAGTTCAATTTTCCCAACTTCTGTTACGTTCCGTAACGAGTACGGTGGACGCTGCCAGTTTACGGCGACTGGTTGCCACATTTCAACTTCGTCTACAAAAGTCACAATGCTTGGGGAATCTTGAGAAATCTCTAGCTCATTACGTCCGTAACGGTTACGGCGTCATTACGGATCCGGTGTGAACCACGCATAAGTGTCACGTAACAGCAATGGGACCAGGGACTCTATATGAACTGGACCCAGGGTGCTCGCCAAGAAGACCAATGTCTCCATCCTATGACCCTTCCGGCTCTGAAATGGTCTTGTCAGACCGAAGGGGCATAACCCAACAAAACAAACCTAATTCGTTAGCTGGCTGCGTGGTGTAGTGGTTAGCGCACTAACCATGCGTTCGAATGACGCGGGGTTCGGATCCCATCGCCGGCTGGTGCTTTTGGCGTGTTGTCCCAGTAAACATGCCGACGTCGGCGACTGGGGGGCTCGAATCCCGCCGCCGGATGATATTTTTGGAGCGTTGTCCCAATAAACATGCCGACGTCGGCCCCGTCGGTCCAACGACAAACGATCTCGTCAACCTCGGCAAACGATCTCGGCCCGACGTCGGCTCGACGTCGGCTGGACTTCGGGTGGACGTCGGAACATGCGGGCATATCCGACGTCCAGCCGATGTCGGGCCGAGGTTGAACCGACGTTGGGCCGACGTCGGGCCGAGCCTCGGCCCGACGTCGGGCCGACGTCGTCATGTTTACTGGGTAAACACACTGTTACATTTTACTCCACATATTTTAAAATATGTTAACCCTCGCACGACCAGGCCATTTCTCATAACACGAACGACCAGGGGGGGGGGGGTTGTTACGACCCCCCCTGGCGTTTCGAAACGGAAGGTCGTAGAGCTTAGCGGAAAAAACCAACGGATTGCTCTCAACGAGATCTCGCGATTGGTGGTATATTTTTGGGTCCTAGGTCAACATTTGACCTACTTTTGACCGGTCAAAGGTCAAATTTTCGGAAAAATAGACTTTTTTCAACTTTCGGCGGCGATTGCGGCAAAACGGTGGGAGATATCGACTTGAAACCTTCACTATCGTGTTCCTTGATCAATTCTCTATCGTTTGGTATGTATTTCGTTTCCCTAGCTCTAAAAATGGCGTGTTGGGAGCGCCGGAAGTCGGCAAGGTCACAGTCGGCGGCAGAAATTCGAAAAATCAAAATTTAAATTTTTGAAATCTGATTGTATTTTTGGATTTGGGAGGTCCATTTGCTCCCTATAGAAGCTAATATTGCTGCATATTCCCATTGAGGTGACAAGAATTAGCAAAATAGTGGTTCGGGCGCTTTTCAAAAATAGTACCGGACGCTGTTCCTCTTGTGACGTCATAGCTCCGTGACCTGACCTGACCCGGTCAAATTTCTTATACCATATGATAGCCAATACTTGCCCCAACATGCATGGGAAGTTTCATCACGATCCATCAACCGATGTCCGTACCACCGGCAGGAAACCTCGGGCGTTGGCACTCAGTTTGTGAAAATCCGGCCGGAGGCTGTACCTCTTATGACGTCATAACTCCGTGACCTGACATGACCCGATCAATTTTTTTTCGGCAAAAGATGCGCAAAGGTTGCCCCAGAGGGTATTGAAAATTTCAGCCCGCTACGACAAGCCGTTTAGCGTGCACTTCGAAAAAACCTCAGGGGGGGGGGGTTGATACAACCCCCCCCCTCCCCCTAGGCGTTCTAGGGTTAATATTTATTTACTATTCTTTTCTATTTTGAAGTAAACGCACAAGGCGCGTAAAGCATAAGGCGTTCACAGGGCATTCGACACTAACCGGCCGGGAGCAGGAAGAACAGCAGCACGGCCGGGAACAAGTAGAACAGCGTGTCCACGAGCACCTCCAGACGCGTCTGGTAGCGCCGGCTCTTGATCCGCTGACGGGCGCGGATCACCTGCGTGTGGGGTCAGAGGGAGGCCAGTGGAATCATACAGGGTCAGAAGGGGCAATACGGGGTACTCGAAAGCATAGCAGCACCGTTTAAAACGGACCAGCAACATGTCTCGCTACGCCCATCTTGCAGATCTGACCTGCATTGGCCTCGTGCACAATACATATGATCTTCGGATCGATAAGAAAACGGGTGGGTCGGGTGAAATACCTACGTAAGGGCAAAGCAGCTTCCCAACGCCCATAAAGCAATACCAGACAAACAAAAACACGCACCATTGGTTTCCCTGTATCGAAAACGAGTAAATAAATTACATCGTAAAGTAAACAAGACAGCTCTCGCTTAACTGAAATCGTCAGAAGATATCTATACGATTTTTGCTATCCTGGCCCTATATTTCTCTCGAGCAATAAATTTATAAATGTGATAAGGGGCGGTTCACTCCGAAGTAAAACAGCCCCTGTGAAAAAGCGCACTTTATTTTTCCTTTTTGTGAATGGTCCGATAATACTAAAATTGCCATTTCGACAAACGTTAGGTTACAAATGCGAGAGCAACTGCTCAATTACCTTGTTAGAGGAAATAAAAACTGTAAACCATTGTTTTCATTGACATTAGAGGGTTTTGGATGAAAGGAGACGCATTTTAGGCAACATTACTTTTAACCGTTTTGTACTTGTGTCCACCAAGCTCACCTTGTTGCTGAAGAGATCCGATATATTCTTTAGCAGTATCCCATTGAATGGTATGCCAACCAGAGCATACAGGATGCATACCACACGTCCCAGAGTTGTGGAGGGAGCTATGTGGCCGAAACCTGTCCACACAACACACGCACACAGATATGGTCAATAAACACATCATTTTCGTCGTTCTCAATGGTAATCTCACGGTCCACGGTGAATGAGCCCGTAAGAATATCATTAGCCGCGTTTACATAGGGCTAGTTGCCAGATAGTGGAATTTCCACTAACAGAGGGTTCACGAGAAATACGCCATGGCTAATATCCTGGACGCAATTCGGTGTGCAGACGAAAATATGCATGTGAGTGCTAGAAATTCGTAAATTACATGATTTCATTGACTTTTTTTTTTGTTAAAAACACGTCATGACAAGCTCAGCAAATCTATTCATGGTGGCTTACGTGGCAAATTGGCTTTCCTTCGTGGGATAATGCCATTCTCATTAGCTCTACTTTGATTAGCGTATGACTGGTGTTCGTGTAAAATAAGCAATTTTCCCTATTTCCTTCATCAATTTGGTAGCTGAAACAGCTACCAATTTACTTCCACTATGACAGTTTCCAGTAACATATGCTACTGATTGGCTAATATTAGCCAATCAGATCTCTGGAGATCCCCGTAGTGCGTTACAACTATGACGCGGCAAAGACATATTTGGATATATCATTTCTGTATTGATATGCCTATCTACATACATTGCATTGGCCTTGTGTGGATGTCATGAAGAGAAATATTTTGGCCTAAGGTCAGTGAGACGCTAGTTGCTACTCTTCTATACGCTATGCCCTTTTTCAATATGATTACGGTGTCGTGTTCTGACTGCAGACTCCTGGTAAGTTTGTGCAGGTCTCACGGAAGGGGCGAGGGCGCTCTTTCGCTGTTCGATCCAGCAGGCAACAACAATGATTTTTTGTAAGGGAGTATCAATGGAAGTCACAAATTTATTTAAAAGTTGGTAAAGTTGTTTTGGTTTAAAAGCTGGTGCATTTGCCTTGTCAAGGGTATGGAACCTCAATATATTGCTAAGTCTCATATTTCCAGGATGTTGATAGGTATGTTTGGAAAAAGATGTTTTGATAATGTCGAGAAATGTAGCAAGGACTTTTCTATCTTCAAATCAGTTGCTTGCTACAGTTTCATGATATTAAGGTGTGCATGAAATTATGAGAAAAGGTAAAAAAATATGAACAAAAATTTCGTTAAAGGGACCCTCCCACCTTAACATTAGTTTTGAGTTGAGATAGCCAAGTTTGCGGCCAGGCTCAGAAACCACCATTTATCCTGGTCGCAACCCCCGCAGCTTTATGGTGTTCAAGAAATTTCTTCCCTTTACTTGCAGGGTGGGACCAGCGTGGTCCCTATCTCTTAACCATTACGGGAATCTGATGACGTCATCAGGCTTTCGAACGTCCGTTAAATGTTTGACTAAAACGTTTTGTAGCACGTGGTGGTATATGCTGCTTTGCGCGCAACAAATGCCGCACTTTCAAATAAAGTCGCTAGGAACAGCGGAGATCCCAAAAAGTAAACAAAAGTAAAAGTCTAATATCTTGAAAACCGGTGAATATTTTTCGATGAAATTTGGTAGATATTCGTTTTTGCTCTTTCTGAACCGAGCGACATCACTTTCATGCCAATTCATTAACTTTTTTGAAGGTGGGAGGGTCCCTTTAATTCATGATGCATGATAGAACAAATAATTTTCTTTTGTTGATTAAAGCAAGGCTTGCGACTGAACCATAATGTGCATTGACTGCTGCGCAGTGTCCCAAAATTTGTAGATGTGGGTGGGAAACGACATCCAAATGCAAATCATTTTCCACTCTCACCTCCAGTTTTCAAGCCCAATTTTCCACTCCCAATTCCACTGAGAAGGAGCAATTGCGGGAATGGTTGTTTTACATATGCTTTGACACAGTTGCAAAATTGGTACCTTCATACGTATATCATAGAAGTAATTACTGGTTATTATTATTGGAGGTTTTTTTTTACAGCATTCTCGTCAAGTAAAATACATTATCTTCTTTAAAAGGACCATAGTGTGAGGTGTAAATACAGTCTGTAAGGTTGTCCAGACTAATTGTGCCCCTATTTGTACAGCCTCGGCTGGAGCCGCAGCAGGCGCGCTACGGGGTTCCGGCGCCGACGAGCAGCCGAGCGCAGCAGGCCCGCCACCGGACTCCAGCGCCGACGAGCCGCCGGCCGCAGCGGGCGGGCTCCAGGGTTCCAGCATCGATGAGCCGCCAGCCGCAGCAGGCGGGCTCCAGGGTTCCAGCATCGATGAGCCGCCAGCCGCAGCAGGCGCGCCACCGGGGTCCGGCGCCGACGAGTAGTCGAGCGTAGCAGGTGCGCCACCGGACTCCAGCGCCGACGAGCCGCCGGCCGCAGCGGGCGCGCCACGGGGGTCCGGTGCCGACGAGCGGCCGAGCGCAGCAGGCGGGCCCCGAGGTTCCAGCGCCGAGCCGCCGGCCGCGGCAGGCGCGCCCCGAGGCTCCAGCGCCGATGAGCCGCCGGCCGCAGCAGGCGCGCTACGGGGGTCCGGCGCCGACGAGCAGTCGAGCGTAGCAGGCGCGCCACTGGACTCAAGCGCCGACGAGCCGCCGGCCGCAGCGGGCGCGCCACGGGGATCCGGTGCCGACGAGTAGTCGAGCGTAGCAGGTGCGCCACTGGACCCCAACGCCGACGAGCCGCCGGCCGCAGCGGGCGGACTCCAGGGTTCCAGCATCGATGAGCCGCCGGCCGCAGCAGGCGCGCCACGGGGGTACGGCGCCGACGAGCAGCCGAGCGCAGCAGGCGCGCTTTTGGACTCCAGCGCCGACGAGCCGCCGGCCGCAGCGGGCGGACTCCAGGGTTCCAGCATCGATGAGCCGCCAGCCGCAGCAGGCGCGCCACCGGGTTCCGGCGCCGACGAGCGGCCGAGCGCAGCAGGACTCCAGCGCCGATGAGCCACCGGCCGCAGCGGGCGGACTCCAGGGTTCCAGCATCGATGAGCCGCCAGCCGCAGCAGGCGCGCCACCGGGGTCCGGCGCCGACGAGCGGCCGAGCGCAGCAGGCGCGCTACTGGACTCCAGCGCCGATGAGCCGCCGGCCGCAGCAGGCGCGCCACGGGGGTCCGGTGCCGACGAGCAGCCGAGCGCAGCAGGCGGGCCCCGAGGTTCCAGCGCCGAGCCGCCGGCCGCGGCAGGCGCGCCCCGAGGCTCCAGCGCCGTTGAGCCGCCGGCCGCAGCAGGCGCGCTACGGGGGTCCGGCGCCGACGAGCAGTCGAGCGTAGCAGGCGCGCCACTGGACTCAAGCGCCGACGAGCCGCCGGCCGCAGCAGGCGGACTCCAGGGTTCCAGCATCGATGAGCCGCCAGCCGCAGCGGGCGGGCTCCAGGGTTCCAGCATCGATGAGCCGCCAGCCGCAGCAGGCGCGCCACCGGGGTCCGGCGCCGACGAGCAGCCGAGCGCAGCAGGCGCGCTTCTGGACTCCAGCGCGGACGAGCCGCCGGCCGCAGCGGGCGCGCCACGGGGGTCCGGTGCCGACGAGTAGTCGAGCGTAGCAGGTGCGCCACTGGACTCCAACGCCGACGAGCCGCCGGCCGCAGCGGGCGGACTCCAGGGTTCCAGCGCCGACGAGCTGACGGCCGTAGCGAGCGCGCTCCAGGATTCACGCACCGACGAGCCGCCGGCCGCAGCAGGCGCGCTACTGGACTCCAGCGCCGACGAGCCGCCGGCCGGAGCGGGCCGGCTCTAAGATCCACGCACCGACGAGCCGCGGGCCGCCGCGGCCGGCCTCCATACGGAGGACGACACAACATCACCGTTCAGGTAATCCGCGCTCCAGCTGCAAGGCGCGGCCGACTCGGGGTAAAGTGGACGTACAGAGGTACGAATCACTCTCCGCCCACCCCCGCCAGCCGCGCCTACTGAAAATGGGCCGCGCAACCCTTAGCAAAATGTCCAGGCGTATTGCATTTGAAGCAAATAACCTCTGCAGCACTTGTCTGCTGTCGATCCTTACTGGGCTTGGTACATTCCCTACGCCAGTGTCCCTCCAGGCCACAGTTCGGACACGGCCCCGGCGGTGAACGTCTGTGAGTCCTTTCCTGTCGTCCTGCCTGGAGTGCATCCACCTTCTTCTCCAGATTCGCCACAACCAGGGACAGCTTGGATACCTCATCCTCCAGGCGGTGCTCTTGAGACTGTTCCTCAATATGACGTACACGAGGTCCCATTACCTGCTCCAGCTGTCGAGCTCTTTGCAGTAGGTCCCTGTAACTTTCTGTTTCCTTCAGGGTCAGTAGTAACTGCACTCTCATAGCTTCATCAACATTGTTCAGAAATGTGGAGCGACAAACAGTTCCCAACTGTTCTTCACTGAAGGGAGCATATGCTTTCCTGCCAAGGCTCTTCAAAGCCTCGCCATACTGCATGACAGTTTCTCCAGGCATGCGTGAACGCTTGGACAGCATGATGGCATAATCTGTAGGGAGAGCTGGTGTATGATACTCAGCTTTTAGCGCCTTTTTCAGTGTGTGAATGTCAGTACACTCCATGGCAGGCAACTGGCGATAAAAATCAAAAGCTGGTCCAGTCAGGCAGGCAGGGAGCTGCAGGAACTGCTTTTGTTCTGACCACTCATTGGCTTTTGACACCACTTCAAAATGGGCCAAGAATCTTTCCACATCACCAGAACCATTAAATCTGTCTGGCTTAACAGGGGCACACGCCATGTCCTGTGTCCGTGGCTCCTTGGCCGCTACTTTAAAGAGAGTGCTTGAACTTTTTCATCCACGCTATCACAAAAACTCATTGACTTGCTGGAATTCTGCCACCTCAAGCGTCTTCGGAAGCAAGAGTGGGTTCCAGACTGGGTTGAATGGCTGCCTCCAAATGTGAGAAACTGTTCACTCAGAAATACAAGTATATTCAACCCAGTCGACGCTGTGGGCAAAGCGGGACAAACAGATAGTTAGAACACCTCCCAACAATGCCAACCACCGCATGCAAGCAATGCAAGGCGCTGCCATCGCATTCGCTTAGCATGCCAGATTAATCCAAAGTGGACGTGCAAACATGCCAACAGTACATGCTCCAGCCCAGACCGTACAAATAGGGGCACAATTAGTCTGGACAACCTTACAGACTGTATTTACACCTCACACTATGGTCCTTTTAAAGAAGATAATGTATTTTACTTGACGAGAATGCTGCAAAAAAATCCTCCAATAATAATAACCAGTAATTACTTCTATGATATACGTATGAAGGTACCTATTTTGCAACTGTGTCAAAGCACAAAAGAACAGCATTCTGACAGCTCACTGTGTTATGTTGAAATGGCAAGTTTGGTTAAACTTCGTCAGTGCTGAACTTTGATTTTAATGGCTAATTATTTTGTCATTTCAGAGTGTTAATGGAAACAGACGATACTGAACTGGGGCCGGACGCGGCAGGCGACGTACGCTGTGTTGCGCTGGGCAAAACAGTCCAAGATGCTGGTAGCGGGTGAAATACGCAGCTGCTCGTCGTCTCCTAGAGCGCCGCGGACGCCGTGGACTGTGCCATCAAAGTCGACGGAAAGTCGGTTCCAGCAGCCGACCGTCTCAAACTACTCAGAGCCACCCCCTCAACCCGCTCCTTCACTTCGGGGCCCATTGCCGCAGTCTCCGCTCCCGAGTGCGCCCCGGATCCAGCAGCTTCGCAAGCTGACAGCGCGGCGCTGGGGACTAGAGGAACGACAGCTCTGCGCTGTAGCGTCTGGATACGTCCGTGGAGTGCTGGTGCACGCGGCCGCCACCTGGCTCCCGGTGACGCCACAATCCCACGTGGAACTCCTCCAAAGGGAGATGCAGGCGGTGACCCGTATATCACCGGCTGCCCCTTGTTTATCCCAGCCCACGCAGTGATGGTGAAGTCCGGACTGATGCCGGTGCCCGCTGGCCGCCCGGCGAGACGTGCTGGTAGCGAAGCTCTTCGCCAAGGCGCACGCGCTCCCCGAGGGCAAGCCCTCAGGACTATCGCGGAAGATGGGCCGCCCAGCCGACTGAAGTCGGTGACGGGCTGGCGTGGGGTGGGGCACGAAACCTGGCGAGCGGCTGGGATAATCTCTGATTCATGCTCGTGTCGCCAGTCGCGAGTGACATCTGTGTGCGGCGCGCGCGTCCAAGATGGCGGGCGGCGATGAGGTGCAGTCGGCCGCCGCCGCCGAGAAGCCGTCTGAGATGGAGCTACTTCGGGGCATGCTGCAGCAGCAATTGGAGCTGGCTGCAGCGGCAGCGCGACGTGAGGAGCGGATGGCGGCGCTGTTGGAGCGGGTGCTTCCCGGCCCGACGGCCGTGCAGGACGCCACGGCACCCGCCCAGGCAGCCGCGGGGCCCGATTCCGGCGCCCGGCCGCGTGCACGCATGCCCGCCGCCGGCACGCCCACGCCCCGGCTGGCGGCTACCGCTACCCTCAAGGAGTTTGAGGCCTGGAAAGAGAAGTTCTCCGGCTACTGCCTCCTCACCGGCGTCCACGATCTCACCGAGGCTGAGCAGCGGGCCGCCCTGCTCGCTGTTCTCGACGACGACTGGGCCCGCGTGGTCCGGTTTGGCCTGCCCATCCCGGCCGAGGCGTCCATGGCCGATGTAATCACCGCCATGCACACCCACCTTCGGCGGCAGCGGAACGTGGTGATCGACCGCTGCGAGTTTAACATGCGGATGCTGGAGCCAGGCGAGTCAGTGGACGATTTTATCTGCGCCCTGAAGGAGATAGCGTCCTGCTGTGATTTTTGCCCGAACTGCACCGATGATAGGTTCCGAGACCATCTGGTGGTGGGCACCAGTGATGACGAGGCCAGACGCCGCATGCTGGAACTGCCCGATCTGACCTTCCAGATGGCCGCCGACCTGTGCCGGGCGTCCGAGAGCGCCCGTCTCAACAGCTCGGCGATCCGTGGCCCGGGCGAGCCGTCTCTGCGCCGGCTCTCCGAGTACCGGCGACAGCGCGGTCGGCCGAGCGGCGCGGACTCGCGCTCGGCCGACCAGACCCGGCGGTGTGACCGCTGCGGTGCCGCGCAGCACACGGACGGTCGTGCCTGCCCCGCCCTGGGTCGCACCTGCCACCGATGGCCACGAACGGGACCACTTTTCCTCGGTCTGTCGGCATGCCGCGGGCACTGACGAGCGGCGCCGGCAGACGCCTAGTTCCGAGCGCAGCCACCAGGGACAGGACTGGCGCTTCCGTAGCGCGAGCAGCAGCCGCCAGGGGAGGGGCCGGCGCCACCGTAGCGCAATCAGCCGCCGCCGTGTCAGCACGGCTGCCGACGCGTCGCACCGGCAGGTTTCGGTGCTGGCAGCGAATGCAACCACGAGAGACACGGGGAACCGGCAGCAGTCAGCGCCGCCGGCAGCCCGGACGCCGGGCGCGCGCCTCAACAGTGTGACGGCCCACCGGTCGCCGCAGGTCCGGCTACAGCTGCACCTGCCAAACGGAGTCAGGCGGACGACCGTATGGACGCCCGACACAGGCGCCGAGATATCAGCCCTCTCACCGCAACAAGCCGAGTCCATGGGAGTGAGCAGAGCGGACCTCACGCCCTCCACGGCTGTGCTGTGGGCCGCCGACAGCCGCCGGCTGGACTGTGTGGGCACGTGCGCCCTCACCCTGCAGCTCGGTGACGTCATACAGACCGTGCAGGTGTCCGTTCTGCGAGCACTGCACTCACCACTGCTGTCGTGGCACGATTGTATCGGCCTGGGAATTCTACCGGCGAGCTTTCCCCGGCAGATTTGCCAGCGCGGCTCGGCAGCCGAGACTGGGACGGACGGTGGGGCACCGGAGCCGCCGCCGCCCGGCGAGCCGCCTGAGGCCCCCGCCGCCGGCAGACAGCCCGCACTACGGCGCTGCAGCGGCACGACGGCGGCACCTGAGGAGACCCGGGACATAACCCGCGTCTCTGCCGCCGACCGGCCGGCCGCCAGCTCGGCCGGCGCCGACCCGACCGGGCGGGCGCCGCCGCCCGGCCCTACGCGCGCGCCGCCGCCCTGCCGCCGGTGGCACCCCCTCCGCACGGCAGCGGCGGGCAGATTTCGACAAATTGAAAGCCGAGTTCCCGAGGGTCTTCGATACGGAGTCGACCCTGCGGAAGATGACGGGGGAGCCGATGAAGATCGAGCTGACGGACGACGCCGTCCCTCACGCTGTGACCACCGCCCGGAATATCCCGTTCTGTTGGCGAGAGGACGTGCGACTGCAACTCGACGAGCTGATGGAAAAGGACATCATCGAGCCGGTGGAGCACCCCACAGACTGGTGTCATCCGATCGTTCCTGTGGCCAAGGGGTCGTCAGACGGCACAGTGTCCGGCTGTCGGCTGACCGTGGACTTCACGAAACTGAACCGGTTCGTGAAGCGACCGACGTACCCGGTCCGCTCGCCTCAAGACGCACTCGCCTTCGTCTCACCCGGCGCTGCGTACTTCACCAAGCTGGACAGCAAGGCGGGGTACCACCAGGTCCCCATCCGGCCAGAAGACAGAGACGAGACCTGACGTGTTTTATCACGCCGTGGGGCCGCTACCGGTACCTGAGGGCTCCAATGGGAATCGTCAGCTCTGGCGACGTGTACAACCAGCGCGGTGACGCCGCGCTCGGCGACATCCCGCGCACGTGTAAGGTCGTGGACGACGTCCTGGCCTATGACGCTGACTACGCCGCCCACCTGCAGCACGTGCGGCAGATTCTGCTAAGGTGTGACCAGCACGGTATCACACTCAACCCGGACAAATGTCAGTTCGCGGAAGACGAGGTCGAATTCTGCGGCTTTCGCATCAATTCGGCTGGCTATACCGCCGACGGCAAGAAAGTCCGTGCCATCCAGGCCTTCCCCAGGCCGGGCAACATCACCGACCTACGGTCGTTCCTCGGCCTGGTGACCCAGCTCGGCGCCTTCTCCCCAGAGGTCGCCGCCGCCGCCTAGCCGCTGAGACAGCTGCTGCGGCCGCGGAACGCGTGGCTGTGGACGCCAGCGCACGAGCAGGCGTTCAGCGCGGTGAAGATGGCACTCACGTCGCCTCCCGTGCTCGACTTCTTCGACCCTCGCCGCCGCACAGTCCTTGAGACTGACGCCGCTCGCTCCGGCGGCCTGGGCTACTGCCTGCTGCAGCAAGACGCCGCAGGCCGGTGGCGACTGATCCAGTGCGGCTCACGCTTCCTATCGGACGCCGAGTCGCGGTACGCCGTGATCGAGTTGGAGCTGCTGGCCCTGGCCTGGGCCTGCAAGAAATGCAGCATCTATCTCGGCGGGATGCAGCGGTTTGAAGTCCTGACCGATCACCGGCCGCTCATCCCGATCCTCAACAGTAAGAGCCTTGCGGAGATCGAAAATCCGCGGCTCCAGCCTCCAGCGGCTACGAGAACGGCTGGCGCCGTTCAACCTGCTCGCCATCTGGCGGCAAGGCAAGCTGCACGCCATCCCGGACGCGCTGTCGCGCGCGCCGGTGGATGACCCGGCGCCTGAGGACGAGGAAGCCGAGAGGGACGCCAGCCATCAGCTCGCCAGCGTGCTCTCACGGCTGGCCACCGACGGGGCGGACGACGGTCCCAGCCCGTTCAAAGACGCGGCGCTGACAGAGGTGCGCGCCGCCGCCGCCGCCGATCCGGAGCTCATCGCAGTCACTGACCTGATCCTGAACGGGTTTCCAGAGCACCGGTCACAGCTGGACCCGCGCCTCCGACCGTACTGGGGAGTTCGGGACCGGCTGGCCGTGGACGACGGCCTGGTGGTGTGCGGCCAGCGGCTCGTGATACCGCCCAGTCTGCGGCGCGCCACGCTCGAGCGCCTGCACGCCAGTCACCAGGGCGTCGAGCGCACCAAACGCCGCGCGCGGCAGGTAGTCTACTGGCCGTTCCTGGACAGTGACATTGCGAACCATGTCGGAGCGTGCCCGGCCTGCCAGCAGTACCTGCCCAGTCAGCAGAAGGAGCCGCTGATGCCGGAAAAGACGCCATCACGAGTGCTTGAGGCTGTCTCCGCTGACTACTTCGCCTGGGCCGGCCGCACGTTCCTGGTATACGCGGACCGGCTGTCCGGGTGGCCGTTTGTGTCGCACGTGGCCGGCGAGGCGACTGCCAGAGACCTGGTCTGCAGCCTGCGCCAGATATTCGCGGCCACCGGCGTGCCCACCACCCTCCGGACAGACGGTGGACACCAGTTCACCGCCCGGCTCACCCGAGAGTTTCTGCGCCGCTGGGGAGTGGAGCACCAGATCTCTACACCGCACTACCCTCAGTCTAATGGGCACGCCGAGTCGGCGGTCAAGGCCGCCAAACGGCTCATCCAGAAGGCGACCAGCAGCGGCGAGCTCGACACGGACGCCTACGCGCAGGGGCTGCTGGAGCTGCGCAACACGCCGCGCGCCGACGGCCGCTCTCCGGCTCAGGTCCTGTTCGGCCACCCGCTGAGATTGGCAGTGCCGGCGCACCACCGGGCCTTCGCCGACTGCTGGCAGCGGGCGGCGGACGACTGTGACGCCAGGGCCGCCGCGCAGCAACAGGAAACAGCCGAGCGGTACGACACGACAGCCCGCCAGCACAGCGCGCTCACCATGGGTCAGCGTGTGCTCGTCCAAGACCCGCGGTCGGGGCTGTGGGACCGCGTCGGCGTCATCACGGCGGTCGGACAGCGGCGCGACTACCTGGTCCGGCTGCCCAGTGGCCGAGTCTACTGGCGGAACCAGCGCTATCTGCGACCCCAGAGATCTCTCATCTCGGAGGGCGCCGCCACACCTGCACCCGGGCGCCGGCAGCAGCTCGCTCCGAGCTCGGCACCCGACGGCACGGAGGAGACCGCCGCCGCTGCGCCGGCGGGCGGACAGCCGGCACCACCGGTGCTGCGGAACAGCGCCGACGACCCCAGCTCAGTGCGCCGTGGGACGCGCCGCCGTCGCCGTCCGGCCCGACTGACCGTGCGCTGGGCGGACCAGACGTACGACTGAGTTCGTGCGTCCACACCGTGTGTGGTGTACATTTTTGTTTATGTGTTAGACGCAATGCGTATCTTGTACCGACGCATGCGTCTTGAGGGGGGGGGGTTGTGATGGGGCACGTTTTCCTTTCCCTTCATTTGGTCTCACCCCCCGGTCATATGGAAGCACATAAAAAATAAACAGTTCCATGGTCGCCGCCATCGTGTTTCGGTCGTCCTGTGTCGCTCCAAGGATATCGCCGTGTTAATCGCCACTACCGACCATAACAGAACTGACGCATCGGCGGAAGCGGGAGTCCGCAGCGGAGAAGCCTTCGTGGAGTGTACACGGGTGTGGGAAATGAATGCTAAGTGTATCCAAATTGAAGGCACTGCTCTCGAATGATATAAATACTGAACAGCTTTGGATTGTTTATATTCCAAATGTTTACTTTCAGGACGAGTACTCCTTGTCATTCGGTCGTCAACTCCTCTCTCCGACCCCGGCTTAGCGCAGGCAAGTATAACCTAGAATTTGGCCGAGGGGGGGGGGGAGCGGAGGAATCCCGTAGAGAGAGCCTCCTACCTACAGAGGGCCCTCTACCCGAGGAGTCAGAGGGGTCCAGGGTCCTAGTGGTCAGACACAGACACTAGCGGTTATTCACAGGAGGCCCCACGCAGTAAATTGAAGGGCCCTTGGTGGCAGGCGAGTCGGAGAGCCTTGATTGTCCTGAGTCCTGACGTGATTTTTTGGGGGATTCCCATGAATTTCGTTCGTCTCCGACGTGATTTTGGCCAACGTTGGCCTTCTGCCAGCATGGGCCCTGAAAACCCCTAGGGGGGAGGCGCACCCCGTCCGTCCCCCCTTGGGTACGTCCCCGGGCGGTCCAGCGGCTCCACACGCGCCTACCGACACACAAGAAACTCTTGCCATTATGTTTGCTTCTGACGCAATCATGACAGAATGACGCTCTTTTGATATGCATGCTGCCATTGCTTTGGAGTCGGTCTTTTGAATTTCTGCGTTTTTTGGATCGGCTCCACTCTCCAGACAGTTGGCTCAGCGGTCAGCCTGATCGACCAGAGCAATGCGACACCTATACCAACTTGATACCAACCTTCTTGGCGGGGTGGTCAATTCATGAAGTGCGAATGCAAAACATGGCAATAGATGGCGGAACGAACAGCATGGGGATTAGGCTGGGACAGGCATTGAGGAATGAAATCCGTCACTTCCCAGATTTCGAACGCATCCTTAGAGTGCATTACTTTTATGTGCTTGCGTTCGGTCTTGGGATTTCTCAGCAGATGTCGCCAACAGTAGAGAGATTGATCTAGAATGTCTCGTTATCGGAAAAGTATGGTAGCCATACACCAAATGGTTTTTGCGTTTAGCTACCATATTACTTCCGATATGACTGTTGACATCACTGCCGATATGACGGAGCAGTGCCATGGATTAGAGATTTCCTGGATCGGCAACTCTCCGTCGGCGCCTTTGATGTAAGCGACCACGGCTGGCCACCTAGCGGCGGAGTGGTGAAGCTTGGTGAGATAGGACGGCGGAGGGTTGGGCGCTAATCCCTGTGGTAAACTGCGGGCCAAGATCAATCGAATTTAGGGATTGAACGGCTGGGTGCGGTGCGTTAAAACGAAGTTATGGTGTCGGGAACGCCCAGTAAGTCCATATTTGTCCTCAACGAAGTAATCGGACTATTGGGGTAAGACATTTTGTCTCGGCAGAGGACGTGCATGCGCAGTCGCCAAGCTCTTATGCCGGCGTAAAATGCACGCATCACCATCTTTTGATAACACACTGTTCCATCTTTTCCATCCTCAGGATAGTCAAATCCTTTTCCTCCACGCCTCAACCCCCTGATCCGGGCTAGACGGGCAACTTTATCCCATGCGAGCAGCTCCGCCAGAGCACACCCGTAACCGGGTGCAGAGAGTACGGGGACCCGCAGTTGCTACTGTACAGCGACCCTGAGTAAATTGTCTCAGCACGCTCACAGTGAACAAAGATAAGCTGTCAGACGGCACGCACAGAAAACCTCACCTGCTCTTGTATAGGGACCGGCAGTCGATATCAATGTTATCGGTTGTTACTGGACAGGACAGACGGCTAGAGTTGGGGTTCGTGTACAGTAGCAAAGTTGCTACTTTGCGGGTCCCCGTACCTACTTGGGAGGCTGGTCGGCCCGTCCATTCGGACGGGCTCAGCCCCGGCGGGCGGCGACTCACTAGAGTGCCTGCCAAGACCAATGTCTCCCCCTAATTCAAATCATCATAGGCGGCGGAACGGGGGGGAGTACCGTACCCCCTTTGATTTTGGCATTTTAACATTAGCCCCATGGGCGTTGCATGGAAAGAATGGGATCAAAAGTCGGCAGTTCCCCCTTAATTGAAGTTGTCCCACCGCCACTGCCTATCAATATCATCGTTCCGGCTCTGAACTGGTCTCGTCAGACCGAAAGGGCCTAACCCAACAACACAAACAAAGAAACAAATCACTTCGCTATAAAATAATCTCGGAGCCGCGATTTCGGCACTAACGGGCTCTTCTTACTTCAGCACGTCAAATGCTATATTCTTTGCTTGGTGGATGGATACCTAAGGTCAACTCGAGTGTGGACCTCAGGTCAAGGTCAGTCAGATCAAAGTCACTAAGGTCACGAAGTTGGTTGAAGGAGGTTGTATTGCATACCTATTAATATTCGATTCAATGGTCTTCCTGAGTCCATTGATGGCTTTTGCCACTCGCTAACTCGATTTGATGAGTTCATTTCCGGCGCCAAAATAACAGTTTCCATAGTTCCCCGGCCCCGCAATGACATAGAGGCAATGGTGAGGTCATGTTAGCGACCTGACCTCAGGTGCCCTTTAAGAAAAATCCAATATGTACAGGTAAAGAGGTCTTGGGAGCAGGGCTGCGGAGTCCGGAGTCGGTCGGAGTCGACAGTTCTGACCGGGGCCGGAGTCGGAGTCGATTTTGCGAACCGGAGTCTAGCCGCCGAAAATCCATCGACTCCGCAGACATGGCAAGGCTGCAGAGTCGGAGTCGGAGTCGAAGTTGAAGTCGGTCGGAGTCGACAGATCTGCCCGGAGTGGGAGTAGAAGTGGGAGTCGGAGTCATCGAAAATCCATCGACTCTGCAGCCCTGCTAAGTTTCATCTTCCAGTGAAAATCGTCTGGCACTGAGGACGTTGCGAAGTTGCAGCACTGAACTATTTTAGGACCGTGCAGAACGGCAGAGGCTTACGTATGACGTCATAGGTCAGTGATCTGACCCGACCTGAAAATGTGGTTGATTTCACAAGATCCGGCTTGAATCAAAGGCCTGGTGTTCCAAGTTTCAGCTCTTTATCCCCAGCGCCATACGATCAATCGCGAAAAAAACCGTCAGGGTGGGGCGACGCCTGAGTGACCCGCCCCCCCCCCCCTCCCCGTCGGCCCCTCCCCGTGTTAAAGTTAAATCCTTCTCAACTCATAAAGATTATGAAAAACGGTGCCGTTATCCGTTATCAGTTGAACTTCGAAGATAAACTGCTCAAAAACCACCCAACCACCCCGTCCCATCATTGGAACGCATAGCCGCCAAACACCGGCGTCCTATCTGGAGTTGGCGCATGCGCACTGCGATATTTGGTCGCGAATCGAGGGAGAGTTGCCAATCCAGTAAATACTTCATCCATGGCAGTGCATTGGCAATATGCCAAGGGCAGTAACATGCCGTCAGTCACGTCAGTCATCGGTCTTGGCTATCTGTAAGGATCTTGGCAGGAATCTTGGCCTTTTCTTGGACCCATAGCCTCGGCCTTCGACCAATCATATCGCCGAATTCGCAAGCGGTGAGAGACAAATACGGCGTGCCAAAGACATATTGGGTGTCTCAAAATCACTGAGAACTCTGTAGCTCAAAACTTAAGCCCTGCACTCTTTTAGATCTACCCCGTTGAGTGGCATTCTTGTGAAAATTATGTAAAGATATTTATCAGAATAAGGTAGAAGTGTAGGGGGTGGCAGGTGAGGTGCAGAAGAAGAAGAAGAAGAAGAAGTTGTACCTATCCAGTAATTTTATCTTGATTTGTGGACTAGACGAAGACTAGATTTTGATGAAGAAATCGACAAACTTGAACTGCAGGTAAGGTGTTGGTTTGTCATGCCGATTGTCTTGAAACCCTTTCCCATAGGCGCGAGAGCCGGGGGGGCAGTGGGGGCAGCTTGCCCCCCCAACTCTGGGGCCGTGGGGGCGGTGCCCCCACATCTTTGAGACGGAATACCACACTTTTTTTGCAAATGTTTTCTTTTTTTGTTGAAAAAGCCGAGGGGTGAAAAATAAGTGGCCTAAAACCGGTGAGAAAACTAGATTTGGGGGTACCCTAGGTTGATCTCTATTATGGTGTGCCCCCCCAGTCGGAAAGTAGTTCCCGCGCCCCTGCCCTTTCCTTTTAATCTTTCAATTAAAATCATCAACTCCTATCCAAACCACCAAAGAGCCGACATCTCACTCAGTCCAAATTTTCGTTCAGAGGCCAGTTTTACTTTACCCGATTTACCAACAAAAATAGCTGCCTGGAATTTTTCTCCTCATATATCCATTCCACGTAGGTACAACATACAGAGGGTAAACGCGATAGGCATGTAAGCAGTGAGGGCTTCACCATTTACCTACACTCCATATGTGAATTAGCCTTTAGGCAAAATAATCCGGCAGGTGGCTATTTTCTGTTTGTAAAACTGGCCTCAGACGGAGTGCTATCATTTGATTTACCATCACACGATCAGGCAGCAACAAAGTTTGTGGTTTTAGAATCTTGAAAAACTTTCTTGGGAGTGGCACTTGGTAGACATCCGTTTGAGATTCTGCTAGAGCAATAGCATCGCGCTCAAGCCAGCCAAATTTTAGACTGCCAACACAAGAAAAAAAATGTTTGGTTAATCAGATTTCAGGCTTCAAAATATTAGGTAAAGCATCAATAGGCATTTAATTCAATTCTGGTGGTAAAAATCATGACCATATGTTGGCATGACATCAATTTTTAATTTTTTTTGTGGTACAACTTGTATATTGAGGCTTGAAGATGCTCAAATAGATGATATTTTTGATGCGTGTGTTGATGAAGACTGAAGTCCAATGAAAATAAAAAGCAGAAATTATCCTGACCTTACCTTCCCTACTAACCTTCAACCTCCAACCTATCAGCCTACAAACCACCGTTCAGACTTTATCTACACGCAGGTTTAACATTTTATGATAAAGTAAAAAATTCTCAGCTTGTAATCCAATGTCTTTCAAAACCAATTGGCCTTTTTGGCCTTGCGAATGGTAAACGGAGAGAGAGGGAGAGAGTTGCCTAACTCTATCATGTAAAAACTGTTTTTAGAAAATAGCACTGTGTTTTATCCTGGCTTCATGACTCTCTAACGCTCCTTGAAACCGCTTGTTTTCTGACAATTGGTGATACAGAGAGGGTCTGCATTAATGTCCAAGTATGGTCATTTAGGATCAATTTTTGGTGCCCTCGTTTTATATTATTCCATCAGCCTTAGTTTGCCCAACTGACATGCGCTGAATTTGTCGCATGTGACGTTACACCTGACGTGCGCCGAAATTTTAGGTGGAACCCTGGCACTACGCCAAACATAAGTTATAGCATGATCACTGCTCAGTTGCGCAGGTTCACCAAAACAGCTTCATGGGTGCAAAATGACCACCGCAGCGCCCGTAAACCCTAATAAACAAACAAACAAGCAAACATCAGTTGCGCAGTTAATGCCAATTTTTTACAGTTTTGATTGTCTATTGATATTGTTTGGTCTTTTCAGGACTCGTGGCGCTGCTCGCCTCCTCGCCAATGCGAATGCGTTCTCTGAGGACAACCCGCCCAAGGCTACCATGGCGAAGCCACGCCACCGCGCCGGCTATAGACTCACGGCCTGAAGCGAGTTTGGGCGCGACGGCTGGCGAGCCAAGGCGGCGGAAAGTCGTCTGGCGGAGCTCCCGTCTGAGGCGAGCTTGATCTGGTCAGACAGCTCCGCCACCGATGGTGTGCTAGATGGAGGAGGAGGGGCCACCCCCCCCCCGAACCGCGACATCCGAGAGGTGCGTGTCGCGGCAGGCGCCCTCTGCTCTAGCACGCGCGGCGAGCTATTCGCCCCGCTGATGGAGGGGCGTCCCCCGCCGCCGGTTCGTGGACCCAACAGGCTGGACGCAGTGGAGACCCACCAACTACGAGCAGGACACTGGTCCGGGTCAGCCCAGTACCTGCACAGAATCGGGCGGCACCCATCGCCGGAGTGCGCCCAGTGCAGTGATCGGGGATGCCGGGCAGGATGGTGCCGCGCCTGCGGCGAAGAGGCCGACACCCCGGACCATGTCCTTCTGCGGTGCCCGGCGCTGATGAACGCCCGGCTCCGCATCTTCGGCACCATCTTCCCGAGCCTGAGCGACGTGCGACGAGACGACGCGGTGGCGGCCCTGGCGAGGGTCGCCAGGTACCTCCAGAGCCGTTAAGGCTACAGCTCACCAGAGCCTGGAGGGACAGCACAACAACAACAACAGCTATTCGCCCTAAGAGCGGTGTTGGAGGAGCTGGCCGGACGGATGGTACCGGTCGATATGGGTCGACCGCCGTCTATCCGGTCCATTCTGCTGTTCCAGCTCCAGGACCGGCCGCGCCGTCGCCACCCGTCCGGCGTCAGTGGAGGACCGCTCATCAGCTGTCGATTTTCATCAGTTTCGCTTGGACCACTGGTCGGGCTCCTGCCAGTGCCGACATTGGGTTGGGCGGAGTCCTACCGATGAATGCCGCGAGTGCTGCAACATTGGCTCGGTACATCTCGGTACATTTTCCCGAGTCTGGTGTGGCTACGGGGAGACGGATTTGGTGACCCTGGCTGCCGCCGTGAGAACCATCCAGAACCGTACGGCTATGCTGCGGCAGCAGCTGAAAGGAACGCAACAACAATAACTACAACAGCAGCTGCTAATGAAAGGGGAAATCATGGAGCCGGATGACCCGGCACATGGCGCTCAGCCAGCTGAGAATGAGAGCAGCTATCAAATCGCCAGCAGGGTGCTGCGGCTGGTAACTGACGACCTTAACAGAGAGAGCGCCTCCGCTGATGCGGATGAAACTACCCCCTCTCGGGTTTGTTTGACGCCGTCTCCGTCGACTCTTTCGCCTGGGCCGGCTGGCGACCGCGACATTTCTTGTGCAGTGACTCGTAACTATGTTCACCAAACTTTTAAAACTCCTCACGTTAGCATCTTTAAAGAATGTTTCCCTTGTACACTGCTGCAATGTCTTATGTAGGCATATTGTAGGTACAGTCTAAACGAGTGTGGAATGCTTTGTTGTGCTTGCTTGTTCTGTATTTCGTTTGCTATTTATCACGGTGACTATAATTTATTTTGACCAACCCTTGCCTTGTTGCAATTTTAGTGGATGGTTTCTGAACTGCTGTTTGCATTATAGATGTTGCTAGTGCGTAGACGCCAAAGATTACTTTATACCTATTGACGCGCCAGATAAAGGAGGTGAAGTATTCCTCTGATCTCTACCTACGAAATTCCTTTATGTGTGTTTTGTAATCGATATTGGCGGTTTTCTTATGTGATGCGGTGTAGAGCGTGGCTGAGGAAGGCGATGTTTAAAGTTGCTAGTTATTTTTCAATACATCTATGATCGGACTGTCGTGCTTGCTGTAGGTCGGACTTCCGTTCTTGATGGTGATTGGACGCACGTGCCGGTAGTTCACAACAATGCGGCTTTCGATTATAGTATAGATTTAGATGCTTTTAAAGTGTTTGTATACGTAGTCCTGAGTTTCGAGATATTATCCTTGCGGGCTCCTTGCCAACAGATTGTCCACTTCTGTGTCCAGTACTCATCCCACTCACGAGGCTCAGTTGTGTTTGCCAACCCCTATACGGAAACATTGGCCAGATAACTGACTACTACTGAAATTTTAAGAAGCGTGGGCAGTAGGGCATAACGAACGGTCATCAGGTTCAGTAGCCGCGGAGCACCTTCAATTAAGGGGGGGGGCACCGCCGACTTTTGGTCCCATTCTTTCTATGCAGCGCCCATAGGGCTAATGTTAAAATGCCAAAATCAAAGGGGGGCACGGTGCCCCGGTGCCCTCCCCATTCCGCCGCCTATGCTCAGGTTATTTCTGACCTGACAGGCTCAGGGAGGATTGCTCTTTGTTGTTTTTCTCCGATGAACCCTCTTGCTGCACACTGGCTGATCCAAAGGATGGAAGGGACGGGGGGGGGGTGCAGACGTAAGAAAAAAGAAGACAATGTTCTTTCCCTAGCGCACGAAATCAATTCTTAAATGAAAATAAAACGAATAAGCTTCCGTTAAGAAGCCCCCGTTCCGTATCTTCCGTTCCATTCCACGACTCGCACGTTCCAGTGACTTGCTGCAGAAGCGTCATCTATACCTCGCCCTTACTGCCGGGAAGGCCGCGAGTTGCGACATCTATACTATGTCTAGGCCTGAAGTACCTCTTTAGTGTTCATCCGCCACGATGTATTTATTTTTGTCAATCGGTTTGGTCCTTCTGGCCGGATAGGTCGTCAGAATTATCTGAAGGTGCCTGAAATGTCTCGTTAGTGGAAAAAATGTCTCGTTAGTGGAATTCCACTATCTGGCAACTAGCCCTATGTAAACGCGGCTATTGTAAGCGTCTCAAGTGTAAATATATGTCCCAGGTAGGTAATTCATGGCGGTACCGTCTCTTGGTTTATAAACTGGGAGTGTATACCGCCGCTCGGTACACTGACGGAGGGCGGTACTGTCGCTCAGTTACACTGACAGTGTACCGTCACCCGGTTTCACTGACCGATGGTGGTGACGACCGTGAAGCAGAAGAAGAAGCTGTTGTACTCGTTCCAGACGACGGCCGGCGGCCGGCCCGTGTCGCTTATGTCCGCGCCGCATTGGTCAGAGATGCGCCGCAGCAGCGCCTGGCGACGCGTTACCGTGCTCTCGTTGGCCCCGCTGATCAGCTCGCCTGGGTGGAATGGCATGAATCATTAAAAAAAAAAAAAAATACAGAATAGGACACAGTCTGCCGTCTGGTCAATTTACCAGGACAGGACAGGATAACGTTTGGTCAGTTTACCTGGACAGGAGTCAGGACAGGATAACGTCTGGTCAGGACACTGTCTGATCAGCTCATCTGGACAGTGTAAATAACGTGTATAACTATGCATCTGAATCACCGCAAGGCAAACGCCTCAAGTTAAAAAAGTTTGTTCATTAGTCTTGTGCTGATATTTGGCACCGCATGGGAATGCTAGCTAAGTATCAGCGAATAAAATACACAAAACGCAAGCACAGGGCGATTCCTGCGGGGTTCGCGTGCTTTTGCAGCTGGCACACTGAAAACACTTTGGAAGAACGTTAAGAACGTACAGGGGTATTTAGACCCCTGTGGGGTAAAATGTTATGCCACCGTTTTTCAGAACCCCCATGGTTCTTCACGTAGACGGCTTTGCATTCTCATGAAAAGAATCCACACGATTCTTCCAAAGACTCTTAGGAGGTTTAGGGTTTATAATAAGAGCGTTCCTAGCACCTAGATAAGAACCCCGAAGGGTCTGTAAAGAAGTCCCTGAGGTTTATAGGGAAACCACCCTGTGTTCTGAATATCGGTTGTAGAACCCTTTCAGTTCTATTGCAATGCCGCAAAATCCCCGTTTATTTCGTCTATTGAACCTCCCAATGCATGGCTATCGACCTGCGTCGTCACATCTGCTGCGCAAACACAGTTTTTGTTACACCTTAAAATGTATTACCTTCCTCTTTACTCTGAACAATCAGCCTGCAAGTCTCCAGTCAGGAACAACCAGCCCATGCGATCAGCCCGCAACCAGCCCGCATTCAGCCTGCGGTCAGCCCGCATTCAGCCTGCGGTCAGCCCGCAATCAGCCCGTGCAAGAACGCTTTCCCCTCGGCCGTGTCACGTGCCTTACACATCCAAGCCAAAGAACTCCAGAGCCTTTCGGGCATGTTTAATTATTCAGGTTGATTCCTTCACGCTCAGGGTTGCTTTCTGTACAAATATGAACACAAATTTTTAGTTTTAGCAAGTGGATGTTTTCCCAAACACAGTATGACTATGCGCTATCGCCCATGTCAGCAGCCGGGTGGCGATATCGCATTCTCCCAAATCACATACAGTTTCTCCTTCCAACACCAGCTTCAAGCCAGCGTTTTCGACGATGTCGACGTCTCCGCGCGCCAGGACGCTCTCCTCAGACTCCAGGGCCTCAATCAGAGCGGAGATGGCCTCGTCCCCTAGAACGAAGAGTCGGGCGGATGCGTTATTCAACAGGCAGGGAGTAAAGAAACTTTGATTGACTTCAGAGACCATGAGCCTACTCCAAAAATAAAATAATGCACTTAACATATAAAGTGCAGCTAGATAAAATATCGCACTAATCAGCAAGAACACATGTTTATTAAAATCAGCCAAATTTATACCTAAATCAGTTGACCCCAAAATGGCAACCTGATTTTATTCCTGATTTATCTTCATTTGGAAGATTTGCCTAAATACCACATGCATAATTTAAGCTATGGGGCATTTATACAACATATAAATACTTACTGCATTGATTGGTCTTGCATATGAATTTTCTTCATCCAATGCATTCATCCATACATTTGAAGATCGTTGTGATATTGCTTATCATTGTCAATCACAAGTATTATAAATAATACACAACACTTGACAAGCCAAAAATTAACCTCATTTTAGTTCTTCAATATTCGATTACTTGCCATTCACCCAATCTTGCACCAGCCGCTCGTCACTGCACAAAGCGTGATCCAACGCGATCGAAAAATGGCGATCGCTTCCGGTGGACGCTAGAACGTGGTACCGCGGGCGTGGTCTTGATGAAAGCCATTACACTGATTAAACCACAACCCCTTCTTCTTAAACCCGATGCTAGTTCGTGCAAAACCTTCAAAGGGTTTATCTTTCGCGCGCTTTGTGTGACGTAATATCACGTGACTTGGGAGAACGAAGAAGAACCGGTGTTGGTCAAGTTGAAGCCCCCTGGGGCCGCTAAGACTGCACGCGAAGAAGCAGCACGTGTCTTCGGTCTATGTGAAACACTGTGTGTGTTCTTCATGAACCAGACGTTCTGCTTCGCCTCTAAGCCAGTTTACCCTAATACCCAAAAAACCTCAGTGTGGAATATTTTAAGATGCTTTTGCATTACGTTCTTTCAACTTGTTTTCATCACAGACCCATCTATGAGGCAGCTGCGCGATAAACTAATGACGGCGGAGTCCCTGAGAACAGGCGATTGCACGGGACCACAACGACGACTACAGAGAGACCTACCCAATCATGTTCCCCTTGCCATCAGTCCTGTCGGCCGGCTCGCAAAGGGAAAAAACATTAAACCCTCGTCGGCACAGTCCATTTGGCGTCCTTAGACGGCACAAGGGGAGGGGGGGGGGGTTGGTTGGTATGGCCCCCCTGACCCCAGGCGTTTGACCCCTGATCGAGTTAGAGCTTCGTGGAAAAAAATGAGCGTGTTGCCCGTCACGAGAGGAAGCCGATGATATCCAATTTTAAGGTCCTAGGTCATCGGGTGACCTTCCACGTCAGGTCAATGACCCGAAAATCGGGAAAATCGGGACCTGTTAGAAAGTCGTAAAGCGTGGCTGCTATGGGGTTTTCCGGGGTGCTGATCATGTAGGTATATCGTGTTAGTTTTGATCAGAGATGATGTCTTTAAGCATTTAGACCAGGTCGGGTCAGGTCAGGTCAGGTCAACCGGTAGGGGTCGTGACGGGTACCTATTCGTGCTCGTAGTACCTGTCATCCGCCTCTGACAGCTTCGTAACATGTTACGAAGGCACCAAAACTACTTCGTAAATGTTCAAATGGTTGCTAAATTAGAATTTAGCTCCAGAAACTAGCCTAAAAACATGTAAAGCTCGAAAAAGTGAGCCGAGGTCACCAAAGATCAATGACCTGACCTGACCTTCAGGTGACCAGTGACCTTGACACCCACCCTAATGCATGGGAGCAACAGCCAATCACATGGTTGAACGTTTGAAACCACGATAAGCTTGCAAACGCGCGGCTAATGCGAGTCGACATACGCCGAATCGCGATTTCGGCCAAACATGGTCACGGAAAAGAGGTCACAGGTCAAAGGTCATTGGGGTCAGGGTCATGAAATTTTCAGGATCGGTGTAAAATTGATCAATGCGAGGGAATTGAAAGCTTCGTCGCGATCGGCCGCTTTTTACGCGAGTTATTCGCGCAACATCTTATGAGGGTTGTATCACCCCCCCCCCCTGTGCCGGCGAGGGTTAAGAAGGCTAAGGTGGTAGTCCAGATGCGTGTCATACTAAATTATCACCATGGATCAGTGTTCGCCACGGGCCGGGCCAGCCCAACGGGCCATGGGCCGGGCTGGGCTACGGGCTGGGCCGGGCCCCCAAATATCATTAGTTAACGGGCTATGGACGGGCCGGGCCAAGAGCTTTGTGCACTATGGGTTTTGCAACTAATGTCAATTTAAGAAAATTTGGAAACTGATGCAAACAAAACCCACTGGGAAAATACAAAAACTAAACCAAATTTAAGCAATGTGAAAGAAAACCTACTTGATATTGAATTTATATAAATGCAATGAAAACCCTAAGCCTCATGCTAATAATTGTATTGAAAATAGGGCCAAGAAAATGAGACATTTTCAAAATGAGTCTCATTTTCTTGGCCCTATTTTCAATACAATTATTAGCATGAGGCTTAGGGTTTTCATTGCATTTATATATATAATCATGAGCCTTAAAACCGCGCTTTCCTTCATGATATTGAATTTTGGGAATCTTGAGAATTATCCAATATCACATCATGTCACACATAGGAGGGTTTTCATAAAAATTCCGCAACCAAAAAGATCAGAGAATCTCTAGCATCATTAGTTTGTAATAAAAGTTAAAATGTAGTCATCAGAAAAACTTACTTAGCACTACAACTCCAAAAACTAAGAAGCCACTCAACAATGATGGGCTACAGGGCTACATTAAGTTTAACACTTATATATGGCGATAGTGAGACAATTCCAACACAGTCTTTTTTCCTTCACCGACGGCTTTTTAACAAACAGAACCTTAAAAGGATACTCACAAAACACACTGTAAGTAACGAGGAACTCTACAGAGTATTTCGCGATGAAAGCTTCTTTAAATGTCCATAAATTTGTCAAAATAAATCACAACAAACCAGCCCCTTCTCAACAAAAATTTGCAATCATGGCGGCGGCCAACTATGTTTTGTGGCGGCATCTAGGTAGTATACCTTACCTTACCTTACCTTCGTGGTGATCGGGATTGAAAAGGCCACTTGGCCTGGGGATCCCGCTCTCATCGAGCTCATGTCGGGATACAGGCTAGGCTCTCAGGGATAGGGGGTGTCGTACATGATGCCACCCCAGTGCTTGTCCAGCTGGGCCTTGAACTGGTTGACGGACTGTGCCATGACCACTGCACTTGGTAAAGAGTTCCAGTCGTTGATGACCCTGAAGCTGAACGCGTTTCTGCGCACGAGTTTGGTGGCCCTCGGTTTCTCGAGCTTCCACTCGTGGCCCCTGGTTCGAGCTGAGTTGCTCCGGGTCAAGAAGTTTTCTGGCGATATGGCCAGCCCTCCGTGCAGCAGCTGATATAGGGTCACCATGTCGCCTCTGCGCCGCCGGTAGTAGAGTGATGGTAGTCCCAGTCGACGGAGTCTTTCGGGGTACGGGAGGTGCTTGATTTGTGCGACCATTCTTGTTGCACGACGTTGCACGCGTTCAAGCCTCTTCTGGTCCTCTTTCCCAAAAGGTCCCCAGATTGTGTTCCCATATTCTAGGAGGGGCCGAACCATGGTCTTGTAGAGAAGCGGCAGCGTGTGTTCGTCAATGTTGGCGAATGAGCGTCTCACGACGGCCAGAATCTGTGAGGCTTTAGCGACGGCTGACGCGGTCTGCTTGTGAAAACTGAGTTGGTTGTCGATTTCGATGCCGAGGTCTTTCTCCTCTTCAGCGTTTTGGATCAGGATTCCGTTCAAATAGTACGCATGCTCCGGGTTTCGGTGGCCGAGGTGCATCGCCTTGCACTTTTGGGCATTGAAAGGGAGCAGCCACTTCTCAGACCAGCGGACGAGCGCATCGATGTCAGTCTGGAGGTCATTGCTGCTACCCAGGACGCGGCGGTATAGTTTCGTGTCGTCGGCGAACAGTTTGACTGAACCAGTGACCTCCGAGGGAAGATCGTTGACAAATATCGTGAACAGTACAGGTCCGAGAACCGATCCCTGTGGAATGCCACTGGTCACAGGGGCCCACGAGGACTTGCATCCATGGACCACAACCCTCTGTCGGCGATCGATCAGAAAGGCTGCGATCCAGTTGAGCAGCGGGCCCCGGACGCCGTATGCAAACAGCTTGCGGATCAAACGTTGGTGCGGCACAGAGTCGAACGCCTTGGCGAAGTCCAGGTAGATGATGTCGATGTTGTCTCCGTTTTCGATGGCGGCGCTCCAGTCCTCGATTGCTTCCATCAGTTGTGTCGTACACGACCTCTTTGGGAGGAAGCCGTGCTGGGCGCTGGTGAGCAGACCGTTCTCGCGGAAATGTTGGAGGAGAGCATCTCGGACAATTGATTCAAGGACTTTGACAGGGATGGCAGTCAGAGTGATTGGACGATAGCTCGAGGGGCGTTGGCGGTCTCCCTTCTTGAAGATCGGGGTGATCTCGCCTGTCTTCCAGTCCGAGGGAAGTGACCCAGAGTCCAAAGACTTGCGGAACAGTATGCTCAGAGGGGAGGAGAGAGCCAGTGCTGACTCGCGAAGGGTTCGGGGGCGTATCGCGTCAGGCCCCGGTGCGCTGGTAGTCTTGAGGGACAGCAGCTTTCCTTCCACCTTTCCTTTCCTTACACAACAGTATATCAAATAAATACGTTTTTTAAGTAAGTATCAAGGTGAAAAACAAAATAAACAAATAAAAAATAAAACCTAAATCACGAAGTCTGAAAACTCGAACGAAAAACAAAACAAAAACTTGATCATATATGTTTTATTATACAATTGGTCAAAATCGCTACCTGCCGCAGCTGCGACAAATAAGAAGTGTTCGCTCATTTTCGATCGATGATAATGATGCGTAAAAGTCGCAAAAGTACCCAATGACATTTCAAGTTTACCATGTTTTCTGCTTACGCTGCTAGCGATATCCATATCTTGAAAAGTGCCTAACATAAAATAGCAAGGAAAGTAGCAGATAGTTGTCCACAGAGATTCGGTTGACACGTGGGCATGAATTGAGAATAGATAAGATCAGTTTTGCTGATAAATGGATGGATTTTCTCTTTTTTTGGAAGACAGTGCTAAAGTTAGTGTCACCTATTTTGTATGCTTTCTCAGGCTTTTGATATTGCAGCATCTATGGAGTGAATTTAACAGCAAGGTCAATCCCAGACAGATTCATCAATTCCCATAAGTCAAGCTTTTTTCTGCTGGTAAGTGCTGGGAAGTATAGAGTATGTGACAAATACTTCCTTCAAGTATGCATTAGAGTCACCAATTATGAATGATAATGTTCTTACACATCAGCTTGCAAGATAACTTTGCTCATAGAATGTAGTTAATATAATCATGTAAACTTTTTATAGGTGTGTAATCATGACCTAATTGACTGAGGTGCTTGCTGTTACTGTTAAAATTTGTGCCATAGGTGCTTGAAATCATTATATTCATTGAAAAGAGGGGAGTCATGATTGCCATGTTAATATTCATGCAATTTGAATTGTTCTCAAGATAGTGTAATCAATCATGCTTATTATAGCAATAGACTAAGACAATAACTAGATTGCTATTTTTGACGGGCCGGGCCGGGCTGGGCTTGGAATATTTGCCAAGAGCGGGCTACGGGCTGGGCCGGGCTCTGAACCCATGGGCCCGGGCCGGGCTGGGCTGGGGATTTTGGGGCCCGTGGCGAACACTGCCATGGATAAGTGCTATGTGGGACTAAACTCAGGAACCACCGCTGTCGCGAGGTAAAAAGCCAGATCCACACCCGTTCCGGCAACCCAGACGTCGGCGCAAGGTTGTCGGACCGCGGTGAGATTTACGGTATCCGGCCCGGAGTCACCTCTGTCGCAACTGCAGCGCGGCCCTCTGCCCGTCCTCAGCGGGAGCGCAGCACGCAGCGCACGCACAAACATGGTTAATGCCGCACAGCAGCCACCCGACCTTGAACCAGTCGTAACCAGTAACCGCTAACCATAGAGCTCTTCCCGGCGAGACACGCAGCCTAGCGACACAGGCAGACAACGCAGGATGAGCATGTGCCCCAGAAGCGCACATTGACATAAGACATAAGGCATAAGACAATGACATAAGCATTAAGACGTAAGACACAAGTTCACCATATACCGTGGACTGGACATAAGTATAAAAAAAGCATGGACCAGTGAAAAATGGTCAAAATGGTTATGCTAGGCTTGGTTATAATGAAAACCAGCAATGCTTCCTTTGATTGGAAACGTCAGTCTAACCATGGTCTTATTATATGAAGAGATCGTTGAATAGTTATATTTAATATTTGGCATTTGTTTTTGGCCCAGAGCTGGGGCGGATAGGAGGGATAAAACGCGCCTCGATACTTGGCGGTGGCCTTGGCCCGTGGCCCGTGGTTACTGACCAGTTTATCAGATCGGACGCGCACTAGCCAAAAAGCTGACATAGGCAAAGACGTCATGGCGGCAGACGTATCGCCTGTGAATACTAATATTTCTACTATACCTAACTGTGCCGGCAACCAAGACAATACCTGACCAGTGCCCAGCTCCAAGAATTGCAGTTAAGATTTGAACACCCATTACTAAATTTGGTCGGTAGACTTATGTTGGTACGGTAGCTCATATCCTTATACCGGGTGCCCCCCCCCCCCAAAAAAAAACGTTCCGAACTTTGAATGCCTATATCTAAAATTCGAGTGCAAATAACGAGCCAAAATTTTGATCAAGTTTGCGTCACTTCTTTGCGCATTGGTATGCCAAGTAATAACACTGTACCATCATTTTCAAGCCAGCAATCTTATGTTGAATTAAGTTAGACGTTTTTGCTTTTTTGCCGATGTTGAACGGCAGTGATGATTGGCTTAGACGTACCATTCTAAAAAAAAAAATAGAAAAATAGAACACGTGAATGAAACCAGCACGTGTGTTGTTATTTTATACCGGGTTTTCCAATATATTTGTCCCATTTATGTGCCAAATATTCAAATATTGAGCCAAAATGGTGTTAATTGATGCGATTGGTTTCAACACTGAGTCCTGTTTCGAGCAGAGGGAGTGGCACGGTGCATGGGTTACTGCTGATCGCCCTCCATTTAAGAAGACCAAACAGTTAATCGACCGAATAAGGAAAAAGGCGAGAGGGAATGTGTCACCCTGAGGCCTGAACCATCAATGAGACACGGTCGTCAAGTTAGATGTAAGTGAATCCTAATCTATAATCTAAGATTCGGAATCAGGTAAGCCCCTACGATTTGGACCAAACTTGGTCAGTGGATAGTACGTAACGTCCTGATTACGATGCACCCAAAATCTAAGCTCGGCCCGCCATATTTACGAAGTTACGGATGTTTGAATTTCAAGGTCATTCGGGAGAGCCCCTACGATTTCCGTCAAAATTTGTGTACGGACACTCTAGATGCTCCTCATTACGAATATCACAAAATTTAAGCTCGGCCCGCCATATTTACGAAGTTACGGAGGTTTGAATTTCAAGGTCATTTGGGTGAGCCCCTACGATTTCCGTCAAAATTTGTGTACGGACACCCCAGGCGCTCCTCATTACGAATATCGCAAAATTTAAGCTCGGCCCGCCATATTTACGAAGGTACGGAGTCACAAAGTTACGGAATTTCAAGGTCATTCGGAGAGCCCCTCCGATTTTCGTCAAAATTTGTATGCGGACACATTACATGCTCCTCATTACGAATATCATTATAAAAGCTAAGCTCGGCCCGCACTATTTCAAAAGTTACTGACGTTTGAAACTCACTGAAATTCAAACATCTCTAACTTTTGAAATAGTGCGGGCCGAGCTTAGCTTTTATGATATTCGTAATGAGGAGCATGTAATGTGTCCGCATACAAATTTTGACGAAAATCGGAGGGGCTCTCCGAATGACCTTGAAATTCCGTAACTTTGTGACTCCGTAACTTTGTAAATATGGCGGGCCGAGCTTAAATTTTGCGATATTCGTAATGAGGAGCGTCTGGAGTGTCCGTACACCAATTTTGACGGAAATCGTAGGGGCTCACCCAAATGACCTTGAAATTCAAACCTCCGTAACTTCGTAAATATGGCGGGCCGAGCTTAAATTTTGTGATATTCGTAATGAGGAGCATCATGAGTGTCCGTACACAAATTTTGACGGAAATCGTAGGGGCTCTCCCGAATGACCTTGAAATTCAAACATCCGTAACTTCGTAAATATGGCGGGCCGAGCTTAGATTTTGGGTGCATCGTAATCAGGACGTTACGTACTATCCACTGACCAAGTTTGGTTCAAATCGTAGGGGCTCACCTGATTCCGAATCTTAGATTATAGATTAGGATTCACTTACATCTAACTTGACGACCGTCAATGAGACTAGCTGCCAGTAGCAGTCATGGCTGCAGGCCGTCGTGCTGAGATGGAAGTCGCCCGTTCACTCACATTTTTTTAGTAAACATCTGAGCAAAAAAGTAATTTTTACATGGCATGCTAGAAACACGAACCGTTTAAAAAGTAATTGACCGAATAACATAAAAATCATACCATTTACTGAAAACATATGCCGCATGGCGCATTGACTATTAAAAGTTTCAATGTTGTATCTTCATCACTTTCTGAGAAATATTGATTTAAAGTTGGGAACGTTATTTCTTGGCCACCCGGTATTTCATTACCGATAACTAAGTGAGTTTTTTTTTAACAGTTTGTTGAAGTGTCAATTTGGTTCACACTTTCAAAATTCCCTTTGAAATAGTTCGCTTTTTTCAAGGTTAACCCTAGAACGCCTAGGGGGGGTTGTATCAACCCCCCCCCCCTGAGGTTTTTTCGAAGTGCACGCTAAACGGCTTGTCGTAGCGGGCTGAAATTTTCAATACCCTCTGGGGCAACCTTTGCGCATCTTTTGCCGAAAAAAAATGATCGGGTCATGTCAGGTCACGGATTTATGACGTCATAAGAGGTACAGCCTCCGGCCGACAGTTACCAAACGTGTGCGCCGAATCCCTAGGTTTTCTGCCGGTGATACCCACATTGTTTGATGGATCATGATGAAAAACTTCCCATGCATGTTGGGGCAAGCATTGGCTATCGTGTGGTGCAAGAAAATTGACCGGGTCAGGTCAGGTCACGGAGCTATGACGTCACAAGAGGAACAGCGTCCGGTACTATTTTTGAAAAGCGCCCGAACCACTATTTTGCTAATTCTTGTCACCTCAATGGGAATATGCAGCAATATTAGCTTCTATAGGGAGCAAATGGACCTCCCAAATCCAAAAATACAATCAGATTTCAAAAATTTAAATTTTGATTTTTCGAATTTCTGCCGCCGACTGTGACCTTGCCGACTTCCGGCGCTCCCAACGCGCCATTTTTAGAGCTAGGGAAACGAAATACATACCAAACGATAGAGAATTGATCAAGGAACACGATAGTGAAGGTTTCAAGTCGATATCTTCCACCGTTTTGCCGCAATCGCCGCGGAAAGTTGAAAAAGTTTGATTTTTTTTCGGAAAATTTGACCTTTGACCGGTCATAAGTAGGTCAAATGTTGACCTAGGACCAAAAAATATACCACCAATCGCGAGATCTCGTTGAGAGCAATCCGTTGGTTTTTTCCGCTAAGCTCTACGACCTTCCGTTTCGAAACGCCAGGGGGGTCGTAACAACCCCCCCCCCTGGTCGTTCGTGTTATGAGAAATGGCCTGGTCGTGCGAGGGTTAAAAAGGGATAACTGGAAAGGGTTTGGCCACTGACGGTGCTGAATTACAGCATGTATCCGGCTGACTTACTGTGAACCTCGCTCCTCAGCTGCAGCAGCCGCTGTCTCTGGGCCTCCTCGTGTCCCCGCTCCAGGAAGTAGAAGGAGGCGGCTCCGATCAGTAGCAGCAGCACATAGGCCAGCAGCAGCAGGCCCCACTCGTGCAGCTTCATCCTGCCGGCCACCCCGTCACGTCAGACCGCGCGGCGACTGGCCACCCCGCCACGTTAGACCGCGCGGCGACTGGCCACCCCGTTAGGTCACTCACGTCAGACAGCGCGCGGCGACTGGCCACCCCGTTAGGTCACTCACGTCAGACAGCGCGCGGCGACTGGCCACCCCGTTAGGTCACTCACGTCAGACAGCGCGCGGCGACTGGCCACCCCGTTAGGTCACTCACGTCAGACAGCGCGCGGCGACTGGCCACCCCGTTAGGTCACTCACGTCAGACAGCGCGGCGACGGGCTACTCTGCGTAAACACCGTCACGTCAGACCGCGCGGCGACGGGCTACTCCGCAGCAGTCATGGGTACCTACATATACTGCGCAGATCTAATTGTGCATCATAGGTATTTGAGCCGAGTGAAATAAAAGGCAAAGAAAGTCTACGTGCAGTGTACGTACACTGTACCTATCGAGCCCATAAAACCAGTAAAACGCCTTTTGGGCGAAGAACGAGCGAGCGAGACAGTGAGCCCTGCACGTGCGGAAGGGCGAGATGGTACTTCCAACGGGCTTGTGCAAAGCACCCTTCTAACCGGTCGCTAGCGGTGTGCCAAATTTGAACGCAATCGGCCCAGCCGTTCCTGAGATCTGGAAGCGGCATTCTGCACGTGCGCACTTGCAAACGGGGTCCAAAATGACTTTTGCACGGCACCCTACTAACCGGTCCCCAACCGTGTACCAAATTTGAGCGCAATCGGCCCAGCCGTTCTCGAGATCTGGAAACGCCCCCTGCACGTGCGCACGTGCAGTAGCACCCTAACCGCAACACATGGGAATGCATTGCCTGGTGGGTGCCCAGTGCCCACCTGTATGCCAAGTTTCAGCGAAATCGCCCCAGTAATTACCGAGTTACTGAAATGGGAACAAATTTGACACCTCTTATTTTTGTATTTTGCACGTGCAGTGGGGGTCACTCACATAGATCAAGAGTATCCGACCTTTGGTAGAAGGGATGCAGCTACCCTATAAAAATTACCGCAAGACAATCCCTCAAGCCGCTGCTGAGATATGGGCCTCTCAAAATCATTACTTTTGCAAAACTGCTTGAACACCCTTGACTTTTCACGTGGCACGTGCCACGACGGTCACTGAGATGCATCAAAAGTATAGTCAATTCCGGGGTAGAAGGGATGGGGCTACCCAGCAAAAAAGACCGCAGGCCAATCGGTCCAGCGGTTGCTGAGATATAAGCCTCTCAAAAGCGTTACAGGCCGGGCCGGGCCGGGCCGGGCCGCTCATGCTGAGATTTTTCCGTTATATTGAAAAGACTTCGCTTCGCTCGCTGCGCTCGCTCGCTCGTAAAAACAGTGGTTGTCATTATAATAGCATTACTCAAGTGGAAATAGGCAGAGTAGGTAATTACCTACTAGAAAGGACACTGCTATGATTTATGATTTCAAGCTTTTACGACTAGACATCTTAATTCAAGGTAGGTACGTTTTTCGGCTACTAGTCGTTTCTTGTTTTCGCTTCCGAAACGAAAACAATAAACGACTAGTAGCGAAAATCGTACCTACCTTGAACTGCTATGATTGTTGATCATTCATATAAAGTTTGCGACCGAAACTGTAAAAGGCTAGTAGAATTGCTAGCTTTGTTAAGGTGTGCTGGTATTCGGCAATAAATGTTTTACCCATCGGTTCGGGATCTGTCTGTTAAGTTGTATGAAGACCTTGGTGTTTCTATTTCACAAAGAGCACGAATTACGGGCCTGAGTTAAGGCGAACCAACTCCGGTAATCCGACCCACGACCATCTGATGCCGGGCTCGTCACCGACAGCGGCAACAGATTGTAGATTGATTTTGCCTTACTTACGATGTACCTATGCAATGCGTTAAAGGGTTGGTTTTGCCTTATGCATGTGTAAAAGGGTAACTTTGAGTTCTATCAGTATATTCACAAACATCTTACGTCAAATTTCCGTTTTTCTATCATTAAAAAAAAATAAATGTCATCAAGACGCTGCCCAATCAAGACAAAAGATCTCGGCTGTATAAACGTCATCACATTTCAGTGCTGCTGACAATTGATCATATTTTCCAAACGATACGTGGGGCCACGGCAAGTAAAGCTTCCGTTTATTGAGCGGTAAGTAAAGTTTACGTTTATTGCGCGGCCCGTTCAGCGAGGTCTGCTACCGCGATCCCATTTTTATTTCCACCCGCAGACCTAAAAAGTTAAGTGAAGACTTTTACGAGGGATTAGATGATAGGTATTTATGACATTCCATAAATTCATGCCATTAAATTTCCCTTATTAAGTCCATTCAACCATCTCCGTGCATGCCTGTGATTAAATCATAGGTTTGCTTTGTAAGTACGCGGATAATTACACTTCCGTTGCCTGCGTCCGTTGACCCCCGGCCCTGCACTGTGCACGGGGCAGTGACTGGATCGCCTTATTGCCATGTCACGTCCCCCGCGTGTCGTCACGTTCCGTGTCGGCCCAGCTGGATCGCCCGGCTCGTAGACTTTCTCCCGACTCGCCACTCGACTACCGGCGTCCCTTGCTGGAACGCTCACGCTGTATCCATTCAGATGACATTTAGCTCTGCTGTTGTCCAGCAAACATCAACACAGAACGCTGATGGCTGATGCTGCTGTGCTCGGCGAATACGAGTGAGATGGGTGAGCCCGCTGCCCGACCCCACGCAATCTATCTGCAAAAATCCTGAAGGGGAGGGGGTGCATCGATCCGGGCAAGGGTTATCACCCTATGGCAAGGTGACGGTTTAACCCTCGCCCTGGCAGGGCATTTTTCATAACACGGCCTGGCAGGGGGGGGGGGGGGGGTCGATGCGACCCCCCCCTCGCGATTGGCTCCTATGGCACCTAGAAACACCAAATTTTGGTAGATAGGTGGGCCCCCTGGAGTTCTCGCCCCTGTGCAAATTTGGTTGCTCTAGGTCAATATTTAGGGGGTTTTGGGGGGTATAAATGTAAAAATTTCGCTAAAAACAGGTCAAAAGTTTTTCGCTTATAACTTTTGATCTAATTAAGATAGAGCAAAAAAAAGCACCAGTGAACTCAGCACGTCAAGGCGCGTCAAATGATCTTTTAAGCTTGCTTAAAATTTTTCTTAAATTTTAAGTAAACTTAAATTAATAAATTAAGTTCAAGTTAACCGAATTGCATCATATCGCATATCATTCGATTCGGCTGATCACCAGGAACACAATGATACCATTTTTTAAACTCTAGCGTCATTATGCGCCAAGTTATTGGCAAAAACGTCATTTGACTTCAGTCTTCAGTTGACCTCATTTGACTTGACCCATGGATAAGTACACCAAACAAAGAAGCACCAAGTGACCTGCTGTTAAGTACCGTGGTTTCAAAGCACAAAAGTGATAGAACGAAGCGGATATCTCCAGTATTTTCCGAATTTAGTATTTTCCCATAGGCTTAACATTACGACGTAATGACCTCTAACTGACCTCAGGTCAGTGACCTCAAAAAAGCCGGACTATATGTTATACAACTCGGTGAACTTATCACATCCTGAAAGTTTGAAGGAAATCAGTCGAAAACTGTGAGTTGGACAGGTGCAAAAAGAAAATTGAAATTTGACCACGACCTTGTACCGGTTTTTCTGACCTGGTGACCTGACCCAAGGTCACCCGGACCTGAAATTTTTAGGTCATATGTAAAAAAGTTGCCCCATAGGCTGTGTCAAATTTGGCGGCGCTGCGTGCCGCCGTTTTTACGCTATCTTCGAAAAACCTTAGGGGGGGTCGCATCGACCCCCCTGCCAGGGCGAGGGTTAAAGACATCTGTCTCGTGCGCCTTCCTCCCTTAGGGTTTATCGATGCGCAGGTCGAAATGTGAGTGGCCCTGATGATTCAGCGTAAAACGTCACGGAATTGCCAGCATTTCTTAAACACAGACAAAGTGCAGCCGCTGCTTCTGAGAGCGACCATAATCCGGGTTCAAGAACGGATCTGTCAGAAACATGGAAGACGGGAGATTATCTACCGTCCTATCCAGTAGTCACTGGCAGTCGGCAGACAGTCCTATACCCGATATAATACGATGAACATTGATGCAGAGGTACACATTTATACGACGGAAAATGCCATGGAGACCCTATAATAGAAACAATCAGCCAGGAATAGGTACCCGATGCGACCGCAAACATTTGACTCCGATAAATAAATCGGAGACATTGATTCTGAAAGTGAATGGATACAGTGGCGGATCCAGGATTTTCACTGGGGAGGGGCTGCAGGTCATAATTGGGCGCCACGCCCCGGATGGGCGCCATGGTCGCATCGTATTGGCGCTGAAATATTGGCGCCCAGTGGCCCTGACAAGAGGCGCCTGCAGGATCAGTATGTACAGTGACACCACACGATTGGAAATATCGGTGCGGAGCGTACTGAAACGACGTTATTCGACTGATTTTTGCATCCTAGTCCTAGTATGCGACACTCCGATGAGTTGCGAATTGAAAATTGGCGCCACTGCGCCTTCGGCGCAGTGGCGCCAGTTTTCCTTGGGTGGGGGCTGCCAGCCCCCGCAGCCCCCCCCCCCCTGGATCCGCCACTGAATGGATATGTAGATAATGCCACAAAGCGGTCACTCGCGTCGGATTCTTGCACCGTTCTCAGTCGGCTAGACACGCGGTTATCCGTGTATCACGTCACTTCAGCCTGGAACCGGCTCCCAGGCTGGTACCGCTGCGCATCAACAAAAACCGCCATTTCCCGTACCTACCCATGAGAGTATACCTGCATCGCATTTTATTGCGTCCTAGCATTAATGTGCATGCTAGGCATGTTGTGTGCTGATTGCTCATGCCCATTTTCACGTCTCTCCTGTACAAATATTTTGATGCCGTATCTCATAGGTTCGGAGCTTTCACAATGAATTGTCAAAGCACTGTCGTGTCGGATCCAAGGTGATGACTTTAGAAGATGCATAAAAAACGTAATAAATCAAAATTAAAAAAATCATCGGTTTTCGTTTCCTTTTGAGTTGCTATGCATAACTCCGACTTCCCCGGGGCCTGAGCTGCAGTGCCATAAAGATGCTCCGTTTTCATTCTACATAAGCAAGAAATCGACAAGCTTCTATCAATTTTTGGCCGTGGGAGGGCGGACATAAGTCTGAAATGAGTTTAAATGTGTGGATCCGCTGGTCAATCAGTGCATCGTAATCGGAGGTAGCGGTTGCGAAATTTCGCGACCGATGAACCTACCCAAAAATTTGTGATCTAAGCTTATTTTGACGATGGCGCAATATAACATAACATATGCACACGATATCCCAACGACCGTATATCACGACCGTATACGGGAGGCATGATGATCGGAAGGATTTTTTAATCCTCGCCGGCACGGGGGGATTGATGCAACCCCCCTAGGGATTTTCGAAAAAAAAAAACTCGCGTAAAACGCAGGCGATCGCGACGAAACTCTCAGTACCTATCCTTGAGTTAATCAACTTTACACCTATCCTAAAGATGTCATGATCCTGACCCAAATGACCTTTGACCTGTGACCTATTTCGGCTATTTCTCGAGACCATGTTTGGCCGGAATCGCGATTCGGCGTATGTCGGTCCGCATTAGCCACGTGTTTGCAGTCTTTTCATGGTTTCAAGCGTCCAGACATGTGTTATGATGTCGGTCCCATGCATTACGTTGGGTGTCAAGGTCACCTGAGGGTCAGGTCTGAGGTCAGGTCATTGACCTTTGATGACCTCGGTTCACTTTTTCGAGTTCTACATGTTTCTAGACTAGTTTCTGAGGCTGAATTCGAATTTAGCAATCATTTGAACATAAACGAAGTAATTTTGGTGCCTTCGTAACATGTTACGAAGCTGTCAGAAGCGGTTGACACGTACTTTGAATACTCGGCAGAACCCCTACTGGTTGACCTGACCTGACCCGACCTGGCCCACAGATATCATCTGTGATCAAAACTAACATGGTATTCGTCATCAGCACCCCGAAAAACCCATAGCAGCCACACGTAAAGACATTCTAACAGGTCCCGATTTTCCCCACTTTTGGGTCATTGACCTGACCTGGAAGGTCAATCGATGACCTAGGACCTTTAAATTGGGCGTCACCGGCTTCCTCTCGTCACGAACTCGTTTTTCCGCGAAGCTCTAGCTCGATCAGGGGCCAAACGCGAGGGGGTCGCACCCCCCCCCCCGCGCGGCGTCAAAGAACGCAAAATGGCCTGTGCCAGCGAGGGTTAAAGGGCCACCGGCCCCCGGAAGTGCGAAGTTGCGCATTTATGTAATGTTCACCACGTGATCCGGCCACTTACCTTACCGACAAAGTCCCGTGCAGTTTCGTCCGGCGGGCGTAGCGTGACCAGACGCAGGCACACTAGCACGTGACACTGCCTCCCGTCACCGGCGGGCGGCGGCACTGGTGGCCGGCCGGCCCCGTCAGAGGAGGTAGCATCTGGATGGATGATTGCTTTGGTGCCGGCGGCTCATCTCCGGGCGCCGCCCGACTGCCATCTGGTGGCCAGCGTCACAACTAGGCGCCAGGATCCGGTGGCTTCGTCGGTCGACACTACACAAGGTTAAAGAAAAATTGACTCTAGTCTCCTTACGGTTCAAGATTTAGGCACCCGTCTTCGCTTTCCTTGCGGGCCATCCGTGAGCTCATCCGCTCACTGGCTCACAGTCACACCTACTAACCCGTCGGCCGTCGTCCGGGCAGACTTGTGACAGCTCAAGAAAAAAGTGAGCTCGCTCAGCTCAACTCCGTCTTATCCGCTCCCGCTCAGCTCCCGCTCAGTTTAACGCGGCTCAGCTCAGCTCACGTTCCGCTCAAACCGGCTGCGCTCCGCTCACGCTCAGCTCAGCTCAGCTCAGTTTCCGCTCAGCTCAGCTCAGCTCAGTTTCCGCTCAGCTCAGCTCAGCTCAGTTTCCGCTCAGCTCAGCTCAGCTCAGTTTCCGCTCAGCTCAGCTCAGCTCAGTTTCCGCTCAGCTCAGCTCAGCTCAGTTTCCGCTCAGCTCAGCTCAGCTCAGTTTCCGCTCAGCTCAGCTCAGCTCAGTTTCCGCTCAGCTCAGCTCAGCTCAGTTTCTGCTCAGCTCAGCTCAGCTCAGTTTCCGCTCAGCTCAGCTCAGCTCAGTTTCCGCTCAGCTCAGCTCAGCTCAGCTCAGCTCAGCTCAGCTCAGTTTCCGCTCAGCTCAGCTCAGCTCAACTCAGTTCCCGTTCAGCTAAGCTCAGTTTCCGCTCAATTCAGCTCAGCTCAGTTTCCGCTCAGAAAAAAAAATGTACCGACGAAAAAATGCACGGACGAAAAAATGTACAGACGAAAAAAAATGCGAGACGAAAAAAGTCGAACGAAAATTTGCGGACGAATAATTGTCCGACGAAAATCTTCTAGACGAAAAAAAAAAACGTCATGGAATCATCTCAACTAGGCGGTGTTTCACGGCCGAGAGCAGCACGCCCACGCCGCCATCCGCTCTTGGCACCCTGCCAGGAGCTAACGTTACATTTTGGGGTAGTGTTGGAACTTGGAGATAAGAGTTTGTCTATATCTCCATGGAAACCCCACTTGACCACTGGCGGTCCCAGGGGGGGGGGGGGGCCACGGGGGCCATGGCCCCCCCTTTGGTGCTGAAAGGTGGGGCCATACTATCTTTTGGCCCCACCTTTCAGATCGAACAAAAGTCCTAGAAACGCTTTTCGTATGTTTCATTTTCTTTCTTGCGCCATCAAAGGAAGTAAATTTCAATCATGAGTGGGCTCAGTTTCGCATTCTGTCAATTTGGCGGTCAGCGTCGCTGGCACCGGTTCACGAGTATGGCCGGATCTTATATGGAATATCAGCGTGGGTTTACTTGAGACTCTCGTAGGCCCAGCAATGGCTGGCATGAGACCCTCTTCGGCAGTGGTGGGTGGGCCCTGCTTAAGGAGATTGGCTCTAAGACACTAAAGTAAGACCTCATGGGTTGGTGCTGTGCACCTCAGAAGCCCGGTGGTGATGCCGTATGCCGGCTTGGTTTCTTAAGGATTAGCGTGGGAACTCCGGGGCCTGCATAGAGTTTGCATGAGCTAGTATGTAATCTCAGCGGCATGTGTGTATGTGTACAAGTGGCGGTCGCGGGGGGCATCAGGGCCATGCCCCCCCCCAAAGGTCAATAAAGGGGGCCATCATATCATTTGCCCCCCCCCCCTCAAACAACCAATAGGCCCCCATATAGGTGTATGGGGCCCTGGCAATTATTCGATCGTCACGAGGCTCAAAAAACCCACGCCCAGCTATTAATATAGCTCCCACACCGGTCTTTGAGCGTCCTACACTGACCTCTGAGGGAACTTCAGTGGCGGTCAAGCGCCCACGTTGGCCGCTAAGAGCCCACATCGACCTCTTAAGCCCCACATCTGGCCTATGAGGGCCCCTAACCGGCCTCAGGGGCCCCAACCGGCGTCTGAGCGTCTCACAACGGTCTCTGGTGGCCTTATTTCTGTCTCTGGTGTCCTAAGTCGCGCGCGGCCCTCAGATGCCAATTTTGAAAGCCAGGAACCTTTGGTCTCCAGAGGTCGGTGTACCTACTCTCTCCCGCCGCCACACAACTATATGGGTAAATGTCATAGTCTGAAAATGCTCTCTGGGTTTCACATGCTTGTTCAACGCAAGAGGTATCTGTACTTTTCCAAATTGTTTTATAGTGGTAAGGTCATGAATCCGCGTGCCTGACCTTCCAGTATACCTATGCTACACCGATCCGTCGTCATGGTGCAGTGCGCCGACCGGTGGAAGCACCGTGGGACGGGAAATGGAACTGGTGATTTTGCCTTAAATTGAGCTTAAAGATTTCACGCAAGAATCAGATGGATGAAGCATAAGTAATGCCAACTGCGCGGCACCTCGTGGACGTAAAAAATTAGCCGATCACCCCCCCCCCCCCTCCCGGTGACGGATAAATGCTATGTCCCGCGAATGTGACTTTGGCCCCCCCTTTTGCTAGCGGCTGCGACCGCCAGTGCACTTGACACGTGTGATAGCAGCGTGCTGTTATCAGTGAAACCTATAACACCACCCATATCTCAACCAGGGCAATGTCAACACTATTAGAATTCATAGTCGGCGTGTGAATAAGGGAGCTTTTACATCAGAAGGTGAGAGTTCCAGTTAGCGCCTCTACCCCACCCCACTTTCAATAGGATATGGCTGCTTAGCCCACATTCAACCGACGAAGAGGAACTTTATTTGCTAATTCCTAATTGTAAATATTTTATGCAGAGGTAAGAACCCTTATAAAATTAATTTAAATAACTGCTTAAATAACAAAGTGAAGAATGCTGAATTGTACGGAGCAGCAGAGTGTCAAGGCGAAGCATCAAAGCCTGACAATAGGTAGGTATTCATTTTGCAGTCAGACTTGAAACTTGAGACTGGCTGTACCTATTAGCCTGTAAATTGGCCAAGACCCTGGTCTTCCAATTTCCCTGCAATATGGGTGAAAGAAATTAAGCTTGATTAGTGATTACTATTGATTTCTTTAGAGTTTTGATATTTTTAAGTGCGATCACGAAGGCAGTGTAATTGCTCACTCCATAGCTAGCTCATAGCTGAAGCATCAAAGCCTGAGTTAATTTCCAAGCATGAACTGAAAAGAATTAGAACTGGATCAGCTCAGCTCAGCTAAATCAGCTCAGCTCAATCAGCTCAGCTCAGCTCGCTCAGCTCAGCTCAGCTCAGCTCGCTCAGCTCAGCTCAGCTCAATCAGCTCAGCTCAGCTCGCTCAGCTCAGCTCAGCTCAATCAGCTCAGCTCAGTTCAGCTCGCTCAGCTCAGCTTAGCTCAATCAGCTCAGCTCAGCTCAGCTCAGCTCAGCTCAATCAGCTCAGCTCAGCTCAATCAGCTCAGCTCAGCTCAGCTCAAGCTCATTCAGCTCAGCTCAGCTCAAGCTCATTCAGCTCAGCTCAGACAGCAGCTCAGCTCAATGCATTACTGAGCCGGCTCAGCTCACAGCTCAACAACTTGGCAAAATGTTGAGCCGGCTCATGAGCTGAGCTGATTTTTGAGCCGGCTCAACTGAGCTGATCACAAGTCTGCGTCCGGGCACCCTGCCTGACTCGCCTGACGGCCTGACTCGAGACGGTTGGTTGGTTGGTTTGCACCATATCTCATATCCGGTGGACCAAGGTGCTCACCGGAACTCTCACGCTGTTCCAAGCGGTCAGGCAGCGACAATGCCACGTGCATTGCCCGGGAATCGAACCCGGATGGCTGAGTAACTCGGGAAAAAATACCGCTAGTCGATTTGCCGTTTAGTCACAGCCGCTTCCAACACGGTGACTAAATATTATGGCCTTGCTAAATATGGCCCAGTAGTGTTTCGACTGATTGTGTCGTCAGCTCGATTGGCTACGTAGTTCCTGAGTTCCTGAGAATGGCTGCAATAGGCGAAACGTCAAGTTGACCTTTGGAGGTCACCGAGGTCACATGAGGTCACCATATTCAAAACGGCTGATTAAATTGCATCCCCTGATTCGAGTGGTGTTTCATTTGTCCGGATGGTCCCAGTGGTTCCTGAGTTAAATTGGCAGCCACCATTTACGACGCTCTAACAGGTCCCGATTTTCCCGACTTTTGGGTCATTGACCTGACCTGGAAGGTCAACCGATGACCTAGGACCTTAAAATTGGGTATCATCGGCTTCCTTTCATCACGGGCAGCACGGTCGTTTTCTCCGCGAAGCTCTAGCTCGATCAGGGGCGAAACGGCCCCCCTCCCCCATATACGTTCGCGGCTGGAAAACACCAATACGGATTATTATAGACAATTTTCCAGGTTGCCCCCCCCCCAGTGAAATTCCCTTAAAATAGGCTCTATGGGCTGCGGAGATGGATTTTAGGGTGACTCCGACTCCGACTCCGACTCCGGCTTCAAAAATCGACTCCGACTCCGACTCCAACTCCGACTCCGACTCCGGACGGTTCTATTAAAATCCATATCATGATATTGAAGCTCATAACGGAGATGCTTTTATCTTGCCTGAAACCATCCCTTGTGCGTTCCAAGCAAGGCTATATAAACCAAGGTTCCAAGGCTATGCGTTGCAATTATGCATAAATAGCGTGCAGAATTAAGAAGCAGGCTCTTAGGACTTCACCGTCTTCTGCTTCTTTCGCTGAAAACGTTCGTCCAAAACGACAAAATGGCCTTTTTTCGACAAAATCTAATTTCTAGCGCAGTATCGTCAATCAAAGAGGTGCTCGACGTCAAATCAAATTGACGTTGAGCCATGCAGCGTTAACTCCGACTCCGGAGTCGGAGTCGGTAATATTTTGGCGACTCCGACTCCTACTCCGACTCCGGGCAGAACTGTCGACTCCGACCGACTCCAACTCCGACTCCGACTCTGACTCCGCAGCCCTGCTAGGACACCATATTCGAAACAGCTGATTAATCGTATGACTTGATTCGAATGGTGCCTCTTGATGTCACTGAGGTCATTTGGGATCCCAATATTCAAAACAGGTAATACAATTAAATATTTAGATTCGAATAGTGCTAATTTTGTGTTGCTTACTGCTGAGCTCAGTCACTCTTGAGAAAAAGGGTGCCTAAAAGAATAGCTGTCGAATAGCGTTTCCATTTCAAGAACCTTGAGAATGGTCCTTATTATGACGCAATAGTGACAACTGGGGCGCAGAGGGATAGGTGGTGGATGTCGTATATTTATGTAAAATTATTACCGATACCGTTTGCACGTATTAGCTTCTGGTCTGGCTGCCATCCTCCCGATCAACTTTTTCATTCTTATATAATCAATGTGGTATACGTTTCTTATCGGTATCAGTTGTAGTCCAAGTTAATGTGCAGCCTGCTGTATGGCCTCTGGCGCAGTTGCCTGTTGTCAGGTTGATCAGTGGCCACACTCACAGAGGTTTTGTTTTGCGGTTCAACTTGAACTGTCATGACCTTTTTGACCTTTTGGGCATTGGGCCTTTTAAATTCAATTGATAATGCTTTATGTCTTAAAAATGGGGAAGTATGGTGCTGCTGGTAATATAAAAACTAAGGAACACAACACTGTTATGTATGCTGTATGTCAAAGTTTGTCGCATAAGCAACATTTCACATTTTCTGGCAAGGATGTATCTGCCTTCTTCTTTTTGTGTGGTTGGCTCCATCCAGTGGTTGCAATGCTTCAGTAGATATCCATTTTTGCTTTTTCTGAACCATGGTAGCCTACTTAAACACCAATTCATTAACTTTTTTGAAGGTGGGAGCTGGGAGAGTCCATTTAATCTGATGCATGGGGGTTGTAGGCTACACTCCCATCTTTTGCCTCTGAAAAAACCATTGTGGTGTGACAGTTTACTGAACTGGTGGGTGGTCCGTTCACTGCGGCAAGCAGCCCTGGCGGCATGCCAGCGCAGCAGCTCAAGCTGAAACCAAAATCTCTCCATATTCATACTATCCTTCCTGTCTGGCAATTGTCTTATTAAACTGAAGGGGCTTAATCCTTTACCTTACCTTCCTTACCTTACCTTCGTGGTGATCGGGATTGAAAAGGCCACTTGGCCTGGGGATCCCGCTCTCATCGAGCTCGTGTCGGGATACAGGCTAGGCTCTCAGGGATAGGGGGTGTCGTACATGATGCCACCCCAGTGCTTGTCCAGCTGGGCCTTGAACTGGTTGACGGACTGTGCCGTGACCACCGCACATGGTAGGGAGTTCCAGTCGTTGATGACCCTGAAGCTGAACGCGTTTCTGCGCACGAGTTTGGTGGCCCTCGGTTTCTCGAGCTTCCACTCGTGGCCCTTGGTTCGAGCTGAGTTGCTCCGGGTCAAGAAGCTTTCTGGCGATATGGCCAACCCTCCGTGCAGCAGCTGATATACGGTCACCATGTCGCCTCTGCGCCTCCGGTAGTAGAGTGATGGTAGTCCCAGTCGACGGAGTCGTTCAGGGTACGGGAGGTGCTTGATTTGTGCGACCATTCTTGTTGCACGACGTTGCACGCGTTCAAGCCTCTTCTGGTCCTCTTTCCCAAAAGGTCCCCAGATTGTGTTCCCATATTCTAGGAGGGGCCGAACCATGGTCTTGTAGAGAAGCGGCAGCGTGTGTTCGTCAATGTTGGCGAATGAGCGTCTCACGACGGCCAGAATCTGTGAGGCTTTAGCGACGGCTGACGCGGTCTGCTTGTGAAAACTGAGTTGGTTGTCGATTTCGATGCCGAGGTCTTTCTCCTCTTCAGCGTTCTGGATCAGGATGCCGTTCAAATAGTACGCGTGTTCCGGGTTCCGGTGGCCGAGGTGCATCGCCTTGCATTATAATAATATATAAATAAATGTAAAACAAAATTACTGTACTCTCTAACTCTCCAGTTCGCATGGCATGCTTGCCATTAATGTTTTATACATTTCTAGGGCTCTAGGGTTTTATATTCAGGGTTGCCTTTGATTCTATTAAGTGCTACTGCTAGGTCTCTTCATTTTAAAGCTGATGTTTAGGCTCCTTACGATATTCCTGTGCAAGACAGTGTCGTGTCAAGAAGATCCACAATATCAAACACAATTATATTGCATATTTAATTTACTCTGAAGCTGCATGTGTTCACTGCTCACAAGATGTCCAGCAATGCATCTAAAGAGACCACTGAAGAGCGTGCTGTGATGTCGGACACACCGGCCGGGGACTCGGGCGGCGCGGCGGCCACCCCGGAGCCGGCCCGGTCAGAGGCTGGCTCGGACCGGGACTCGGGTGACGCCACGCGGGCACGCCGCGGGTCCGGCGAGCCCGCGGCGCCCGGTGACGCGGACTCGCCGCGCGCGGAGGCAGACGAGCCGCCGACCTCGCCGCCGGCTGACGGCAGTCCCTCAGAGCCCATGGAAGCTGCCGGCTCGGAGGGCGCCCGTGAGAGCACTCCACCCGTCGGCGACGGCGAGACAGCGTCGAACGACGACGACGACGACGACATTGGTCTGGGATACGAGGCCCGACTGTCGAGCTCGTCGCCCGACTCCGACTCTGAGATGGAGTACGACGAGGCGGCGCTGTCGGCCGCGCTGGCCGACATGAAGAAGAAGGCTGAGGATGTGATGCAGAAGCCGAGGCCGCGCCACACCTGGTCGCTGGTGAGGGAGCTGCACAAGCGGCAGCTGGGCGGCCGGCCGGCGCTGCTGCAGCAGGACAGGTTCCGGCTCCACCTGTGCAGCTCCCTGCACGCCGTGGAGCGGCTGGAGCTCATGGACAAGCTCTGCTTCCACGAGGGCTGCGTCAACTGCCTCCACTTCAACAGCTCGGGCGACCTGCTGGCCAGCGGCTCGGACGACCTCAACGTGGTCGTGTGGGACTGGCAGCGACAGCGCAAGGCCTATTCGTACAACTCGGGACACAAGAGCAACATCTTCGAGTCCAAGTTTGTGCCGCAGCGCAGTGACACGCACATCGTTTCGACCAGCCGGGACGGCCAGGTGCGGCTGGCCGAGATCTCTCCGGCCGGCGAGTGTCGCTCGGTACGCCGGCTGGCGCAGCACCGCGGCTCCGGCCGCAAGCTGGCGCTGCCGGCCCACTCGCCGCAGACAGTACTCTCGTGTGGCGAGGACGCTGTGGTGTTCAACATCGACCTGCGCGACCGCCAGCCGGACAGGTGAGTCGCTGCGGACAGACAGTGAGCTAGGTGAGTCGCTACAGACACCCAGACAGGTGAGTCACTGCGGAGTGCGGACAGCCGGACGGCGGACAGGTGAGTCGCTACAGACCGACAGCCGGAGTCGTGAGTCCCTGCAGACAGGTGAGTCGCTACCAACCGCCAGCCCGACAGGTGAGTCACTGCGGACAAATGGTCAGGTCGGTCAGTCAAGTACTCAGGTAAGTCGCTCTCACTACCGACCGAAACTGTCCACGTACTGTTCGGTCTGAGTGAAAAGTCTGCGCTCATTTCATATAAGTGTTTTATGTTTGGAGATAAATGGGGACACGATTTGCTCCCTAAATTTGAAGAAGGTTGCAGTACTTGCGTAATGTTATAAGCACAATGTTTTTTTTTTTCAAATTCAAAAGAGAATGATACCTGTGGTACATCATCATCATCATCATCATGTATTCATATGTTCATCCACATTCATGGCTTTTCAGAACAAGAGTCAAATAGTACATACACACAATACAGGTTAAGATGTAAACATGCGATAAAGACATAGATACACTAAAAGATTGGTAAAATCCGATGTCCGGTGTCCTACTCGGCTATCCGCTATGGCGAGGACATGGCGAGCCATTTCCTCGCCCTTCTGCGACACGCCGTCGCAGAGCGCGCCTCTCTCACTTCAGCCGGCGCCCGGTTCCACAGAGCGGGCGAACGATAAAAGAAGGACCTTCGTGCATGCTCACTGCGCGCCCTGGGAATCTGCAGAAGACCAGCCAGAGAGGCTCTGGTGTCCCTAGTGGCTACATCACTGCGGTGTACAACGCACGCGGTCAGGCTGCCGGGCGCCTGTTCGTTATTTAGCAAATAGTGCATCTGGGAAACGTCGCGCTCGGCTACAAGGTTGTCAAGTGACGTCCATTTTAGCTCAGCTAATAACGGCGTGACATGGTCTCGCCGTTTTGCCCCCTTCACCACCTGTGCACAATGGTTCAACACTTTTTGTAAGCGATGCCGTTGGGTAGCATTGCAGCCGGCCCACACAGAAGAGCAATAACTGAGATGCGGAAAAATAAGTGATTCAACAATCATTTTCTTCACAGGTTCTGGCAATTTGCCAGCCATTTTTGATAGTCCACCAAGAGTGGCATAACACCGTCTAACTATACTAGAAACATGCTTCTCAAACGTTAATCCTCCGTCAACATCCATCCCCAACACTTTCACCGCCGGGGAAGGTCTAATCGAAACATCGCCGAATTGCACAGAAAACTCGGAGGATGACTGCCGCTTAGTTGACTTAATTAGTACGAGGTCGGTTTTGTTAGGGTTAATTTTTAAACTGTTTTCACTAAACCAGCTGTGCACGGTGGCTACGGTGCGTTCGACGCTCACTTTGAGTCCCGACAGGTCACTGGGCTTACTCTGATGTAAAAGTTGCACATCATCCGCATACATCACCATTTTGGAGCCCTCCATTTCCAGGTATGACACTAAATCATTTGTAAAAATTAAAAATAGTACATACCTTTCTTTTGTGGTACATACGTAAGTACATCAAATATTTTACAGTGTCTTCCCTCAATAGTCTAATGTCTTCCGGCAGGCTTTTGGAATGCATGGATAACGGCAAGAGGATCCCGACCAACTCGATCGCCTGCCACCCGGACAACGACAACGTGTTTCTGCTGGCCTGCATCGACAAATACGTGCGCGTGTACGACCGTCGGATGATCGGCAGCGAGCAGTCGGCCTACCGCCGCCTCTGCCCCCACAGACTGGTGAGATTTAACCAACCACAGACTAGTGAGATATAACAACAGACTGGTGAGACACTCACCCGCCTCTGTCACCACAGACATACCGCCGCCTCTTCCCCCACAGACTGGTGAGAGATATTCACAGACTGGTGAGACGTGACGCCGCATCTGTCCTCACAGACTGGCGAGAGACACTGCCGCCTCTGCCCCCCATAGACTGGTGAGAGATAACCACAGACTGGTGAAAACTACAGACTGGTGAGACATGTGGTCGCCTCTTCCCCCACAGACTGGTGAGACATTCACCCGCCTCTGCCCCCTCTTTCCCTTCGCTCTGTCTGGGTCTAACTGATCTTCGCTGTCTGTCTGACCGGTGACCTCACCTCCTGCGGTCAGCTGGATGATGGACGGGGCCGCTACAGCGTCACATGCGCCGTGTTCAGCTACAACGGCGCCGAGATCGTCGCCTCCTACAACGACGACGATGTGTACCTGTTTGACGCGGCGCACTCGGACGGCGCCGACTGTGTGCACCAGTACTCGGGCCACCGTAATAGCGCCACCAGTGAGTCGGGACGGGGGCGTACCTCTGGGACGGGGAGGGGAACGGTCAGTGGGAGTGGCAACTCGGGGACGGGGAGAGGGACGGGCGGTCGGCGAGACATCTCTAGGACAGCGAGGGGGACAGTCGGTCGGCGAGACATCTCTGGGACAGGGAGGGGGACGGTCGGTCGGCGAGACATCTCTGGGACAGAGAGGGGGACGGTCGGGCGGTGAGCCATCTCTGGGACAGGGAGGGGGACAGTCGGTCGGCGAGACATCTCTGGGACAGGGAGGGGGACGGTCGGCGGGGCACATCGGGGACCGGTAGTGCCACGGTAGAGCAGGGGCTCGAGCGCGGCGGACGAGGGACTCCCGATGTTGGCAGTCGGAGCTAGAAGGGACACATCGTGCTGGCGGTCTGTCGGTGGGTTCTGTGTACCGTGATATAATTGTGGTCTTTTCTATGCAGGAATCGTGAACTCCTGTGCCGACTGTTGGGCGTCTTGTGAGATCCGTTTATTTTCTCAAGACATTTTGCTTTAGCCATAGCGTCTGTAGTCCCCACAACACTGCACTGCTCCCCGTTTGCGCCGGTAGTCAAGGGTGTGAACTTTTACGGCCCGAGGAGCGAGTACATCGTCTCGGGCTCGGATTGCGGCAACATCTTCTTCTGGGACAAGAACACAGAGGCGATTGTCCAGTGCATGCCCGGCGACGAGAAAGGCGTGGTGAGTTTGTGCCTGCGACGCTGGACGGCAGGAGGAACAGCGGGCGATCTTTTGTAGTTTGAATGTTGTTGTTGAACGAGCGGACGAAATGAAGACCTGAGATTATGTGCTTGGCTCTTATTTATGCTAGTCCTGACATCTTTTTAGCCGCAGTATTACTGATGCCTGTTCCCAGGTTAACTGTCTGGAGCCCCACCCACACATGCCGGTGTTGGCCACCAGTGGCCTGGACGACGACGTCAAACTGTGGATCGCCTCCAGAGACCAGCCGCAGGACCTATCATGGGTGCAGGAGGTAAGGCCTGAGGCCCTGTCGTGGGTGAGCAGGAGGGAAGACCAGCCCCAGAACCTGTGATAGGTGCCGGAGGTAAAGCCAGAATCTGTCGCGGGTGCAGGAGATAAGGCTACCCCAGCACTTCGTGCCATGGTTGCAGACCGGGCCCAGGCCCTGTCGTAAGACAAGCTCCTATGATTGATACAATGGGAGTAGCACTAACCTTTGCTGTTGAGCTATTTTCCTGCCATGCTAGCTCGCCCTGTCGGTCCTCCTACTGTGTTGAGGCCTGAGGGGCCCGTCAGCTCTCAGTTTGACGTGACCGGCCTGGTCTCGCCGTCAGCGGACATCAGACACGCCCCGCTGACCAGACCTCTTCCTCCTCCGCCGTCAGACGGTGCAGAGAAACCTACAGGAGCGCGTCGAGGAGACGCCGTCGGCCGACTCTCTGGGCGGCAGTCTGATGTGGACGCTGATGCAGCAGGTATTCGGAGCGCAGCGGCGGGCCAGACACCAGGTGAGTAGCGGCACAGGGTAGAGCGAGGGAACAGTGAGAGGATGAGGGTCGGAGCTATCCGAAAGGAGCCGGTGACCGACCGTTCGACAGTCCGGCCTCCTCTGTTCGCAGTTGATGGTCGCCTGGGCACCTTTTCCTCTGCCTGCAGCGGTAGAGTGACCGACCTCCACTCCCCCCCCCCCCCCCCCTGTTCAATCTGCCCGCAGTTGTTCAGTAACGAGCTCGACCTGCAGTCGCAGCTGTTTTGTGACGGCCATTCCCCTGTTCAATCTGCCCGCAGTTGTTCAGTAACGAGCTCGACCTGCAGTCGCAGCTGTTTTGTGACGGCCCCTCCCCTGTTCTGCCCGCAGTTGTTCTTGTTGTTTGTTTATTGGAGCTTTAGGGCGCGCCGACTGCTGGGGTCATTTTGCGCCCATAACGTCATACTAGTTAGTAGAGCCAGGCGCGGATACAAGGGGGGGGCCATGGGGGCCATGGCCCCCCCCCTTGGCCGATTTTTTTCAAAAATAAAATAAAAAGTTAAAAAGCTGAAAAGGGGGCCTCCTGAAAATAAAGTGGCTATTCATGTTGAGATGTTGCCTGAACAGCTAGATAAGCTCAATAGACGCAGTTTTTTTTTTTGGGGGGGGGGGCCAACAAGTGGGAAGATGGGGCCTCCAACAGGTGGGATTATGGGGGCCTCCTGGTTTCTAATGGCCCCTTCCTTGGAGATTTTCTGGATCCGCCCCTGAGTAGAGCAAATGTGTAAAAACAGCCACTAGATTCAAGGGTTCAGTAACGAGCTGTCTGTTGCTGTTCTGTGACGGCCCCTCCCCTGTTCTACCCCCAGTTGTTCAGTAACGAACTCGACCTGCAGTCCTCGGACGAGAGTGACGATGCAGACGATGGCCCGACTCCGGGCGACTGCCGCACCTCCTAGTCGATCGTCGACAGCGGTCGGCTGCCGCCCGGCCGCGCGCGGAGCGGGTGATATTGTGATGCGCTTATGGCTATATGATGCTGGCCTAACCAGGGGTGCAGCTGTGGCGGCTTCTCAGAGGTTACATCCGGCCCGATGGGTGCGCTGCTGGGCTTGTTATGTTTCCAACGAAACGGCAAAGATTTCAACACGTTTGCGTGGGCCTCAATGACAGAAAACGGCGTAGCTTTGTTTCGACAGAAGTCCAAGATACAACGATATCATTTATCAGGCAACGGTGACAATCGTAAACGAATCTGGCAGGAGTTATTTAATTGGTATAAACTGGCAACTTTTCTAGAACAGACACTGACGATACGATTATTCAGAGCGATACGTAAGTTTCAGGAATATGGTACTTATTAACTCCTTGGTGAGGCTTGAGTCATTTGTCACGATTTTCACACTTTTCGAAATTAAACGAGAAGTTATGAGTCGTCTTGAGAACCTGAGCTACCTAAAAGGCCGCCTCGATTTGCCAATAGCCGAGCACCAGTGTGATTGTAAACTGTGAGTGATCGTCGATAATGCATAACTGCAGCGCTCCGGTCCCGTTAGGCTCAGTCGCCCCGGCGTGTGCAGTGTGGCTGGGGTGGACCCGTTAGGTAAGGGCCGCTGCGGGACGCCGTCCCGGCAGTCTCCCTTCGACCGCTCCGCCAGGGCTCCCCGCGCGGCGAGCGTCTCGCGCTCGGATTGTTCTCCCGGCCGGCCCCTGCGCCTGGCGACCGCCCGGTCCCTGCCGGCGCCACAGGGCTGCGGGCAGGGCAGGGCAGGTGGCCGCGCGCGCACCATGTATCCATATATTGTCAAAAACATGTACAAGCAGTACTGTGAAAAATACATAATTATATTGCTACCGCTCTGTTAAATGGAAGTAGCGTAACGGACATCCACACGAGCTCACTGAAGCGGTGCACGCGCTGGACAATGAGAGATCGTCAGTAGTCACTGTCCCGGGTCGCCGGACACGTATCCAGCTCTCAGTAGCCGAGCTTGTCGTTGAGACTGGTCCGGCCGTCCCCGGTCTGTCCCTCCGGCGGCATCCACACGTCGTACGAGCCGTCGCCGGCCAGCTCCGAGTACTGGGGAGCCGCTGCCTGTCGACACGCGGCAGAGGACAGTTAGGTGTGAGCGGCAAATCGCACGACGGTGACGTCAGGATGCACAGATGTGCGTAAATAATAGGTGTGATAGAATAACCAAATCCAGATGAACGGGGAAACTGTCTAGAATGGCGTATCCGAAAAAGTCACAATCACAGTACCGGCGCAAGCTAAACGGCTCATCTTTCACGTCACGACTCACCACTGTGCCAGTACCATGCCGCCTCGAGCAGTGTCCGAGGTGGTCACTACGCGAGACTGCCCTCCCATACGTACCTTTCTGTCCTGGCGTCGTTTCTTGGGCGGCCTGACTGGCTTGGTCGGCTCTTCCGGAGGACTGGAGCGAGGTGAGGGACTGCCGTTAGCCCCTGCTGTAGGAGGGAGATTGGGACCGATCGCAGGGCTGCCGTTAGCCCCCGCTGGGGGAGGGGGAGCGCAGCCGACCGCGGAGCCATCGTCAGCCCCCGCTGGGGAAGGGGAGGTGCGACCGGCCGAAGGACTGTCGTCGGTCCCCGCCGGGGGAGGGGAGGTGCGTTCAGTCTCCACCTTAGAGTCTTTATCACCCTCACTGCCCGCGGTCTGGACCTCCGACAGCCGGGAGCAGTCGCCGGTGGGAGCGGCGCCGGCAGGGTCACACTCCTGGCCGGCGCCGGCGTCCCTGTCGGCAGGGGTCGCTGACACAGCGGGCGAGTCCGTCACACTCGGCGGGCCGGCCGGCGCGCGGACCGGGCCCAGGCCGCCAGCGAGCGACGCGGCCCGCCGGCCGGCCGCCGGTGTCGCCGGGCCCTTGCCCTTCCGCCTGCCGATGAAGCCGGTGAGAGGCGAGCGGGCGGAGACCGCCTGCGGCGGCAGTTGGAGCGGCGGCAGCTCGGCCGGCCGCGTCAGGTTCACCAGCCGGCCGAGGCGCGCCTGCTCGGAGCGCAGCTGGCTGAGACGGGCGCGCAGTTGGCGTCGCTCCTGGCGGTCACCGATGGCGCCGCGACTGAGCCGCGTCATGAACGCGTCCAGCTCGTCACCGTCAGCTGCGGCCGGCTCGGCAGGCGACTGGGCGGCCGTCTCGGCCTGCTGCAGGCGCCGCTCGAGCGCGGCGGCCTCCGCCTCCACCTTCTGGTACTGGGCCAGCTGCGGCACACAGGCGGGACACGGAGGGTCAGAGCGTAACGACAGATGGACGCCATCATAGACACAGGCAACACACGGGATCAGAGCATACCGACAAAGGGATGCGTTCACAGCAAACATGTTTTGAAGTGTGGCATCAAAACTTCACGAACCAGGCGAAACATTTCGCTGAAGATGCGTAGTCCATAAGGACACATTGGAAGCGCTTACGGTTGCTCTTAGATATCAGAAATCCAGATCACGTCACATGCTGTGTTTGGGATTGCAGAATAGTAACAAGTGCCCAATTTGAAATCTAATTCTGAGCAAGCAAATAAAAATCGTTAATGTCCTTCCCCATGACGACTTTATGATGAGCATGAATTGGTATGAATAAGGAATGGTCCACATGAATTGGCATCCACCCGGGAAACCCGTGACAGACGCTTCCCCCGAGTGTCTCACCAGGCTCTGGTAGGTCTCTGCCGGCTGCTCGGCGGCCGTCGTCTGCTGGCGTCGCTGCCGTTTGCGCTCCACAGCGCCGGTACGGTCCAGGAACGTATCGTCGTCGTCCGAATCGTAACCGGTCTGCTTCCGCCGCCGGGTCTGGCGGCTCTCTGGAGGGACAGACGGATCGGTTAGGGCTCGGGGACGGGGTGACGCCGCCGCGTCTGTCGGCTCTCTGGGGCGGGGGAAGGGGGTCAGTCGGGTCAGTCAGGGCGGGGGACGGGTTGCAAAAGCTACCGAGTCATGGCGTTTAGAGGGCACTCGCCGACTGCTGAATGAGACACGATATAAGGGGATTGCCAACATTTTTTTTCATTAATTTATCATAAACCGTGAAAATTACTTCTTCATCGTTTATAAAAATAGACAGGTTTGGAATGAAATCACACTAAACTGAGTGTACCAAAATTGCGCAAACAAATCATGCTTTCACGCTGTTGCAAATAAGAAGGTTTGGAAAAGCATCGTTGGAGTTCATAACCAAAAAGAGCCTACTATGACGTCACCCAAGAGGCCGCGCTATTGGTCGGGATACTCGTGTACTACACTTTGGGAATACACAGTCGGGGGTGGGGCCGCCACCGTACCCTGTTTAGCCTGCCGCAGTACGCCGGCCCGGTCGAGCAGGCGACACGCCTCCAGGGCGCACTGGAACACCGCCTCCTTCTTCTTCCCGACGTGCTGCGCCTCGGCCACCGGCGGCTTTCCGTCGGCCGTGTCCAGTGGGAGACTGGAGACAAAGGGAGGGGCGCGGTCATACCATATTCGGGGGCTGAGGGACACGGTCATACCACCGGGAGCTGAGGGACACGGTCATACCACCGGGAGCTGAGGGACACGGCTATACGTGAGGCTGGAGACGTGAGAGGGACAAGACAATGCCATACCATCGGGGTAATAATATTATGCAGCGTTGACATTCCACTCGAGCGAACCAACCAGACCCTCTGATAATCGTGTTAAGTCCACAATGCCTTAGTGAAACCCTTCCTCGACGTTTATTGTTAATTTATCATGTCAAGCATACAACAGTCCGCTCACGTGATTCGGCAGATGTGCCGGCCGCCGGGCAGCTCCTCGGTTTGATACTCGAGCTCGTGGCCCTCGCGCTCGAACCAGCCGCGAAGCGTGCGCTTCGGGTCCACCAGGTAGAGCTGCTCGTTCTCGGCCTCTCCGAGCGCGAACGGGTTGAACTGCAGGTCCGACTCTTCATCCGCGTCCTCGGCTGGCAGAGAGCGGCGCGGGGGAGGGGGGAGTCAGAAACGGTCGGCGATAAGCGGGGGGGGGGGGAGGACAGACAGGTTAAAGGCGACGTTCTAGGCGGCTGGCGGGCGGCATGGGTCGGGTGTGTCTCAGAAACGGCTGACGGCCAGGGGGAGGGGAGGTGTCTCAGACGGGCTTGAGGTGGCACACATGAGGCTAGTGATTGCAAAAGGAGGCTAAACTAGATAATCGTGCGTGGACACTACATCCTAGACAGCTTGTCACGCAAAAAGTAGGCGTACATGAGGAGGAAAAAAGCAAGTGGGGTCTAGGAAAATATTTTTGCAGTACTAGTTGTACTGTTTCTTGTCATCGAAGTCATCAAGAGTGCTCTAATTAGAATATCAGTTATTTTCCACATGGCGTCCGTTCCCCATTTACCACCCGGCGCAGTCCTACAGCCCGTCTTTCTCTCACCCATGCCCCAGGAGATGCCCTCCTCTGCGGTGGTTTCGGCGGCAGTCGGCTGCTCCCTCTGTCCCCGGTCGGCCTCCGTGCCCTCTGTCCGGCCCTCCTCCGTCTCCAGACGCTCCAGCCGCTCCTGCTGCTGCTCCAGTCGCTCCTGTTGCTGCTCCTGACGGCGCTGGCCGAGCTCACGGAGCTCCGTCACGGTCAGATCCGACTCCGGCTCCCGGTCCTCCTCCGGACCCTGCGGAAAGGGTCAGTAGGGATAGCTCAGTCACTCAGGACAGTTTAGTCGCCGTCAGTCGGGACAGCTCAGTCACCGTCAGTCAAAGGCAGCCAGTCAAAGAGTTCAGGACAGCTCAGCACTGACTGACGACCCACACGGCCCACCCGTAGATCTCCTTCCAGTGACGAGCCTCTCCCCGCCGCAGAAAAAAACACGTCCCAACTCCCAGTGCTTCGCCCATGAAGGCAAAACAAATGCTTCCCGTGCAGCCCTTACCATACCTATGCAGAACAAAGTTCTGTAACAAAGCCGACCTTAAGTAACCATAGCCGCAGGAAAAAATCCTTCCAGGGCCGAGTGCCGACCCTCATCCATGACAGCAGTACACAGTCTTCCAGTGTCGACTCTCACCCAGCCGCACAATGAATCTTTCGTGCCGCCTCTCACGTGCGTACCTGCAGAATGAAGAGCCGCGTGCTGCCGCCAAATTTGCACATGTGGCCTACACGCATCCGGCAGTAGACGTTGGGGCGGATGGGATTCTTGTTGAGCGTCGAACCGTGCGTACTGTCCAGGTCATACAGGTAGTACCCCGCCTCATGCTCGTCATCTGCAGATGCTCTGTAACATGATATTGACCAAGGTGAAATAGGTGGTACTGCCTGTACATGTTCGCATATATCTATAGTTATTAGTTACTTTGACTGGCGATTGTCGCATATAGAAATGCTGCCCACGATGGGCGGTATTGTTCAGGAAACATGCCATCCCTGTAAAAATTTCCAATGAATCGACAAGAATATAGGTACACGGTGAGCGGCGAGGGCAAAGATGACGAGTTCGCTGAGATGGCGGCCACCTGGCTCACCTGTAGACCAGCGCCGCGTGGTACCGGGAGATGGACGGGTGCTCCAGCCGCACGTCGCACTCGGGCAGGCGGCCGAACACCACGCAGGCGCGCTCCTCCAGCGGCACCGTGTCCAGGATCTGGCCGCCGCGCAGCACCTCCAGGGAGTAGGGCCGCGGCGGGCAGCCGGCCCAGCGCGGCGGTCGGTACGGCACCCCCGAGCCCGCCGGCGGCGCCGACCGGCCGCCCGCCGGCCCTGCCTTATCGCCCGAACCGACCTGCTTTGAGGGCTCCGTCTTCTCCGAGGAGCCGCCCGGCGGTGGCGGCGGCGGCAGGTCAGGGCTGGGGGGCTGCTTGTTGGCGCTACCAGCCGGACGGGGCCGAATCGGTGCCGCGCTCGGAATAACAAACCCATCGGAACTGACATTCTTCTTAGGGACGTCCGGATCGTCCGCCATTGTCGACAGTTTTCCGGAACTGTACTAAATTAATTATGCCAAATTCGGTCCCTTTTTACAGTTTCATGCAGAGTAGGTAGCTGAAATGAGACATAAGGCTGTTAATCCAAGATTTCATAGGTAAGTAAATTGTAAAACCAGAGGAATGCATTTTATCAGGTGCTCTAATATAACAATCCACATTCTAATTTCTATGTTGAGCTCAGCAATCATTATACTAGTGTAGGTAGATAATGTTTTTATGCGAGCAGCGCTGGGATGTCGCCTACTCAGCGGGCGCTTGGCCACACCACATGGCGCGTCCTTTCATTGGTGACCATGGATCATGTGACCAGTACCTAATCGATGTGGGGTCGCAGCCGCGGTGCCCTCTGGCACACGAGTCGGTCGGGACCGGGTCGTCGCCTGTGTGGAGTTTGTCAAGGTCGCACTGCTTTGCCGGCTCAGCCAGCTCACTCTACGGTGCAACAGCGAGACTTGTTGACAGCCAGTGACTGGGACTGCTGTTCTAGTCTAAGGCTGCATTCACACTAGCCTGTTTACCCAAGAGGTGGGACTGAAGAGTGCAGACCTTCCTCTGAGTATTGCTGGCCCCATTTCCCAACCTCTGTCCAGTCATCAGTGTCAGTGATATGTGGGAAGTCCCCTTGGAGGGTTTAATTAACATTTATTCTGCAATTCTTTTAAATAGAAGGTCTCAACATGGTTTCAAGGAGGCATAGAAGCACCAGTAATTGAGTTAGTATTGGCCAATCACATTGTAGTTTGCTTGTAAATTTGTTTCATGTTATTCTACATGTCTGGCAATAAAAGCAAGGAGCCAAAATACACAGCCTTTGTTGATATCAGAATGAGGAGTCGAGAACTAGATACAAGCTAACAGATGGCAATCAATATAGTTAGGCATAATTCCTAACAAGGCATAGGCACAATCAGCTGGCCATTCCATAAATGGATCGGTATTTTGAAAGTAAATTGTTAAAAGATTCAATTTCATTACAATAAATAAAGATATTTAAATTTAAAATAATTATTTATCCACAACTGGAAAAACCATACCTATACAAAATTGAAAATACCTACCTAATCCCTACAAATAATGACATTTTAAAACCATGGTGCTGCTTACATTTTTTGGCACGTCTGATTCGATCCGCCATTTTTGCCAATCACTGTTTGACCTTGTATTGTAACTCTGCGATTTAGATCCTAGCCACACAAACCAACCATAACAATGCAACCCATCGATCAAAGTAAAAGTTAAAGTTTAAGAAATCAAGGAGGTGCCGATACAAAGGCTAAACCTCCGATAACCATCGCATCGCATCGCATCGCCGCCAGTGCATCGTTCACTGAGTGGCGAGTGAGTGTAGGCCGTGTGTGGTTAAAAAACATTCTTACGCCTTATTTTTTATTTGATTTCTAGGATGCATTGAAAAGATGAAGTTTTCTGACTTTATGACCATATATGGTCTTCGCTCCACCCACACCAGCCGTTGATTGGCTGATCCAAATTTAGTTTGGTGCCTCGTATTTTCCACAACTGATCATGAACTTAGTGTGCCCAATGACGCTAACTTGTTGGTCCAAAATCATAATTTATGTGCTCAAGTTCCAGCCATCATACATTGACCATTCATACAAAATTGGTGGTAACGTACCTAACCCCTATCTCAATCTGAAACTAAAGAAACATTGACATGCCATGAATGATATGCTTCGAAATTCAAAACATTCAATGATGAGCATTTAATAAAGCATTGAATAAAGCATTGAATAAAGCATTGAATACCAATTCTCAGCTTACTTACGTACCACCCAAGCTGAAGCTAGCAAACGAACTCAAAATCAAAACAGTTGAGAATAAAATAAATACGCTCAAAACGCTCAAAAAACGCGAAAAACGCTCAAAAACGTTGCCAGCCATGTTTGAAGCAGTCGCGCCAGAACCGCCTGTACCAGTACACTACTCAACTGCCACAATTGCATTCATCCTTTTATTCAGGAACTTTCAAGCCGACGGAGTCAAAATTACCACTGTTCGATTCAAAAATATATGAATATATAAGTTGTTTTGGACACAAAGACATTAAATGACCTCTGTACTCTAAAAAGGTCAGCTTGACAAGTTTGCCTGTTGCAGCAATTTTGTATATCAGTAACTACTAGGCCGACCAATCGATTCACAGTATGTGATCAAATCAGCGATTTTGAAAATGGCAAACGCAGTGGCCTCCAGAGGTCACCTGAGTGTTTTCGCCTTTGGCAGCCATTTTATAAGTGATGAATAACTGGGATCATTGGACCATCCAGACAAAAAACAGCAGTCGATTCAACGTAGATATATGCGATTTTGTCTGACGTTCTAAGCATGGTGACTTCAGGCTCAGTCAGGTGACCTGGTGACCTGGCTCAGGTCTTGGGCCTTGGCTAAGGTTGTCAATGCTCAATGCGAACGTCTGATTGCAAGCAGCAGAATTGCCAATATCAACCTGCTGCTATATTGACGAACATGTTATGCATGACCTTGCCGTGTTTGCGTTTCCGCCTTCTTTTCGGCTCTCTCTACGTCTGGATAAAAATAGGCCCCGCCCATCCCAATCAGCTGCTGCATGACGAGTTGATGACGACAACCACTCGCTTACCAGCAACCAATCTAGGGATAGCGTACGTGACAGTAATGGTGCAGCGGTTGCAAAATGTTACATTGTTATTCAAACGGTTTTTGCTTATCATTAGATGAGGTGTTGATGAAGGCAGGTATTTTTTGATATTTTTTTTGACATTTTTTTGCCCTTGTTCTTCTTAATAACTGAATCCGGGACCACCTGAAGTCTAAACCTTTTTTAGATAACATGTCAATGCTGTCTTGAAATTTAAATGTGAAATTTAGACAATGGTAATAGGAACAATGAATAGCAATTTCACTAACAACTTGTTAATCTCTAGAAAGTGGAATTAAAATTAAAAGCACTCTGCCACACTGCTTCGATCCTGGTCATGCAATTAATGTTCATGGGTGGTGTTTCACGGCAGAGCACTGCAGTGCGCTGCGTGTCTCGGAGCATTGGGTTTCCATGGCAGTGTCAACAAACTTCACTCTGACGCTAAGCTATGACAGCATCCCAGAATGCTAGCACGCTGTGGCGCCAGCGCCAGCAGCGTGCTAGCAGTATTTGAACTCAAACCTCTGTTCTTGGTAGGCACTTGGTTTTTCAGGACCTCTCACTCTGTTCCAAGTGCGATTCATCATAAACAAAGAGATCACATGCAATGTCATATGAGTGACGCTATGGTATGCCGTAGCTACCATAGCATAGCTGCCAGCGCACACAGTGTCTGGGTGGTGAAACAGGGCCATTATTAATCACATTTGCTTTACTTTGTTTCAGCAGAAACCTGTCTGCACATGGAGGAGCACAACAAAAGCCCATCAAGTTCATGCATGGCAGTGGATCTCAACAGGAGAAAACCAGAAAGAGCATAGATGCTTAAAGATTGCAGTTGTACACTGCTGTTATCACCTGATGTGAGTGGCTGGCATTGCTCCTGGCAAGAACCACCTGCAAGTGATGAGCTGGCGCCTCAGTCATTGAGTGTGCTGCAGTGTGAGAGGCGCCCTGATCTCTACTTTATGATTGGTTTCCATTGGAGGTTCAACTGACAAGTGAGAACTGACTGTGGCCGTGCTGGAGCATGCCAGTGGAGCTTCACATGCTTAGGGCAGCTTTTGAACAGATGCTGACCATGGCATGTCCCATCCAGTTATCACGTGCACAGAATGGTGGGGGAGGGCAACTCTGGGCTCTTGAGTCAGTCAGCCCAGACTGCACAGGGGTACAGATGGCCGCTTACGTTTGGTTTGTCCTGCACCGCATTATCAAGCCCAGTCTGCTGCCACAGGCAATGGGTCGGGCTGCAGACTATCTTGCAAAGGAGGCTGGCATCCTCTCCCATAATGACACACCAATTGGCAATCATCGCTTCGATGATCACGAGGGTGTCCGCTTATCTGCCATGGTGAGGTGGAGAGGCAGCTGGCCTGAGGGATGGTTTTCCTTCATCCGAGGCCCCCTTTCCCCGCCTGCCAGGCCCGGTCAAACGACGGCTTCACAGTGAACGACTTGCAGTGGATGCCGTCCCACAGCGCAACGAGCGCGCCGACCAGAGGCGGCGGCCAAGAGGCGGCCGCGCTCCCCCAGTCGACGGCCCCGGTGGACGTCGGCAACGCCCACCGCGCGACCATCAGATCGGCTCGCGACCGCGCCGTCGCCGACTGACCGCATGACTGGTATCTGTTCTTGATGTGGGACCGACTGCCACCGCCGGTCGCGGAAGGGCATCGCTCATCGGCCATCGACGTCCACCAGCTTCGCGTGGGTCACTGTTCGGGCTGCCACCAATACACCGAATCGGATGGAACCCTGTCGGCGAATGCCGGCGGTGCCCCGACGCCGACATCGACTGCGCGGCGGCCAGTGCATCGCGTGCCGGGAGGAGGCTGGCACCCCCGATCGGTCATTGGTCACAAACCGTGTCCCAGCTCATGATTGCATCCAGTGCAGCTCTGTGAGATGTTCTGCTGCAGTCTGCCGCGTGTGTTGAAAGAAGAATGAACATGAGAAAACCTCAAAACTTTATGCCTATTAGTATTTGACCAGTATTGGAATAAGTTTGGATTTTGAAAATTTGTGTTCCTGTGCTTGTGCCTGTGTGGAAAGGCATGCTTTACGGTGTACCATCTCAATTTGTGCGGCTGCTGACAGGCCACCTGGGTGCCAACGTATGTGCGAATCCGCGAATACGTTGTGTTTCGTCAGTCGGTATCGTTCTGAAAATATTGACTGCAATAGGCTATATAGCGTATGACGGTTCAGCCCAGCAGTAATAACTGACCATTGCTTGGGCGAATTTTGTGTGGTGGTTCGCTAATACATAACCTAAAGAGTGTTTTGCCGGAATCGTTTAGTAGCAGAACTGACCGGAATATAAGTAGAATGCAACGGTTTGAATCGTTAATTTGTTGAAACGATTGTTCTCTGAGACCACTGAGTAACTTTTGACCTGAGAATCACCAAGTATAACGACAATGGTGGAAGCAGTAGGCACTGTAGAGTGTAGGCAGCACTATATAGTTGGCACACTTACGCAAGCACACGACTTACGCAGTGGACATCTGCATCATGCATGTTAAGGTTTACTGGGAAGAGTGAGAAATTAGTCAGAATATGACTAAGGAAAATAGGCGATATTTCCAATTGAGCTGGGGCAGAGAGGGGGAGGGGACCCCGGACGTATGGTCAGCTATGCCAATAATTCCTTTTCGTTATGCAGCTGTAAAAAAGGGCGTCCGTTTTTGGGTGAGACCTTCCCCATTGGCCATTTCCAAGCTAAATCGTGGTGGAGAGTCTGGAGACCTCAGCCTCGGTAGTCGGTACCAAGGCTATATAAACCAGGTAGAACGTTCTCGACGAAAAAGTGGTGACAAGCGATAATTAGTAGCCGCGACCCTCACTTGTTCAAAACTATATCCGCAAGCAGCATTTCAGGCTAGCGGAAATCGACCAATCGGCGTTCGGCAATACTCGACGCTGATTGGCCCGATGCTCGTGACGAAATTGCGGGGGACTGTAGCTATTCCCCTATGGCGTTTAATAGACTTACGGCTTTTGAAGGTGATTTATACTAGTTTTTGTTGGGTTTGAGGCCATTTTTGAACTTGGATATTCTTTCTGTGACTTTTGACTGTGTAATAACGACATTTAGTTATAACATTTCTATATACTACCGGTGTCACATCGGCCAAAAAGGCCGTAAGTACATGGGATAGACGGATCACTGCTGATGGGGCCACACATGCCTGCGTGTGGTCATCGGAGGTCCATGAGGGCTCGACATAGGCCCTTCATGGGTCGGTATAGGCCCGGTGGGTCCAGTGCAAGCCTATCAGGGGCCGGTGGTGACCCAACAGGGCCCAGTGGCATATAATGTAAGGCTGTCTAGGGACGTTGAGGGCTCATGGGGACCATATAGGACCAATAGGGACCACATAAGTCAATCAGGGGCCATTTAGGCCAATAAAGGCACTTCAGGGGACTTGAAAAGGTCATTCAAGAGCTGCGGTGGGCCCATGAGGGGACGGCACTGGTCCAGCAGGTGCAGTCAGGGGATGTTGTACGGGTTTCTCAGTGGCCCATTTGGGCATATCAGTGACCAATTTGGACCCAGCAGGGGGCTTTGTAGACCTATCAGGGGCTGATGATGGTTCATCAGGGGCCAGCGTTATAGTCACACCTTTCCATGCTTCTATCCTCAGGATACTGAATTCCCTCTCCTCCACGCCGCAACCCTCCTCCGGGATGGACAGGCAACTTTATCTCATGCGGGCTGCTCCCTTGGAGCGGCGCCGCTGCTCCCGAGGGAGCGCACCCCGTAGCCGGGTGCAGTGAGTGCCTTGGGGCTGGGTGGCCTGTCTTCGGACGGGCTCAGCCCCGGCGACTCACTAGGGTGCCTGCCCAGACCAATGTCTCCCCCTAATTCCTACCATCCTTCCGGCTCTGCAATGGTCTTGTCGACTGAAAGGGCCTAACCCAACAAAACAAACAAACAAACAGCGTTATAGTCCATCGGGGCACGGCATATGCCCATCAGAGGTAATTGCGAGCCCACGCTGAACAATGATGGCCCTTCAACAGCCCCTAATGGATCTACATTGACCCATGGGCCATGATGTGTCATGTATGCCCCTATGACAGGCCTACTCAGACCCCTGATGGACGTTCCCGGCGTCTAATGACCCTATACTGAATGCTGATGGGGCTCTAAGTTTCTCCAACAACCCTTCGTCAACCCATTATTACCATACGCTGGCACTAGGGGCCCCACATCAGCCGCAGGGCAGTCCGTGCCATGACAGCATGTCTTTTCGGCCGATATTACATCGGTAATATTTATTAAAATCATGATTTTATGGTGTCATTATATAGCTAACAGTCATAAGAAATATATTTCAACTCGAAAACAGCTCCAAACAGCATATAATTTTAAAGAAACCCCTCCGAAATCCAAAAGCCTATTCGGGTCCATAGAGAATAACTGCGGTCCCCCGCAATTTCGTCACGAGCGTCGGACCAATCAGCGTCGAGTACTGCCGAGCGCTGATTGGTGAATTTTCCGCTAGCGTGTAAGTACTGCTCGCGGAACAAGAGTTCGTCGACAATCCTCCACAAACGTCTGTCACCATTTTTCGTAATGCTAAACGGCCGGAGCGTACCCCCCTGGTCGGTACCCTGCGCGCTGCGCCACCTTGCGAAACACAAAGCAGCAGTCCTGACATCTACAGGCGTTACTTTTCACGAAAGCGCGGATGTGTTCGCGCTTATGCGAAGAAAATTCTTCCGAGTATGGTTGATAATGAGATTAATTGTTGTCATTTATTTATTAATTCATTGGCAAAAGTACCCTAATGTATCGGTAAAGTAGCTCAAACTGTATCGTATTTCCTTGGGAAAAAATGACGAACTCGTCCTAAGACATCCAGATTATTGGATGCGTTCGTCAGTTGTAAGTAGTTCAAGTTTTTGGAAAAATTTGCTTGTGGAAAATCATAATATTTCAAAGATATGCCTATTTTCGAATAATTCATGCATTTATCTACATTGAAAAAGATTGTAAAGCAAAAGTGCAAAAGATTATTGTCAATTTATTTTCTCAAGTCACTATTTACGAACGCACAAAACTCCAGCTTTTAATTTAGTGCGTGTGCGAATTGCGGTCAAGAAAAAAGATTTAAAATGTCTATATTCCTCTTAAAACAATGACGGATGAATGAGGAAAACGCTGTTTTGAGCAATTGTAAATTTATTTTTTCTCAATTAAGCAAAAGTACAAAATTTTCAACTATTATTACATTTGCTGTCACAAAACCCATCACTTTTAAGCATGACGTCATGTCAGCCAAACTTACTAGCGCCATCTCTGGAGAGCATCTTTCGAAACCTCCAGACGATAGAGAGAGCCTTCTTTTCCCTCTGCAATAAGCGCGGGTGCGGGAGATGTCTCAGCCAGAATTTGAGCTGAACGTCGACAGTCTCATATCGAGACTTCTGGAAGGTAAGACCTTTTCACTCATCGTCTGCTGTAAAAATATGTCGAATTTGCATAGGTTGATCAAATTGAATCTTTTGTTTTATAAGTGATGCGCCATTTTTGTAGAAAACAATGCTTTTTTTAAGAAATTTTGTCCGAATGGATGAATGGGTGGCTATGGGCCCAGGTGCTCTTCTAAGCAGTGCTTGCTTGTTGCAAATGATACCATGGACCCACCACCCCACCTTGCCCGCGCCCAGTTCACAGGTGATGATTTGGATTGAAAGTTAAACGTGCCCCAGGTAGATGGCGGCACGGTCCTCCCGGGTCTAGCGTGGCCCTCTCTCGCCAGTTGCCAGCTTGGATTATGTGTACTTACTTACTTACTTACTTAAGATGCACGGAAAATTTTGAGAGGCCCAGGGCCTGTAGTGTCCGCTCCAGTCGAGTTCGTGTTTGACAGTGTTACTGTTCGTAGGGTAGGGGCGGGGTGAAGTGGAGGTGTCTCCAGTGAGTGTCAAGCCGGTTCTTGAACGAGTTTAGAGAGTCGGCGTCTACGACGGATGATGGTAGGCTGTTCCAGTCGTTAATGACTCTGACTGCGAACGCGTTTCGACGGATGCGGGTGACGGCATGGGGCTTCGCAAGACGCCAGGAGTGTCCTCTTGTATCTCTGGTCGTTACTCGGTTGAAGAGCTCCTCCGGATTCAGGTCCAGTCTCCCATGCAGCACATTGTAGACAGCGATCATGTCGCCGCGTCGACGTCGGTAGTGGAGGGAAGGCAGCTTCATAGACTTCAGTCTTTCCTGGTACGGTAGGTGATGTACTTCCTGGACCAGCTTGGTCGCTCGGCGCTGGACTCGTTCGATGAGGAGCTGATCCGCTCGATTGAATGGCCCCCAGACAATGTTACCGTACTCCAGGAGCGGTCGCACAAGCGTCTTGAACAGGATTGGCAGGGTCATCTTGTCCAGCAGGCTGAATGACCGTCTTATCACGGCCATCACTCGAGATGCCTTGTTGACCGCTGCCGCTGCTTGCCTCCTAAACTTCAGCTCCGCGTCAACAATCACTCCTAGGTCCTTTTCCTCTGTCGCCGTCTGCAGGACTTCACCGTTCAAAAGGTAGTCGTGCAGGTGGACGTGACGACCGACGTGGAGGACCCTGCACTTCGTGTCGTTAAATTGCAGTTGCCAATCCTCACCCCACTGTGTCACAGCGTCCAGGTTCGCTTGGAGAGCCCGCGCGTCCTCATGGTCACAGACGACCTGGTACAATTTGCTGTCGTCGGCAAAGACCTTGACACCGCAGCTTAGGACATTTGGCAGGTCGTTAACATATAGGACAAACAATGTAGGTGCCAACACAGATCCTTGCGGGACTCCACTTGGGACTGAGGTCCATTCCGAGCAGGAACTGCCGATCGTAACCCGCTGCTTTCGCCCCGTCAGGAAGGCCTCTATCCATCGTAGCAGCTTCCCACGGATTCCATGTGCAGCCACCTTGTGGAGAAGCCTGCGGATTGATACAGTGTTGAAGGCCTTGGCCAGGTCAAGATAAATGATGTCCATGGGGTCACCACGTTCTGCAGCACGGCTCCAGTCCTCTGCTGAAAGTAGCAGTTGCGTGACGCAGGACCTGCCCGGCCGGAATCCATGCTGGGCTTCAGTAATCAGGCCCTCTGCCTGCAGGTGCTCCATCAGCCTGTCCCTGATGATGGCTTCCAGCACCTTGCAGGGCACTGGCGTCAGGCTGACTGGTCGGTAATTGCTGGGGTCGTCCTTGCTGCCCTTCTTGTAAATGGGGACCACGTTGGCCGACGTCCAGTCCTCTGGAAGGATCCCTGTATCGAGCGACTCCCGGTACATGGCTGCTAGTTGAGCTGATATTGAGTCTCTCGTCTCGTGGAGTACCCTTGGATGAATGCTGTCAGGTCCAGCGGCTGAGGAGGTCTTGATCTGGGCGAGCTTCTGTTTTACCAGGTCCTCTGAGATGTCAACGTCCTCTACCACTGGTCCCCTGTACGCGTCCCCGGCGTGCGGCATCGGCCGAAGGTCATCCTCGATGCAGACCGAGCTGAAGAATGCGTTCAGCACCGCGGTCTTCTCTTCGTCGTTTACTGTAAGCTGACCCGAGTCTGTGCGGAGGTTCTCAACGCCGGCCCTGCTCTTGGTTCTTGAGGCCGAGTACCGCCAGAACGCCTTTGGGTTTGCCTTCAGGTCAGCCGCCAGCTTCCTCTCCAGTTCCTTCCTTAGATTGCGGGTGAGCCGTCTCAGGTCGTTGCTACATCGCTTGTAACGTGCAAGGCAGATGTCATCCATGGATTGGGTGTACTGGATCCACAACTTCCGCTTCAGCTTTTTCAATCGCATAGCTTCCCTGTCCATATAGATATTGCGTCTCTTATTAGTTGGGCAAGACCTGGGGATACACTGAGTCGTCAGAAGATCCAACGTCCTTTTGAAGTACTCGTATCTGGTGCGCGGGTCCGGAGGATCGGGCACTTCCCAGACAGTCTCCCTGATCCGATCATTCAGGAGCGCATAGTTCCCTTTGTTGAGGTTCAGCCGGGGCTCCCTTGGTTCTCTTCCCTGGTCATAGTGCACGGTCTCAAACCTCAGTACCACATGGTCGCTGTGTCCTATGGGTGGGTGGTAGACAAGGTTTTTGACTAGCCCCTCCTCGTTACTCAGGATAATGTCCAATCCGCTAGACCTGTTGCCTTCCTTGTATCGTGTGTCCCTGGTGACATGTTGTGTGAAGCCACAGTCTTGCAGCCCTTCCATAAATTGGTGTGTATGATGGCCCTCAGGGGCAGTGGAGTAGCTGTGAGTCCAGTCGATTTGGGGGTAGTTGATGTCCCCAGCAATCAACACTTGGGTGTTTCTTTCAGATGTGCAGCTAGTGATGAGCTCCAGTAACTCAGACGTAGAAGACGGTCCGTGGGCAGATGGGCTACGGTAAATACATCCAATGAGGAGGCGATTTGGGTTTCGCAGAGGGATCTCCAGCCACAGATGCTCGATTTGATTGCAGCCTGGGAAAGAGCGCTTGGTAGTCCTGATAGAAGTTTTGACGAATATGCCAATCCCTCTGTACCCACTGCTGCCAAGGTTCTCCTTTCCTGGATCGAAGTTCAAGTAAAGATTATATCCCAGAATAGCAAGGACTGCAGGTGAAATGGGGTGAACCTGTGCCTTTGGAATTATCTCTGTCAAGAGGATTATGTCTGGCTCATCGTTTACCAGGGCCATACAGAGGTCATCCCGTTTGTTCATAAATTGGTCTATGTTTGTGTAGAGGACCTTGAGTTTGCTTGACCTCTGCCTTCCTTCCTTATCTAGTCAATGCTGGTTGGGTGCCCCAGCGCCTGGCGCAATGGGCTCAGTGGAAGGTTCCGCTCTTGTCTGGGATGCCGCCAGCTGAGCGGTGTTAGTTGGCAGCCTGGTCTCAGTTCCATTCCTTGGGACTCCTGCATCTGGTCCGCTTGCTGGGAGATGTGTGCTCACAGGTCGGGAGTGACGTCTTTCAACTGGGACTGGGACAATCCTGCCTTGTCTAATGTGGATGTGCTCCTCCCCAGATGCTTTTCTCCTGGCCAGTTCTTGCCTCAGAGCGCGTGCTTTCTCTCGTTCTTGCCAGGTCAGGTCCGGGGTGATGTACACATTGCCCCACTCCACGGTTGTTCTTAGGGTGGCTGCTGACCTCAGGATGTTTGTTCTGTCTTCCATGGTGGCAAGGGTCACCAGCAGCAGTCTAGGCTTGTTCTCTGTCTTCTTTCCGATGCGGAATGAGTTTGTACATTTCACGACCAGCTTCATCCCCTCTTTTATCATGCTTACAAACTTCACCTCATCACTTTTCTTGTCTGGTTGGGCTGTGGTGTCTGTTTCAGGCAGGTTATGTACAATGACGTTCATTTTGCGCCTTTCTTTGTCCTGCAGCTCGTCTAGAACCCCCGCAATCTCTTCCCTGTTCCTTTGTACTGGCACTGTCACCTGTGGCAGCTTGCTTATTTTCTCTGTCACTTCCTTCACAACTTCTGTGCTTATCCCCTTTAGAGCCTCTGCATATGTTTGCTGCTTCGCTTTGTCTTCTGTTGTAACAGCGTCCATCTTGTCCAACACCTTGCACTGGACTGCAAACATTTTCTCCTGGTTCCTCACAGACTCCAAGATTGTTGCAGAGTTGTGCCGCATGATGTTCTCTAGCTTATCCATTCTTTGATCAATTCGGGCAAGATCGTCCTTGGTTGTGTTTGATGCCATGGGTTGCGTTTTATCATGCAGCCATTTCGTACAGTTTGTGCAGAGCCACACCAGTGTGCCATGCCACTTGTTCAGTGCAGACAATGCACCCTTTGACAAGCCTTGGCATTTGCTGTGGTACCATCCAGAACACTTTTCACATTCAACAGCTCCTTCACCGTCTTTGACCTCCTTGTTGCATACCGTCTTTCCTGGACCACCTGGAAAGACTGTAGACTGTAGTTCCTAGTTCCTGGTGTAGACTGTAGTAGTAGCCAATGTCTGGAGGCTCAGAACTTTTCATTCACCCATCGTTAGGACTATGATTTTTTTTTGTCAAGCGCTTTCCATGTAACAAGCTAGTGAGTCGAAATGCCCACCAATGAATTCAGGATGAGTTGTCTAATTAACCCTCGCCTTGGCAGGGCATTTTTCGTAACATGGCCTGGGGTGGGTCAATGCGACCCCTCCTCGCGATTGGCTCCTATGGCACCTAGAAACACCAAATTTGGTAGGTAGGTGGGCCCCCTGGATTTCTCGCCCCTGTGCAAATTTGGTTGCTCTATGTCAATATTTAGGGGGTTTTCGGGGGGTGTAAATGTAAAAATTTCGCTAAAAACCGGTCAAAAGTTTTTTGCTTATAACTTTTGATCTAATTAAGCTAGAGAAAAAAGAAAAGCACCAGTGAACTCAGCACGTCAAGGCGCATCAAATGATATGCTTTTTTGTTTGCTAAAGTGTACTAAAGTTTTTCTTAATTTTTAAGTAAACTTTAATTACCTAATTCATGATGTTCAAGTTAACCAAATTGCATAATATCGCATATCATTCGATTCGGCTGATCACCAGGAACACAATGACACCATTTTTTAAGCTCTAGCGTTATTTTGTGCCATTTTATTGGCAAAAACGTCATTTGACCTCAGTTGACCTCATTTGACCTGACCCATGGATAAGTACACCAAACAAAGAAGCACCAAGTGACCTGCTGTTAAATACTGTGGTTTCAAAGCACAAAAGTGATAGAACGAAGTGGATATCTCCAGTATTTTCCGAATATAGTAATTTCCCATAGGCTTAACGTTATGACGTAATGACCTCTAACTGACCTCAGGTCAGTGACATAAAAAACCCGAACTATATGTTATACAACTCGGTGAATTTAGCACATCCTGAAAGTTTGAAGGAAATCAGTCCAAAACTGTGTGTTGGACAGGTGCAAAAAGAAAATTGAAATTTGACCATGACCTTGTACCGGTTTTTCTGACTGGTACCGGTGACCTGACTCAAGGTCACCCGGACTTTTCAGGTCATATGTAAAAGGGTTACCCCATAGGCTGTGCCAAATTTGCGCCGCCGTTTTTACGCTATTTTCGAAAACCTTAGGGGGGTCGCATCGACCCCCCCCCCTGCCCGGGCGAGGGTTAAATGCTGACCGGCAGCGTCCCTAAGTTGTATTTTGGCTTGGGCGTCAGAGGACAAACTTTAAAAACCGGAATAAGAGTGGAAAATTGCCAGTCAGCTACGGACCAAAAAGAGTTGAAAAGGGATCAGCGGCATATACGTATATACGATTGTGATAAAATGTAGGATTTAAAACGAACATTCATATAAATGCTTTTTTTGGTAAAAATTGGAGTGGAAAATTGCTCTTAAAATTTACAAATTACAGTGCAAATTGGTTTTTAGTTGGATGTCATTTCCCACCCAAATCAGCACATTTTGGGACACTGTCAGCTGACGCTCTCTGCCCCTGTCCCGCCTGTTTACAGTGAGAGGATGTCGGCCCGGGAAGTCTGTCCAAATGTCCGAGATGGAGGTGCGTGGTCTCTGTCTCAAGTCCCGAGAAATCTTCCTTCAGCAGCCGATTCTTCTCGAGCTGGAAGCTCCGCTGAAGATATGTGGTAAGTACACCACAGAACATTAACCCTATTAGTGGCAGGCTCCTGGCTACCCCCTATTAGTGGCAGGGGGGGGGGGGGCTGTTTACGACCCCCCCTTGATATCTCGAGATCTAACGGGCCGATTTTCAAAATTCAAACGGCATTCGATTTCGCTCAACGTGATCTACATTTCTAAAAAATAAAAATTAAAAAATGTCAATAGGGGGGGTAGAGGGGGGTAAAAACGGGCAAATTGCAGATACATTTTAGACTGTTTATCACGGCCAGGTTTCTGAACCAATCTTAACGCAACTTTTGCCGATCGATAGAGAATGAACCAGGAATTCACATGGATCCTAAAAATATGCATTTTCAAAAATCATAGGCGGATACAGATCATTGAGATTGGGGGTGCACAAAAAGTATAGTAAATAAGGTTTTTGTTGGTACTGTTTCTAAAAAGGGTGGTAATGGTCTTGTTATGTTACAATTTTCTTATGAGAGAACGACTACAATTGTATTGGTCATGCATAGGCGGTGTCAGGGCACCTATGTTGGGAGGTAAAACATAACCCCCCTTTTTTGGACGCCTGGATCCGCCTATTATAGCAAAAACGTGTCAAAAGAGGATGCACAATAACTGTATATGTTATCACATGATACCTTTCATTCACTGTTCGTAAAACTGGTGCAGCATCGTGATCTTCGCCCAAATGACTCGCTTCACGAATAGGACCCCCCAATTCCCAGTGCTCTGGAGCCGCCCCTGGTAAAGTTATGAACTTGAAATTTTCAGGGAATGTGCCCAATTTAGTTTTAGGAAAAGTCAGAAAATTTCAGCATCGTAGCTTCAGCGGTTTCGGAGATATTCCCGAAAAACCTGAGGGGTGGATAAAAACAACCCCCCCCCCCCTGCCACTAATAGGGTTAAATGGGAAATGGCTTTACTAGAATTGTAAATTGATATCTCATTGCGTGATGAATAGACTCACCCAAGTCTTAACTTCTCAAAATTTTACTTGTTTGCCTTTCAACGATAAACCATCAACCATCTACAAACTTCAGCTGCGTTTGTGCAGCTCCGGACTATCTCTTCTCTTCTTTCAAGTGACGTACGTAGTCAGTGCACGGACCCGTTACAGTTCTAGTCTGACCTCCTGCTGTAATTATTCTGACCTCTCCCCTCTCCGTGTAGGCGACATCCACGGCCAGTACACGGACCCGCTACAGTCCCAGTTTAACCTCCCCTTACCAGTGCTATAAGTATTCTGACCTCTGCCCTCCCCGCGCAGGCGACATCCACGGCCAGTACACGGACCCGCTACAGTCCCAGTTTAACCTCCCCTTACCGGTGCTGTAATTATTCTGACCTCTGCCCTCCCCGCGCAGGCGACATCCACGGCCAGTACACGGACCTCCTGCGACTGTTTGAGTACGGCGGCTTCCCACCGGAGGCCAACTACCTCTTCCTGGGAGACTACGTCGACCGAGGGAAGCAGTCGCTAGAAACCATCTGCCTCCTGCTGGCCTACAAGATCAAATACCCCGAGAACTTCTTCCTTCTGCGCGGAAACCACGAGTGCGCCAGCATCAACAGAATATACGGCTTCTACGATGAATGTAAAGGACTTTTTATTACTTCTCTGTTTGGTGCTTTGTTATGTCATTTGTTGGTTTTAGGATAATATGTAATTCAGTTTGAAACGAGGTGGGCATGTCAGCGCGGAACTGTTTAAGATTCAGACTGCTAAGTCCTCTGATTTGTATGTGGCAGTATGCTAACGATCCGTTCGCTCACGACCCAGGCAAGCGGCGATACAACATCAAGCTGTGGAAGACGTTCACCGACTGTTTCAACTGTCTGCCGATCGCGGCCATCATCGACGAGAAGATCTTCTGCTGCCACGGCGGCCTGTCTCCCGACCTGCAGACCATGGAGCAGATCCGGCGCATTATGAGGCCCACCGACGTACCCGACACAGGTCAGTCGGATGGGCGACCGACAATTACCAATAAATAGTAGGTACCGGCCCACTGACCTGCCTGACACAGGTCAGTCGGAGGGGCCACCGACAATTTATCAACAGATCGTACCGAAAGATGCTAAAATATCCTAGTCACTTTGCTAAGTTTGATAAATCGATGTAGCCTTTATGATTCATTGTTTTTGCATCGTAGAAGAGATGTCATCATTGAAATGGAATGAGAACTGAGTGAATGAAATCAGTGAGTGAACATTTTCCCCTTTCGTTGGACAAAGTGTGTGCAGCTGCTCTGCTCAGCCCTACCCATCCCGTCCCTGTACCCACAAAGCTGCTGTAGATCGCCCAGCTATGGATGAGATGGAAATTAGCACAGGGATCCGCGACATTGGGATCAGGCCTGCCATCTAGCGAGAGAATTGTAAGCTAGCTGAAAGCCAGGTGGCAGGCCTGAGCTCATTGTCGCCAAAAACTGTCAAGACACCAACCCAATATCTCATCAATGGCCCAGCCTTACCCACCCCGTCCTTGCCTGCTCTCAGTCTTACCCCTCGTCTGTTCCCACAGGCCTACTGTGCGACCTGCTGTGGTCAGACCCCGACAAGGACGTCCAGGGCTGGGGCGAAAACGACAGAGGCGTCTCCTTCACTTTCGGCGCAGACGTGGTCTCCAAGTTCCTGAACCGACACGACCTGGATCTCATCTGTCGCGCCCACCAGGTCCGTCCAGCCGCATCCGGACTAAAGGCAAAATCGCTCGGATGGGCTATGCTTTTAGGTCACGCTACATGGTTTTCACCAAAAATACAATACAGTTTGGGCTATCGTTTAATAGAAAGGTGTTAAATGAGGCTCATAGTACACAATCCATTAGCCACACCCTTTTCATCGATAAATGTCTCGTTAAAGGTGCATGCAATAGGTATGCCAACCCGGTGTATTACTTTTGCTTGCGTTATCTGTTCAGGGCGCCTAGCTGCCACGTGATGTTACCGTCGTGCCTATCGCCCTCGGTGCCATCAGGTGGTGGAGGACGGGTACGAGTTTTTCGCCAAGCGACAGCTGGTGACGCTCTTCTCGGCGCCCAACTACTGCGGCGAGTTCGACAACGCCGGCGGCATGATGTCCGTCGACGAGACGCTCATGTGCTCCTTCCAGGTACGCAGTCGAACGGGGCGCTGTATGTTATTCTGGCACAGTTAGGCTAAATAATTTGTTACGATTAATGACCCACAAATGAGAATTGTAGATTGAGAATCACTTGCTTTATTCATTCAATGAAATGCATGAGATTGTGGAATTGTATCGATCGTACCTTCAACCGATTTTATTTTTTTATTTTTTGCCGCCAGATTCTGAAGCCGTCTGAAAAGAAGACGCTGTACCAGTACGCTGGAATGGCGAACGCCACTCCTCCGAAGCAGGCCCCGAAGCGAAAATAGTGCAGGACGTGGCGGCAGCTGCGCGGTGGCGCTGTGTCTGCCCACCGTGGACAGCCCCTGCCGTGGACGTACCAACGGTAAGGGCGGCCGCTGAGCACCGGCTGCAGAGGTGACGACACCGCTCACAGAACTGCGCGCGCAGAGGAGGAACCGTTTGACAGCGTGCTGTGGAAGGCACGCGGGCGCGCAGCCATTGCAGTGGAACTGGCCAGCGGGTGTTTCGACCGTGACCCCGCGTGCGTGCGTGTTTGCTGGCGTTATTTTGATTGGCTTCTTGCTTGAGTCCAGGCGCAATCAGAGCGCGTTCAGAGATTTATTAGCATCATCATCACTAGCGGAAGGAGACGGCGGGGCGAGCGAGTGCTCGGCCGATCGCTTCCGCCGCTGCTTGGGTCGCCGGCCCAACGTCATGATCATCAGAGCTTTAGCAGGACGCCCAGTCAAGGACTCGTCGGATGTGGCCAAGTTGCGCGGGGCGGGGGCGGGGTGGTCTCGCCTCCGTCCTGGCGATTGCTGCCGACTCGGGATGGCAGTGCACGTCGATTATACCGTGTTCAATCCTGACCTGTGCTGAGTGAACGGCATGTGTGTGCCCGCGGCATGCGAATAAATATATATTATGAAGTGAAGGCTGTCCATTAAAATGTGCTCTACTGGCACTCCGTGCAAAATTTCCAGCAGCGCTCCGAGAATTTTTTCAACCCAGCTCCACGACAAAACAGTCAAATGTGGCAAGTGGTGTTAGAAAGGTTGTTAGAAATGATAACGAAGCTACTTCATTTTACATTCAGTAACTTTTTAGAAAGTACACATTCAAATTCTGAGTCTGGTCAAATTCTAAAGTTAATGTTATCGTAAGCGATTGAACGTCATATGTTGTAGGTTGTGGGTCTGTTTTTACAAATAATCGCTCGTAAAGAAACAAAACTATATTTGGAAGAGGATTCATCTATTATCTTTTCGTGACAAGCCGGGAGTGTTCTACTTTACACCAGCGCTATTTGTTCCCAGAAGTCAAAACGGAGATATCCGCATTTCACGTAAACGGTGCTTTCTTGAAATATTCATTGATGCGTTTGTGCGTTTATTTGATTTGATTTTATTTTATTTTATTTTATTTTATTTTATTTTGGTAACATTCCACGGTTTCTATATCCAAATAGCGTTAACCTTCCAGGCGCTGGGGGGCATTTTTGCCCCCCCTTAGTTTTTTCGATATATCTCCAGAACCGCTGCGCCGATCGTCACCAAACTTTCAGTACCCTCCCGTGAATAGCTATTACACATTGTGACCAAAATTTTCCCAAAGGCTATGATTAGTTGGCCGCTAATGACGTCTGAGTAATGACGTCTGAGTGGCGTCATTTCTGCCGTTTTCGACCCCCAAAAAAGGTTTCGCTGGAAGAGCTATCAGACCTACAGCTTTAGAGATGCAGAAAAATGTTTCAGACATAGAAGGGTAGAAATAAGCGGGCTACAAATCTGTTATCTCGGATTTTTGAACAGCCAAAAAGTTTTTTTGAATTTCGAAAAAAAACGGAATATATGTGATAGTCCCTATCGCCTGCTATCCACATACCAATTTGAGATCGATACCTTTTTTTGTCCAAGTTATAGCGCAAAAACTGTTCAAAATTGATGACGTCAAATTTTCAAACTAAATCTTAAGCAATTCTAGACCTCATAGCGCAAAACAAAGACCACCATTAGACTCCCCGTGACGGGCTGCATCGAATCAATACCCATTTTATGCAAAACTATCGACTTTGAAATTTGACCTTTTTTGGCCTGACCCTGACCTGACCTCCATCAGAAAGTGACCTTAACCGTACCTGGTGGGTCATATAACCAACACCATTGGGTTGGAAATGAAAAATTGGCCACAAAACATGCATCGCATAACCTTAGTAACGTTGGTTCATGTGCTGACCTTTGGTGACCTGGCCTGGTATTAGCAGTGACCTCTAATAGCATCATACGTACTAGGCAACTGACGCCCTATCGCAGATTTTCGACAAAATGCGTTTTACTCGGTGTTATAGTGTATTCCCTAGAAGACCCGTGAACGGTGAAACATTTTATCTTTGGCCTGAACTGTGACGTCATCGGTGACCCCGAGGTCAATGAAATTTGGTTTCTTTCAACAAATTTGACAGGGCTATCGAACGCCGTTTGAATTTTACGGATCCGTCCAGTAGTTTCGGAGATACGGGGGGAATGCCCCCCCCCCCCTCCACCGCGCGGAAGGTGGCCGGTAGGCCCACCGCCTGCCGGTTTAAATTATATAAAAGGTGCTTTCATGGGAAGCATCTTTAATTTTTCGCAAGGTTGAGGTCATGACCCAACCCGAAAGGTCATGTGATCAATCAGTCGATTGATATTCACAAAATAAACAAATTGATATGATGGTGACAGACCTCGATTTTCGTGAATAGCTCGCGTAAAAAAGCACAGATTGTGATGGAACTTTCAGTCCCCCCCCCCCCGCCTTCCCTTATTAATAAATATGAATATATTCCAGAAATGTCATGGCCCTGACTCAAATGGCCTTTGACCTGTGAGTTTATAAAGTCACAGGTTGATATATTGATATATCAATACCATGTCTGGCCAGAACAGTGATTTGGCGTGTCAGCACCCATGTTATACCCAATTATCTGCCTTTTTTGTCATTAAAAGTGTCAATATGTGAAGCGCTTGTTATACCATGGACTGAGGTGGCTGTGATTTGTGAACGTCACATTAAGGTCAGGTCAAGGCCATCGACCATTCATGACCTTTATTGACTTTTTGAGTTTCATGACTTTCAGGTCATTTTTTAGCCGATGACATACCTATTTACTATATAGCATTTGTCCTGGGGCTGAATTAGTTTTTGAGCTGATGTCTCAACACGCGGTGGATCTATCAGTGAATAAAACTTCTTAATAACCCGCGCCGTGCTGGGGGGGGGGGGTGTTTTTATGCCCCCCCCCCCCCCATCAGGTTTTTCGCGAATATCTCAAAAAACGAATTTCAGACCCGGATCATTCAAGGTCAGGTCACCAAGTAACATCAAGTGACGTTACCTCAGAAAAAGCTTCAATTTTCGCTATAACTAGCCAAACCAATTGAACGATCGCTTTGAAACTTTCAGCGATTGATAAAGAGTAACAATATGTATAAAATGTATATCTCGGGATTTCGATAGCTGTGACCTAAGGTCAGGCCAATTTTGGGACCTCTCCATTATAAGTCAATGGGAGAAATTGCCCTCTGGAGGCTAAACCGTTGCCCTGAGGTCAAATCTGAGAACATAAACCAGAAAGAGCGTTAAAAGGACTATCGAATGCGCTTTTTCGCGACGCTGTAGCGCTATTGGTTCCCGAGTTATGTGCTAGTTTTTTTTTCGAAAATGGTTGAAATAGGCAAAATTTGACCGATGATGACCTTTGGCGACCTGACTTTTGACTTGACCCAAAAAAATGACCGATGTATTTTCTTCACTATTTTGACACTCTTTCGACTGCCGCTTACCTGCATGTCGCTATGTGGCCCAGGAGCCTAGTTAGACCCCCCAGCCCCAGCACGGCACGGAGAACTTGGGCTACCAGCACGGCGCGGGTTAATAACAGTCGGGACTCTGATCCTAGGGACTCTGATATGCTTTCATGACACGATGTTACTTAGTAGGGCATTTATTTGTACCAGACGTTAACCAGAATCAGATCAGCGACCAGTGAGCCGACACGTAGGCCGGTGGACCAGAAAAGAAAGGACGTTCAGACAGTAGTTCAGACATGGACAATGGACATACAGCCAAATATTGACCAAGACTGTGACAAGCCGACTAGCCAGAGTCTAGACGGACGGGTAGGAGGCCTGGGTGGCGATGCCGCACTGGTTGCTGCCGTCGCGGGTCATCTTGATGTAGCCGCTGTCGCCCCAGCTGGTGCCCCACGAGTTCTTGACGAGCCAGTAGCCGTCACCGTAGCCGACCGCCAGCACGCCGTGGTCGAGCAGGTAGTGGAAGCAGCGCGACTCGTTGTAGATGCCGCCTGAGTAGAACTGGAACGAGATGTGCGAGGCGTCGATGGCCACGGCCACGGGGCCGACGTTGGCGACGGCGTCGGCCAGCGCGTCCTCGTCGCCGCCGGCGATGTCCGTGTATCCGGACACGGTGGCGGCGTACGGCGGCGTGGCCTGGCATGTGCCGTCGGCGGCCGTGTACGGGTAGGAGGCCTCAGTCTGGACGCCGCCGTTAGCCTTGATGTAACTGTGGGAGACGGCATTCGGTGTAAAACACGGGGATTCTGCTGACGCTAGGGACTTACATGTAACGATTTACTAATTCTGTAAGCAAGACATGGTATTCCTCTGATTACCAGCCATGGCGTGCGTAAGAAGAATGGTTTCTTTTACTCGTAAAAAATATTACGATGCGATTTGCATTCAATGGTTCCAAAAATAGATGGTATTACCTAATCCTATAATGTGGCCCACATTCAATTCTAAAAGATAGTGATAAATGGACGTACGTCATCGAAGCATGCACTTCTTATTGTATAGGTTCAAAAATGTGTTGATCAAAGTGTCATATTGTGTTCTCTTTTACAACTTCAATAAATACACAGCCAAAGTTGTACTTCTGCACATAAATAATCGTCCGTAAGAACTCACTCGAAGGCCTGGTCCATCCAGCCGCCGTTGCAGCCCTGGTTGCCGTAGGCCCACGAGCAGTCCATAATCTGCTGCTCGCTCAGCGATGTCAGCGAGTTACCGGCGATGACCCAGGCGCCCTCCAGGGAGCCGGTGGCAGAGAACGACCAGCACGAGCCGCACTGGCCCTGGTCCTTGACAGGGGTCACGGCACCCGACTGACGCCAGTCCTGGCTGCTCGGCAGAGCCTTGCCGGTCACCTGGTGGGTCTTGTGGGGAGTGGTGCTGCCCATCTTGAGACCCTTGTACTGGCTGCTCCACTCCTCGGTGGTCAGGTCGGCGAACTTGTTGAGCGCCACGGTGAAGGTGTGCTTGCCCTCGGCGTGCTCCTTCATGTGCTGCTCGATGTAGGCCTTGTTGTCGGCGTACACCTGCGCGGCGAAACAACTCATCAGCGCCATGTGTATTGTGTATGCATGGGAACAGCGCGAGTGCTTTTCGGGAGAACCAACAATGGGCTTGATAGCACCGGTAGGTATGTGTGCATTGACACTCGGTGTAGATTCTATATGCTTAGCTAGTTAAAAATGAAGCAGCTACGGGCAAGTGTGGTTCTATGAGCTGTCGTAATTACATATTTTTAGACAGTGACAATTTGATAGCTCATTTTGCGATGTTATTACGAGCGAGCGAGCGCAGCGAGCGAAGTGAGTCTTTTCAATATACCTAACGGAAAAATCTCAGTATGAGCGGCCCGGCCCGGCCCGGCCTGTAACGCTTTTGAGAGGCTTATATCTCAGCAACCGCTGGACCGATTGGCCTGCGGTCTTTTTTGTTGGGTAGCCCCATCCCTTCTACCCCGTAATTGACTACTTTTGATACATCTCAGTGACCATCGTCGCACGTGCCACGTGAAAAGTCAAGGGTGTTCAAGCTCTTTGCAAAAGTAGTGATTTTGAGAGGCTCATATCTCAGCAGCCGCTTGGGCGATTGACTTGCGGTAATTTTTGTAGGGTAGCAGCATCCCTTCTACCCAAAATAGGGTACTCTCGATGCATGTGGCTCACCCCCAGTGCACGTGCAAAATACAACAATAAGAGGTGCCAAATTTGTTCCCATTTCAGTAACTCGGTAATTACAGGGGCGATTTCGCTAAAACTTGGCATACAGGTAGGCGCCCACCAGGCAATGCATTCCCATGTGTTGCGGTTAGGGTGTTACTGCACGTGCGCACGTGCAGGGGGCGTTTCCAGATCTCGAGAACGGCTGGGCCGATTGCGCTCAAATTTGGTACACGGTTGGGAACCAGTTAGTAGGGTGCCGTGCAAAAGTCATTTTGGACCCGTTTGCACGTGCGCACGTGCAGAATGCCGCTTCCAGATCTCAGGAACGGCTGGGCCGATTGCGTTCAAATTTGGCACACCGCTAGCGACCGGTTAGAAAGGTGCTATGCACAAGCCCGTTGGAAGTACCCTATCGCCCTTCCGCACGTGCAGGGCTCACTATCTCGCTCGCTCGTTCTTCGCCCAAAAAGGCGTTTTACTGGTATAGAATAATCTCTGCTCATTTTGCGATGTTATAAAAAATCCAATTTCCATAGATTTGTATGTAGGCCAGATGTTCGCATACTAACAGTTACCGCTAACGTCGGATGCGTATACCTTCATCCTGTAGAACTCCTCGATGGGGTTGGCGTAGGACTTGGCATGCTTCAGCTTGAAGTTGTTCCACTCGGACTGCTCCACGAAGGAGGAGGCTGCTCCAACGAGCAGCACGAGAATGGCGGCGCGCATGGTGGACGACTGGAAAAATCGCCAGATTTCTAGCTGAGCCGCCCATAACAGTAGGTACATGACATGATGACATTTGGGATACTAGTTAGCTACTGGGATGCTTGGATTCAGGTTGGCAGAAAACCTTGAATTGAAATTGAAGAACGTCCCAAAACGTTTCCATTTGAAACCATGATTTTCATGTCACGACCAATAAGCCTATTCAGATGTTTCCCAACGCAGCTTATGCTTACCCTCTTTACTCGTTAAAATGAAGTCAACTTTCTACTCGTCTATCAAAACACGAGCGAACAAAACGAGCTGAGATCCAACGATGGAAAACAACTCATCCTAATTCGAGATGATTACAGGCCGCTTTGCTCGCAGCGCAAAGCAAGGTAGCTCTGACGGTCGTAACAACATATCAGAGACTCTGGCTGGACTGGTTGGATGATGTTTCAAGTAGCTCGAGGTTCGAACTTACCTGGGATGACCTGGTAGACGAACAAGTGACGAACCCGATTTTCTGCCGACCGTTTTATACTGTAGAAGACGTCTAGCGACACGGGGGCCAGGCATGACTGTGAAGTTCTTATCGCCTGGGTCGGCGTCAGCTGCGTCCCTTGGGCGACGGAAACAATTCACGAGCTAAGGGAGTGGACGCCGAAGAGTGTCGACTCATGGAGCAACTGCAACTTTGCTGTGAGACTATTTTTGACTTTTCTGAACCTCGCAATGTCGATACCTATTAACCGGTAGGTATATTTGTCATGGACGTCTACTGCACGTTTGTCAATCGCTCATCCTCTTCCTATCTTATCTAGTCATCTTCCTCTTAATAAAAAGCACGCTTCAGATGAAAGGAATATGATTCAAAATGGTAATTTATTGGCAGGGTATATTGAATTAGGTTTATATTGAATTAGATTTATTACGGAGCGAGCGAAGCGAGCGTAGTCTTTCCTTCCCGAAATTTCTAAGTATGAGCGGCCGGCCGGCCGTGCGGACGCTTTTGCGAGGCTTACCTATATCTCAGCAACCACTTGACCGATTTACACGCGGTAATTTTTGTAGGGTAGCTTCATTCCTTCTACCAAGTATTGGACTATTCCCGATGCATGTGGGTGACCCCTTATGCACGTGCCACGTGCAAAACGAAGAGGTGTCAGTTTTGTAATTGTTGCAATATCTCGGTAACTACTTGGCCGATTGCGCTGAAAGTTGGCATGTAGGTAGGCACCCACTAGGCACTGCATACACTGTAAAAAATGTTAGCACAGTTTGAGTTTTCTGACTCACTTTAACGATGTGTTCAAACAACTAACTTGCTAATGAATCCGTATTTATCGAGTAATTTAAACCTTATTGCGAAGCAAAACACGGTTAGTCCAAATCAGGATGAACTAGCTCGGAATCCCCATGTACAATGACACTGTTCGAGTAATCGCCATGTATTCATACCCGCAATTGGCGGACACTGTGTTCCGAAACACGAATACGATTTTGTGGAAGCATCTTTGCGCACGGTTCTACCGTGTTGAATGACACGTTGCCGTGTTTTACCCCTCTGCGTCGAGTTTAAAAACCCGAATGGGGTTATTTGGGCCGCGATCTTGAGGGACATTAACACCAATTAACACTGTGGGTTGTTAACTTACTCGGTTCAGTTTCGCGCCAAATGCAGCGCCGCGTGGGCCTCAGTCGCCATCTTTGTGCGATCCAGGGAGGTCGTGTCTGTGCTGCGTGTGACGTCTTGTTGGTAAGTACAAGTGATACTTGCTCCAAATTTTTCTTAGCAATAACATCAGTGATATTAAATGCCTTTTAGGTGTGGTTACATAAATATTATCCGTGTAGCGTGGCGTTATGGATGGAAAGGAGGAGCCCTCGGCCCTGATTCTCATTCTGTCACTCCACCACTGGTGGCTATGTGTGCGTTTGTAAACATGCTACTTACATGAATAATTTTGACTGTACCTTTTCAACTTTTGCTATGTATCTACCAGCTAGTTATAATTAGTCTGCCTGGTTTCTCTCTTGCCTCTCTCTCTCTCTCTCTCTCTCTCTCTCTCTCTCTCTCTCTCTCTCTCTCTCTCTCTCTCTCTCTCTCTCTCTCTCTCTCTCTCTCTCTCTTTCCCATGGTATCTCCCTCTGCTTTTCCATTTGTCTGTGGATAAGAAGTAGGTATACATCTGTTTGGCTGCGAACTGACACAATTTATTTATTTCAGAATATGGCTCAAGATGAGCAGAATGAAGGTCAATCTCGAAGTCCCACAGTCAGAGCTCAAGACTGTCAGGCAGGACTTCATTCCTTGATGAATGCGGCTCAACTGCTAACAGGATAAGAAGGTATTGTCCTATTTCTGCCGATTTATTATTTCACATATCACAAATCACAATTAGTGTCTGCATGGGACTCTGTTGTGTTGTATTTTAGTAGACTAGGATTTTGCCTTCTATAATATGAAGCCGATATTGAAAATTAAAATCACATGTTTAACATATTTATTATCGTCAAAAGCATAACCGATTACCCAAATCCGACGAGAGCCCGGGCCCGCTCTACCCCTGCGCTCTCCCTCCCAAGGCCCCTCCCTCCTCTCTCGTCCCGCTCCCGTGGTCAGCTGTCCCGCTGTCCAAGCGCCAGGCCGTTGCCATAGCGACGGCTGACTGCCTCCTCCGGCGGACGGATCCGGACGCCGAAACTCAGCCGTCTGTATTTTGATGTGCATTGGCTATTGGGTTGATCAGGGTTGATGTTGAACGTTACCGATAATAGGTATAAACTATAGAGTCGATGGTGAACTTACCTAATCGCCAAGTATGTGTTAGTTTATAAACGTTGGCCTTTCGTGTAGAGTATAATGGCAGGCAATGGCCATTTAGAGGTCAAGGGACGGTCACTTCAGTAAAGGGTGCAAGCTTAACCCGCGACGCCCGCGACCCGCTGAGGAGTGGGAGGCACCCCTGTTGTTTCTCGCTGATAACTCAAAAACGGCCGCGATTTTTAACTCGCCGATTCTAGTACTTCTCCGGACATCAATTTCACTCAACTCCTAAAAAATGCGTCCTAGGTCACCTCGGGTCATGAGTTATGGGGGTCCAACTGAGGTCATGTTCGGACATTTTCCGTCTAAAAAATAAAAAAGTCGTTCACGGGAATAAATCACAAAATAGATTTTCAATCAAGAGACTCAAAAATCGCACATTAGGTACAAAATGCATGGCAAAGGAAACTGCTACCACAAAATTTCCGAAAAAAATATCATGATTTTGATATTTCTACACTCAAAACTCCGCCAGGTTTTTTAATTTAGGGAAGTTAAAAACGGAGCATATGTCGGAGAGATCCTTATTCCTTATTGCCTTTACAGGGTGTCTCAAAAAAGTGTCACGGTTTTGAACATCTCCCGTTTCGTAACCATACACATCCTAAAAATTAACAAAATATGTGTGTATAAACTGCCAGTGATATATGTAGTTATTTGCAAGACTAAAAAATAAAAAGCGACTGTTCTTGTGACGTCCGATTTTTTTCAGCACTTGTTAGGTACTGAAAGTAGTCTAGAGTAATATCTACGATACTTGCCCCTCTCTCCCTGACTAAATAGGTATCAACGTTTTGTCGTCTCTTTTAAATGATAAGTCACTTTAGTAATAAAATGTTTGTCATTATAAACTGCTACAATTTGACCTTGCTTGCCGTCCTGTGATGTCATAGGTCAAAGAAAAATGACGTCGAGGAGACGCGTCGAATAACCTATAAGTTGACCCGAAAAGGTCAACTTAAAAATTTGACCTCAGGTCAAGGTCACGGAAAAGGTCATGTTGCATGTCATTCGATTCGTATTGTCAAGCTGAACACATTCCTGGTGTTTTCAGAAACTGTTTGAGACGGTTCGTGACCTGAGATGACCTCAGAGGCATTAAAGGGGTCACAGGTGCAATTTTCCGGTTCATTGTGCCATGTTCATCTGTGTCCCGATGTTTGAGGGTATTTACGGCCAAAAGAAGCGGATTTCAAGTTTCTTCCATTGACTAAAAGTCAGTGGAGGGTCACAAAATCGACCTGACCTTAGGTCACAGATATCAAAATTCCGAGAGATGCAAATTGTTCATACTGACAAGCTCATGCAATAGCATGAGTTTCAAACTTCTGGGATGTACGAATATACTTTAGAAATGACTGAATCACAAAGTTTAAAGAGGCATGATCACTTAACCCGCGCATGACTGGGGTATTTTCCATAACGCGAGTGACTGGGGGGGGGGCTCTCCAGAGCCCCCCCTCCTATCTCCGAAACTACTGGGCCGATCGTCAAAATTCAAACGGCATCTGATAGCCCTGGAAAAACTGTCGAGCGAAACCTATTTTAATTGACCTCGAGGTCACCGATGACGTCACAGGTCAGGTCAAAGAAAAAATTATCGACATTTTTGCTAGTTCACAATTTAGGCTCTGACCGCCGGACCGCCGGTCCGATCAAGCTCATTTTTGGTTTACGCACTCCTTGACGGATGCCTTAGATACCCTGAGGGTACCGAACTTTTACTTTGAATTTTTAAGGTCAAGGCCAGGTCATCCTAGGTCACGAAAATTGTATATCATGTATCGGTCACGTGACGCAGGTTTTATGGTCCATTTTACTCGTAGATTTCGAATATAGTGTCGTCTGTGTCATTTGAGGTCATTGTCAGCTGAATTTACCGGAGGTCAGGCCACTTTCAGGTCAGAAAAGGTCAAATTTTGAAAATGAAATTTTTCAACAAAAAAGGTGCCTATCAGATGCAGTTTGAGCTCAGGAACACGATGGTGCCAATTATATTGCTGTACGACGTCAAAAACGTACTGAAAATGGATTTGAAAAAAATATAAAATTGTAAAATTTTGACAATAATGCAAATAACTTGGCTATTTTTGAAGATATTGGGCTAAAACTTGCAAAGGTAGTTCATCAGGGTGTGTTCTATCACATGTATTCCGGTTTTTGCGAAAAGTCAAAAACTTTTTGAAAAAATCAAAAAATATATTTTTTGTAATTGTAAATACATATTTTTCAAAATATTCCAATTTTTCAAAATTCGAGATAGCAGTTTAAAAGCTACGTGTATTTGTAGTCCACTCATGCAAAGAAAATGGATCTAGCTTTAAAACTGAGCTCTTGAGAGCGTTTGCCGTAATTCAGTATTTTGCATGAAAATCGGCCGACATGACGTCACTCTGACGTCATTTCCGGTTAAACTATGGTAGCTAGAAAGTTGAAATTTTAACACAAGGTGTCAAATTGATGCCTCTGAGGGTATCGCAAGTTTCGTGTTGATCCGTCAAACAGTTTAGAAGATATTGCTGAAAAACGTGAGGGGGGCTCTGTAGAGCCCCCCCCCCCCCCCAGTCATGCGCGGGTTAACTTGGCCTGTGACCTGTTCTTATGTGACCCGGGATCGAAAATATTACTCACGATGTAAAATTGATGTATTATAAGCTATACCAAGTTTCGCAGCGCTGCTCGCCGAGTTTTTTACACTCGCAAAAAAACTGGCAGGTGTGGCCAACGCCCCCCCCCCCCCCACCCCCCACCCGTGCGAAGGTTAGGGTATGTATCATTATGCCGTTCACTCATGCACTTCGTCAATTACTAACATTATTTCTTTCTTATTTCAGACACGGACCGGGAGAAGTTGGACGCTTTTTAGAATTTCCTCTCGTACCGCTAGTGTCATGGGTGGAGGGGAGTGAGGCTGCCATCTCCGAAGACAACACGCCTCTGAGTGTGCGCCTCCTAGTTTGTGCGGCAATGTTCCCCGTGTTCAATGAGAAAATTCAATGCCCCAGCGCTCAGAACTCCCAGCTAGTATTGACGCAAGAGCTCTCCCAAATGTCGACCGGAAAGTCGTTAAAAAAATCGTTGCGACGACCGCGGCTCGACAAGCTGAGGACCGCGCCAGTGAATGCATGTGAAACGGCACCTCTACTCTCTCATCGCCAGGCCCAAAGACGTGTTGTTTATAGGTGTCTTTCATAATACTAGTGTTGCTGATCGCGGAGGACCACTGTCCACTGCTCGTCCGCCGTGGCGTTACTTCTGATGAGGCTCAGAGCGCATGTGTATTGTTTACTGTGAACAATCTGTTGAAATATATAATGAGTAGATCTGTACTCTGAGACTTAATGAACTTGGCTAACGAGGATGTGTGTTAAAGCAAAACGAACTGTGTTACACGCCTCAATAATTATGTGGAATGAGTTGTATAAATGTATACTTCATGTCGATTTATTGCGGTTAAAGACGTTACCTCTGTTTAAACGCGGCTGGGCCTGTTACAGCCCCGTTTGCGTCAAAGAAGGTACGTCTTTCATCGCAATAAGTCCACATGAATTATATATTCATATATTCATTCAACATGATCATTGAATCGTGTAATGCAGCTCATTTTGCGTTAATATACATTCTAAAAGGAGGTACTGGACGGGAAGTATATGAACACGAACCGAGCTACGAAACACGTCACACGTTTTTGGCGTGCTCAATAACATCTTACACTCCGATATGTTAACACCATTTAGGATTCCGCAGCGATATTAAGCAGAGCACAGTAACACGAGTGTAGCTAATTAACACATTACATGTTTAATGCGAGTATTGTAGCACGCCTTTCGATACACTAGAAAGTCAATGACGAGTTATCAAACTCGTAACACGTCTTTAGCGAGTAGCGGAACACTACAAACGACAGACTTAGAACTCGTTCTAGTGTTACTTAACACGGCCTTTCCGTGTAAGATAACATCACTAAACGTGTAACATCACACGGTTATACCGAGTCGTTTTTGTCCATATAACACGAAACGTGTTATGATTTTTTACAGTGTATCCATGTGCCAGAGTTGGGGTGCTGCTGCACGTGCGCACGTGCAGGGGTCGTTTCCAGATCTCGAGAACGGCTGGACCGATGGCGCTAAAATTTGGTACACGGTTAGGGACCAGTTAGTAGGGTGCCGTGCATACGTCAGTTGGGACCCTTTCTGCACGTGCGCACGTGCAGGGTGCCGCTTCCAGATCTCGAGAACGGCTGGGCGGATTGTGCTCAAATTTGGCACATCGCTAGAGACCGCTTAGTAGGGTGCCGTGCACAAGTCAGTTGGAGGTACCCCCTCGAAATTTCGCACGTGCAAGACCCACCCTCTCGCTCGCTCCGTTAGTCGCCCCAAAAGGCGTTATACTTTACTGTAGAATGATAGCCTACAAAAACCAACGAGTCGAAAGTGAACTAAAGTCGGAAGTTCTAAATGGCTCGTTTTTTTGCGCAATCTCTTGTTAATGATAGGTAATTAGTTAGATGAACATGAGCATTGGGATGAATAGCAGGTCGAGAGCACATCGCATGCCTAGCATTCGATTCGGCGAGTCAGTCTGGTCCCGATTGAACTCGCGCCGGATAGATGCCCGGACCGGTGCTCTGCGCACATACTTTAACTTTCGCCCCAGTGGGGGGGGGGGGAGGCATATGTTACCAACCTGTCGCGTTTTTTGCGTGTGAATAAAAACCGCGGCGCCGCGCCGCTTGGGGTAGCTTTTGGTACATCAATTTTGGACAATGTGTGAAATTTTTGACCCCAGGTCATGTCAGGTCAGGTCACCAGGTCAAGTTAACTGACCAAGCCTAAAAAAGTTTGCAATCATGTCCAGCCTGCAGTGTTTGTCAGAAAGGTTTCAAACTTGGTGGATTGCATGACGTTATGGGCGCCTACAATTTGTAGGTATATCTCGGATTTTTTATATCCGTGACCTAAGGTCAGATCAGTGGCGTGACCTTTCCATTACAAGTCAATGGAGAAAAATGAAAATGCCTCTAGATCCGTGTGTACTCATAGGAACAGTCCAAATATTTCAGAATCACAATGATTTGGACGACCCGTGATGACCAAGGTGTCGTTTTTGCTGATAGCCTCTAGAAAGGTCATCCGAGGTCATTTGAGGCTACAAACAGATTTTTGCCAATAACTCGCGATTGGAAAGGGATAGAACGCTGGGGATGGTCTCATTGTGTTTGTCTTGTTGAGACGCATCGACTGATATGCAACATGACCTTTTCCGGTCAGGTCATGACCTTGACCTGAGGTCAAATTTTGAAGTTGACCTTTCAAGGTCAAATTACAGTTCATTCGACGCGTCTCGGCGAGAGGAACACGATTCTGACAATAGAAATGTCGTGGCTTTTTTTAGCCAAAAGTTATTGTCGAAAAACTCTTTTCGTAAAAACAGCTATTTTTGGAGTTTTTGCCCTCTGGACAGTGGCGCGGGAACCGGGGGGGCTAGGGGGGGCTGAGCCCCCCCAGCTTTTCGGCTGAGGGGGCTCGTAATGCATTTGAGCCCCCCCAGCTGGAGGAATCGAAATCGGAAATCTACCAACACAATTTCATAGATTCATACATAGGCGCGGGAACCGGGGGAGAGGGCAGTGGGGGAAGCTTGCCCTCACAACTCTGGGGCCGTGGGGGCGGTGCCTCACAACTTTTCATGAGGCCAGGAACCGTTGGGGCAGCTTGTCCTCCCCAAATTAGGGGTTGTGAGTCACAAAGGAAGAAAGCTTGTGAGTGAAAAATCTACCTATTTTACTGACTCGGCAAGTCATTTGGCAGCTTAAAACCTTTATTCCAGGTTGCCAAAACGGTAGTTTCATCACTCAGCTGAGACGGAATGCCTCACTTTTTTGCAAATATTTTCTTCTTTTTTTTTCGTTAAAAAGGCCAAGGTCTGAAAAATAAGTGGCCTAAAACCGATGAGAAAACTAGATTTGGGGGTACCCTAGGTTGATCTCTATGATGGTTCAGCCCCCCCAGTCTGAAAGAAGTTCCCGCGCCACTGCCTCTGGAGGCTAAACCGTTGACCTGAGGTCAATTTTTATTTAACCTTATCGCAAGAACAGTTCAAAAGCTATCGATTGCTTTTCCATGCGTTTTTCTAGCTGTCATAATTCCCGAGATAAATGCATGTTTTCTGAAAAATATTATGACATTTGGCAAATTTTGACCTTTGATGACCTCTAGTGACCCCAATACTGCTCTAAGATGAAAAATGACCGAAATACTTTCAAACGTACGCATTGAGAGCTATCGACTGCTTTTTACCGCGTTTTTTCTAGCCCTCTTCGTTTTTGAGTTAGAGGTGGGTGGTAACATATGCCCCCCCACTAGGGCGAAGTTGGCTGAGACCGCCACTGGGGCGCGGGTTAACCCTCACCCGTAAACGGTGTTTTGCCACCTTCGCCCATGCAGGGGGGGGGGGTTGGTGCGACCCCCCCCCCCTGGCGTTTGAAAACGGAGCATCGTAAAGCTTAGCGGAAAAGACCAACGGATTGCTCTCAACGAGATCTCGCGATTGGTGGTATACTTTTTGGTCCTAGGTCAACATTTGACCTACTTATGACCGGTCAAAGGTCAAATTTTCGGAAAAATCTAACTTTTTCATATTTCCGCGCCGATTGCGGCAAAACGGTAAGAGATATCGACTTGAAACCTTCACTATCGTGATCCTTGATCAATTCTCTATCGTTTGGTGTGTATTTCGATGTCATAACTCTAATGATGATGCGTTGGGAGCATCGGAAGTCTGCAAGGTCATTTGGGCATTGGGTCACGTCAGGCGTGTGACGTCACTGACCTGACCCTGACCCAAAATGAACCACAAGAAACAACCGACGATGCCTGAAATGGATAGCAAATTCGAATTCAGGGCATCAAAATACCCCGAAAAGGCATACAAGTGCAAGAAGTCATTACAGGTCAACCGAGGTCACTGACCTTACCTACCTTGACCTTTAGTAACCTTCAAAATGTCAACGGACATTGTGCCAATGTCAAATCAGCCAGTTGTGATTCTAAAACAATCCATCAGTGTGTCAGGTCAGTCGGCATTTATACCAATGTGAAGCAATCTCCAATTTAGCGTAAATCTGGCCGGAGGTTGTTCCCTTTATGACGTTATAACTCCGTGACCTGACATGACCTTGACAAAAAAAAAATACCAAAAGTTGCGCAAAGGATGCCCCATAGGGTACTGAAAATTTGAGCAGGCTATTTGAAACGGTTCGGCGTGTAGCTAAGAAAAACCTTAGGGGGGTTGCACCAACCCCCCCCCCCTACATGGGCGAGGGTTAAGAAGAATGAAGAGATCAAAAATGTATACAGGGTGTTTCACTAAAAGTGTCAAAAAGTAAATGCTTATTAAAGATATATAGAATATGCAAATCACGTGGCTGAGCACGTGGCTTTGTTGCAAATTTTTGGACATTTATTATTTATCCATTTAAGATATATTTTACACTCATACGGAGCGAGGGCAGGAGGCCAAAGTTACTAGTCATTTTTTCCTTATGCAGAACAAGAACAGGTTATTTACACCGCAACAGGAGCGGTGGATTACACTTACATACGTTTGGTGCCATCAGAAACATTGAAACCGTATGCCGACTTTTCAGGAAACTTTTTACTCTCTCACCTCGCTACGTTCCAGATTATAAAAGTTTCAAAGGGCTTGTTGAGAGGTTTAAAAGGGTTCCTTCGATGCCGGTGCCAGTCCAAAAAAGGCGGGGTTGCCCCCACCTCTCGGCGGAAACCGTTGAGAAGGTCAGGGTCTTTTTGAGGGCCTTTGAAGATAACAAGAAACTAATTCCAACATCAGAAATAGCCAGGGCCTTACAAGTTATTAAAATCAACCACTGTAACGGCTGTAGCCACCAGGAACTGACTGGACCAGAAGCTCCTGGGCCGAATAATCAGCTGCCTCGCCGCCCGCCCCTGGCCAGCGCGAAGCCCCGTCTGTCACCGCTAAGCCTCTGGTTTGGTCAGTGACTCAGTAGCTCTCGCAGAGCTGAGGAAGACTCAAGTCGCATCACTTCGGGAGCTGAAGAGCACAATTCAAGGCTTTGCCGACAGTCTGGACGCTGAAGATGAAAACGGGCTGTGAGGCACCTCCGGACACGTGCCGAAACGGTGCATCAAAAGAAGGGGCAGAGGTGTGGAATAGGTTTGAGTGACGGTGATATCGTTTTTATATATTCAAATGTCCAACAATTGTGGATGAAATTATATGCAAATTTTCTTAGAAACATTGTTATTATGTGCATTATGACCTTTTACTTTTTGACACTTTTAGTGAAACACCCTGTAGGGGAAGGTGGGGTAAGACGGCCCAGCGGGGCAAGACGGACCACCAGCCCTCCCGGCTGAACCGCTGCTGGTATCTACTGCTTTATGCCTTCACTATGTTTGTTTTCCTTCGTAACAATGGCCACCTTGAGCTCATGCTGCTAGGATGCATAGCTTTTGAGTTATTGAGAAAAATGTTGTTTTTCGTCAAACCGATCTAATATGAGAGGTCTACGGGTGATTCAATTACGGCGCCTTTCTTGCATGATTAGTTTCTATTTTGCACTTAACTGTGAAGAACAAAGTTATAAACTTAGTTATAGTCACACTTTAGGAAAGGCAAGGTTTTGCAATGTTGGGTTATTTGACATATACGTCATGATAATGACAGAATTTAGATTTGGGGCAAGACGGACCACTGTGGTCCATCTTACCCTGTGGTGGTCCATTGTACCCTGCATATGGAAAGTTCTTTTCCAAAACATTGACACAAGTTTAAGTAAGCTAATTTTTCAGGAAGGAGTCTTTGTTGCATGTGAGCCATGCATGCAAGTGCTCAGTTAGCATGCATTCATGCCAAACGACAATCAACTCACATGTTCCCAGCTTTTAGCTGCATTTCCATCACACATGAGTAAAGAATAAAGGCTCATTTTGTTATTTTACCATTCTGGTTACTTTTTCTTACAAGAGTACAGAGCAGAAGTGTAACACACATGAACGGATATCAGGCACTGCTGGGTGGTCCGTCTTACCCCACGTTTTTTCTTGTCTGAGTTTTTGACATGTCCCTCTTTAAGAGCATCCACCACCTAGATGTCTTTAATTTGAAATTTAGTCTTTACACATATCAACAGAGGAAGGATTGAGCATTCCGAAGACTATAAATAATATGAATTACGAGAGCAGTGTAGCAAGATATGCGGCCTCAAACCTTAGCTGGTCCGTCTTACCCCACCTTCCCCTAGGTGTTATTCAAGTTTGACGTCATGACACAATTTTAATGAAGGTTCTAGATCTCGTGCGGGAACAGGAATAGCACCATCCGATTCGTCGTGAAAAACTGCATCAGATAGACACCCTTTTTGGTCTGAGTAATCCTCAAAATTTGACCTCACTTGACCTGACCTTTACCTGACGCCGACCAGACCTTCATCCAGATATGGTCCGTTTCACTTGTTAAGTACGTCCATTATCTTCTATGAATAAAATGTCCCATAACACTTGCGTCGCATACATCTTCCTATTCTATAGTTCGCCTTTGGTAACCTGAGGGTATTATTATAAAATAAAATCCGAGCCCGCTGCGAATTTTATTCCTGATTCTAAGAAAAAAAGGAGCCGGATGATGCATTTCCAATTTCCATCAAGCACGCATGCTTTTTTTGTAGCGAGAAGCTGTTTTCCAGGGTATCCGGGAAGTCATGGCGCTTTTTAACATTTCTGAAAACAAATAATGTCTGCTTCACAGATGCTCGACAGTAGATCAAAACAATGATCAGGGACACCAAGCCACATAGTTACTTACGCTAAGTACTCCGATTTAGTGTCGTCTGTAGCTGACGACAGCTTCGGCGCGAAGGTGGAAGCGCCTGCATGTTTTGACGATGCAGGGTATTTTCAGGTCCTCCCATGCTGCCATGCTGCGACTCCAGGTTGGGATGAGAGGTGACCTAGAGCTTATTCTACAAAACGCGTAGCTCGCATTAGTCGAGTGGGTTAATGTTGAGAGAATAAAGCGGCCTAATCTCATTTCGTCAAGGTGATCTGGTCCACCGAGCTCCTCTGTTAGTTTGGCTTGAACGACAGCGGCGTCGTTGGAGGGCGCTCCGTGATGTTGAAATGCAAAGTGACCCTTAGGGCCAATAGCCTTGACTCTCGGGTTGATGTGCGCGTCCACGAACCCCTCGTGGACCAACCTGTTATTCATTTATTTGACACTGACGAAGATGATGGAACATTTTTGTCCATTGCAGACCCCTGGATTTTCTTCGATTGCCGCTTAAATGCTGCTGCGTTTTCACTCAACGGTTTTGACATGCCGCGGTCGTACCGGTCTGAATAGTTTTTCTAAGAATTTTCCGAGTCGGAATAAACAGTAAGTTGCTCAACCATGCGCCGAAAATGCCGCATCGCGCATAAAACTCGCGACTCGTTCAAGCCGCACCCGGCCGCCACGCGTAGGCTTTCAGAGACAAGGCGCACCTTTGCCCATTTACCCATCACTAAAAACGATTTCAAAGTCATATTTACACGACCCATAGCTGAGCGATCAACGAGATGTCATGTCTGTGGTGATTGGCTGAATGTCCAATAATCATAGTTCGCGTTAGACGGCGTCTAAAAGAGGCGCCAAGACTTTATGGACATCCTGTATTTGCAGCTAATGGCTCGATTTATTTTATGATGGCCTCTGGCCCTGACCTTGACCTTTACATGGCGTGTGCAACGCTTCTTGTCTTGGTAGCCTAAGCACGTGTTTTGGGTAATCAATCTCCGTCCATTCGTTGCCAACTGGTCTCCAAAGCCGATGGTGTAGAAACTTGCAGTTTATAACCTTGACCTGACCTTGACCTAACCTCTGACCTACCTATGAAGGCAATAACTGTTTTGCTCCAAAGGTAGGTACGTCTTGCTGACTGCTGAGAGCTTTCGAACGCCGTTTTCCCCGTCTTTCTACGACCATCCGTCCGGAATAAGACACGGGGCAGAATTTGCCCCCCCCCCCTCCCAGCAGGACAAGTTCGGCTGGGAATAGTCGAGCGACGCGCGTTTTTTTTTTTTTTTTGGTGGGTGAGGAGAAGCCCTTTCGGTCTAACGAACGAGATAATTTCAAAGCCGGAAAGATGATAGGAATTATATAGGGGCAGACATTGGTCTGGGCGGGTATCCTGGTGACTCGGGGCTGAGCTCATCACGAGGGTCACCCAGCCCGGCCCTGACAGTCACCGAACCAGGCTTCTGGGTGAGCTACTCGTATGGGATAAAGTTCCGGTCCAGCCCGGAACAGGGAGTTGAGGTGTGGAGGAGACTAGGATTTGGCTTTCCTGAGGATGGAAACGACGTAACGGTTCGGTTAAACGTATGTATATCCGATATATGTAATGTAACCCAAGGACATGTGAATTTTAAATCTTCATACAATAAAAATAAAAAAGTAAAACATGATGACAAAATAATAAGTCTCATATCTTGACAGATCCATTGCGATCGTAAATATAGGTAAATCTAATTTGTTGAGGGGTCCAGTGATATCATAGATCATTTTGTAGGTAGGTACTCAATTTTAATCGGCACATAAATCCTGGAGGAACACTTATTCCAATTCGCAATGGGTCTATTTCGCAATGTTGTGTTAGAGATCTTATTACGGACTTACGGAGCGATCGGAGCGAGCGAAGTCTTACGTAGGTAGAGTAGCAGAAAATTCTGAGTATATGAGCGACCGGCCGGCCGGCCGGCCTTGGTCACACTTTTGCGAAGCTTATATCTCAGCGACAGCAACCACTCGACCGATTTACTTCCGGTAATTTTTGTAGGATAGCTTCATTCCTTCTAAGTTCTACCAAGTATTGAACTATTACCGATGCATGTGGGTGACCCTTAATGCACGTGCCACGTGCAACACGAAGAAGTGTCAGTTTTGCAGCAATTGCAATATCTTGGTAAGATATTGCTGTGGGTTTTTCGGGGTGCTGATCACGAATATCGTGTTAGTTTTGACCGATCACAGACGACGCCTTTAAGCATTTAGACCAGGTCAGGTCAGGTCAACCAGTAGGGGTCGTGACTAGTATTCGTAGTAGGTACCTACGTGTCAACTGCCTCCAACAGCTTCGTAACATGTTACGAAGGCACCAAAACTACCTACTTTGTAAATGTTCAAATGGCTGCTAGACAGGGGCGGATCCAGGAAAACTCCAAGGGGAGGGTCATGAATCGAAGTGGTGCCCCTACCTATACCCAAACTTAAAAACTCAACGGATTTCGTCCACTTCATTTTGGTGGTGCCCCCATTTTAAGTTTTTTTCTTTTTATTTTTTATTTTTAGTCAGAATCTTAACTCTTAGCCACAACCACATTTACCAATTGTAAGCAAGTATATATGAATGTGCTATGTGTACCTAAATATGTTGTGGACGCTGAGTAGTGAGTACTTACCAGGAACGTTATCAGGTAAGCAAATCGTTGTCAGTCCGACGAACTTGACCCTGGCGTCTAAAGGGTCTGTCCTTGACACTTCAGAGTTCAGGATTGTCAGGGGCACCAAAGTCCTTCCAGGGACACCACAAACCTGTCAGGGGCACCTACGGCCTTGTAGGGGCGCCACAGGCCCGCCAGGGGCACCACAGGCCTGCCAGGAAGCAGGGGCACCACAGGTCTAGCAAGTATACACGACAGGCCTGTCAGGGGCACAACGGGCCTGTTGGGCCCATGAGCACCCCTAGGGGCAGGGGCACCACAGTCCTTCCAGGGGCAACGCAGGCCTGTGAGGGGCACCAGCGGCCTAGCAGGGGCACCAGTCAACAAAGGCCTGCCAGGGGCACCACAGACCTGCCAGGGGCACCAGAGGCCTGCCAGGAGCACCACCGACCTCGCAGGGGTAACTTGGGCCTGTCAGGGCCCAGGGGCACCACGGGCCTGTCGAGAGGCACTTCAGGCTTTTCAGGGGCACCATAGTCCTCTCCGGGCGCAGGGGTAGCAGGGGCACCAGAGGCCTGCCAGGGGCACTACAGGCCTAGCAAGGGCACCACTGGTCTATCAGGGGCACCACGAGCCTGTCATAGCCAGGCATCTCAGGCTTGTCAAGGCCGCACCACAGGTCTGTGAGGGGCACCAGCGACCTAGCAGGGGCACCAGTCAACACAGGTCTGCCAGGGGCGCCACAGACCTGCCAGGGGCACCACAGACCTGCCAGGGGCACCAGAGGTCTGCCAGGGGCACCACCGGCCTCGCAGGGGCACCTTGGGCCTGTCAGGGGCACCACGGGCCTGTCAGGGGCACCACGGGCCTGCCGAGGGGCACTTCAGACTTTTCAGGGGCACCAGTCCTCTCCGGGCGCAGGGGTACCAGCGGCCTAGCAAGGGCACCAGAGGCCTGCCAGGGGCACCAGCGGCCTAGCAAGGGCACCAGAGGCCTGCCAGGGGCACCACAGGCCTAACAAGGGCATCACGGGCCTGTCAGGGGCACCTCAGGCTTATCAGGGCCCAGGGACACCACAGTCCTTCCAAGGGCACCGCAAGCCTGTCAGGGGCACCAGAGGCCTGCCAGGGGCACCACAGGCCTAGCAAGGGCACCACTGGCCTGTCAGGGGCACCTCAGGCTTGTCAGGGCCCAGGGGCACCACAGTCCTTCCAGTAGTAGTAGTAGTTTATTAAAGAGCCATCCACAAGACAAGTGGCTATTATGGCCTTCACGTCAATAAAATCGGATCATAACATGCAGGGTAAAATACACACTCACGATGTTACACAACCTAAAATATACATATAGCTCAGGATAAAAAACATCACCTGCACGGCATCATGATTAAAAACGCGTTCATCACGTGTCTCGTCTCGAGAGTAGGTGGGCCTTCAGGGCTCGCCTGAACCGCGGACCTCGCTGGTTCCGCACCGACATGGGCAGATCGTTCATGAGGTGGGGAGAGCGGTATACAAACCGTCGCCGGCCCGCCTCCGAACGGATGGGTGGCACGTGCAGGAGATCGTCCTGTCTGGTGTGCCGGACATGGCCATGATGGTCCCGGTTGAGGCAGACCTGACGGGCGATGCATTCGGGCTGGCTAGAGGAGAGGACTTTGTCAAGGAGGCAGAGGGATTGGTATTGGAAGAGTTGAGACGAGTCGAGCCACCCCAGCCTGTCTCGCACAGCTGACACGCGGTCAAACTTTCGTTTTCCCGCGATCACGCGAGCCGCAAAGTTGAGCAGCTTCTGGATGGTTGCGAGGTTGCCAGCGCTGCCGCTGCCGTAAACAGAGAGGCAATAGCGGATGTGCGAGACGGCCAGGGCGGTGACTATCTCGGGAAGGGTGTCAGGAGGAAGGAAGTGGCGGAGGTGGGATAGTGTTGCGAGGATGCCGCAGCATCTACGCGAGACAGCCCTCACATGCGCGTCCCATGACAGGTGCTGGTCGAAGACCACACCAAGATTTTTGACCTCAGTGCTGGGCGTCAGGCACGTGTCCTGATATCTGATTTTAATCGTCGGGAGGTTGCGCAAATTTTGTCTAGAACCAAAAGTGATGAGCTCGAATTTGTTTACGTTAACCTTTAAGCCGTTCGCAAGGAAGTAGTTGCCAAGAGAGGAAAGGGTGCTTTCCATGCGCGATGCAAGCGCTGGAAGAGCAGATTTAGGGCCGGAAACCAAGACCTGGGTGTCATCGGCGTACTGGATAACCAGTCCATCGGAGACGTACAAACTCAGGTCGTTGGCAAACGCGCAGAAGAGGACAGGGGCATTACAAGCCTGTCAGGGGCACCAGAGGCCTAGCAAGGGCACCACAGGCCTGCCATGGATACCACAGGCCTGCCAGGGGCACCACCGGCCTTGCAGGGGCGCCTCAGGCCTGTCAGGGGCACCACGTGCCTGCCGGGGACACTTCAGGCTTGTCAGGGGCGTTACAGTCCTGTCAGGGCCCAGGGGCACCAGGCCCGTGGTGTCCCTGCTAGGCCTGTGGTGCCCCTGGCGGTCCTTTGGTGCCCCTGTCAGGACTGTGATACCCCTGATAGGCCGGTGGTGCCCCTGGCAGGTCTTTGGGCCCCCGGGCCTCAAGGGGGGCCATGACCCATGTGACCCCCCTTGGATCCGCCACTGCTGCTAGATTCGAATTCAGCTAAAAAAAAAAACTAGCCTAGAAACATGTGTCATAAAAGGCTTGGAAAAGCCATTCTCTTCTTAGTTACGTCTTTATCGCCGATTTAAACGTTTAACGGCGGAATTCCTGTTACCATGGGTAAAAAGCACTGTTTCCCACTGAGCCCTCACATTGTTCGCGGGTGTTGCATCGACGCAGTCCTTAGTTTTGGCAACCATTGGCTGACCCTGGCCGGGTCAGCCAAAAGGTCACCAAACGGGTCACGCGGCCAGAGAACGTGCGCTCATATGCATTTAGATCACTGTACACAGAAGCGGTTTAGCAGCAGTTTTGCAGAACAGTTTGGGGTCAGAGGACTACTGTCTTTTTAAGGTGACGACGCTTTTTTCTAGGATAAATCATTGGCACTTCAGGCAGCCATGTATGTATATATACCTACATACAGAACCCAGTCCAAGCTGGGTGCCATTGCTGCAGGCAAGACGGTGGGTACTAAAGGTAGGTCCATATCTTCTTTCATGTCTAGGTATAAGAGCCAAGAGGTAGTAGGCCTGCAAGGCGCCTATAGGAATATCAATTTGGATCCATAACACGCAATTCGATTTACAGACACTTCAAAACACTCTAAAAAAACATCACCAATGGCGTTGCTCGACAAAATAAAAGTTTCCCACTGTCTGCGAAGGTCAGGAGCGATAGCGCGGTTGTGCTGCGCGGCCGGCACCTGCTGCGTCCCCAGCCGGGGCGCGATAGGGACGTCTGCCGGCCGCCTCTCCGTGGGAGCGCTGCCGGCCGGCGCACGTGCCCTCGTGCAGTCCAGGAGCACTGCGCTGCGCCACCGCCACTGATAGATGACGGTATATAAGCGCCAAGGGCGCGCATCCGGTAGGTTCTTCTCGTGGGACCCGACTTATCCGCAAAAGGTGAGATTGTTCGCTGTGCAACAGGATGTTCTGTTCCGTGCCGAAAAGCTGTTGACGAGCACTGACCATGCATTTCGCCAATATTTTGGGGGCAGAACGAATTAGTCCTGCAAAGTTTGTATGGAAATTAGCACCAAGTAGCCTCACAATAACCCGGTTTACATAGCATATTTGGCGAGGCTCTAGCTCGTTAATTTGGCGATAATTTCGTTGCAGTGGTCTTCAAATATTTAGAGGGGATCATTTTGTAAATTGGTAAGCACCATTGGCATCTTTTGCAACATCACGGACGGAGATATAAGCTTGCAACAAACCCTATGTAAACGCGTCTAATGCCACCGTTCTCAAAGACATTCGGTCCCGCATGGAGTCATTGGGAGCGTTTACCCAATTCCATCGGTCAATCGTGGGCATGCAGGTTGCCAATCGCAAAGTCGGGCAACTGCGTGTCTTCCAGTTGTTTGGATGGCCGAGTCAGACCTAGCACACGAAATGGCGACGAGGATGGGCATAAAATAGTGCGAACAGGCAAAACAGTGGAGGAGACTTAGAGGGATAAGAGTTGAGACTTATACCGAAAGTTGAGAGTGGTATGACAAAAAAGGCGCCTCGGGCGATGACCGTGCGATAGTAGGACCTTACGACTTCAACCTCAGCCGCCTAGGACCGTTCAATGCAGGGCGCAGCTACGACCGCCACTGATCATTGTAGAAACGATTGGGTGCAATACATGATGTCATTAGTAGAGGACAGAAATTTTGCCGGCCCCTGTAGTGATTCTACCTATACCATTCTCAAGATAAATAATAGACATTAGATAGTCCCATTGGGCGCAAAATGACCTTAGTAGTCGGCGCGCCCTAAAGCCCCAATTAACAAACAAACAAGTCCCATATGGACACATCTGCCGACTCAGATCTTGTGCGCCCGTCTGAGGCCGTTATCGGCCGGGGTCCGATTCACCGCCGCCTCATTTATCCGTACACGGTTTAGGACGCTCATCATCCCGTATGCATATCACCCTTTTTCAGCCACACACCATGCGCGCCGCCGTGCTCGTGCTGCTCGTTGGAGCCGCCTCCTCCTTCGTGGAGCAGTCCGAGTGGAACAACTTCAAGCTGAAGCATGCCAAGTCCTACGCCAACCCCATCGAGGAGTTCTACCGAATGAAGGTACGCATCCGACGTTAGCGGTAACGGTTAGTCAATAGTCTGCGAACATCTGATATTACATACAAATATTTGGAAAATTACATTCTCTATAACACCGAAAATGAGCCAGGATTATTATTTATAACATCGCAAAATGAACTATCAAATCGGCACTGTCTAAAAAATATGTAATTACAAAAGCACTAAGAACCAAAAATACCTGCAGCTGCTTCATTTCTAACTAGCCACACGTATAGAATTTATACCGAGTGTCAATGCACACATAGCGGTGCCATCAAGCCCAATGCTGGTTCTCCCGAAAAGCACTCGCGCTGTTCCCTACATACACATGGCGCTGACGAGTGACGAGTTGTTTCGCCGCACAGGTTTACGCCGACAACAAGGCCTACATCGAGCAGCACATGAAGGAGCATGCCGAGGGCAAGCACACCTTCACCGTGGCGCTCAACAAGTTCGCCGACCTGACCACCGAGGAGTGGAGCCGCCAGTACAAGGGCCTCAAGATGGGCAGCACCACTCCCCACAAGGCGTACGAGCCCTCTGGCAAGACGGCGCCGAGCAGCATGGACTGGCGTCAGTACGGCGTGGTGACCGGCGTCAAGGACCAGGGCCAGTGCGGCTCGTGCTGGTCGTTCTCTGCCACCGGTGCCCTGGAGGGCGCCTGGGCGCGCGCCGGCAACTCCCTGATCTCGCTGAGCGAGCAGCAGCTGGTGGATTGCTCCCGGCCCTACGGCAACCAGGGCTGCAACGGCGGCTGGATGGACCAGGCCTTCCAGTGAGTCACCCAATCATTCTGTGATGCCTAACTAGTTTCACTTGCGCAGAGCACGTGTGGACCGTACAAGCGTTCAGAACGCAACAAATTTAATATTTATTATTAGAAGTTAATTATTTGGTATTTAACCTGTATTTGATGATTGGTACAAGAGTTGAAATCTCGGTGTAAAAAATGTGGTTACCCACATATCTTGAGAATACGTTTTGAACTACAATTTTTTTTTTTACCCGAGTCACGAGTGACGAATTAAAGGAAATAATGAGGACAGACAAAACCCAAGGGCCCCAACCAGATCACCACACTGACCCTCCGTATCCAACAGATACATCTACGACAACGGCGGCATCCAGTCGGAGGCGTCGTACCCGTACGAGGCGCGTGACGGCTCGTGCCGCGCCTACGGCCAGAGCGTGGCCCGGCTCAACGGCTGGGTGGACATTCCGTCCGGCGACGAGAACTCGATGATGGACGCGCTCGGCAGCTGGGGGCCCGTGTCCGTCGCCATCGACGCCTCCAAGCAGTCGTTCCAGTTCTACTCGAGCGGCATCTACTACGAGCCCAGCTGCTCTAGCCAGTACCTCGACCACGGCGTGCTGGCGGTCGGCTACGGTGACGGCTACTGGCTCGTCAAGAACTCGTGGGGCACCGGCTGGGGCCAGAGCGGCTACATCTACATGACCCGCAACGGCAGCAACCAGTGCGGCATCGCCACCACGGCCTCGTACCCGTACTCTGTGTGAGCCCTCCCTTCTCCGAACCGGGGGCGGTTTGCGGTGAGATGAGAAATAAAACAGAAAGCACTAGTGTCGCGTGTGAATCTCTGAGAGCGATATGCAACTATGCTTGCGCCCATATATGCCTGTATACAATTTGTACAATTTACAGCACATACCGACTCCCTCACGCACAAAACCCACACTTAAATTACACATATGAAGAGCGCGCATATAGCCATACACCATCTGGTTAGTCATCGCCAACACTACTTATGCAAGCAAGTAACTTCACAGTTTTTGTCCTTCCTCTGTGGGGGACAGTAGTCCGACCTAGAAGGCAGGGAATTAAGGGCTTTGATGGTGCTCGAGCACCCCTTCACTGTCAAAAGTACCCCCTGAAATTGGAAAGTTCACATAGAATAATGATTCTTATTTCCGTGGATGTCTTCCGCTAAAGTAAAACACAATCGTGTAGACAGCAGAAATGCTGGGAAGCGCATTGAAGTTCGTTACTTTGCAGGAATTTTATGGAGCCGTTCAGACATCGCTGAAAAGCACCCCTGACACTTTCACAATGCTCCACCTGTGGTCCGAGCCAAATCTGACAACAGACAATATGTAGAACAGGGTCAAGAGACCTATAGAATGCTTATTTCTGCAACATGACGGTCCTAGATTTGAGAAAAAAAAAGCAACAGGAAGGCAAAATTGAATAGACGCTGAAAGAGTAAGCTACCGCACCTACGAATCGTTTGGTGTCATTCTAACTAGTCGCTCCTCTGCTGAATAGGTCACGATGCACGGCGTAAATATATACGAGTTAGCCTTTGCTGACCTTTGAAGGGCGGTTTAAGAGTTGTGAGGGCTTGTGAGATTATTAAATCCTGTAAGTTTCATCTCCCTCCCTCCCCGAATCACATACCACTGAAGTCGTTACGAAGTTTCGACATTTTCAGGCCCTGCAGCCGTTCCCTTATGACGTCTTAGGTCAGGGACTTAACCTGACGTGAAAATGCAGTTACTGCTTAAATCCGACTTGAATCAAAGGTCATGTGCGCTAGCTTTCAGCTCTCTATGGCCAGTGCGTTCCAAGCAATTACAACAAAAACTGTCAGGGGATGCGTCAACGCCATTCCCCTCGGCCGAGTAGGGCAGTTAAAATCGATCGCATTTTAGTCTTAATTACACACCAAAGGTAGATCACGAGACACGAGCGCCGTCTGACCCAATGGAAGACAAGTAGGTAAGCTTGTTCGGAAAGAGCCCGAGTAGCAACAAATACAGGGTGTTTCACAATTAACGTTACAAGATCAAAGCTCAATATCTCTGGGCATAATGACTTTATTTCCGCCAAAATTGCACCATATGCACCCAAAACCACAGAGACCAACATCCTTAAGTCCTACTCGAAGTGGCCGCCTCCAGCCTTCACAGCGGCAGCCAACCGTCTCCTGAAGTCACGGCTTGCGGCACGCACAACCGCGTCGGGGATCTTCTGCCAGGCGCTGATCAGAGATCGCTTGAGATCGTCGATCTTCTTGTGCGGTTTGGAGCAGGCTTCCTTCTCGAGCACGGACCACATCGTGTAATCCATCGGATTCAGATCTGGGGATGATGGGGGCCACTGGTCCTTGGTGATGAAGCCTGGGCAGTTGTCTTCGCACCACTGTTGGGTGACGCGCGCGGTGTGGCTTGTTGCGCCGTCCTGCTGAAAAGTCCAGCCCTCGTCTCCGTACGTTTTCTTGGCCCACGGCTTCACCGTCTGTTCAAGGATGGTCTCGGTGTAGGTTTCTTTGTTGATTTTTACGCCCTCGGGCACAAAGACCAACGGACTTGTGTGGACTTGTGTGGCGGCGCGAAGGCACTGGACTCGAATGACCTCTAGACTGCAAGGAGGGTCAAGGTCTGTGCCCCCTGGCAACCGACAGCTGTTGCGGAGTTTCATGCACTAGTGCCCCCGATCCGCATCGCGGCGGGCCGCAGGAGGCACGCGTTAATCCACCCACACATCTCAGCCGCCAGGTCGGCTCGCCGGCCGGCACGCAAGTCACCTTTCTGACACGAGGTAGGAAATGACGTCATTGCCATTGAAGCCTGTGCGTTGAAGACTTGAAATTCATACAGGAGGTGCGTAATAGATACCTGTTGACTACACCACGCAGCCATGTACAGCCGTCTTCAAATAGGTCCGCGAGCAACAAGCTTATCACACAGGCTCTAATCCTGATATTCAAGATAATCGCAGACTCGGACCTCATTTGGATCAGTCTTTCATCTGCTACACCCATTATCTGTCCAAAGGCATTCAAAATGCAATTAACCAGGACCAGAATTATGTGCTCTTTCCAATGGTGTATAGTGTTTTCAGAAAAACCACCTTTAAGTGCACCAAAATTGAGTGGGAACTCTTGTAACGGTAATTGTGAAACACCCTGTACATAGTTCAACCATCCGTGTTTGCCGATATATATTCAATTCAACGCGCGGTGAACCACTGTGTTGATAAAAAGGTACATATTGCCCCTATCGCCAAAGCTCCTTTGTCAGGCGCCATTTCGTAGTCGACAGATTGGCTAATTATCACGAAACCAGCCCCAAGGCCTTATATCATCACCATCAATTATAAACATTACCCACATAAGCATTGCCAGCCCCTGTGGATCTATTGGACCGCCATATTTCTACATTCCGGGGGATGCAAATCTCACAAGTCTATCTTAAGCTGTTGTACGCATCCTCCCGCTGTCATTAACGTGACATTATTGTCGGTGTCACAGTAATCTACACCGACCAAAGTCTACCATCTTCAGTGACTGCGACGCTACCATTTGGGTCTTCCACCCCCTGGCCGTGTCCACGATTCACGACCGAGTTGAGCTTCCAAGCTAAAATGCTGTGGACTTTGGGTGCCACCCCTCCCCCCAGCAGGTCGAGAGTACATGTATGTGCGGGGAGCGGCTGGTTTGACCAGAGCGGCTGTCACCCCCGTACTGGACCTGAATCCATCCTGGGCCGATCGGCTGACGCAGCTACAGCTTGGCACGGGCCCCAACATCCAGATCCCGCAGCTCCAGGTATCCTCCTAACAAACACAGCCATCATGAGTCAGAAAGACCGCACAGATTGCCGAAATCCTACAGAGAAAAGGCAAGTGACGGGCCAAAAACAAACAACAGGCTTCACATACCGAATGTCAACTGTACACAGAAAAAAAAACGTAGGTATATAGAAAGTAGCATAAGTTATGAAGCTACCATAATCGATAATGCCTTCATGATAAAGTAATTTCACTGAGGACTGTTTTAGGGTGTGTTTTAGGGCGGATAATTACCTGCGAGCGCCAGTTGTCCCGTCTCCTTGACCCGACTCTGGAACACGACCCGCGCCGAGCCGGGCTCCCGCCAGGTATCGACAAGGAGCGTCTGGCCGGGCAGCACGGGCCGCGAGAACCGCACCTGAGGACAACGGAAAGGCGCTGTATTACAGGACGGTCACTGAATCACAGTACAGCATAGCACGGGCCGCGAGAACCGCACCTGAGACAACGGAAAGGCACTGTACATACATATTACAGGACGGACCGGGGCGGTCACTGAATCACAGTACAGCACAGCACGGGCCGCGAGCCGGTCACTGATCACAGTACAGCACAGCACGGGCCGCGAGCCGGTCACTGAATCACAGTACAGCACAGCACGGGCCGCGAGCCGGTCACTGATCACAGTACAGCACAGCACGGGCCGCGAGAACCGCACCTGCGGCCAGGGACGGGTCACTATAACTTCACTAACGTACCAGCTATGACTCTGAGTCCCAGCTCTAATCACCTCTGAGCCTGTTTGTTTGTTTGTTTGTTTGTTTGTTTGTTTGTTTGTTTGTTTGTTTGTTTGTTTGTTTGTTTGTTGGTTTTTGTTTGTTTGTTTGTTTGTTTGTTTGTTGTTTATTCATGAGTATGGGATTGGACAATGGACAGAAATAAAGTTGATTTGGTGCAAAAGCATAAACTTATTACGAGGCACCTCCTCAACAAAACAAAACGAAATATGGTCCTGTATGGTCCATGGGTTACAGCGATCTGCAACGGATGCAGTTTGGTTTTGCCCGGTCTACCGTGTCCGTGGCCGCGGTATAACCAGCATCTTCCCTCCCCCGACACTTGGATTTAATGACCTTGACCCCGTGTGTGGCACTGACCTTGACCTTGTTGAGCTGGGCTGGCTCCTCGCGGTCGGTCGAGTAGTGCTCGAGCACAGCGTGCACGGAGGCACCCAGGCCGCACAGACCGTGCAGGATGGGCCGGCTCTGACCGCCCAGCGCCGCGAACTCGGGGTCGATGTGCAGCGGGTTCAGGTCGCCGTTCAGCCTGTACAGCGCCGCCTGGTCGCGGTTCGTGCTCACTGAGAGCGTGGCGTCCGGCGCGCGGGGCGGCACCTCGGCGCAGGGCCGGGCCACCTGTGAGCGGGCGTGGCCGCCGAACCCGCCGGCGCCACGCACAAACAGACTCTGCTGGATGAAGGCCACCTCGTCGCCAGAGCTGTCCGCCGCGTGCACTGTGGACGAGTCAGAGAGTATGTCAGAGAGGCAGAGAGCCAGTCAAAGTCCGCGAAAGTCAGTCAGAGCCAAAGTCAGTGAGTCAGACAGTGAGCTACGAGCCGATGGAAGGACGTATGGCCAAGAGGAAAATCGAAAACAAATTACACGAACGCTATCCAATCAATTAGCTATATAGTCCAGCGCATCAAATAATCACAAATAATAACCCGTTTAACGCTTTTTAACCAACAAGCTTACGCGTTGAATCAACTAATAACACTGAACGGCGTAAGGTAACGCTCCATCCAACTGCACGTGGGCGAGCCGTGTTGCTGATCACTTCCCCTATCCCGCCCTCCCCTCGACAGGTGGGGATGAAGGTTGGAGTCGACCCTTCCCCAGTTCTACCACCATCAGGCGGGGACAGTGCCCCTGTGTTCACCGCTAACTCACCGTCCAGAAGGACGATGGCTCCCTTGTCGCCCTTGTCGATGATGTCAGCGAGGTTAGCCGTGATCTCCAGTGTGGCAGACGGCGGCAGCTGCTTCTTCAGCTCCATGTACTGCTCACCATGCAGCAGCTGGATGGTGGGGACACAGTCACTGGGTAATCGGGACGCAATAAGGGCCTCAATGCGACACACATCTGGTTCTACGTTACATACACGACCCGCTATCACCATATGAGAGCATCACTATTACACTATGAAATATATTTCATACAGTGGCCGTCACATCAAGATCTTCGGATGGCATCTGCAGCAGGTATTCAAATTAAGTGTCAAAGAGTGCAGACAATTTCCTTCATAACATTTCACATACTACCTCAAAACCCAGCTATGAAAGAAGTCATTTCGAGTCATGTTGGGTGGCAGTGGGCTAGCGTTCCCCATTTCACCCACCTGAGTCAGGTCGATGGGGAATCCGGGCAGGCTGGCCATTCGCGTCATATCCAGAGCACTGAACACCACGGACGCGAACATGGGGTGCGGCTCGAACCCGTCGGCTGCCTCGTACAGGTAGCGCAGGCCGTGCCGCTGCTCCAGCGACACACCGATGCTGAGCGCGTACAGCGCCGCGTCGCGCGGCCCGTAGGTGAAGCGCGCCGGCGGCAGACGGGTCCGCAGCGCGCGAGACACGTCCACAGTCCCGGCCGGCGCCGACTCCACCTCCCGGCGCTCTGCCTCGCGCTCTGCGGCGTCCGTCAGCTGACGCGAGAGCAGCGCCATCTGGGCCGCCGGCGTGTCTGGGCTCTCTGCGGCCGGGTCGGCGGCGTCGAGCACCTCCCACTGGTCGAGCACCTTCTCCGGAGTGAGCTCCAGGTCGGCGATGCCGGCGCTGCGCTGCCAGCGGTAGGTGGCTGCCGCTCCGCCGGCCGCCTCGACCACGGCGCCGGCGGCCGGGCAGCGCCGGTGGCACAGCACAGCCACCACCGGCGCCACGTGTACGGGCGCCATCTGGCGCTGCAGCTCGGGCGGGAGGAGAGACTCGGTCAGCCGGGACAGCGCCGCCGGCACCAGCACGTTGGTGATGATGTTGTGCCGCTCGCCCTCCAGCGCCAGCGTCTTGCCCAGGCCAATCAGACCCATCTTGGCCGCGCTGTAAGGAGCACAGGGAGAAGGGAACGAACTGTTAATACTTGCTAATGTGTTAGTCCTTCTCACGTAATTAATGTCCAACAATAGAAGGTCATGGTCGATCAGTTAAAAGCCTCGAGTCACGTTAAGAGTCAATAGCCCGCACTAGCCTGTCAATTGGGATAACCCGAGCGGCGAGAACTGAGCTATAGCTGATCTATCACTGACCTGTGACTGGTCTGTCACTGGCCGGTCGTTCACCAGTCACTGACCTATAGTTGGTCTGTGGTTGGTCTGTAGTCTGTCACTGACCTGTAGTTGGTCTGTCCAAAGTTGCCAAGCAGCCCCGCCGCCGAGGTCTGTAGTTGATCTGTCAAATGTACATATTTGGTCTATAGTTTGTTTGCTAATGACCTGTGGTTGCTCTGTCATATTGTACTGTCTTGCCGTGTATTGGCAGAACACACAGTCAAGACAGTTATTAGTAAAACGACATAACGCACAACAGCACCGCAGCCGAGCGTCCACCGCGAGCTTCGCACCAAGACTGCCCTCGTCCCTGACCCCGGCCGCTCGGCCCTCCAAGGTCACCCGCCAGGCGGCAGCACTGACGGGTGACATAAGGCCACTAAATACTACATTTCCTCCTCCCCTACAACAAAAATAGTGACTTCATTTCACAGCTCATATTCGCCCGTGCCAGTAAAGTGCAAAGTAACTGAACTTCTAAGTACAGCAGACGCAAAAGCAGAACGACATCCGAGACCTCAGGCGATTATTACAGTACGACAACCGGTTAAGTATTGAATCCATAGTACACTGGAGCGCGAACAGCTCTTCCCGATCTCGTTGTCACTCCTGTGCCCGTCTCCGGCAGCCTTGGTCGGACGACACCAGACTCCTCCTCCGCCGTGCTCGTCTGCCCTTGCTGAAGGTCGGTTCGCGTCCGTCGCCCTCCAGTCCCTGTCGCCGTCCCAGTGTCAGGCTGCGTCGACGAGCGGCCGCTGGTCGTTTCGTCCGCCTCCAGGGGCGCCGGCGGCACGTCCAGCTGCTGCCCGTCCAGCCGGAGGTGACTGTCAGTTGTCTCTGGTTCCGGTATCGCCTCCAGCCTGTCCTGCTCCTGCTGCTCCAGCCGGTCGCGGTCGCCAGACGACTCCAGCTCCGCGTCAGCCGGTCCCGTCCGGTCAGCTGCACCGTCCGGCTGCACCGGCTCGCCTCTCCGGCCGTCGACCTCTGCTGGGCAGCTACCGGCGCTCCGCGTCAGGCGGTCAGCGTGGACGCGGGTGCCGTCATCCAGCAGATAGCTCGCTGGCCCCCGCTGCTGCACGATCCTTTTCGTCGCCGAAAACCGGAGCTGCCCCTTCCGCGCCTGCGGAGGAAGCCGGTGACGGACCTGGTCTCCCACAGAGAAGCTGGGCGTCTTGACTCCGTGGGAGCGGTCGAAGTACGTCTTCTGATAGGTTTGTTTCCGCTTCACGTGCTCATGCAGGTCACCAGGTCTCGCTGGATGACGTCCGCCGACGTCCAGTGCCGCGCTGAGTTTGCCCCTCATTGGTCGTCCGTGAAGCAGCTCAGCCGGGCTCCTTCCAGTGGTCGCCTGCACCGTACTCCGGTACGAGAACAGGAACATCTGCAGATATTGAGACCGGTCAGCCTTTTCCAGGTCAGCTATCTGAAGTGCCGCTTTCACTGTTTTGTTGGCTCGCTCTACTTGACCTGATGACTGTGGGTGGTAGGGAGACACTTTGATATGGGCAACACCCACATTCCGCAAGTAAGAAGCGAATCGTTCCGAGGTAAATGCAGACCCACAGTCAGATACAATCTCTCTCGGGTACCCTTCCCGGCACGCCAACTTTTCCATAAACTGTATCACCACCTCTGACGTTGGGTGCTCGCAAAATCCCACCTCGATCCATTTCGAATAGTAGTCGATAGCGACGACGGCAAACCTCTGGCCGGGTCGACCTCCACTCATTGGCCCGATGAAGTCGATTCCCAGTTTAGACCATGGCTCACATGGGAGTTGAACGGGCTGCATGGGCGCGTGTCGCGGCGACGCCGTCTTGTCTGCGAGAGAGCAGATCTGACAGCCCTTTACCTGTTCCTCCACAGCCTGGTCCATGCCTGGCCACCAGTACAGGTCTCGCAGTCTTTGCTTTGTTCGGACGATGCCTTGATGTCCTCCGTGTGCCAGCTCAATCAGTCTCGTCCGGAGCGCCGCAGGTACTAGGACTCGACCGCCACGCAGAATGACGTCATCTTCTACCGCCAGCTCGTCTCTGCAACGGAAGAAGGGCTGCAGTTCGGGCACGCACTCACCATAGCGTCTGGGCCACTGGCGCGGTATCTGCTGCCTCAGCTTACTGAGAACCGGGTCCGACTGTGACGCCGCCCTCAGCTCCGCGCCGGTCACCGCGGCCCGCTCCTCCGTCAGGGCCGCAATCACCAGCTGTTCGTCGTCTGACGCCTCCTGCACTGATGATGGAAGTCGAGACAGCCCATCTGCCGGGTTGATGCGCCCCTTGACGTGCTCCACTGTGAAAGAATATTCCATTAACCGACACGCCCAGCGAGATATGCGCATTCCTGCCCTGCCGATCCCACGTGATGTCATCAGGGTAGTCAGTGCCTGGTGATCGGTCCTCAAGACAAAGTCTCTGCCCCACAGATATCTGTGCCACTTCTCGATGGCCCAGACACTGGCCAACGCTTCTCGTTCCGTGACACTATAGTTGCGTTGCGCTGTCGACAGCGTGCTGGATGCGAACGCAACCACTCTCTCACCCTCGGGGTGCATCTGCGTGAGCACCGCCCCGATGCCCACGTCACTGGCGTCTGTCGTCACCACTGTGGAGAGGGTCGGGTCATACATGGCCAGGGCAGAGCTGCTCAGAATCGCTGCTCTGACGTCCTCGAACGCTTCGTTCATCTTCGACGTCCACGCGAACGGCGGAGCGTTCTTCCTCAGGGGCTGCCGCAGCTCCTCCACCCTGGTGCTGTACCTGGGAATGAACCGGCCGTAGAACCCAAACAATCCCAGGACTGCCTGCAGCTCCTTGACTGTACCTGGCGGCTTCATGTCTCTCAGGCCCTGCACACGGTCGGGGTTCACGGAGACACCCTCCCGGGACACTGAGAACCCCAGGAAGTCGATACGGCTCACCCCGAAGTGACACTTGTCCTTGTTCAAGGTCACATTGTACTCGCCGAGTCGTGCCATGACGTCACTCAGACGGCGGTCGTGCTCCTCCTTGGTCCGTCCCGACACGATGACGTCATCGAGGTAAACCTGAGCACCAGGTAACCCTCGCAGGATGGTCTCCATCATCTTCTGGAAGCAGCTGGGGAGTGATCGGAGACCAAAACAACACCTCAGATAGCGGAACACTCCCTCATGCGTTACAAACGCCGTCAACTGTCTGGACTCCTCATGAAGCAGCAGCTGGTGATAAGCAGCCTTCATATCGAGAGTCGAGAACACTTCAGCGCCAACCAAGTTGTCCAACATCTCCTGCATGTCAGGTAACGGGTAGCCACTGGTGCACACCGCCTTATTTACCACGCGCAAATCGACACATAGTCTCAGCTGACCTGATCGGCGCCGTGATACGACGATCGGAGAGATCCATGGCGACCCGTCGACCCTCTCGATGATCTGCTGCTTCTCGAGGTCTTGGAGGTGCTGCTTCACTTCCTCACGAATAGAGAACGGCAGCGGCCGGAGCTTCTGTTGAACGGGCACAGCACCGTCCCGTAGCTGTACTCTGTGGACAAAACCACGGACAGGTGGCAGCACACTCATAGCCTCATGACTCATAGGTGGCAGCACCACTGCGTTTGTCACTAACCTCTGTGTAGCGCTGTCCTGATCGTTGCCGGCCTCCACGTCACTGGATCGTCCCGGCTGTCGATCGACCTCATACACTGTGGAGCCGTGCCAGGTGGAGATGCAGAGACTCTTCTGGAGGTCCCTGCCGAGCAGTGGCGTGCCGCCGTCCACCACGTACAGGCGGCCCTGGCAGCTCCGCCCGTCCTCCGTCTCCACCGATGCTGTGATGACGCCCGTCACCACCAGCTGGCTGCCGCCGTACGCCCGGAGGTTCACTGTCGTGGGTAGCAGCGGCCTGTGGCTCAGTGCGGTCTCGTACAGCTGGCGAGGGATGATGGACACCGCCGCACCCGTGTCGACCAGCATCGTCACCCAGTTGCCGTCCAGCCGGACGTTAAACTGCAGAGCAGAGTCGTTTTGATTGACTGCCAGAACTTCCACTACGTCTGGCTCCACGGCTCTCACCTCCTTAGCAGGTTTCTGAGGGCACCGTACAGCGAAATGTCCAACAGTCCCACACCGTCGACACTGTTGGCCCTTGGCTGGACACCAGTCATCAGTAGACACGTGACCCCGGCGACCACAAGCATAGCAGAACTTGCCTTTTGTTTTGTCGACCGGCGGTCGTTGTGCTGGTGTCTTATCTCGCGCCGTGTAGGCCACCTCCAGCGGCTCGGTTGCCGCCGCCGCCCGGCTCGGCTGCCCGCCGTCATCTCCCCCGAACAGCCGCCGGCGCTCCACCGCCCGGTCGTCGGCCATGGCGATTGACTCCAGACGCTGCAGGGTCAGATGGTCCTCAGCGCACAGACGATTACGGAGATGGTCAGACGTGCATCCCTCGACAAACTGATCTCGAATCATCTCGTCTTCCAAGGCTCCAAATGCACAATATCTACTCTGCTCTCTTAATGTAGTTATGAACGAGGCAGTAGACTCCCCAGTCTTCTGCCGAAGCCTACGGAACTTTACTCTTTCTGACATGATATCCCGCGGCTTATCAAACAAATGCTGAAGGAGTGACAAACACTGTGCCATTCCCCCGTCTTCCGGCTTCACCTGTACCCGGGAGTCCGTTCCCGAGTCCGTTCCTGTGCCGGTGTCACCTGACAGCGGCGCGTCCTGAGGCTCCGCCGCTGGCACCGCCGCCGCCTCCGCCACCCGGTAGCGCCGCCGACCCTCCTGCCCGAGGCAGTGCAGTAGAAGCGCGCGCTGTCTGGCCTCATCCCACTGAGACCAGCCGATGGTCGTGGCGTACAGCTCAAAATCCGCATACCAAGCACTCCAAGGAACACTTCCAGCCGCGGCCGTGTCCATGAAGGGTCCCGGCGGACGAATCCCGTCCATGGTCGCCTCCGCTTGAGCGCACTCACTCGTCGCCAAAATGTACTGTCTTGCCGTGTATTGGCAGAACACACAGTCAAGACAGTTATTAGTAAAACGACATAACGCACAACAGCACCGCAGCCGAGCCTCCACCGCGAGCTCCGCACCAAGACTGCCCTCGTCCCTGACCCCGGCCGCTCGGCCCTCCAAGGTCACCCGCCAGGCGGCAGCACTGACGGGTGACATAAGGCCACTAAATACTACACATATGTCGTTAGTCTGCAGTTGGTCTGCCACTGACCTGTAGTTGGTCTGTAACTGGTCTGTAGTCTGTTTGCCAATGACCTGTAGTTGCTCTGTCATATGTCGTTAGTCTGTAGTCCGTCTGCCACTGTAGTTGGTCTGCAATTGGTCTGTAGTCTGCCACTGACCTGTAGTTGGTCTGTCCAAAGTTGCCAAACAGCCCGGCCGCCGAGGATGTCAGTACGATCCGGCCATACTCCTGGCGCCGGAAGTGGGGCCAGGCGGCGCGCGTGGTGACGAACGCGCCGCGCAGGTGTACGCGGTGAATCATGTCTGAAAAAAATGTATACGAATTAGGGGTAAGGCAAGCGTCAACTACATGGTCATGATAGAAGCACGCGTGAAATGCAATTTAATACAACCAAATGCTGGCCAGTCTGAAGCAGAAGGATGGCAGCAGAATCCTTATAAAAAAGCGCGGTGGTAATGGTAACGTGCAAGCCCCTCAGTCGTTGTAAACTCTTCGTTTCTCAAGTTTTAGTGCTCGTGCGGAATCATATTTAAAACATTCAAGTTTAATTTACGTCGTTAAATATTCATTTTTAATTGCGTTGATGTGTTGTCAACGACCCAATATTGGTGTTATAAATCAGTAACGAGCGTTGAGTGACAAACACCTCGGTTCTTTGGGCGAAAGCTGAGCGACGCTTACCCCAGTCGTTCTCCTCCATTTTGGCGAAGCTGCGATCGCGCAAGAACCCGGCGTTGTTGATCAGAATGTCGATGCGCCCGAACTCGTCGATGGCCGTCTGGACGATCTTGTGTCCCTCCTCCACCGAGTCATAGTTGGCCACGGCCCGTCCGCCTGCCGTCGAAGAGCAAGTATCATCCTTAACCGCAAGTTCGCAGCCAGACAGCCAGTGGGCACTATGGGAGGGTAGGGGAAGGTGAGGGGAGGCAAGGAGAGGAAGGGAGAGGTAGGGAGAGGGAGAGAGGGAGAACGAGGGAGTTAAAAGTAGAGGGCGAGATGTAGGGAGAAACACTAGACGATGTAGACCGAGAGGCAGCTTATGTCGAAGTCCCACTTTTGACATAACGACCTTACCAGTCCTTGGTTCCTGGTTGAATAGTTTTAACCCGCGCCCCGCTGGGCTATTCAGCCATACGCGCCCTGCTGGGGGGGGGGGGGCAGATTCTGCCCCCCCTGTCTAACTTCCGAACCGATGGTCGTAGAAAGACGCGGAAAACGGCAATCGAAAGCTCTCAACAAGGCGGATCTAAAGAGCCCAAATTTTTTTGCTTAGGTAGGTCAGAGGTCAGGTCAAGGTCAGGTCAAGGGTACAAAATGTAAGTTTCTACAGTATCGGCCTTGCACCGTAGTTGCCGGAGAATGGACTGAGACTGATTGCCCAAAACGTGTTCTTAGACTACCAAGACAATATTCGTTGCATACAATGTCATTCAAAGGTCAAGGTCAAGGTCAGGTCAGGTCAGGTCAGGTCACCAAAAACAAAAAATAGAAAAGGGCATGTGCGACACATGTTTTATGGGTCATTTTACTCATAGAATTCAAAAGGCACACTCAATAAGTGATATGGACGCCCTCTGGATGAATTTCAGGTCGAGGTCAGGTCAAGGTCAGGTCAAGTGAGGTCAAATTTTGAAGTTGGTTGTTAAGGCCTAAAAAGGTGTCTATCTGATGCAGTTTTTCACGGCGAATCGAATGGTGCTATTTTTGTTTCCGTACGAGGTCTAGAACTTCCAAACAAATCATTTTTCAAAATTTTTGTGTGTCATGACGTCATAAAATTTTGAATAACTCCCACATTTTTGAACCGATTCTTCTAAAAATTGGTATATACGTGCACATAGACTATTTCTCTGACATATATTCCGTTTTTTTCGATACACTCAAAATTTTGGATTTTATAATAATTTTCCCAAAAAAGTCAGTTTTTTGAAAAAATTTGGGTCAAAATCCAAAATTTTCAAAAAACCGAGATAGCCATTTGATAGACAAAGTAGAATCACGTATAACCTTTTTTGTTACGTCTTGATTCCTTTAAAAATGAAGATGTTAGCGGCGTTTGAAATTTTGCCGTTTTTGAGGCGAAAATGGCGAACATGACGTCACAAAAACGTCAATTTCTCAAAAATTTTCCGACGGATTTCGCTGAAATTTTCAGGGAACGTGTCAAATTGATGTATGATAAGGTACTGAAAGTTTGACGTCGCTGGCGTAACGCGTTTAGAAGATATTGACGAAAAACGGGAGGGGGGGGGGGCAGATTCTGCCCCCCCCCCAGCGGGGCGCGGGTTAAAGCACATACCTACATAAAACACTTCTAAATGAACATCTTGACAAATCTCTGCTATCCTGCAGCCGCTGATAAATGCACGAGCTCTGGACTCTGGCAGCAGAGTTCACAGCCGACCTATGCAGCGGGCGATCGGTCAGTGCCGACGATCCTTCCGACCCCAGAGGGGACCCTCACCTTTGTCCTTGATCTCCTGCACGACCCTGTCGGCGGTTTTGCTGCGTCCCTGCCCGTCCGCTGACGAGCCGAGGTCATTGACGACCACTGCGGCGCCACGGGCCGCCAGCAGCAGGGCGTACTCGCGGCCCAGACCTGACGACGATAAGGACTGTCACAGCGGGAGTACAGGGCGTACTCGCGGCCCAGACCCGGCGACAGCGGGCCGTAACATCACATAATCCAATCGGCACCAGCAGCCGCACTGGGAGTCATGGAATGAAACATACCACCAGAAAACTCCAATGAGTCATTCAGTGCACAGTTTGCGTCAGTGAGGATCACCTGGTAACATCAGTGGATCAGAAACATTAGCAGGAAACAGAGATCTGTGAGGGAATTAACGACCGCCGAATGATACGATCTCCGCTCATCTCCAGTCACCCAATCACCAGTCACTCTTAATCACATTGCTCATACCCAGTCTCCTCATTTCCCACTCATTGCCTCCTCCTTCCCAATTCGCTACTCCACCTCTCCCTCTATCCATCTCTCATGTCACTAAACACCACACGTCCTCAGCACCCCTCAGGTCACTTACCGCCGCCAGCGCCCGTTATAACGGCCACCTGTCCGTCGAACCTCAGTTCGCCCTCCATTGCTTCCTGATGAAGTGAGAGCACAGAAGCAGAGTTAGCTGAAATGAGGTGAGGTAGGCATTAGGTAAGAATAAGACTGAAAAATGATACAATAACACTTGATGTACCTACATCTCTTGATACATCTTTTTACCATATGCATTTATAATTCATAAGAATTTCCTTGAAATAAGAATTTGAAATTGACAGCTGCTGTTCTTTGTAATGACTTGTGGGATTTTCAATGACTAATGCCTTGTGTCACTCCCAAGGGCAAGTAAGTACCAATTATTTACAAATTTCAAGTATTTTCTTTTAGTCTGTATGGATACCTTTGGACCTTGGTGCCACCCTTTGACCACACCAATTGGTGCTTGTTGCTAATGACACCACAGGCCCAACAGCTGGCCTCACCTGTGTCCAGGTCAATGGTCATAATTTTAATTGAAAGCTTTATGTATCACAGGTTACAGGTAGATGGTGACAAAGACATCCTGTGTCTCAAGCTAGCTCTCTACAAGAGGGGTAGGTGCAGAGGTGCTGCTACCATGGGTCACATGGGTCTGGGCACACCAACAGTGCTGATTCTTTTGTACATCTGTACATAGGGATTAGGGGATCAATGTTTTGGCTCGGACCCCAATCTTAACAACCTTGCGGAGCCTATGAATTTTGATAGCAAGCGCAATCCCACCTAAGCATAAGACAGGAAGAGACCTTATTAACTAGACCACCATACAAAGGTCAACAATTTAATTTTTCAATTTGTGTCAAGGGGCACTGCTGCAGTGAATAAAGGCCTATCAATGCAAATGACAATGCTGACTTCTTAGATTTCAATATTAATGCTCACTTCAATACCTACTTGATAGGTGGGCACATACTTAGCTAATTACACATACAAGCATTATTAGCGCTATCACATGCACCTAATAACCACTAATTTATGCCTAAAACTTGACTCAATTCATTTCATGCCTATGTCAATGTAGATAGAAACACAGTAGAAAAAGGAGTTAAGTCAAAAAAGTGAGCCTACAGCAAAGGCAAACTTGTTGCAAGTTGTATCAAGACCATTGCACGACCACTGTTTTAACAATTGACAAATGTTAATTGTTATGCTTGGTAAGGAGGTGATCTATATACTCGGGAGCATCAGGAGCAACGGCTTGTCTGCCCGTATGCATACAAAACATCGCCAAAAGTACGATTTGCTAAATCTCAACTTATATGCCACTTCGTCGCCAGATCTATTCAATGTTTTTGTTGCACACATAGAAAGATTCGTTATGGAACGACGCAACCGTGTCTTATGACCAGTACCTGTGCATCTCTCTGACGAAAGAGCACCTGGTTTGTGTATTGGTTGTTTGGTGGTGTGTCTGTGTGTGTTTGTTTTAGTGTATCGCCTATATGTACCACTTATGGTATGAAATAAACATGTATTATTATTATTATTATACTCTGGGTGAGAGCAGGCAAGAGCAGGGTTTTTTTTTTTTTTAGTGGCCCTAACTTACGTTACCGGCCTCACGAGGAGGGCGGCGACCTAACTACGCCGCGCAAAACAAACCGGCCGCCCTAACTAAGACCGGTGGCCACTTTACAGCAAGACAACATGGGAAAACCCATATCCATGTACTATGCCATGAATATGGGGAAAAACCCATGAATTTACGTTAAGACGCGTAAATGACAGTGAAACTTACCGGTAAATTGATGTTTGTGAAAGGAGGGAAGGAGGAAGTTTGTGAATGGTAAGGTTACGACGAGAGTTGGATGACAGGAATGGTTTGAAGAGTGGGGGATAGGTCGCTGGGAGGGATGGGGTTTGTGAATGTTTAAGCGTCACGATGAAAGGAATGGTTTGGAGGATAGGGAATTTGTCGCTGCTGCAGTTGGCGGCCGACGGTTGTCTGTGGTCGTTCCAGGCCCATGTCACTCCACTTTTGATGACATCATAAGGGGGCCTCAAGACAATAATGGCGTGGTGCGCCACAATCGCTTCCAAGCTTCTTGCCAACAGCTGCCATTTTTGAAAATATTTTTTTGAAATAAGTTTCAAATAAAAGAAAATATTGTAATAAAGTTGTTAATCATATCAATACGTTATCTAAAAACATACTGAAAAATGATTTATTTATAGTAAAAATATAAGCTCGATGCATTTTTACGTTGCTTTTCTGCTACTGCAGAGGGTTTTTAAATCGCCTATATCTTCAAAACCGGCCATTTCTTAGCATATTGCTGCTCTTTTTTGTCGCTAGAAAATTAGTTGGGCTTTTGAGTGACATCAACGGTTGAGCGATATCTGAAAAGTACCATCAATAATCTTCATATGAAGTTTGTCATTTTTACGTTGTTAAGGAATGGAGTACCCCTTGCGAGCATCAGGGATGACGTCACTCAGGATCTGTCTCTGATTGGTCGGCGGGGGAGTGACTGTACCTTCTATATATGGCCTTGGGTCGTTCAACCCGGCCGCCGCCTCTGTTCAGCGGCCGGGGTCCGCTGGTGTAGCTCGCTGGGCCGCTGAGCCTCTAAGCCTGCTCCCGCGGCTGGAGAAAACCCGTCTGCCATCGAAGCTCTGTGTTTCGGTACCAGCGAAAAAAAACTCGACCCATCGGCCATCCCGTATCACAAGTCAGCCTGGTGGTAGCGAGACGGGTGCCTGCTAACTCAAAGTCAAGGCCGTTAAAGTAGCTCTGAGTAGGGTGATGTTAGGACGAAATCAAGTACCAGGTTTGTCAATGTTGTGTCGTCTCCGAGAAGGGTCGGGAGGTCGTTTTTAAGGTGTTGTACCGCAAGATAGTTAGTGATGTGTCTTCGTTCGTGATGCAATGCCGTGCATGCGATCAAAATGTGTTCTACGGAGATGCGTGTGTCACAGGTGTGGCAAATCGGAGGGTCCGTCCTATCAAAAAGGTGGCCATGTGTGAGGCGGGTATGACCACACCTCAATCTGGCCAGGGTCACCTCGCGTATCCTGTCTGGTTGGTTACATGTGACCCATGTTCTAAGTTCTCGTTTGATCGCATACATATGTGCAGCATGATGTTGGTCCCATTTGCGTTGAAGGTACTCGGCGAATTTGATTTTTATCATATGGATAGCGTCCCCTTGGGCCATAGGTTCCACAACTGGATCAGGTCGCATTGCAGCCTCCTTTGCGAGGACATCCGCACGTTCATTTCCTGCAATACCGTAATGACCTGGGACCCAGAGAAGGGTCACATGCTGGCCCTCATTGAGATCTGATGTGATTCTGAGAATATTGTAGATACCGTGGTACGTAACATTATCAGTCCTTTCCAGTGCTTGAAGAGCGGATTTCGAATCAGTACAGATGGTTGCCCGATCAATATTTTTTGCCTTGATGTGCTCCATAACTTTTTCGATTGCGTGAACTTCGGCACTGAAGACTGTCGTAAATTCTTGAAGCCGGGTCCCAAACCTAAGCCCAGGGCCGACGGCTGCTGAACCTATCTTATTTTCGTGACATGAGCCATCTGTAAAGAAAAAAGCAGAGTCGCAGTTGAGCTCTACATACTCCTGGAAGAGCATTTGAGCTTCCACCGGAGGTATACTGGTCTTCTTATAATCGAAAAGAAATTCGATGGATAGGTCTTTGAGGAGCCAAAATGGAATCATAGGAGGATTTAGAGTAACTTCAGTGTACCTAATGTTTAGCAGTTGATGAGCTTGCTCAAGGCACCCAGGGAGAAAGCACGATCTACGCAGTGGGCGTCGGGTTCTTGGTTTCCTCACCTCCATCGCTGGTATAGCAATGTGATTTCGAACACTTTTTGCTCTGTAGTAATAGCGGAGGAAAAGAAAGACGCGTCGGTCATCAAGTGCTGGAATGCCGGTATCTGCACGAAGAGCAAGAACTGGCGATGTGCGAAAGGCCCCAGTTAGAAGTCTCAAGCACGTTGATTGGACGGCTTCTAGACGTTTGCATAAACTGGGCGACAGTGTGCTAAACAGAAAACAATTGTACTCAATCGTAGATCTGATTAGCCCAATATACAACATTTGCAACGTTTTTCGGTCCGCACCCCAGGAAAACCCACATATGCATCTTAGGACATTAATTCGTTTAATACAACGTGATCTTAGTTGCTCAACGTGTTGACGGAAAGTCAGATTAGTATCCAAAATGATCCCTAGAAATTTGTGTGACGTGGAAAAAGGAATTTTAATCCCATCGATGTGTGGGGATCTTTCAAGCGATGGACGGGGTCCACGTTTGAAGACCATCATGACTGATTTGGGCGCTGACAAAAAGAATCCCCATTTAGTGCACCATTTAACGCAGTGATCAACCACTATTTGCAATATAGAATAAGCCTGTTTGTAGTTTTTGTGGGATACCCATATTGCTATATCATCAGCAAAAAGCGAATAGCGGACAGAAAATGTTAGCACACGTGGCAGGTGTAGGAGCATATCGTTCAGGGCAATCAAGAACAGCGTAGGTGACAGCACGCTGCCTTGAGGGACGCCATGTTCTATTACAAAGTCGTCAGAAAGTGTCGTTTGGCAACGAACTTTGAAAGTTCGGGGTTTTAGGAAATTTCGAAGAAACGCAGCCAAATGGCCTCTGATTCCGATTGAGTGCAGCTTATAAATTATCGTCGAACTGTGTACCTTGTTGAAGGCTGACATTAGGTCTAGAAAAATAGCGACAGTCGGTCGCCTATGTTCCCAGTTTACCTGGATGTCCGAGATAAGGCGAATGATATTGTCTGCCGTGCTACGATTTTTCTGAAAACCGCTTTGACATATATCAATGCAATGGTTGCTCTCAAGGTAAAATCGCAGGCGCCTGTTTACCATTCTTTCGAAAATCTTGGAAACACAGATAGTTAGTGAGATTGGGCGATACGAATTTGCGTCGTGCTGGTCTTTGCCGGGTTTGAGGATAGGTATGATTATACTTCTAAGCCATTCATCCGGGAAGTTGTCCTCAGTCCATAGCTTGTTGAATGCTATCAGTAGTGTAGAAAGGTTAAGTTCGTTCAATTTTGTGAAGAAAGAATATGGAATGGAGTCTGGTCCTACCGAAGTTTTAGTGCTTGCCTTTGCTAGGGATAGCTTAAGTTCTCGTAGGGTAAAAGGAGCATTGTATGGTTCAGAGTTTGCTGAAGAAAAATCAAGATTTACTGTTCTATTCACGAGAGCTCGATGTACGCTCAAGGAGTAAATATCTGTAGACGATGTGTTGGCAAAGTGTTTGGCAAATATATTTGTGACGGTAACTGGGTCAGTTACGAACATAGGTATTGTTTGAAAGCAATTGCGGAAAAGCACCAGAATTAGATCGTCGTGAGGCGAAAGCACGAACATGACTCCAAATTTCGCTGAGCGGGGTAAAGCGATTACATTTAGCGGCATAGTTTTGCCACGCCGCCTTCTTTTCTTTGTATATAGTTTCCGCACATTCCTTACGGGCAGCGGTATACAGTTGGGCATGTCTGGGACATATGCATCTCTGGAAGTTTCTGAAAGCTCTTTTTCTTATTGCTTTGGCTCTTTGGCATTTCCAGTTCCACCAGACAAGATTTTTAGATTCATTTGCAGTTCCAATCTTAATAGTTTTTTCTTTTAGCGTTTCACTGGCCGATTTCTTCATAGCACCCATAAAATTGGATATGGTCTGAGACATGCCGTAGGGAGCATGTCTGTTGACGTTTGCGTTAAAGCCCGACCAATCCGCGTTATTTGTTTGCCATACCTTCAGTGTCGGTGCTGGTGACAGCGGGGTTGCACTGGTAAGCATGATGTGAATTGGATAATGGTCTGAAAACAGCGGATCCGATGTTACGGTCCATCTGAAGAGCGGTGCGATCCTCGGGGAAGAAATTGACAAATCAATTGCAGAGGTTGTGTGGTAGCTACTACTGACAAACGTTGGGTTCCCGTCGTTCATAGCTACAAGGGACTGCCGGTTTAGTGCAGCTTCAATTATCCTGCCTCTCGGCGATAAGTGTCGGCTGCCCCATAGTGGACTATGACCATTGAAATCGCCGAGCAGAAGGCAATTTTCTGGCATTTGCTCTAGAAGGTCATTCAGATTTTGCCGGTTTACAACAGTTGCATTTGGCGGCAAATACACTGAAACAACCAACAACTCGCGGTTTAGTAGTGAAACAGTAGCTGCTACAACATTTAGCGGGGAAGCTATATTTGTTTTCCGTTGTGACACTGAATTTGCTACATAAAGAGCTACGCCACCCTGTCTATTTGATAGATTTATGTCCTGTCTGTACAAAGTATATCCAGCCACATTGTAATTGTAATGATCTGTGTTCTTAAAGTGAGTTTCCTGAATCGCAGCTAGAAGAGGAGCTTCCTTTTGTATATACTGTTTAAATTCAGACAAATGGGATAGAAGTCCTCCTACATTCCATTGAAGCAAGAAATCCATTGCAGCAGCTATCTAGTTTGTTTGGCGCGCTATTCGGGGATGAAGGATCGTCTGGTCACGATCTGGGTACGAAGGCCCACATTTTTCCTCTCCTTCGTTGAGCGTGCTCGGAGGCGAGTTTTGGGGCCTTCTGCATGGAGGGTGAGCTGAGTGTCGGAATCGCTGTCATCAATGACTGATGGCGATCGCAGGACAGAAGACACGGCGACCATTTTAGGGGTCTCCTCGTCCTCGCTCGTCGTATTGGCATCATAGCATGTGTCGTCGTCGGAATCTGTAGCCCTAGTCCGGTGGAGTGGTGTAACTACGGAGACGCCAGTTGCGTTGCTGGGAGACATTTCACAGGTGCCTGGTGTTTGGGCCTGGTGTCGTGTCCCACCACTTTTGTGCGGGCCTGTTTCTCGCTGATCTACCAGGGTGGGAGAGTCAGGGTGGATTTTCTCGGGTGTCGGTGTCGACCGGGCGCAGCCCACATCGATAGACCGAGCGAGTTCCGGTGTCGCGGCCGCACGCCTCCGAGCATGGGTGCTTGGGTGGTCTGGCGGGCTCGTGTCTTTGCGGGCTGGTGGCGTCAGCTTTGGGCTCGTGTCTTTGCGGGCTGGTGGCGTCAGCTTTTTGTGACGTGCGACATGGGGCAGATCCCGAGGGGGTGGGAGCTCTGGCCAGTCCTGTGGGCGGTTTGCAGCCTGGGATATCTGAGCCTGTGTTTGTCCGAAATGGCGTGGGACTCCCTTGTGGTGGGAGGTGGTGGGTTGGGTCATGGGGGATGACCCACCGTGGGTGCCAGCCACGTGTCCAGATCTGCGTTGTGTGGCCTCGCGAAGCTCCTGCACCTTTTCAATCCACACGGGACAGTTCTTGTCAGTCACTGGGTGCGGTCCCTTGCATGCAGCACAGCGGGGAGGGGCGACACACCCTGTGGACGGATGCTCCTCCGAGCAACGTTTGCATATTTCAGCACGAGACCTACATGTGCCTTGTCCGTGTCCATAACGCTGGCACTTGCCACAGCGCCGAGGTAGCTGGTAAGATGGTCTGACTTCATAGCGCATGTAGACTGCATAAAGGTGTTCAGGCAGCTGTGTGGCGGAAAACCTCACCTTGAGCAGTGGGTTCGGTCTGGAATTTTTTGAAGGGAGACGTGTGACACTTGTGACACCCTGGTCACGGCTTTCCTCAAGTATGGTTTGAGGAGACTCCATTGATAGCTCAGGGGCATAGACCATTCCCTCCACCTGGTTTAGGCGGTCTGCTGGAATCACAGAGATGTCCTCCCCCCTGAATGACCTCCAGGCTAGGAGAGCCTCGGTCTGATACATATCCCTTGTTTTGACGAGCAGAGAGCCGCTTCTAAGAGCAGAGACCTTAGCAGCTGCGTAATGGATCACGTCCAGGAGCTCATCTCGAATTTTGTAAGGGCTGAAGTTCCGAAAGCTTTTGTTTTTTTCCTTAAATCTCACAAGAAGGTAAGCAGGCCCAGTGGGAAGGAACTGACCTTCGTCAGTAGCGGTAACCGCCTTGGAGAACATGGCTGGCATAGCTGGAGAGAACGACACCAAAAAAACGAGATAATATTGTGAGGAAAATTCAAGTCTTGCCAAAGAGTAGTTGACAAAAAATGAAGACGGAACGAAGAGGGAAAGCAGACTCACCCTGGAATCTTGCTTTAATAGTGGGAAGCCGCTCGGGCAGTGAGACGAATGCGACGAAAAGCTGTTGAGACTAAATTCCACCAGAATCCAAATTTACGAGAAGATAAAGCTATTTTAGATAAAGAAAGAAATGCTGAACAGGTCGGGAACAGAATATCCCGTAAAAAACACCCTAGCACTCAAGGGAAACTGCAAAAAACTCTTCAATCTCTAAATCCGCGCGAACCACGCCGTTCACCACGTGGCGACTGAGCAGGGGGTGGTGAGACGTTGTTCTATATACCCTGGGTGAGACTGGGCGACAGGCCCATGTCACTCCACTTTTGATGACATCATAAGGGGGTCTCAGGACAATTAATGGCGTGGTGCGCCACAATCGCTGCCAAGCTACTTGCCAACAGCTAGTGTTTTTGAAAATATTTTTTTTTTAAATTAAGTTTCAAATAATGAAAATATTGTAATAAAGTTGTAACTTAAATCTGTAACATATTTAAAAACTTACTGAAAAATGATTTATTCATAGTAAAAATATAAGCTCGATGCATTTTTACGTTGCTTTCCTGCTGCTGCAGAGGGTTCTTAAATCGTCTATATCTTCAAAACCGGCCATTTCTTAGCATATTGCTGCTCTTTTTTGTCGCTAGAAAATTAGTTGGGCTTTCTATTGACATCAACGGTTGAGCGGTATGTGGAGATTGCCATCAATAATCTTCAAATGAAATTAGTCATTTTTACGTTGCAAAGGAATGGAGTACCCCTTGCGAGCATCAGGGATGACGTCACTCAGGATCTGTCTCTGATTGGTCGGCGGGGGAGTGACTGTACCTTCTATAGATGGCCTTGCTGGGCGAGACTCTTTATCCTGTGCGAGGGTAGTGAAAAGTAAAAGTCAATGTTCATAGCCTGCTGCCCAGCTGCTGCCAGTACCTTACCGTTTCATGAAGAAGCAATCAAAATAGGGCATTATCCTGCTCGTGAAACCTCATCAGCTGCTAGCGTCTTTTTTCAACAAGAAATAAATGAATCAGCTGCGGGATAGTTGTCTTCCAAAGTGACGTTCGTCAAACAGGCAGTACGGAAAAGGTGAGCGACACTATTCGATTTGACCGCCACCTTGCGGCCATCCGTTAGCCCAGCAATTACCACGCCGATCGAGACGAAAAAAATACCATTTGAATCTAAAGCGCTTTCAGTGTCAGTTATTTTAACAATAACGAGAGATAACGATAAAAACTCTTCAGATTTCGATTCCTTACGCTTTGAGTCGGCACTGTGGTGCAATTAACTTATAGGGCGAACTTTTCCCAATAAAAGTTTAGTCATCATTTCTGTCTGTTCTAGAAAAACGACAAATATTCATCGATTTCGGGCGCTGTGATGGAGACATTTGCCCCAAATTCCCTGAGTGAAAAGCCAATGAAAAGCTGAAAACGCAAGCATTCGGCAAGCTGGTAGCGTGCTTATGAAAAACGCCAACGGCGACCGAACAGCGCCAAGTATTAACCCTCGCCCGCACATGGGGGTGGTGGTTGCCACCCCCCCCCCCCAGGTAGTCTTTCTGCTCTGCACTCAACATTTTTAGAGCTAGAAGGCTGATTTTTCGTATAGCTGCTCCTCTATCCTTTCTTGATGTCCACTGAAAATTTCAAGTTTCTGTGATTTTTGGTTTCGGAGATATGACCTTGTTTTTCAGGTCATGTCATGACCCAAATGGCCAATTCTCAACATATTGCGTTTGCCATGGGCCTTATGAGCTTTTGACACCCTGATTTCGGCCTTTTTTGCCAGTCTTACCTCCCACCTATCATGGAACATGTTGTTCGACGATGTACAGGGGTCAAGGTCAGGGTCAGTGGCGCGGGAACCGGGGGGGGCTAGCGGGGGCTGAGCCCCCCCCCCCCCCCAGCTTTTCGGCTGGGGGGGCTCGTAATGTATTTGAGCCCCCCCCCCCCCCCAGCTGGAGGAATCGAAATCGGAAATCTACCAACATAATTTCATAGATTCATACATAGGCGCGGGAACTGGGGGAGGGGGCAGTGGGGGAAGCTTGCCTCCACAACTCTGCGGCCGTGGGGGCGGTGCCCCACAACGTTTCATGAGGCCAGGAACCGTTGGGCAGCTTGTCCTCCCCAAATTAGGGGTTGTGGGTCGCAAAGGAAGAAAGCATGTAAGTGAAAAATTTACTTATTTCACTGGCTCGGCAACTCATTTGGCAGATTAAAACCTTCACTCCAGGTTGCCAAAACGGTAATTTCTTCACTCAGCTGAGACGGAATACCTCACTTTTTGAAAATATTTTCGTGTTTTTTTTTTTTTTGTTGTTCTTAAAAAGGCCAAGGTCTGAAAAATAAGTGGCCTAAAACCGGTGAGAAAACTAGATTTGGGGGTACTCTAGGTTGATTTCTATTATGGTTCAGCCCCCCCAGTCTGGAAGAAGTTCCCGCGCCACTGGTCAGGGTCAAGGTCAACCTAGGTCATCTAAGATAATTGCGTTTTAGGCAAGCTGAATTTACTTTTTGAAGTTTTTTGACTGCATTTTTGGTAAAAGCTTCTCAGATCATGATTTCATGTAATATGGACCCAAAAACAATCGGTGCACACATCAGTAAACACACAGACACACACAGACATACAAACACATATAATTGACCTTGACCTAACTTGACCTGAAATGACCTCAGCAGCAAAATTCTGGTCGGGTAGTGTGACAAAGAGGTTCTAGCTGGCTTGGCACCAGAAAACAGCAACGTCATCGGTATTTGATAAGCAGCACACTTGATATCCAACGGTGACCCAAAACAGCAACATTTTTTAGTTTGACCTGACCTGGAAGGTCAATGACTGACCTGAGAAGGTAAAACTGGGTATCATTGGATTCGTCTCTTCCCAAAGAATCTTTTTGGTCTTTACCGCTAAGCTCTATCTCCAACAGGAACGAAATGGCGCGGGGGGTGGCAACCACACCCCCCCCCCATGTGCGTTCTAGGATGGGAAAATGGCATGTGCGGGCGAGGGTTAATCTACCGTTTGCAACATGGTGACCTCAGGTGACCTCAGTAACATTGAGAGGTAAATCTGACGTTTTTTTTCACCGTTCCATGCTTCTATCCTCAGGAAACTGAAATCCTTCTCCTCCACGCCGCAACCCCCCTCCGGGCTGGACAGGTAACTTTATCTCATGCGGGATGCTCCCTTGGAGCGGCACCGCTGCTCCCGAGGGAGCGCACCCCGTAGCCGGGTGCAGTGAGTGCCTTGGGGCTGGGTGGCCTGTCCTCTGGACGGGCTCAGCCCCGGCGACTCACTAGGGTGCCTGCCCAGACCAATGTCTCCCCCCATATCCTATCATCCTTCCGGCTCTGAAATGGTCTCATTGGACCGAAAGGGCCTAACCCAACAAAACAAACAAACAAAAACTGACGTTTTTGCCTTTTCAGCCATCATATGACTGAGGACTCGACTCAGCAAATTAGTGGGAAGGTAAGCTACTGGGCCAATCGAGACAAAAAAGCTAATTGCCGATTCGCCGGACGCAATTTCACCTCACCAATAACTAGCAATAGGCAAGAACATAAAGTTGACCTGTCAAGGTCACTGAGGTCACCTGAGGTCAGGTCACCGTAATCGAAATGACCAATAAAATCGCCTATCTTGATTGAAATCGATTATAGACCAAGACCAAGTTTCCTACCCATAGACCAAGTTTCGATGACCACGGACGATCTTGAAGCCGCCAACTGGGCAGCAGCAGCACTCGTGGTCCTGCATACTCAGTCTCATATTTTTCTTTCGCCGTTTTTTACCTAATCATCGCTTAACTTCCCCTGTTCTTCATCTCATATTCATCTTCATAAGTAAAAAGTCACGATGTATGCGAATTTGTATGTGTATTTTTATCACTAGACTGTCAACAGGCGTTTGCCCACCAAAAGACGGTGTCACAATAGGTATCAAAAGCAATGGATATGGCGTCTAGTACCTATAACGACACATACAAAACGCGCACACATACCTACACTCGAATAAAACACGCAAATACATATCAAGATAAAGAAAACAAAACAAGGTAATGAACGATAAAAAACGACAAGCGATGATGTAAACGTATACCTAGTAATGCAGCCCTAAAATGATATTTGAGCGATTATAGGCGTTAAGTACTGCTGAATACCCATCGTAAATTGTAACGTGGCATAGAATAAGGCACCGAACCTAAATACCTAAATCATAATGGATACCTAAATCAGAAAAAGGATGATGTGCAAACATGTATTAAATTTAAATACATGCCTTAATGAATAGAAGCAACAGTCAGATTAATGGTCAGGGCGGGATTGGGGCTAATAGACATCTCCACGGCACTGTCTAGTATGCATACAGACCTGATCAGTATCGCTGCGATTCAGTAAATAGTATACACATTAAATCATTAAAGGATCAGATATAATTCAACATTGCAAGAAAAACACTGCGTTAAAATGATGACTTTCTTTTCTCTTTCGAAAACTGATATGTGAAATATTTAGGCCGCGTAGTCGTTTAATTTGAGGCAACGTCAGAGTTGGGTCAGCCTAATCAATGTGAACCTCGGGCCTCGCCGTGTCGCCCGTGCATTGTCAATACTGGTGTGCGGACTGGGCCGGTCGGCCGACGGGGCGCGGTCGGTCACCTGCAGGGGCCGGGGGGGGGGCATCCGTTGCCATGGCAATGGTAAGGACGCAGGGTAGGCCGTCGGCGGCGGACCGGGTCAGTCTGCGACACGACTGCATGAAACAGGTGAGTGACTGACGACTGTGAGGGCCCACCCAGCTAACGCGGTGGGCGTGGTCGGACCTACCAATTGTGTGCTCAAAACGGGCGGGTGATTGCTAACTTGCAAATGTGGTTGGGCTTAGCTTGCAATAGCCAATAGGGAGCCTCGGGTAAAAATGTTTCAGCGATTAATTATGCTTAGATGAAGCAAAGCAAACAAAAGACGCTCCATGATATTCCTAGTTTCTAGTGTTAATCGTTTGATTCAAAGTAAAATAGCACATTGTTTGTGAATGAATTTAGGCATCGGCTTTTGGCCTTCTGTTCTGTGTTTGCCAGGTATGGCAGTTCGTGAAAGATAATAGATCGAAGAAGAAGAAGAACAGCAATGACGATGCTCGACCATTCATATGACTACTCGACTCAGTAAGTATGGGATCATGACTGTTGATGGCTAACCGGTCGCGTGGTGCTTATTTGTTATGACAATCTGCGTACCTGGGTAAGTGCTTATGCATTCACTTACTTGCTGCATAGTCACAACTGCATTGCAAGTTGATACGTTAGTTTTGCTTCGCAGCGCGGGGCTTACATATAAACGGTGAAAGCCGAATACACCGTTCCACGCCTGTCACCTACGAGGGTAGACTGTGCCGCAGCGCACCACTGTCGTGCGGCACAGCATCTCCACACTGAACGCGTGCGTTACGGCGGAGAGCGAACCGTGCCGCCTCTGCTTGTCGATACTCTCCTTTCCTCTGAGCCTACTCCGCGCCTGTCTGCGTCCCAGGACAGCCGCGGAGCACGGCCCACCGATCGGTGACCCTGCCGAGCCGCTATGGCGGTCACGGCGGAACGCGCGGATCCTGAGCGCCGTGCAGCGGATCGGCCAGCGCTCGGCGGAGACGGCAGCGCGCACCGACAGACTCCGGGCCGCAAAGGTGGGGATAAACGCAGCAGTTGCACAAACGTCTCCTTATGTATTACCTACGTTCAACTATGGTTCCTAATTGCTCCTAATCAAGTTGATTCTAAATCAACTAAGGGTTCCTAATGCAAATATGTATGTATGTATGAGTACTTAAGTATAATATTAAAAGCTAGGTTCACCAAATCCTACTCTGCTATGCTAGAGACTTCTAATTTCACGATGTCCTCATAAAACGTCTTTTTTCTTACTAAAAAAAAACGTTTTCTTAGCGACGACACGAGCGGCTCGTCCAGCACCTACTCTATGACACCTGCGACGAGGATGACGTCACTCCGACAGTCGGACGGCGGCCAATTTTACCGGAACTGACGAACGATCCTCCGAGAGCGACTTCTGGATCCGTGAGAGGTCGGATGACGTCCATTGTCCAATAGTTGACCAATAGTGTCCAGAAGTGTTCACTCGCTTACGAATCGTATGTGCCTTTTTATTGCTTTATTCCTGTTTTCAAGTTGCAATTAATTGGCTCTTCTAGCGAATAATTTAACGAAATTGTACATTCATCATTGCTAAAACATTAGGAAGTACACGTCGCTTTGTGATAACCAAGCATAGGTAATAATCCTTAATTTCGATCTCGTTGCAACTTACAACTTTGCAAACTCAACAAACCCGAAACATATCATCATTTATTATTTAATGGTAGGACGTAAATGCAATCTATATGTGTGAAGAGTGATCCGCATTATTACAGCAGCGATTCCGCGAGATGTCCCGGTTGCGGACGAGACGGAAGATAAGGATAATGCCGACGCTGAAGTCAATAAGTGGCTTGATTCACAGCTCAAGTAAGAACATCTATATAAGTCGTATTTTGCGATTACTTTTTGCTGGATCCGGTCAGTTTTGCATTACCTACTTGACAACGATCGATTGCTGGCTAGTCTTGCTGAACGCAAGGCAACCCCTCCATCTTTTTTGCCTCTCGTTTTTAATCTAAACGCTTTTAGCGCTACGCACTGAAGAGTTACACGGAGGAGCTTTGGTCCTAGAGTGTCAGTCCCGTGTAGAGGCTATGCGCCGCGTGTTGACACGCTGCGGTCGGTTGGCAGGTCGGGCAGTCGGTGGCGGAGGCTTCTGTCTCTGCTCCGCCGCCAGTCGGCGCTGCTGTCGCCGACAGCTCGCTCCCAGCTGCAGCTGTCCGCTTCAGAGGAGCTGCTCGTGCAGCGCGCCCTACAAACGGTGGGAGCCCGCCCCACACAGTATGTACAGTCTACAGAACATCCTACAAACGGTATAAGCAGCTCGCCCCTTCAGTATACCTACAGCTAGCTCTACAAACATTTGAAGCCCCTCCCTCCACCACACTGTATGTATGTACACGGTGTAGTTGACTCTATAAACGGAGGAAGCAGCCCGCCATGATCTGCAGAGGGCCAAAGGGGTCGCCTGAGCAGTTATTTGTTTGGCGGACAAATGCAGATGGTCAATGCTTACGATTTGCTTTTGTGTACACAAAAATAGCTGCTAGTCTCAGCACTTCCTGCATTACTTTGCACTTTGTGCCCGTTTGGCACACGTGGCATAACATTTACATGTTTACACGTCTCGAATAACTGTTATAGGAAGTGAAACACATTATGACGATATCTAGTTTGATGTCGTCCTTGCATTTTCGTAGAATGGTTGTCGGGTTATAGGAAGCGTTTCCTAAAAAGGATTGGCGATTCATCTGAGGGGTTGAAAGGCAAGCTATCTAACCGTACAAAAAACTGTATGTCTTTTGACATGCAGTTAGCAGGGAAAATGTAGAAATGGAATGCTGGAAGAATGGAAGAATGGAAAATTTATTATACGGTTGAATGACACCCAACTACTACGCATTTCAGACCCTCTGGAACAGTCCTTTTTGGCCCTTTCTCGTTACCTATACGCTTGATTTCAACCAAACTTTGACACAATGTGTTTCAAGGGCCTACCTAATTTTTACTAATATGGTCTTTTAACAAAATGTCAAAATGAAAGGCACTTGTCGTTGACTTGTAATGGTAAAAATTGATCGGAAAACTCTGCACCGTGGTAGAGGCTAGCATGGCGTTGCAGCGTCAGCTGTTGCGCTGCAGCTAAGCTCCACCCACTGTGCCGCGACACCGGGACCGGTCATTCGCCGCTCGGGGTCAGAGCGGTGCGGAGCTCTGACGGACTGGAACGAGACACACGCTAACGCAGGCATCATTGCGTGAATATTGCAAATGTCGTATCTCGCGCGGAGAGAATAAGGATGAAGAATTCAATGCAGATCGCGACGGTGTATGTATAAAACAATTAGCACTCCTAGCTACAGAATGTTATTCCCTATGCAGACTTAAAATACCTAATCTTATTTTCAATAATTTATAGCGAGCCTCTCCGCAGCCGTTTTCCTACAGGCTATTGTACATTTAAGGAGTAACGGGACAGAATTCACCGGACTGTGTTTGCATTCAACGGCCTTATTTGATTGAAGATATCCACATAGATACTTGTAGGTAGGGGAGAGTGGGGTGGGTTGTATCATTTTTTACTCCGAGACCCATAACCTCGTAACTATCCGTGATAAACTCATTATTTCCATACCATCCCCTTCCTTGATTCTTCTGCTTTTTTGTGCAAAGTAACTTTTCCGCTACCTCTACCGGTTTTTCTTCTACGGTCTCCCGAATAGAACAATGTTTTTGATACAACTTGCCCCATGGCTTGGGTGAGTTGTATCACATGGTGGGGTAATTTGTATCACTATTTCACGTTTTAGGGAGTGTGCTTGCTACTGGTTTTGAACATAACAACAACATTAAATGGGGTTAATACAATGTATAGGTACGCTCAAAGGCTTCACTTTATTAGACCAAACTTAGGTCAATGCAATCCGAACGAAACATCAACAGACTAGACGCAAAAGTGGCCCGTTAAGAGCAAAGAAGTCAACACATTGTGCCGAAATGGAACGAGCATTGACTTGCTACCTACAAACGCGAGTCAGGGCTTAGCTTTCGCGATCAAAAGCAACATACCCATACATACATACATACATACATACATACATGTTACAACATACCCCACCCGGCTCTGATACAACATGTACCTAGCCGCCATCTTGGAAAAAACATCCTCGTGCTAAAAAAAACAGCGGACAGCTGGAGAAATCCGTTTTGGCTCACGCAGCCTTAGAACCTACCCTCACCACCGCTACGGAGATCTTTCAAATTCGTGCACATCTAAATGCCCAGAACACACATTTTCTTGCAACTTATTTTTTTAGAATGACATTAAAAAAACATAAAATCGGCTCTCACCTCGAGACGCGTCCACTCAGCCACAAGACAGAACAGGGAAAGATGGCGCCCAGAAAACCTCGTCGGCTGGTCGTGTCGCGAGCGCCATCCATCGGATAAGTTTGGCACAATTCGCCCTGATACAACTTGGACATGATACAACTCTCCCCGCTCTCCCCTATTTCGTTTTTTTTTTTTTGTTTAAAAGAATATTTTTTTTTTGGGGGGGGTGAAAATAATAGGTAAATCTTTCTATGACATTTCCACAATGCTTTCAGAATGTTGTTGATAGATCTTAGCATGGGCGCCGCCACCGGGGGGGACGGGGGGGACGCGTCCCCCCCACTCTCAGAATGGAAGGGGGACGTCCCCCCCAAACTCATTACGGAGCGAGCGAAGCGAGCGTAGTCTTTCGTAGGTTAACGGAAATTTCTGAGTATGCCGTGGTCACGCTTTTGCTAGGCTTATATCTCAGCAACCACTTCACCGATTTACATGCGATAATTTTTGTAGGGTGGCACTAGATTCATTCCTTCTAACGAGCATCGGACTATTCCCGATGCATGTGAGTGACCCCATATGCACGTGCCACGTGAAAAACGAAGAGGTGTCAGTTTTGTAACAATTTCAATATCTCGGCAACTACTGGGCCGATTGCGCTGAAAGTTGGCATGTAGGTAGGTATACCCACTAGGCAATGCATATCCATGTGCCACAATTGGGGTGCTGCTGCACGTGCGCACATGCAAGGGTCGATTCCAGATCTCGAGAACGGCTGAACCGATTGTGCTGAAATCTGATACATGGTTAGGGACCGGTTAGTAGGGTGCCGTGCAAAAGTCAGTTGGGACTAGTGATGTCAATTACGGAAAATCGGAATACCGAAACCAAACCAAATGCCTACCAAAACCGCGGGGAAATACCGAAACCAAACCAACTTGGGAACATGAGGGAAATACCAACTTTTTACCGATTTCTTAGCCTTTTATACATTAGGGAGGGTTCATGATACCAACAAAATACCAAACACTTAAGGATTAAAATACCAAATACCAAGTTGGTATCGGTTTGGTATCGGTATACCAAAAAGTTGGTATCCGATTGACATCTCTAGTTGGGACCCATTTTGCACGTGCGCACGTGCAGGGTGCCGCTTATAGATCTCGAGAACGGCTAGGCTGATTGCGCTCAAATTTGGCACATCGTGAGGGACCAGTTAGAAGGGTGCAGTGCACAAGTTAGTTAGAGGTATCCCCTCGCAATTTCGCACGTGCAAGGCCCACCCCACCCTCTCGCTCGCTCCGTTGGTCGCCCCAAAAGGCCTTTTACTGGTTGTTATCCTACTCGAAATTTGATTAGGCCCTTCGGTCCAATGAGACCATTTCAGAGCCGCAAGTATGAAAGAATTAGTGGGAGACATTGGTCGGGGCAGCCACCCCAGTGAGCCACTTGGGATGAACCCGACCAGTGTTTTTAGCCTAGTGTTTTTGCCTAGTGTTTTTTGCCAATTTTCGCGGCGTCGCGCCGATTCGTGCACAAACCAAAAAGAGAGATTTGTGACTATACAACGCCCCCTCCCCCACGCGGGTATGCAATATGCATTACCTATGCAATATGCGTTATCGATCATATTAGTGGCATACATCAGCAATTATACCGTGATAGAACACGAGGCTTTGCCGTGTCAAACTGATTCGGACATCAGATGTGTATATAGGTAGATACTCGGTGGGAATGCGGTCTATAGCCATTACTTTAAGGAAATACATAACCTAAACTACTTTCCTCAAACCAGTTGTTTTGCCGCCACAGTTTTATGAGCTTTTAAGCTTAAAATGGTCAGGAAATAATGAATATTTGCAAAAGGATTTTTTATTTATTTTTACATCACTATTTTCCATCTTTCGTAGAGGCTACTTACCTATATTGCAGCGGAAGCTGATTACGCGTTGACCAAGCATAGTACGTAGTTCAAACCAGCTGAATGCTGATTGGCTAACATTTTTCCGTAAGGGAATGGATTCCTCGGTAAGAGAATGACAAAGTGTTATCTATGGGAAATGGGAATGACTTCAGTCTTCAAACCTAAAATCGATACCGATATATTTGGCTAGGGTGATCGTTGGGCCATAAAAGCTCCTGATTTGTTCTCGTCTCAGCTCAAGCTACAAAACTGTTACTTCAGTTCAAAACCCTATGTTAAAAGTGGCATATTTGCTTTAAACGTTGAATGCATCCGACCGAAAAAGCCACGGTAAGAATGTCTACTTTTGGGTTTTCAGTCGGTCAGTCCGTCCCCCCCAGTCAAAAATCCGTGGCGGCGCCCCTGGATCTTAGGCCCGAAAAACAATAAAACAGGGAAAAATATAGGATGACTCAATCTGAAAATGTAGATATGCAATATCGAGAGTTCATGATCTCCCGTCCTTCACTCTCCCTTGTCAGTCTCTCGTCTATACGTTTATAGTATATTGTCTCTCGTCTATAGCCTAATCTCTATCTTCGTCACTTGTCTCTGGTCTATCGTCTTTGTCTCCTGTCTCTGCTCTAGCGGCTATATGCATATTGTTTGTTGTCCACTAGCCAACGTTTACCGTTCGTCTCATTGTCACTTTGTCTCCTTTTCCTTTCTCTTTCTTCCTCCGTCCTTATTTGTCGTAGAACAACTTATTAAAAGTTCATGACATGCAAACAAGTGCTCCACTCCGCTGCGCTGCGTGCGCGGCCCGCACGCCGGCCGGCCGGACTGCGACTGCCGCCGACATGACCCGAGGCTGGACCGCAAGTGGGCGGAGCCAAGCCGCAGTGTGCTAGTGCGTCTCGACCAATCAGAGGGGAGACAGCGTCCAGCCTGTGTCAGCCTCTAAGCAGGGCTCTGACGACCTTAACATTATCAGTCAATGACAAGTGCCTTTATTTTTCATTTTTCGTTAATAGACCATATTGATAAAAATTAGGTAGGGATCTCAAACTACCAATGCCAAAGTTTGGTTAAAATCAAACGCATATACAACGAGAAATAGCCGAAAAGGATTGTTCCACAGGGTCTGAAACGCATAGTAGGTCAGCCGCGATATCTTTCAGACCCTCATCAATTCATGGCGCACACATCACCTCTTTAATCCAAACGACCTTGCCTTCATGCCAACCAAACAAATATCCTCTAACGGCCGCTGTTCGACCCGCTGACCCCGGGCTGACCCCCGTGCCCTGGCTGACCTCTGACCCCGGCCAGGATGCGGCTAAGGATGCTGACCCCTAACCCACGGCTGACCTCTGACCCCGCCCAGGAGGCGGCTGAGGATGCTGACCCCTAACCCATGGCTGACCTCTGACCCCGGCCAGGAGGCCGCTGAGGATGCCGAGGCCGAGGAGGCCCGCCGCACCGCCCGCCGTCAGCTGATGCTTCAGGTGTGGGAGCGCGAGGCTGAGCACCGCCACCAGGCGCAGGGCCCTCCGAGCCGCCGCTGCTCCGAGCCCGAGACGCGGCACACGCCAGGTAACGAGCTCGCAGGGCTGGATGCGCACTGCACAGATCAAGACACAGTACTTACTAGGAGCTATAGACGCGTACGGATTTTCTTTGTGATGGGATATTTGCTGAAGTTTGGCTAAAATTAATTGAGCTGTCATATCCATGCCACATATGGAGCGACCCTGAAAGGTTTACTTGAATTTTCAGCATCGAAACGACACTGTAGGTGTGTGTAATGCCGTGCCGCTATATCTTTAATGCCGCTATAATGCCGTGTCGCTATATGTAAATTGAGCTTTCACGTAACAATACACGCCACCGGCTCCATTTTGACGACAAATTTAACACAAGGCTTATCTTTTTGACGCGATTCAACTGTACCGACTGGATGGTTCGTTTTTTTCAGATGGGTCGCCTGCTGCGGCTCGCCGCCGGCACCAGTCCGCCGAGCTGCCCGCCCTGGAGCCAACTGACTGGGCAGAGCCCACCGAGCCCCCATCGACTCCGGAGCCGGAGCCGGAGCCGGAGCCGCCTGAGGAGCAGCCGCCGCAGTCCAGCGCTCCCAGCTTCCCCATGCAGGATCCCGGAAAACAAGTGGAGATCAAAGAAACGGAAATTCAGGTGAACATTTTGCGTGTTACGTTTATGTAGATTGTAGGTAATAGGTATGCCATGACCATCACGACGTGAAAAGAGTCATCTATGATGCCCTCGTACTTATTAGCCCTGTGCAAATGCGAACGGGAAATTCTAGGCCAATTTTAAGAAAGCATGCAGTGGCTGGTGGTTTTTCCATTGTTCCACAGTTTTTTTTTTATAATTTCACGATGCATGAACTTATCTGAGCGACTGTCGTCCCAGCAGGTCCGGGAGCGTTCGGAGAACGAGTGGACGGCCGAGTGGGACTGGGCAGAGAGGGAGCGACGCTCCCGAGCTCGGACCTCCCAGATGACCCGCTCTGAGGTCAGCGTGACGTCAGAGGTCAGCGTGACCTCGCAGAGCAGCGTGACCTCGGAGAGCGGTCAGGTCACCGCGCAGGGATCGGCGGTCGAGGAGAAAATGGATATACAGCAGCACGAGCAACAAGAGCAGGATCAACAGCAGGGACAAGAACAGGAAAAGCAGACGAAACAGCTTGAAAACCAAGAGCAGCAACAGCAGACACCGGACGAAACGGGTCAGCAGCTGGAAGGTGACGAAGAAGCACAGAATAATGGAGATAAGAATTCTGCAGCGACAAACGTCACTGAACAAACTCACTAAGTCACTATACGCGGACCGGTTTTACGGCGTTGGGCGACCATCTCGAGGTAGGACTTAGGAGACAAATGTGGGATGAATGATGCTGTCCGTCATAGTTAGACGGTCGAGCCAGGTCCCACTTTCCCGCCAGGGTAGACCACCCAGTTCCCCGAGATGTCGTCAGGCGTCAACCGTGCTGAGCGTAGTGCTAATTCATCAACGCATCCCCCACGACCCCTGCCGTTATGCTGAGTGCAGTGCTGTTTCGTCATACCCTGCTCTGAGACCCCTGCGACCCCTGCTTTCCTCGAACTCCCGCGCGGCGACCCCACCCTCTAGCGTTCTTTGCTGCTGGCTTCTAAGGTTCTTTTCAGTGTTTGTTGACAGAGCCATTGTTTTGTTTTGGGCAGATGCCTTTTTGTTGACGATGTGGCTTCGTAACATATCGTTTGTGAAGTGGCAAAATAAATCCACTGGTTGTGCTGCAGGTGGTATGCGGAAGGTGACGACACAAACCATTGTCTGACAGGTCTCACATACGGAACGACGCTAGCGAGTGAAAGCCACTGGTGTTTCATTTATACCACAAAGTTTTTTAAGTGGATTTATATTGCATCGTACCTAAGCATTTCTTCCGTTTGAAGGCACCTAATCCGCCACTTTATGTACATATAGTAGTAGCAGTAGGCACCCGGTGCAGTGGTGAGATTGAGAAAGAGCCTGGTTTCGAGTCGCTTCGTGGAACTCTTTAGGTACATGAGGTTCTCGAATTGGATGGTTTGCGGTAATGGAGGGAGTCGACATTGCAACTTGCAAGGGTCAAAGTCATGCCCTACACCGGTGCTTACTGGAAATTTTTTCGCTCGTTGACCTTTCCAAAACTCTGCTCAAAAACATCAATTCACAGATTCAAGGTTTGTTCTATGAAATCTAGCTCTCGATAATTTACAAATTATGCTCATAATTACAAAACAAAACAAAAGAATTTTTTATTATGTACTGCTTGTAACATTCCACAAGATTTAAATAGCCACACTGCCTTGTTTATTAGTAAGTGGCTCTGCACCCCACACCCACCTCACGGTCAGCTTTATAACCGGCCACACCAGACCACCAGAGTCGGCTGGCTGGTGTGGCCCAGATGCGCCGTCATCCGGGCGCCTCGTGTCCTCCCGCCCCCACCCCCGGTCAGCCGGGTACAAACGGGACCGGGCGTGCCCCCGCGCACCACTCGAGCCGTCGGCAGTCCCCGGTCCGGTTCAGCGCCTCCCCGACCTGACCCGAGGAGCTCGAGATGTCGACCAGCGGCGCGCAGGAGGTGGCTGGAGAGAAGGAGCTGGTCCACCAGCTGATCCACTGCGGCAGCTTCGAGGAGGTGCTGCAGCAGTACGACCAGACCGCCGACACATACGAACAGGTGAGTCTCTGAGCGGCTACACACGGGACTTATTAGGCATGTGAGGCAGCTTTGCTAATAATACAATCAAGTGGGTTGATTTATTGACCTCCGACGGGATTCGGGAACATTGGTTCTTTCTGCAACCGCTGAATGATATCATGCATTCGATGTTGTTGATAAGCTCAGCGAGAAATAATATCAGTTCAGGCACCTAAAATGAAACCCCGTACCACTGAGGGCGGGAGCTAATCACCTATGATTTTGTCCCTCACGGAAAACTATGCAGCGGGACTGCGGCTGCAGAAACTCCGCTAGCTCTGTCACTGTGAGGTAGGCAACCCGCACGGCACGCGCCGCCGTTTGGCTGCAAAAACAGCCTAAAGTGCTGAGTGTTTGGCACCACCATTCGCTCTTTCTATACATGAGCACATTGTGTAGAATCTAACTCTAATCGAAATCTCCCATCAATATCAGCAACAGTAAAATCCGTTCATTTTAGAAAACGACATATTTTATGTTATCATGTTCGTCATTCACATCCCCGACGCCGCGTACGACTGGGGGGCTCTACAGAGCCTCCCTCTCGTTTTTTCTGCACTTATCTTCTAAACCGCTGGGCGTATTAAGATGAAAATGACAGTGCCCTTCGGCTGCATTAATTTGACACCTTGCATCCAAATACAAATTTCGTAGTTACCATAGGTCGGCCGTAAATGACGTCAGAATGACGTCAGTCGTCATGTTTGGATAATTTTGACTCAAAACATTTAACTACGGCAATCGCTTTCAAGAGCTCAGCTTCTAAGCTAGATGCAGTTGCTTTGCATGGAAGGACTCAAAATACACAGGGCGAAAATCGAAATGCACCTCTTTTGGACGAATGTCGTAAAACGCTCTCAAACATCGGTTCATAGGTAAATATGACACACTGAATCGGAAAAATGCACCTGTGATTCCTCTGTGTCTCCCTGAGCCCTGAGGTCATCTCAGGTCATGAACGGTCACCAGCAGTTTTTGACTATAACTTTTGATAGAGACGTGTTAGAGGTGAAAACACGTCAGATGTATTCAGCTCGACGATACGAATCGACTGATATGCAGCATGACCCTTTCCGGTCAGGTCATGACCTTGACCTGAGGTCAGCATTTCAAAATGACCTTTCAAGGTAAAAAAATCGACGTGTCTCGACGAGAGGAACCAGTGGCGCGGGAACTTCCTCCAGACTGGGGGGGCTGAACCATAATAGAAATCAACCTAGGGTACCCCCAAATCTAGTTTTCTCACCGGTTTTAGGCCACTTATTTTTCAGACATTGGCCTTTCCAACAACAAAAAAAAACGAAAAATTTTTCAAAAACTGAGGTATTCCGTCTCAGCTGAGTGAAGAAACTACCGTTTTGGCAACCTGGAGTAAAGGTTTTAATCTGCCAAATCAGTTGCCGAGCCAGTGAAATAGGTGGATTTTTCACTTACATGCTTTCTTCCTTTGTGACCCACAACCCCTAATTTGGGGAGGACAAGCTGCCCAACGGTTCCTGGCCTCATGAAACGTTGTGGGGCACCGCCCCCACGGCCGCAGAGTTGTGGGGGCAAGCTTCCCCCACTGCCCCCTCCCCCGGTTCCCACGCCTATGTATGAATCTATGATATTATGTTGGTAGATTTCCGATTTCGATTCCTCCAGCTGGGGGGCTCAAATAGGGGAAGGAGGGTGAATTGCGCCACCTTAAGGAAAAACGCTAATTGTAAGAAAACCACTGGAGATGTAAGCATGCACTGGTAACCATGTTAAAGAGGAACTCATTGGCTACGATTTAAGAGCCTCCCGATCAATTAAGAATGTTTCGTTTGCTTCTGACAGCTGCTTTTCAGAAACATGCAAAAGGGCGCATTTACCAACAACTGCTGTAAATTGCGCCAGGGGGATGGCGCAATTAGAATCCAATTGCGCCCTCCTTTAACATGGCTAAGCAAAGGAGACGGAATGCATACACTCCGGCATTCTATGCCATTGTGGCTTACTTGAACATGTATTATGTGAATCAAGCTCGATACATAATAAATGTAGATATAAATTGCGATGTTTTTTTTTGCGCAGGTAATTAACTTGACTTGTGTCCGGTAGGTATGCTTGTGAAGTGGAACAAAAACGTTTGATGTAGCCGACTAGATATATATGAACGTATTCGCCTAGACGGTTATATTTTCAATCGTTTCTCTCAAAATTAATATTTTTTATTGCTTCTACAACTTTTTTGACATCAGTTTTTACTATGTATCATAGCTGTCACCTCTCACGCCTGTGTCCATGTTAAAAATGCCGTATTTTGTCAATTACACCGCAAGTTCATAGCCCAAATGGCAGCTACATTATAAGTTCGATGAGAGAAATAAGTTTTGGACTGACGATGGCGGGTTGCTCCCCTGTCTGACATAAAACTCCTTCTTTATTGCAATCAGTTAATGGTGCATTCATACTGTCGTGATACAATAGCTACACCATTATTCTATTTGCGCCCCCCTGGCGCAATTGCCATGGGCGCAATTAAAATTGAGGTACTTTTTAATAAAAGCGTAGAAGTTACGATAAAGATGCTGAAGGATGTTTACTGTTTCAGTGAAATATAATGAAAAGAAGATTTTTCTTTCCAAATATCACTCTCAAAATCACACATGTATCGCCTATTTTTATAGCCAACGGTTCAAAATGCTGCAAAAAAGTTAAGAAAACGCCGTAATATCTTTGATGGCGTAATGAGCCTTGCTGATTGGCTTCATCGGAGAGCTTGGGCCATAAAAGGAACTTACCAGTGGTGAAAATAATGTTTTCGAAAACAAAATACTTAACATGCCATTGAATTCGTGGGAATGTGGGCGGGCGCAATTGGTTCGGAGGGCGCAATACACCCACTTTCCCCTACATTACGAGCCCCCCTAGCCGAAAAGCTGGGGGGGCTCAGCCCCCCCTAGCCCCCCCGGTTCCCGCGCCACTGAGAGGAACACGATGATGCCAAAGGTATAATGTCGTGGCTCTCGAGCCGCCTGGGGGGGGGGCATAAAGTTGCCCCCCTTTACGTTTTGTAAAATATCTCCGAAACCTGATAAGCTACGAACGTGAAACTTGGCACAGCTTCAAATGAATACCCAGGCAATGTTTGAGGAAAGTTTGGTGGTTGTAGCTTTTAAGATCACGTCACAGTGACGTCATAAAGTTTTGTCGTTTTCCGATATGGACCGTTTCTGACGTCGCTGAGCATGAAACTCAACTGTAAATGAACTACATAGACAGTCACCTGCTGTCATCCTAACACATCTAAGTACACTTCCAACTAGTTCCTGACCAATAATCCGTCCTTTATATTCAGTCTGATATATCGGATATATCGTGAGGAAACTAAGAGTCGCAGATCTATAAATCTATAATTTGACTTCTGACGTCACTGTGACGTCATTTCGAATTGGATCGACACCAAATTTGGCCACAACCTCGGCTAGGTATTCAATAAGATGTGTGCAAAGTTTCGTCTCTCTATCTCTTCGCGTTGCGACGATATTGTCGCAGAAGTAAAGAGGGGCAACTCTATGAATCTATAGGGGCCCTGACACTTGCACGATTTTGTGGCACGCATTGGCACGAATCGAATCGTGCCCGTGCGCAAACTAGTTGTGAACTGACGTGAAGTGTGCGTTAACTCGTCGTGACTTCGTGCCACGCCGGGGCAAAAACTTTGAAATGTTCAAAGTTTTGGTCACGACAAAATTTCGCAACCGGATCGTGAACTATGCGCAAACTGTTCGTGAACTCGTCGTGAACTCGTCGGGACGGTGCGGGAAGTGCGTAAACTATGCGCAAACTATGCGAAAAGTATTCGTGAACTCGTCGTACATACATACCAGCCGGTGCCAATGTGTGGATCTCGGCTTGCTTCGCAGCGCGAAATTTGGGATTGTTTGGTGTTTTTCCCGAGTCGATTGGACGCCTAGATGGGAAGTAATGACCGAAAATGTATTTAACGGGTCATTTCAGGTCAAAGAGGTCAAACTAGGTCACACGGGCTCATGTTAGGTCACAGAAGTCAAATTAGGTCACACGGTGTCAGGTTAGGTCACAGAGGTCACCATGAGGTCACGATGGGTCACGCCAGGTCGCAGAGGTCAGCCAAGGTCACGATAGGTCAGTCCAGGTCAAACTGGTCACATTAGGCACGGTCAGGACATTTGTGTCACTGGAGGTCACGATGGGTCTTACCAGGACACGGAGCTTACAGCCTTACATTAGTGAATGGGAGGTCCCATTTTTATATGGCATGCCTAAGTCGGCACAAATTGCGCAAACTTGTCGTGCCAATGCGTAAAGTGCGTAAACTATGCGCAAACTATGCGGAAAGTATGCGTGAACTCGTCGTACCAGTTTGTGCCAATGTGGACACTGATGGGCACGCATTCGTGAATCATTCGTGAAATCGTCGTGAACTGGTCGTGCACTAGTCGTGAACAGTGCGGGAGCCATCCCAGTTCGTGCACGAAAATGGCACGGCTTGCCACGACAAAATCGTGACCAAAAGTCGTGCAAGTGTCAGGGCACCTTATGATTGTACGTGTAACCACCATGCTCTTGGCGTAGAAAAGCTGCTATGGTGCAGGACTCCCCCGGCGTGGCGCGGAACATCAAGACATGCCTGTCTGACTGCTGACAACTGTGTAAGTAGTGTGTACCGTGTCCGTTTCAACTTTCAGTAGATGATTTGTCATATAACGACTTCGACGCGCTCGTTTCAGTATTTCGTCAGTAACGACTTCGACGCGCCGCGGCTGGTGGCAGAGGCCGTGCTTCATCTGTATCCTGCCGACGGCGTCGTCGCCCGCGATCAGCTGCAGGTCATGGATCTCGCCTCGGGCACCGGCCTCGTCGGACAAAGGGTCAGTGGGCGACGGGTCTAGCGCACCAGCACAGAGTTCTGGCGTACCGAGTGTGTGTGCACTCTTATCCGCAGTTGGGGAGGCCGCGGGAAGGGCACGACTTAGCAGCTCGATAAACACAGCATTGTTGACAGCGCTGCAAACCAGTAAAAACTGGTAAGGCGAGCTGTGCAGCTCCGGTGCAAACTGGTATTAACTGGTATCGAGAGGCTCCGTTATTATTGGATGAGCTCCAGGGACCTACAACAGGTAAGAGTGGTCACGCTTTGGTCTTGGGGCGCTTTTGGTGGTCACGGTGAGCAAGGCAAAGCTCCTTTCAGTTCAGCCACGGCACGATGGACGAATCCTTACCCCTTTTGTCGGTCAGATCGATGGTGAAAGGATAGGGACGGTCCCTTCCTCACTCCTTCAGATCGATAAGGAACACGATGAGAACGGCTTCTTATTCGTTCAGCTCGACAGTTGATAACAGTTCCTCAGCGGTCAGATCGACAGGATAGACGGTTCTTCAGCGGTCAGATCGACAGGTGAAGACGGTTCCTCGGCAGACAGTAGGACAAATGAAGACGGCAGCATGGTTCCTCGACGGACAATGGGACAGGTGAAGATGGTTCCTCGATGAACAGTGGGATGGGTGAAGACGGCAACACGGTCCTTCGGAGGACAGCGGGACAAGTGAAGACGGTAATAATTAATACGGTTCCTCGGTGAACAGTGGGACAGGTGAAAACGCTAAGACGGGTCCTCGGCGGACAGTGGGACAGGTAAAGACGGTAACACGATTTTTCGGCGGACAATTTGACAGGTAGATAAGGACGGTTCCTCGATGAACAGCGGGGCAGGTGAAGACGGTAACACGGTTCCTCAGCGGACAGTGGAACAGGTGAAAACGGTAAGACGGTTCCTCGGCGGAGGATGGGACAGGTAAAGACAAGTAACACGATTCCTCTGCGGACAATTTGACAGGTAGGTGAAGACGGTTCCCCGGCGGATAGCGGGACAGGTGAAGGCGATGATAAGGTTCCTCGGCCGACAGTGAGACAGATAACGCAGTTCTTCGGCGGGCAGCGGGACAGGGAACCTGGATGTCCGAAGATAATTGTTCACTTCCTATGCAGCGGTTAAAAAAGAATCGTGTGATTAGTAGACCTATGTAAGAAGCCAATAGGTTTCACTCATCCGTCTAAAGATTTCCAAAAGGAAAATATATTGATCAAGTTTACATTCCTGAAAGTCGCATGACCCATTAAGCACCTTTTTGTTACAGCCTGTTGTTGGCAGCCTGTATGCAATTGTAGCATCAAAAACCGCATTATTAGAGTAATAGGACATGGTATTTACAAGCCATGTACTAGCCTCTACCGAAGCACTATTAAGGCAGGCACGCTATAACATCAACAATAGATAAGAAAACATACATTTCAGAAGTCTAAGAATTTGTAACTGCTGTCAGCAGTTCAGGCAATGACCTACTCAGCCCTCCCGGCCGGTAATTTTCCAGCACTGGGTTAGCGACTGCGGGCCCATTGACGAACCCCCGACCACCACCAACTGGCGACAACCCGGTTCGGTTCTCGTCACCGATGACAGCAGCGCGTCGTATAACGCCCCTGAAGCAGACCGTATTGATCCCGGACTGTTTATTGTAGCATTGAAGGCTGATTGTAAAAACATAGGGTAATGGTCGTGTCAGTACCCTCGGGCATAGCTGTGGTTCATGTTACGGGAGCAGACCGCTGTTGGCATGCATGAAAACAGTTTACGTTTGGGCCGTTTTTAGAATGTACTTGGCCATAGTCAGGTGTTTAGCTTGATGGTCACGGTGGTTACGAGTGAACACCACACCGCTTTGGTCTGAAGTTGAATTATTTTTGGTCCGTGAGTCTACCTTCTAAGTTCTAACATTACGTGTCATTTCTGAAACACATGCCACTCGTGCCATGTCTGACACATGTATCACCTGTGTCATTTCTGACGTCACCCCCTGTCTTTGGACAGCTCCACGATGCTGGCGTGCGCCACATTGACGGTTTGGACGCCTCCAATCAGATGGCCCGTATAGCCCGGTCCCGGGGCGTCTACCGGCACATCTTCAATGTAAGTCACACATTCAACGAGGGAAAAGCGAGCACACGTATGTCAATAGCGTATGCTAGTTAGGTGTAAAATATTCTTCAAAGATAGGGAAGGTTATACAAAACAGGTTATACCTATAAATGCAATTCCAGGAAGTCGAACTGTAGTGATGTTTTTTTTACTGCGCCTTATATATTAACGTGCTGATGCTCAATGCTTTAGGGAGCTAAATACCTAACCTTGGGGTGACACGACCTATTTCAGGAACGGCTTGAGGCATCGTCAGAGCTTCCATCCGCTACTGTCCCGACTCCTGAACCGGCCTGAATCTCGTTAGTACATTTATATAAACATGCACAATGTATAGATGCTCTAATGAAGACATGAAAACGTTGAATTCGATGCATTTAGTTTACCTTTCGCAGTGTAATGTGTCATGAGAGACGCCTTTATTTCATCCCGGATTCATCCAATCCAATCATTAAATTAAATATCATTCTAATAAATTATACCTAAAATGGCAATTTATTTTGATCGATGGTTAATTTAACCGTCGAAATGCGCTCTTTATCTCTTTATGTCAATGCCTTATTGGAGACAAGTGACGCTTTGTAATTGAGGATAGTACTGTTAGCTCGATAGCTGAAGGTGATTTAAAATATTAATAAAAGGTGATTGCCTCATTTCCAACATTAAATCAATAATCGAAGAGAGGAAAACAGACAGAGATTGAGAAAGGAAGAGAGAAAGAGAGAGAGGGAGAGAGATAGAGAGAGATATATAGAGATAGAGAGAGAGAGAGAGGGAGGGAGAGAGAGAGATAGAGAGAGAGAGAGAGAGAGAGAGAGAGAGAGAGAGAGTGAGAGAGAGAGAGAGAGAGAGAGAGAGAGAAAGGAGAGAAAAAATAATTTATGACCCAGGACCCTGTAAGCTGCGGCTCCTACCATGCATGATGGATTGTACTTCGTACATACGAAGTAGGTCCACATACGAAGTATGTGGACATATGTCCACACTCCACTGTGCGTGTTCTGTGTCCACACTGTCCACTTCAATCCACATGCGTTCCGTGCTCCACACTGTGCGCTCCGTATATGTCTACACTCCTGACTCCACAGTGTGCGTTCCGTATATGTCTACACTCCACAGTGTGCGCTCGGTTCTCCACAGTGTGCGCCTCGTATGTCCACAGCGGCAGTGAAATGTGGCTATTGGTGCGCGGGGAGCGGAGCCCTGCCGCGCCGAGCTGCGCCGGAACGCAGTAAATAGGTAAACGGTCAGTTGTGAGTGCCACGAGTGCCAACTGCCCGTCAGTCATCTATATGACCTGGGTCAGCTGTGTGACCTGAGTCACCTATGTCAACCAATCAGCGATATCATTCGTTACTGCATGCTTGTCGTTCGAGGGCCAAGCGTCACAATCTCAACGACTGTCGACATTACAGCGAACATGCAGCCATTCAACAACACGAGCGGGGGAATTTTCGGCGAACGGATCAGCTAAGTCTGCACGTGCGAGCACTGACGCGTCAATATTGTTCCGTTTTAGGAGATCGTGGATGAATCTAAGCCGTTGGACATAAAGGAAAACACTTATGACGCTGTGACAATTTCCGCTGGCTTCGTCAAAGGACATCTTCCGCTGACTGCCCTGGATGAGGCGATTCGCATATGCAAGCCGGGTGAGATTTAGACAGATCTGCCAGCGGCTTTTGTCGTACTCAAGACAGAATATATTTATATCGAATTTAACTTAAATTATTTAAAATGGTTGATTTGGTTTAGAATAGATGCGTGTGAGCCCGCTGACAGTATGTACGGCTCCCCTGCAGGCGGCTACGTCATCAACTCGCTGCGTTTCGAGTACCTGGTGACGGTGACAGAGTTCCACCAGCTAGAACCCCACATGGACCGACTGGAGCAGCGCGGACTGTGGCGTCGCGTCGACCGCTACGTCACCGACCGCTACTTCCAGGGCGTCAAACAGGGCATCACCTACATCTACCAGAAACTGTGAATGGGTGTCTCACAAAGGGCAGCAAGTACATTTACCAGAAGATGTGAATAAGCGCCTCAGATTGGGTATCACGTACATCTACCAGAAGCTGTGAACGAGTGTTTGAAATAGGGCGACGCATAGGTAAATCATGCCAGAACTGTGAACGAGCGTCTAAAACACGGCACCAGATGCATCTTCCAGAAATTGTGGACGAACGTCTAAAATATGGCATCACCTGCATCTAACAGAAAACGTGAGCTGAAGGGATGAAGGAAATCATCTTTGCCTGTGTGCCTGTAAAGAGCTGTATGTAAATCAACCTTGAAATGGGACAGTATCTAACCAGTATAGCGCCTTTTGGGGCGACTAACGGAGCGAGCGAGAGGGTGAGCCTTGCACGTGCGAAATTTCGAGGGGGTACCTTCAACTGACTTGTGCACGGCACCCTGCTAACCGGTCTCTAGCGATGTGCCAAATTTGAGCACAATCGGCCTAGCCGTTCTCGAGATCTGGAAGCGGCACCCTGCACGTGCGCACGTGCAGAATGGGTCCCAACTGACTTGTGCACGGCACCCTACTAACTGGTTCCTAACCGTGTACCAAATTTGAGCGCCATCGGTCCAGCCGTTCTCGAGATCTGGAAACGACCCCTGCACGTGCGCACGTGCAGCAGCACCCCAACTCTGGCACATGGATGGATGGAGTGCCTAGTGGGTGCCTACCTACATGCCAACTTTCAGCGCAATCGGCCAAGTAGTTACCGAGATATTGCAACAATTACAAAACTGACACCTCTTCGTTTTGCGCGTGGCACGTGCATAAGGGGTCACCCACATGCATCGGGAATAGTCCAATACTTGGAAGAAGGAATGAAGCTACCCTACAAAAATTACCCCGTGTAAATCGCCAATCGGTCAAGTGGTTGCTGAGATATAAGCGTCGCAAAAGCGTCCGCACGGCCGGCCGGCCGGCCGGCCGCTCATACTCAGAAATTTCCGTAATCTAAGGAAAGACTACGCTCGCTTCGCTCGCTCCGTAATCATTTAATGCTGCCAATGTGAATCAATTATCCATCAAATATGCTCGTGCACCAGCAAAATCAATGCGCATTACACGGGGACGCACCGAGCTTAATGCAAATTATGTCAGTGCGCATTTTTGTTTATGTTATGCATTTCCTTATCAACACGTAAGTACTTAACAGTTAACAGAGCATCATCTGATCCTGTTATATAATTGCAGAGTATACTTGAGCACCACTTGCAACATTCAGGATGTGTAAACACGCGACATCAGAACAGCTGGGTGACGTCTAATCTAGGTAATGTAACTGCTGGTGTCGAGAAGGAGCTTCCAGCTGTATCCGAATGGATTAGGTATAGCCGACTTGTGGAGACATCACATTTGCATTTACCTGGCAATATATATGTTTAGGTATGAGGAATATAATATTTTATATGAATTGCATTCATTCGTTCCTGTCCACATATAATGGATTTTTATAGGCGTGGAAAATGTAGCGTATAAAGGCGCATGACTCCGTGTTGTCGAACCGACCATGCACCTCAATATATACAACGGACGGTGTCGCGCGTTTGAATGCTGGCACATTTAATACTATATGGCCCTATGTGCAATGTGAAAATAACTGCAATGTATGGCTGTGGTCAACGTGGGTGTGTACTGCGCATGGAAAAGGTGCTACAATGTCATGTTGTTTATTGCTCACGGCTTCATTGGGTTGACGCTACAAATACAGACGCTTTCACTCTTAACATATGTATACTGATAGTAGGTAAGGTACTGATAGTAAAGAATATAACAAGGACGGATGTTGCGGGGCGGTGGTTCAATGACCCCGACCATTACACAGCGGGCGCTGGAAGGAGGGCCTGCTTTGACGCCGCGGAACGGTGGCGGCCTGTTGGACCCGGTGGCGACCCCCCCCCCCCCCGACGAATATATGCGATAGTTATCGAACGTTTATACCGAGATATAAGGAGCGTAAAACTTTCAGCACCTCTTAGCCCATCTCTCTTGATTTTTTTTTTTTCAGGTTCAAGCTGGGTCGAAATAAAACAATTGGGTCTAGCCCCTAATGTCGTGAAGGGTCGATTTTTTAGGCGCTTGCAAATTTCGACGTCAAAAACGTCAGCTTCAAGCTGCTGACAAAAGTAGAGGTAAAGTCGATAGGTATCAGGTCAAGTTAGGTCAGGAGAGCCAAGAAGAGGCACCAATACCTATGCAATGCCCTAATACATAGGTAACACGGAGCCAATACCTATGCATTAGGGCATTGCATGAAAGCAAGGCAACGGTGAAGGGTGAAGTGCATACTAGCGCATAATTATCCGTAAAAGGAAATAAGAGCCTCACTTTCAGAAGCTCTGCAGAGCTTCTGAAAGTGAGGCTCTTCGGGACCTGAACAATGGTTGGTCCCGATTTTCCCGAGTTTTTGGTCATTGGCTTGACCTGGAAGGACGACCTATGACCTAAGACCTGAAAGTTGGGTGTCATCGACTTCCACTCGTTACAGGAAACGTCTTCAATTTTTTTCCGCTCTAGTTCGATCGGGGACATCGCCACGCACTTTGTATGTGGATCGCTCTTAAATGTAAATACAATAGGTACAAATACAATACAAATACAAGATTTTTTTGTGCATGTGCTTTCCATTTCGTGTGTTGCTACTGTAACACCGGTGGATCCAGAAAGAAGTCTTAGACGCTGCGGGAAGCAAAGGTAGGTACCTACCTAGTACCTACCCCCAAAAAAGTTTCTCCAATTTTCAAGAAACGCTAGGAACTCGATTCTCTATGCACTGCTAAGCAGTCTAAAATAAATTTTCCTTATAAAAACTGTTTTTTTTTTCATTCTCGAAAAACCGCAACATTTTGTCAAGTTCCGGCGCCTCGCGGGGGGGGGGCATTAATTAGCCCCAAATACCCCCAGAATTGTAACCACGCGCAACAGAGTGGTCTGGAAAAGCTGTCATAGGGGAACCATGACCATCCCACAAGGGGCGCCGTCGCCCATAGAAATGGGATGCGTGAGAGGGGCGCCTCTGAGGTCACTGAAGCGCCTACATGCGAGAGGGGCGCCCATGAAGCTCATATATGGACTTCATGGGCGCCCCTCTCGCATGTAGCCTCTCGCACGCTCCTATACCTAATAGGAGCGCCTCAATGCAAAAGAGAGGCGCTTGTGATCATGCATACAGCATAGGGGCGCCTGTGAGGCCTATAAAGGGGCACCTGCATGCGAAAGAGGGGCACCTGTGACTGTGAGGGCGAGGCTTATAGGGGTGCCTCTGAGGCCTATAGGTAGTAGAGGAGCGCTCACATGCTGCAAGGGGGAGGCGCCCATGGAGGCCATATTGGCGTCTCCAATGAAGGATCTCGAACACTGGTGGGTTCCGTGAAAGCCCCGATAGGGCTTTCAATTTTCCCCTGAAAAGTGAAAACGCAAGTGCCTGCATGCCAAAGAGGTGCACCTCTGAGGCCAATGGAAAGAGGAGCACTTGGACGTGGTGAAGCCCATCGGGCCGCCTTTGACGTCTATAATGGCGCCGCTGATGTCCGTAGGGGCGTCTCTGAGCGAAAGAGGGGCGCCTAGGCTTTTAGGGGCGCCTATGATGGCCATAGGTACGGCTTCATGCGAAAGACAGGCGTTTATAAATCTCAAAGGAGCGCCTAATATGCGGAAAGTGGGATGCCTGGGTAGGATGAGAGAGTCATTTGGGTAACGTTTCTCAGGGACGGTGCCGCAGGTAGATGCTGAAAAGAGATGGGAAAGAAAGGCGCCTTCTCTGTCAAGATTCCTTTAGGTACTTCTCCCTTCTGAGCCCCTAGAAACCGGTGCAGAGTTTCCGCACTGTCCGCTTAGGCGGTTACGCCCATACCCCTGACCCTGGATCCGTCAGTGTACTTCAGAGCCTATTTTAAGGGAATTTGACTGGGGGGGGGGGGGGCAACCTGGAAAATTGTCTTAAATAATCCATTAATCCTCGCCCGTATTGGTGTTTCCAGTAGCGAGCGTATAGGGGGGGGGGGGTCCGTTGGACCCTCACTAGGGTGGCACTTAAAAATCAATTTTTGATTTTAAATGCGTGCGGGTGGTTTTCCAGTTCCTTTCCCGTAAAAAATAAGGGAGGCAAATTTTTATGGGAAAATATTTAAGTTTAGAGGTCGCGAATCAAGGTCAAAGTTCGGATTTTGGTGGCAGATTTCAATATCATTAAAATCGTTTCGGACTTTCCTATTACGCTGTAATCGGATGATAATGGAGCATTTCCTAGTCATTTTCATATTGTTTTTTGATATTTCATGCAGCGCAGCTTCGGTCACACCAGAACGCTGGTCTATGTACTCCACTACTCAAGTGCCTCCTCTTTAGTAGATTATTGGCGCCTCATTGGAGGGAGGGGTATCATGGGCAACGGGCACCCAGATCACTTTGTTTATAGCCTGGTTAGCAATTGCAGTCGATCTTCGGGTGTCAGGTTAGCGTTTTCTGTGATCTTTTCAACGGCATGGAGGAAGAACTGGCGCTAATCTTTGTCTTTCATGAGTGCCAGTCCTACATCAGCGCCATGCCGCGCCTGGTGAAGTCATTCACCAACCGCAGCTCCCGGACTACACGAGCTGCGGTTTGGTAGCTGCTGTCCTCCCAGTGGCCTTGGTCATTGATGATGAGCCCCGCGTCCAGGTCGTGGATCCTTGAGAGCTTTTTGAACGACGATGTGAGGAAGCTCACCAAGGTCTCGGTCGCGAGAGCGGCGTTCATAGTGTCCACTAAGGACTTATGGGGAGGGTCCTCCCTCTCCTACAAGTCTATTGCCCGCACCATGTCTTGATTGAGCCCGAGGGTCGGGGTCTAAAAGCTCCAGAGTCACCAGGCAGCCGATCACTCAAGTACTACAGGTGACGGCCGAAGACCAGGACTGTCGCCTTCGACAGCTCCTTGTCGGGGTAGGTGCAGAACGAGTTCACGAAGGTCAGGTCCAGAGCCGGCGCAGTGGCAATAGAGTCCCAAACCAGGCGGCGGCGGCGGCGGCAAACTTGCAGGCAACGGACAGCGCACAGCGTTTGATGACCTGGGCCTCGGCCGCCGTCAGCCGGAGCCGCTCCCTGAAGAGGAAGGCATCCACAGTGCAGATGGTCTTTGCCATCCACCTAACTCAATGGAGTACTCTGAGGCGGAGAAACGGATGCCGTGCTTGGAACTCCGCCGAGAACAATTACGCAGAGCTTCAGAAGTTTTCGGTAGTCTTCCCGGAGCTAGGCATAGTCCAGCGATGGAAGCGATGGAAGCTGACCAGCAGCTCGTCCCACTCCAGAACGTCGTCGACCGCGAACGCCACCGGTGTGATCCTGTCAATGAAGTATGAACTCCCACCCGCCTTTGAAACTCTTAAACAGCCGGATGTAGAGGCCGCTCGAGATTCTAGGGCAGGTGGAGAAGGCCTTCTCTAGGCCCAGCTCTTACACGTGGTGCCGGCAGGCCAGCTGAAGGACGGGCCGATCTAGCTTCTGCTCGATAAGGGCTAAAGTACCGTTCACCAGCATGCTGTTCGCCGTCGTGGCGTCGAAGCAAAAGGCCACAGTTCCGCTTCTCCAGTTCTTAGTCCCCCAGAGCTGTGAGCATGGCCTCCTGTGCTTGGATGGAGGGGAGGTTGGGAACGGCGAGGAGCTTGGCCACCCCAATCCCTCCCCCCCCCCATCACCAGGACCTATGTAGAATCGGTCGACGCTCCATCTCTCGCGGTTCAGGATTCGCGGTTCAGCCGGAGTCGTATCCTAAGTTCCATGCCGCAGTTGATAACAGGCTCACGTGTTCTTCACACATTACGGTTGGGCAGTTTGGCCCGGTCGAGGCCAGTTCACTGTTAGAGACGTCCGCTCGCCCGCATGCGCTTGGGAGTGTGCGTCGACGTTTCTCTCTCATGGTAGCCATCGTCAAAGACGTTCCCTCCGTGTGTGCGCCGCAACGGCCGGCTAAGTCTGTTGCTGGCACTGACACTAGAGTCGGAAGAAGCGCCCACGGAAGAACATCCCGAAAGCACAATAAACCAGTGCAGCTCAATGCACACTCTCGCCTCTGCTTTCGCCCGCCGACGATAGGCTGACTCCAACTTCTTCACATTCTCTTCGACAGAAAAGGAGCATGTCTCAAGAACCGATAGAACCGTGGGGCTCGTCCTCCCTTTGGAACAAGGGAGACCGGTCACTCCTCACACTAATCAGAGGAGTGACCTTCTGAACACGACACCGTATTCAGAAGGTGATAAACCACTGTGCACAGGTCGTCATGGGGGTCCGACGCTCGGCTCATGTGACGCCTCTGTTGGCAGAGCTATGCTGGCCCCATATAGACAGGCTGGTGGCGGAGAATGACTGCAGTACTGTGCATTACTTGTTGAATAATGTTCATGCACCGAAGTGCCTCTCTGAGCGGTTTGTACAACGCAGCGACGTGTCGAGCAGACAGACTCGAGCCACTGAGAATATGCAGCTCGAACTGCCGAGGGTTCGCACCGAACATGCTCGCAAGTTCTTGTATTACCGCGCCTGTGACGTTTGGAACTCGCTGCCAGCAGACATTCGGTCGTCACGCACGTCGGCCACTTGTCGCAGGCGTTGTCGACGATTACTCAATGGTGACTAGTCACTGTGCGCGTAGCTTTCGGTCATTTGTACCGATATGCATTTTACTTTTTAAGTCCCATGCTTTTCATGGTTTTTACTTTTAGCTTTAGTGTTTATTTTAGCTTTATATATGTGCCTACCTATTTACTGTATGACACTTGGACTGAAAAGCCGTGAGTGCATGGAGCTTCCAAACGAAATAAATGATGATGATGATGATGATATGACCATCAGATATGATATGACTAATCAGAGGATGGATAATCAGAGGATATATGGAGGATATGACCTCCACTGTGAGAAGGCACCGGTCGCAGGCCAAAACAGGCCTGACATGGGTAAAGCAGCCCAGATCAGACCTGTCTTGGCCTGACCTAGACTGGCTACGATCGGCCGGAAGTGATGGGATAAACAATTGTTATACAAATAAAGGTCGACATACGTCGGAAATGACGCTTAATGACCACATATGTCATTCCAAATAGGTTTAAAGCAGTTTCCAAAAAGTTGATTTTTCCCAAAAAATGTCAACTTTGACCTCAATTCGCGACCCCTAAATATCAATATTTTTCAAAATCATTTTGCACACATTATTTTTTACGGGAATGGAACCAGAAAACTACCCGCACGCATAAAAATCGGAAAACATAAAATTCACCCCATTGCTAAGTGCCACCCTAACCCTCACCCTTGCCGTTTCGCCCCTGATCGAGCTAGAGCTTCGCGGAAAAAACGACCGTGTTGCCCGTGATAAAAGGAAGCCGATTATACCCAATTTTAAGGTCCTAGGTCATCGGTTGACCTTCCAGGTCAGGTCATTGACCCAAAAGTCGGGAAAATCGGGACCTGTTAGAGCGTCGTAAAGAGTGGCTGCTATGGTTTTTCGGGGTGCTGATCACGAATATCATGTTAGTTATGATCATAGATGATGTCTTCATGCATTTAGGCCAGGTCAGGTCAGGTCAGGTCAACCAGTAAGGGTTTTGCCGGGTATTCGTAGTAGGTGGCAACCGCCTCTGACAGCTTCGTAACATGTTACGAAGGCACCAAAACTACTTCGTAAATGGTCAAATGGTTGCTTAATTCGAATTCAGCTCCAAAAACTAGCCTAGAAAGTAGAAACATATAAAACTCGAAAATGTGAACCGAGGTCATCAAAGGTAAATGATCTGACCTGACCTTCCGGTGATCTTGACACCCACCCTAATGCATGGGAGCTACATCATATCCCATGTTTGAACGTTTGAAACCACGAAAAGACTGCAAACGCGCGGCTAATGCGAGGCGACATACGCCGAATCGCGACCTCGGCCAAACATGGTGCCATGGTGCTAGGCCGCCGGTGCATCTGAAAGAACTGTGGTGCTCCTGACAAGCCTGAAGTTCCAACGACAGGCCCGTGGTGCCCCTGACAGGCCCATGATGCCTTTGCGAGGCCGGTGGTGTCCACGTGAGGCCGGTGGTGCCCCTGGGCCCTGACAGGACTGTGGTGCTCCTCAGGGGCGGATCCAGCCGATCCGTTTGGGGAGGGCAAAAGTTTCCGACCTATCCGACGACCCCTATCCGCCCCCGCACTGGGAGGAATGTAAGATAAATTTTGGATGGGGATGCAAAATTTTCTCAAGGGTTTGGGCCCCTTTACTTTTTCAAGCCGTCAATCATCGATTTATGAAAACCAAAAGTTAAGGAAACAATCCATACAGGAAGTTATCCAAAATGTTTGCATATTTCAGTGAACCTAACAAAATCACAGCATACCTAAATAAGTGAAATGCAACAAGTTTTTTTTTACTCGGGGTGATTTTTCTTATGCTAACCACCACCCGCAAGCCTCAAACCAATTTTCTGGATCCGCAGTGGACCTTTGAGAGCCCTACGGGTCCGCTCTTACAAGACCGTTAAAAAAAACTCTGGAAACTGAATGACTCAATGGAGGCTCCTCCAGAAACCTTCACGACTTCTCAGATTGAATGAGTCTCCGACCAGGGTCGGTTCCTCAGAAGGTGCTGAAGGGTTTCAGAAAGCAGCGTAGGCTCGAGAGTCTGGAAAGTTCTCAAAGACCGGCATCGGACCCAAAAAGCCTGTATGGAGGCCCTCAAAAACCGGGATAGAGGCCAAAGCAGCTGATGTTTAGCCTAAAGAACCGGTGTGGAGGAAAGGGTAGGAGTCTGAGTGGGGCCTTCAGGGGCAAGCGTTAGGGCCCCAAAAGTATGTGTGAGGCTCTTGGAGGCAGGTAGGTCCCTTGAGCGTGCATGGGGTCCCAAGAGCTCGCGTGTGAGCCCAAAAATTCGGCTTCGTGTCCGTGGAACATGCATGGGGATTCTTAGAAGCCGCTTGGACACATATCTGATGGGACGTGGGTACCAAGATCGATGTAATGGTCCTAAAAGCCGGTGTAGGGCCAAGACATTCCGGCGTGTAGACTCTCAGAGGCCGGCGAAGGGGCACCAGGAGCGGATACAGTGTCTCAACAAGCCTACATGGGACCTGACAATCAGTGTGGAATCCCACGAGCCTGCGTAAGCCCTCAGAGACCTTTGTAAGACCCTCAAAGGTCGTTGTGAAGGGCCTCTGAATCTGAAATCTTCGCAGGGCCACGAGGCCAGCATGTCCCCTGCCTGCGTTAAGGCCCTCCAGAGGCCGTCGTAGGGTTCTTCATAGGCCAGCGTGGGCCCTTGGAGCCTTCGTTACAGGACTCTCAGAGGTCAGCATGACCCCTGCAGTCTGCCTGCGTTGAGGCCAGATCAGAGGCCGTCGTGGGGCCCTCAGACGCCAGCGTGGGCATTTGAAGCTTGCATTGGGTCCTAGAGGTCGTCGTGAGGGCCCATAGATGATAGAGGTCGTCGTGAGGGCCCTCAGGGACCGTCTCGGGTGGAATCACTGTGGAAATCGTTGTGAGGGCCCTTAGAAGCCTTCAAGAGGACCATCAGAGGTCATCATGAAGATCCTTGGCCATCATGACGGTCTTCATAGGTCCTGGGCCCTCAGGTATCTTTGCAAGGCCCTCAGAGGCTGTGGTAAGGACATCAGAGTCCATCGTTAGGGCCATCAAGAGACCGTCACAGATTCCTCAGATGCCAGCATAGCCCCTGCCTGCAGCCTGGTTGTGTTGGGGCCCTCAAAGGTCATCGTGGGCCGTCTAAAGCCCGATGGGCACTCAGACCTGAGATGGGTCTAGGACCGTGTCACGAGGGCCCTCAGAGACCGCCGTGGGGGCCCTCAGAGGCAGCGTAACCCCTGGAGTCTCCGTGGGATCCTCAGATGGCGTCATGGGGCACCAAACGCGGTTCGGGACACTCCTAACCGGTGAGGGCCCCAAAGACCAGCATAGGGCGCTCCTGGCCAACAACTGGACGTCTGATGATCGGTGATCCCACATGATCGTTCGTTTCCCGATCACTGGTTTTTAGGATAAAATGTATTTGGTGGTGTGACAGGCCTCTTATACGGCTTTTGGAGGGTGCAAAAAGCTATGTTTGCACTCCAATGTTTTCCATGGGTCTGGAGCTGAAACCCCTGCACCCTCTATCCGGATTTCCGCTGCCCTTGAGCACCGAGATGACCAAACGACTTTACAACGCAACACTATCTACATGCAATCAGTTCAGGGAGTTCGATCTATTAACAGCATTCTGGCATAAATCATCAGCAGCGAGCGTCCAGCTCCTTGCTTCGGAATGGCCGTCACCGAAAGTCCTGCTTTTCGTCCAGATAGTCCTCGACGCCGTATTCAATTTTATCATCTCTCTATGCTTTGGGAGGGGCAAAAGGACAGTCTTGCCCACATGATTTAGCTTTGGGGAGGGCAAATGCCCATTTTGCCCTCCCCTGGATCCGCCACTGGTGCTCCTGACAAGCCTGGAGTGTCCCCGACAGGCACGTGGTGCCACTAACAGGCCCAAGGTGTCCCAGTCCCTGCGAGGCCGGTGGTGTCCCTGCCAGGCATGTGGTGTCCATACTAGGCCTCTGGTGCCCCTGACAGGTCCGTGGCGCCCTTGCTAGGCCTATGGTGCCTCTGGCAGGCCTATGGTGCCCCTGGCGGGCCTGTGGTGGTACCCCTGACAGGCCAAAGGTGGTGCCCCTGCGAGGCCGGTGGGGCCCCTGGCAGGTCTGTGGTGCCCCTGGCAGACCTATGGTGCTCTTGCTAGGTTGATGGTGCTCCCAACAGGCCTGTGGTGCCCCTGACAGGCCGGTGGTGCCCCTGGCAGGCCTGTGGTGTCCCCGGGCCCCAAGAGGGTGGGGGGTCATGACCCATATGACTCACCCTTAGATACACCACTGGTCATTACTTACAGACTGACTCATTTGACATCCATTGCAAAACAAGTCACAGTAGTTACGTAGTATGTTTGTCACCCTGTTCCTTTATGCCCATTTTTATAGTGGGCAAATCTCGACGACTAGGGGGGCAATTCTGTTGAGTGCGGGGGCATTTGCCCCCCCAGTTAACATGTTAAAATAGGCCCTGGTGTACTTACTGTACGTGCAATTTGCCTAATTACCCTGAATAACGTTTAGCTGAAGTCAAGCTGAAGTGACACGTAGAAATACTTTATATGGTAGCAAAGGAAGGCTACCAAATCAGACGCGTCTGTTGCCTATTATGAAGCTTTGTTTCAATTCCGACGCATGCCGGTTTTCATTGCATTTGTATACGTGCCGATACAAAGGTGCCGATACAAAGGCTAAACCTCCGATAACCATCGCAACCATCGCATACGCCTGCGGGGGACCGTGCCGGTGTTGTCCCCGGGGACGACAGGGGCTTTCGTTTAGCTTGGAATATAACTGCAAAAATGGCAATTACATATGTCAAAAAAAGCTTCATAAAGCTGTCTCATGACAAGCAAGATTCTTTACTCAAGATGTCTATCCTAACAATCGCTGCGGTCTTGGCATTCTCCAGCCGCTTGTTTTCGGTGCTTCGGTTTGAAGCAGTCATTCATGAATTCGACCCTTACTTCAACTATAGAACCACCAAATATCTAGCAGACGAAGGTTTCTACAAGTTTCACAACTGGTTTGATGATCGAGCATGGTATCCACTGGGCAGAATTATTGGAGGTAAGTTTCCGGAACTGAAGGTCATATTTGTCGATTCCCCTGAAATAGTGGCAAAGTTTGGGTCATCCAAAGAATTGGTATGCATAGAATGATGGAAAGCATCATATAGTAACAGTAGAGGTTTTCATTTATCATAAATTGAAATGTGTTTTACCAGAATCAGGCACCTTCATGTCAAAGTGTCCACCGTTCCGAGTCCCAAATGACTGTGCTATTTGTGGCTTATGAAGACATTTTTAAATTAATGAACTTGAAAGACTCATGATATTTTTATTAAGTCTTATTTTCTCCTCAAATTTCTAATCAGCTAAGGAATCAAATAGCTAATAAAGGCACAACTTCAATCAATGTTCAATGCATTATTTGGTACCTACTGTGTTTGTGTATTGATGCAGCACAATGCATTGTGCATTGCTTAGGTTTAATGAGAGTGGGCTAGAATAGCAGAGGCTATATATGAAGCTTCAACATTTTTTAATGACAGCTGATGCTTTGAACTTATCCATACTACATTTAATGTGGTAAAACTGAAGCTGAGACCCACATGTTATTTCAAGGATCTATGTTCTGTTCTTTGATGTTTTTTCATCCCATGAATTTAAAAGTGATGCTATTAGTACATTCAATATCATGATAATCCATTGAGGTTATGTCACTTGACATAGTCTGACCTGACCTAACTCAGCCTTAGCTTACCCAACCTAACTTTGCCAAGTAATTCCTACCAAACCTAGCCTGACCTTATCTAACCTCAGACCTGCCTAACACCAAACACTTAACCCGCGCCCTGATGGGGGGGCCATTTTGGCCCCCCTGTGGTTTTTCTTAAATAGCGAGAAAACGGCGGCGCCAAATTTTGGGTACCTTACCGGGCATCAATTTGACACCTTCACACAAAATTTCAAGTCACAGGTCACCTCAGGTCAGGAGTTATTGAGGTCAAACTGAGGTCATGTTCGAGTAAAAATGAGCAAATAACATGACATCTTTAAACGCTCACAAATTCTACAGTTAACAAGCAATTTTAAAGTTCTTTATGTGGTTGTATAGAGAAAAGACGGCGCTACAAAACTGCTATCTCGGATTTTCGAAATTTTGGGATTTTGACCCCCAAAAATAAAAAAAAAATTGATTTTTTTAGAAAAACTCAAAAAATTTCCAAAAAATTTTCGAATTTCGAAAAAACCGGAATATATGTGATAGTCCCTGCGCTCTTCGATATACATACCAAATTTTAGATCGATACCTCTTTTTTTGGCCAAGTTATAGCAAAAAAACTGTTAAAAATTGATGACGTCAAATTTTTGAACTCAATTTTTAGCAATTCTAGACCTCGTAGCGCAAAACGGAGACCACCATTGAACTCCCCGTGACGAGCTGCATCGAATCGATACCCATTTTATGCAAAAATATCAACTTTGAAATTTGACCTAATTTGACCTGACCTTGACCTGACCTTGACCTGACCTTGACCAAAACGTGACCTAAGCTGGCCCTAAAAGTCTGTCTGACCCACATAATCGCATTTGTCATGTAAAATGGACCATAAAACATGTAGCACACGACACTTTCATATTGTGACCCCCCAGTGACCTGACCTCTGTGACCTGACCTGGTATCAGTGACCTCAAATAGCAAAATATGTGTTTGAAGAACATTTCCCAATCGATGATTTTCAATGAAATGCATTTTACTCGATTTTACAACGCATTTCTTGAAATGCCTGTAAACGGTGAAAATTCGACCTTTGAACTGACCTGTGACGTCATCGGTTTGACCGAGGTCAATGAAATTGGGTCACAAGGTAGTTCCCCGTTGGGGCTATCCAACACCGTTTACCGCTTGTCGCTATGTTGCGTGGTTCTCGAGATCTGAGGGGGGGGGCCAAAATGGCCCCCCCCCCCCCATCAGACCGCGTTGCTCGGCAGACCCCATCTGGGCGCGGGTTAAGCACCTCAGGTAGAAGGCTAGGTTAGGTTTGGTCTGATTATGTTGGATCAGGTGACCTTAACTGACCTATCATCAGATTATCATGATATTTGCTGGAAAAATAAGCATCATTTTTGCATTCAGAGATACCAGGTAGCAAAACATGTAAGGAACCAAATGTTTTAATGAAAAACCATTTGAACTACAACCTAAGAAATGACTTTCAAGTTTCAATGTACTTTATGTTGATTGTTGGTAATATGCAGATGCCTGAGAAGTTTGACCAGATTATGTCATTTGGAATTATTTGATAGCATCATTTTTTTCTGTGAAGTTCATGACACTTATGTAGGGGAGAGTGGGGTGGGTTGTATCAGTTTTTACTCAGAGACCCATAACCTCGTAACTATCCGTGATAAACTCATTATTTCCATACTACCCCCTTCCTTGATTCTTCTGCTTTTTTGTGCAAGGTAACTTTTCCGTTACCTCTACTAGTTTATCTTCTACGGTCTGCCGAAGAGAGCAATGTTTTTGATACAACTTGCCCCATGGCTTGGGTGAGTTGTATCACATGGTGGGGTAATTTGTATCACTATTTCACGTTTCAGGGAGTGTGTTTGCTACTGGTTTTGAACATAACAACAACATTAAATGGGGTTAATACAATGTATTTGCTCAAAGGCTTCACTTTTATTAGACCAAACTTGGTCAATCCGAACGAAACATCGAAACGAACGAAACATCAACAGACTAGACGCAAAAGTGACCCGTTAAGAGCAAAGCAGCCAACACATTGTGCCGAAAAGGAACGAGTATTGACTAGCTACCTACAAACGCGAGCCAGGGCTTAGCTTTCGCGATCAAAAGCAACATACCCATACATACCCATACATAGGTACATACATACTTACCGAGCAACAAGCTTGCTTAGCTCGGTATCCCTTTTCGGTGAGGATCTGACTCCTCCGGGTGTGACTAGGCTCTGTCCCTCTTCTATAATGCAAGCTTTGCATGCGCTTATTACCACTAACCGCTGGATCACTCTCTCCTTCTTACTATCTTCTTTGGGAATGGTGTAGCGGCCAGTCAAGCTACATTTAGTCTTGACTTCTTTGCCTCTTCTTATGACATTTTACTAACTTACTAAGTATTGTATTTAGCTTTGTTTTTGTTTGCTTTCCTTTTCTTAGCAGGGAGTGTCGCGACTTTCTTCATATTTTTGTCTTGGGAGGTGTTAACGTAAGGTGCTGTTGTCGCGTGGGTCAGTGGGTGGACACTCCTGGTCGTCTGATCATGGGCGGCGGCTTAGAAAAAAAAAAATACATACATACATACATGTTACAACATACCCCACCCGGCTCTGATACAACATGTACCTCGCCGCCATCTTGGAAAAAACATCTTCGTGCTCAAAAACAGCGGACAGCTGGAGAAATCCATTTTCACTCACGCAGCCTCAGAACCTACCCTCACCACCGCTACGGAGATCTTTCAAATTCGTGCACATCTAAATGCCCAAAACACACATTTTCCTGCAACCTATTTTTTTAGAATGCCATTAAAAAACATAAAATCGGCTCTCACCTCGAGACGCGTCCACCCAGCCACACGACAGAACAGGGAAAGATGGCGCCCGGAAAACCTCGTCGACTGGTCGTGTCACGAGCGCTATCTATTGGATAAGTTTGGCACAATTCGCCCTGATACAACTTGGACATGATACAACTCACCCCGCTCTCCCCTATGTTTATCCACTTAAGTCAACTTGAAAATTTTGTGATAGTTGTTAGCAGAATGATTTTAAATGACAGGAAATGTGTGAAGGAAGCTCAAATGTATTTGTTGTTGACCTTTAAATGTTCATTTACCTTTGTTAGGTTATGATTCGAGCATGTCAAATTAAATTGCATAAGTTTGAAACTTGCAGAGAATGCATTAAGCATGAGTATTCTCTGTTTAACCATTGATTGCAGACTGCATGGTACTAATGTTAAAAAGCTGTCATTGCCAGAATTCAGGTGGCAATACAGTGCATACTCAGCTTGTAAAGATTTTAGGCATCCATGCTCACTGCCTACTGTTAAGCGCACCCTCTATCCAGTTAGAAAAAATATGTATTTTTCATGCTATTTTACCAAATCAATCAAACTTTGATTTATTTTCAATTTGTATCCTTTAAAATCTGATAGATGTGCTTGCAATGTGTGTTGCAAATTGCAATATTATGTTATTTTGATGCAGGTATTTATTTTGCTACAATTGTTATTCTTCACTGAGCTAACAATGGCTTGATGAAAGGTTCTCTGTTCATTCTATTAGCAAGCTCTATTGTCCTACCTACTAAACTTATTAGGGTAGCATGGAAACAAGCAGGTGAACTAGGTTAAGAAGGTATCCCATGTAGTTAAAAGATCATCGTCAATGATTATGTGCCCAAAAACTCTGCCCCTGCTGGGTCTGCATGTATTCCCTGCCGAGCCTGTGTGAGCCCTGCTGTGTGCCGTTGCAGGCACCATCTACCCCGGCCTCATGGTGACGTCGGCCGTGCTGTACCACCTGCTGCACTTCCTGCACGTGACGGTGGAGGTGCGGCACATCTGCGTGTTCCTGGCGCCGCTCTTCTCCAGCCTGACCACGCTGGTGACGTACGCGCTGACGCGCGAGCTGCAGGACGCCGGCGCCGGCCTGGTGGCCGCCGCCCTGGTGGCCGTCGTGCCCGGCTACATCTCGCGCTCGGTGGCCGGCAGCTACGACAACGAGGGCATCGCCATCTTCTGTATGCTACTCACCTACCTGCTGTGGATCCGCGCCGTCAAGACGGGCACCGTCTTCTGGTCGGCGCTGTGCGCCGTGGCCTACTTCTACATGGTCTCCTCCTGGGGCGGCTACGTGTTCCTCATCAACATCATCCCGCTGCACGTGCTGACGCTGATGGTGATGGGCCGCTTCTCGCACCGCGTCTACGTGGCCTACTCGGTGGTCTACTGTCTGGGCACCATCCTCTCGATGCAGATCTCGTTCGTCGGCTTCCAGCCGGTGCAGAGCTCGGAGCACATGGCCGCGCTCGGCGTGTTCGGCCTCTGCCAGCTGATGGCATTCGTTAACTACCTGCGCTCGCGGCTGAGCGCTGACCAGTTCGAGACGCTGCTGCGCAGCCTGCTGAGCCTGTGCGCCGCCCTGCTGGTGGGCGTCGCAGCCCTGCTCGCCGCCACCGACAAGATCTCACCGTGGACAGGACGCTTCTACTCTCTGCTCGACCCGTCCTACGCCAAGAACCATATCCCGATCATCGCCTCCGTGTCGGAGCACCAGCCGACCGCCTGGAGCTCCTTCTACTTCGACTTCCAGGTGCTCATGTTCCTGTTTCCGGTCGGCCTCTACTTCTGCTTCAGCAAGCTGGACGACGCCCGCGTGTTCATCATTCTGTACGCGGCGTCGGCGCTCTACTTCTCCGGCGTGATGGTGCGTCTGATGCTGGTGCTTGCACCGGTGATGTGCATCGTCTCCGGCATCGCCGTCTCCAGCCTTCTGGCCGTCTACATGCGCGAGATCGTCACCATTGATCGCCAGAGCGCGCTGGGCGCCGACCGGAAAAAGTCCAAGTTCGAGGGCAACTACTTCTACCGCAGCGAGGTGGCCAACTTCTTCGTCTGCATGATGGCCGGCATGTTGGTGTTCTACGGCTTCCACTGCACCTGGGTGACGTCTGAGGCGTACAGCTCGCCGTCGATCGTGCTCTCGGCCAAGTACGACGGCGAGAGGATCATCTTTGACGACTTCCGCGAGGCGTACTACTGGCTGCGTCAGAACACCCCCGAAGACGCCAAGGTTATGAGCTGGTGGGACTACGGATATCAGGTGAGCAGACTGATGGCTGATACGGCGGTGAAAGCTGTCTGAACGCTCTAACCGTAGGTGCGCTGATCGAAGGAAACATTAGTTGATAGCCCCTATACCATTTACTTTTAATCACTCGTTTTGCTTTCGTTGTGCTAAGTAACCATTGCGATTGCCAGGCTATACTGATCAGTTCGTTTTTGATACTATGTAGTATGTATCGCTCAATATTTTGACTTGACGTATGCGTTTTTTTGCGACTTTTCATTTAACTACCTAGCAGATGTCAGTTTGCATTGATGCTTTCATCCGCCGATGCGTGTCTGTCACTGTGTACCGGCTACACCTGCCTCTCTCCATATGTGTCCCCTCTTTCTGTGTATCTCGCCACTCCGGCCCACTCCCAGCGCTACATCTCTGTCCTCCCGACAGATCACCTCAATGGCCAACCGGACCATCATTGTCGACAACAACACCTGGAACAACACGCACATCTCGCGCGTCGGCCAGGCCATGGCCAGCAGCGAGCAGCACGCCTACGGAATCATGCGCGAACTCGACGTCGACTATGTACTGGTCATCTTCGGCGGGTTCACCGGCTACTCGAGTGACGACATCGCCAAGTTTCTGTGGATGGTGCGGATTGGAGGCTCGACCGACCGCGGCGCGCATATCCATGAGAAGGACTACTACACCCCGTCCGGAGAGTTCAGGATTGATGCCCAGGGCTCGCCGACCATGCTCAACAGCCTGATGTACAAGATGTGCTACTACAGGTCAGTCAGCTGGGATGTAGAAGGTGGGTGGGATTTAACCCTCGCCCGTATTGGTGTTTTTCCAGCCGCGAACGTATAAGGGGGGGGGGGGGGTCCGTTGGACCCCCCCCTTGCCGTTTCGCCCCTGATTGAGCTAGAGCTTCGCGGAAAAAACGAGCGTGCTGCCCGTGACGAGAGGAAGCCAATGATACCTAATTTTAAGGTCCGAGGTCATCGGTTGACCTTTCAGGTCAGGTCAATAACCCAAAAGTCGGGAAAATCGGTACCTGCTAGAAACTCGTAAAGCGTAGCGGCTATGAGGTTTTCGGGGTGCTGATCACGAATATCATGCTAGTTTTAATCAGAGATGATGTCTTCATGCATTTAGGCCAGGTGGGGTCAGGTCAGGTCAACTAGTAGGCAGTAAGGGTATTCGTAGTAGGTGGCAACCGCCTCTGACAGCTTCGTAACATGTTACGAAGGCACCAAAACTACTTCGTAAATGTTTATATGGTTGCTAAATTCGAATTCAACTCCAAAAACTAGCCTAGAAACATGTAAAACTCGAAAAAAGTGAACCGAGGTCATCAAAGGTCAATGATCTGACTTGACCCTCCGGTGACCTTGACACCCACCCTCATGCATGGTAGCAACATCATATCCCATGTTTGAACGCTTAAAACCACGAAAAGACTGCAAACACGCTGCTAATGCGAGCCGACATACGCCGAATCGCGATTCCGGCCAAACATGGTCTCGAAAAGTAGGTCACAGGTCAAAGGTCATTAGGGTCATGGTCATGAAAATTTCAGGGTAGGTGTAAAATTGATTAACGCGAGGGTACTGAAAGTTTCGTCGCGATCGGCCGCTTTTTACGCGAGTTATTCGCGAAAAACCGAGGGGGGAGGGGGTCCGTTCGACCCCCCCCCCCTATACGGGCGAGGGTTAAGGTAGGAAACTATGGAGTGGTATCGCTGTCTCGGCATTCAGTTGCTGATTTCTACAGGTGATATTGTTCACTTAATTGTGCTCAACCGTTTTGCTGTAGCATAGCAATTTTTGTCGATATTTATACCTGTAATTGGGTACAACTTGTTAAGTGTTAAACTCCGGTATGGGCTACAATTCTGTATCTTTTACGGTCCATTTTAATATTCAATCGTCAATGTACTAATTCGCATTTTGGACGCATCGCGTCCTGACGCTACTCTAGGCACCCATCCCGCCAGCCTTTCTGACGGTGTATCGGCTGTGCCGGCTGTGTACATATGCCTAGAGATGACCCAATGTTTGACCAGGGCCCGCGTCATGTCTGACGGTCCCCGGGTCTCACATTACCCCGAGCCTGTGTCTGACGTTCCCCCGTGCCGCTCAGGTTTGGCCAGGTGTACACCGAGCGCAGCCGGCCGCCGGGCTGGGACCGCGTCCGTAACGCCGAGATCGGCAACAAAAACTTCGAGCTGGACGTCCTGGAGGAGGCCTACACCACCGAACACTGGATCGTCCGCATCTACAAGGTCAAAGACCTGCCCAACCGAGGCTAGTGGGCCGGCCTAGCTGGGGCGCGGGCAGACAGGCAGAGCCGAGTGTTCGAAACTCGCTGCGTCACAGGGTTAACCAATCGCAGCGCGCGCCGGCTCTCCGCGAGTGGGGTCGCGACTCGCCTAACCAATCACAGTGCGCCGGGGCGGCTGGATCAGCCAATCAAAGGGGCAGGGAGGGCTGGATCAGCCAATCACGGTGCGCCAGGACGGCTGGAGCAGCCAATCACACGGCAGGGCGGTGACGGACAGGCCAGCACAGTCAGTGGGACGCCGGGAGGCTCGCGGATTGTGTGATACTGCCAAGGTCTGCGAGTGCGCTGGCAAATCAGGGGTTCGAGGGGACACGCTCGGTTCGGGGATGTGGTGCGCACTGGGTGATAGCCATTCTGCTCTGCTGGTGTTATTTCGAGTACTTATGCCAGTGTACCGTGGGGCGCGATCTTCAGCCGCTTGCGCCCAGCCAATGCCTGACAGGTTACACAGGGGCCTAGCTCCTGAAAACGAGTGTATCCAGAGTGCTGATATGGCCTTTGAACACGCTAATCCATAGCTTACACGTTACTCAAATACCTGCGGGAAATGTTTGTCGTATTTCGCTTGTATTGTTTATCTGTTCCGTTGCAGTTTCCCGCTGTCGCACACGTCTTTCCCGCCCGTGATCACGCGCTGCCTTACTCTTTTCCGATCAAAGTTTTGCTTATGTTGTAACCATGCCGCTTTCGTGGCCGCTTATTTTGGAGAAATATGCTATCAGTTGATTTTTCCGCTACTGCTTAAGAGAGTTCTCAGCGTCGTTAGACGTGGATGGCCGCTTGTTCGCACGAGTGTCTGGTGTGAGTTCATTCCATTTACCACCGCTGCGGCTGCCCGGAGGTGGTGTGCGTTCAGTCTGGAGTTGCCCGTCAGCCTGTCTGTGCCGGTTGTGACGCGATTCGTTCGGTGTGCTCAGTGTCGGTGTGCCTATTTGCCTTTGCGCCAGACGAGACCGTCGTCGGACTCATCAGTCTTCAGTGGCCTGACGCTGGAAGGCGAACGGCAGGGACTTGCCCGGGGCGCCCCTGGCGGCCGTTCGGTGAACCATTAGTTACAACTGCTGCCGTCGGATACCGCCAGTATCGCCCATTGCTGCTCGGCGAGCTGCGTCCACCCAGCCGGCCGGGGAGACTGCACCGCGCCCACCGCTCGAGCTGTTCTCCCCCGGGCCATCGGCACTGTACAGGCGACATGAATAAAGCGAGCTGGCATTTCCCTGCGTGTTGTACGTGCTTAGAGCTATCGCTCTATCTTGAGGGACGGACAGGCAGCCAGTTATGCGAGTCGGCTACTAGATGCAGCTTTCTATTTCGGTGATAACTATGCCTGAGGAATGACTGAGTTTTCATTGAACACAGGGGGATAGACATGTTCATGTTTTACTCGATGACCGGGGACCGGGGCCTTAAAAGAACATAATCCGCTCACCCTCTGAGTCTTGCGTAATCACGTAAACCCTTACGTGCATCGCGTGGACAGTAGAATGAACCTGAAATTTTCGCCCCGCATCATTTTTCCCCGAATGCTGATCAACACATCTCGAAAAATAGTTCTGAGTTCTGGTATCCTCGGATTCGCTATCTTATCCAGAGAACTTCACACCAAGGCGAGTCCGATATCGCCCGATTTCCACATCCGGATGCCCCTGTTTAGACTAGCGCCCTCGCGCCTGCTCTTTATCTAGCCACTCGTCAGTCTTCAGTAATCAAAAGAAGAATGAATGCAGCGGCAGAGTCCTAAAGAATGAATGAAATGATGCAACCATTGGCACAGCCATTCATCGTTTTTGAAGAGCTGTATAAAAATACTAGTGACTTATGGTAAGAAAGGTCTTCGAAAACTGAAGAGATACGAGAAAAAGTGGAGAATTATGGCGAAAAAGAAGCGAAATTATAGAGACATGACGGAATAGTTTTTCATTCACTGCCAACTGGGCTGCCAGTTCCACAGTCGCGAGGCAGCCGTGCGCGCGTGAGGACGGTGGTGTGTGTTGGTGCGCGGGCTTGCGATGGCGCTCACGGGAAGCAATGGAAAGCCGTCATTTATCAGCAAAATTCAGGGTGTCTTGGTTGACAAGATGGGACCTAGGCTTGTGATCAACAAGCGGACTATTGACAAAACCTACTCATTGATGGACAAGGTGGTGAAGCTTTGCCAGCATCGGAAGATGAATCTGAAGAATTCGCCTCCATTCCTCTTGGACATTCTTCCAGACACCTACACACACCTCAAAGGAATCTGCAGCAGATATAATGACCTGGAAGTGCTGAACAGCAATGAATACTTCTGTGTGTTCATTGAAAACCTCATGAAGAAGTGCAAACAGGCAGAAAAGCAGTTCCACGATGGAAAGGAGCAAATGTATGATGAGAACTCAGCATGTAGGAGGGAGCTCACAAAGCTGTCTCTTGTGTTCTCGCATATGCTGTTAGAGCTGAGGGCAATCTTTCCGGATTACAAGTTTTCGGGAGAGCAGTACAGAATCACAAAGAGTGATGCCGCAGAATTCTGGAGAACTTCATTTGGGGACAGGTTAGCAATCATAATTAGGTGTTCTATTGTTATATGAATTGAAATCAAATAAGGCTCACCATTTCTTTATTACTTCATGCTAAAAAATAATTGTTACATCTTGCATTTTTACTATTTGATCTTGACTTCTGGGAAATGCTCATGATGAGATACAATTGTTCATAAAAGCATTAATTTCTTGTTGATAATTACATGATCAACAATATCAAATATATAAGAAATTGTAGGTTAAACATGTGCTGAAAATTACCAAAGCACTTGACTTAAAAGTTAAGCCTAGCCTTGTATATCAAGCAGCTGCAGCCCCAAGCCTGGAAGAACTGGATTTGCTTATGAGGGGTAACTTCAACTTTGGCCACTTTTTGAGCTTGACAGCTCTTAGTACATAGTTGACTTGCTTACATAGTACCTATATAGATATGGCATAGACAGACATTTTTCTGCAAACATTGCCTCATTGCACCATTCATTTATGAAATTTTGATATTCACATGTGCTGCCCTAATCTGAAAACATCCCTTTGATCTTTTACTGGACCCTTTAGGTATGTGTCTTGTTCTGTGCAACTGCACAGAAGAAGTGCAGGAAAGAGGCAAAGAACATATATCATCAGAGAGCTGATGGAAATGCAATATATATTGCTCTATCAATCATCAGATGCTTTGAGCTGACACAAGCTTCTGAATCTGGGATCAGTACAGATCAGATCATCTGCACACACCACCACCAGTCCTGCTTATTGGGATTTGGGAGGCATCTCAATCTCCAGTCTCCACCCTCCTGATCCATGCTTTCCAAATAACATATGCCTACCTGCATCTTGGCTCCTGGCTATAGCTCCACTATTACTCCCTGTAATAGTTCCCAAACAAGAGGATGCTCTTCCAGCCCCCTTGAAGCTGCCTCTCTAGTCCTTGATTCACTGACAGCTTATCAGAGGCAGAGCTGAAAAGGTTTGACCTTGGATTCACAAACCTTTTCAGAAACCATTTGCTTGAATATTAGTAGTAGGTATAGCTCCTGCTCATCCTTCAGCACTGTAGCTTCTCTTTACTAGGTACTAAGGCATCCCTTCCCATCTAATATCTAATACCTATCTGGTGAAATTCCATATTTCTATAAAGAGACTCTGTCATTCAGTGCTCTCAGCCTGCTTCCACCCTGTTGCACTGACCTCACTGCCAGTGATTGCTGATTATATGTGACCTGCCTTTGCCAGGACTCTGGTGCCATGGCAGACGTTCCGCGAGCGACTGGCAGAGGTGCATCCCATCCACCCGGGTCTCGAGACCAAGGCACTGAAGACCACCATCGACCTCACTGGAAACGACTATATCTCCAACTTCGAGTTCGACGTATTCACGCGGTAAGCTGGCCGCTGGAGCCGCGAAATGTTTGCACTGTGCGTGGGAGTGCTTGCGATCCATTGACGGCAACTTTTGCGCCATTCAGTCGTTTCATTTTCTGGATCCATTCACCGAGCACGGCCGTCGGCTACATGAGATGCAATTGCACACAAATTCTTAATCCCCAGGGGCCTGAATGGTCCTCGAATCGTATTACAGTTCGGTCTCTAGAACTACATGTTGCGCTGGTAAAAGGCAGGGTATATTGAGTGAAGGGTAGGACGAACTTTGGTAGGAATTTCTAGTACAACTACTAGAAAACCTACTATATGTGGTCGGGACTAGCAAAAAGTTAGTTCAAACTAGAATATGGTAGCGCTTATGGTTGGCAGTCGTGACGCGCACGTGACATTCATTTCTTAAATTTCTTAAATAACTGGTTTTAGGAGCCGATTAGTGTGCAGATACATTCAATTAGCTATTAATAATTGATTACGCAAACATTCAAGATTCTACATCATTCAATTCTAGCCGAAATCACACGGCGCTCCCAGGATTCGAACTCACGACCCTCGGATCTGTAGCCCGATACGCTACCGACTGCGCTACCGAGGACCGCGCGCCGACGATCGGAGAGGCGGATCGCGGGTGCTGGCGTGCAGAGAAATCTTTACCCTGTACGCCGTAGAAGATCGGCTGTGTTTCGTGAAAAATGGTAGAGGAATTGTCGAAAGAAAATTCATTGGTCTATCATTTGAGACTAAGAACCATTGATTCCTTCAAAGGTTGACCGAGATATCGCTCGCCGAAAACAGGCCATTTAACATGTAAACCCTATGGGCTGGTAGGAAATGTACGCCGTAGAGCAGCAGTGCTACCAATACTTTCGGCGGGGGCCGGGTAAAAGGCGCATGGTATGGTGTGCCGGTTCACCGGTAATTTTTTTTTTCTGCGCTCTCAGCTAGCCATTGAGCGATGTTGACGCTATATTACGTGTAGAGACGCAAGTAGACCTAGCGGGATTGAAAAGAGGGCGGAGTCAGGTTATGCCTTTACATTTTGCGAATGTGATTCACATGGCGAAATATGCGAATCGGCATCAATATGAGGCTCTGGTAATCTTTACTGATTTGTTCGATGATTTTGAGGACATGAGAGAGTATTCTTGGGTCAAGAGGGTCCGTGGTCCGAGTAGTGTTTCCGTCCATTAGGTCTTCAGGTGTGTCCCTCACTCCTAGGTCAGGTGTTTCAATTTTTATGGGTGACGTGTTCCTTACTCCAAGGCCAGGTGTTCTCCGTTCTACAAGGTCAGGGACTGACTGTGATTCAGTCTGTCAGCAATTAGGTGAGGGCTCGGGTGTCATTGAAGTCGCCGGAGGGGGTTGCCGATGGTTTGTTAATTGTTTGGGTATCTGCTCGCGATTCGTGTCGGTAACAGTTGTGTCAGTGGTTCTGCCTTTTTAGTGCTTCCGTGGATGCATTCTAGAACTTTTTGGGTAGTGGATGCAGTTAAGAGCTCCCTATGGCAGTGGTTGCATTTAGAGCTCGCCGTGCCAATTATTACAATATCGGAATGTCGGAGTCGTTGCCACATCTGTCATTGATGCGTCATTCGGGTCACATGATCGGAGAGGCGCTCGTTCTGCCCGTGAATGGCGTGCGTGTTCGTCTGACTCAGGAAGAGTGACTCAATGTCTGCGACTCTCAGACAGCGAGTCAATTGTAGCTGGAAGTGCCAGACAGTTGGTCAGCCAAAACGGACCCTTCAGCACACATTTGATCCACAGTCACGCTAGTCTAGCTGTTTCAAAACATGAAGTCGCTTGTCCCAGGGGCACTCTCTAGCGTCATGTATCGTCATTCTGAGTAGCTGTATCATCCTAGGCATCGATGGTCGATGTGGCCTGGGGGAACCAAACCCAATCAGTGGCTTTGAGCCATGTCAATTGTCAGCTGATCTTATAACGAAAAATTAGGACAGAGCGGAAAGGACAATTATTGCTTCGAAAGTGCTGAGTGGTGTTATTGTTTCGGCATGGCGACAGGGTTGGAGTGAACTTTAGCCAAGACCGCTACGTAAAACCATAACATTATTAAACCATTTACTCCTGTAGAAGGAGTGTTTTCAGTTGAGTACAGCAACAAATAACTGTAAAAAATCAAGTGATTCCAGTCTTCATTTAGTTTCTCCATCTAACTTCTTTTGTTTCGTTCAGTGATATTTTACAAGATGCATTTCATAGTTCATGTTTCATAATAAACTATGATTTTTTTTTTGCATCGTGTCTTCGCAACCAGCATATTATGTGTCGTCGGCTCTGTGACTAGAAGGCCTGGATCGGACGACGGACACCTAGCGGGACTAGGTATTGGAGAAGGAACTTTCAGTTTTTTTTTCGTCAGCGTGGTCGGCACTTGGCGGCATGTTTTCCGGCCGCGTTGTTGAGCTGTGTATTGGTTCCGGGACCAAAGCGCCGACTCTAATACGTTCCACACCCGGACTGCACACTTCCTGAAACCTTTCAAGCATTCTATATCGGAGGTCTATATTCACCTGACATGCATCAGATCCGTATGCGTGGTTCAAACGGGTGAATAATGGTCTAATTCCACGGAAAACGCCCAGGGAGCTCGCCGGCAAGCTACTTCCTCCATCTGGGCCGCCGTGCCGGGGAAAGTCTGTATTTAGATTGGTGACCTGGTGCCAGTACCTGGGTCCTGCGGGATCTCCCAGCGCCGAATGTTTACTGACGTGCCGTGATCGGCACAGGAAATGGACGCTGTTTAGTCGCCGGAAAGGTGATCACGTCACAGACCGCCGCGGTCTCTCTCTCTGGGTGGTCTAAGGTCACGCCGTCCGATGGGGGGGGGGGGGGGGTGGCAAGAACGGTGTGGTCTTCACGGGAGGGATACCATTGCCGATTGACCTTTCCGCCGAGCTGGGGCGGCGCTCCGGCCCAGTCCGCGCACCCCTGACCGCACAGGCGCCTCAGGCACGGTCGGCCGGCCGAGACTCCGGGGCCCGCGGGCTGTGACGCACCTGGCTCGCTGGCCGACCGGGCTGACCCCGAGCCGCCGCGGCGGTGCAGGGGCGCCGCGCCGGTCGGCCGCGGCCCACAGACGCGGCCGAGTGGGCGTCGACGCGCGCTGGCCGGCCGCCATCCGGCCGACGCGGTGCTTTGCCGTGAACCCCGTCGGCAGTGCGGCTCGGCACAGCGGCCCGACTGATGGCTGCTGCCAAGTTCTGTGCCGCGGCGGCGGCGTAGCGTCAGTAGTCATGGGTTCTTGTGAAGTTCCGTGTCTGTCGGTATGGAAAAAGGCATCACTGCTATCCTGGACGAGGCTGAAATGAATTCTGTGTCTTAGTTGTGACACTGTGACAGTGCCGCCTCCCGGATGCTCGGATGGGGGTGGGATGCTGCGACATCATCAGCCCGGCTGGCGACCCCACGGTCCCCGAGGATGTGATTGTCATTGGCCGTGACCCGCGGTCGATGGCCGTTGATCTGGGGGCGTATAAAATGACACTGCGTCGTGTGTTGCCGCTCCCAAGGGCTGCTGACCGATCATGGAGCGCCATCTCCCTTCATCCCAGCGAGTGATTGGCTCTTGGTCTCCAAGCGGTGATATGATGGACGATATGACCTGTCTGGTTGGGTATTCCCGGCCCCGGCCCTGACCCCGACCCGACCCTGGGGACTCGGGTCGGTCCTCCGATGCGGCCATCGATCCACCCGCGGACCAACGGACGACCGACGGCCTTAGATTGCCGAGAGGAGCACGCTCCGCTACCTCTCCATCGCCAGCCTGGCGCGGCCACGGCTTCTGAGTTCTGTCACCGGCCTACTCCTATTCTGGGTCACACGCCTGTCCCTTTACCCGGTTTATCACCACGCATAACTTACTCTACCAATGCCTTAACTTTCGTTTTTTCTCCTGGTCTCACCTTGATTGATTATTTCATTATCCTGTCCCACTCCCAGCTTTGCATCTGCTTTCGCCTCCATTCATTTCCCACCCCTACCACTGCCACTGGTATTGTGCAGTTAGTCCCACATTAGTGACGACAGCGACTACCGTCGGCCGGTTCCGGCTCGTAAAACGGATGCTGGTTGACTATGTAGAGCACATTAAAGCGTTTGTCGGAGCGCGTGGGAGGAGGCTTTGGACGTAGGCGGGCTATAACGCGCGCTGAAGAGTTCCCAAGTCCAGTGCGTCAACGCCAGGAGCGAGCTAACGTCGCACTATTGAGAGCTGAGAGCATGATCAATGCACGCTCAGAGATTATTTGAATATCTTTATATCCGTTAATAATTTCCAAAAATAATTGTACAGTGCGCATACTTTCTAAGTAGATAAACGAACTATAGCTATAAGCCAGGGATTTTTATTTTCTGTGTTATTCACACTGGATCCGTCTCAGCTGTTTCACTGTGTATTTATGTATGTAGCTATGTATGTATTGACATCAAAAGCCTTCCACATGCTGCTATGCCAGGTGTTCGGCGATGCGCTGGCTCCGCTAGACGTGAGGGAATGATGGCGACGGCCTACGACTGTAGCCCACAGCCCTATGTCACGTCTGTTCCTAGATACGACTGACTGTGGGGCACACCGTCACACATTCAGACACGGCTGAACCGACGGTAACGGTCCGTCGAGGCGCCCTCTGACCGCAAACTGACTGATGCTGAGTCGCAGTGTTACGTGACCGACTCGCCGTGAGGACCACACCTTCAGCCTGGAGGCTTGCGGCATCCGTTCACATATCGGAAGTGGCACGGCTGCGCTCGGTTCACCGGGTGGTTTGCTGGTCCTGCGCTGGGTCACTGAGGGATCTGGCGGGCGCTGCGCTCAGGGGCGGATCCAGAAAATCTCCAAGGGAGGGGCCATTAGAAACCAGGAGGCCCCCCCCCATAATCCCACCTGTTGGAGGCCCCATCTTCCCACTTGTTGGCCCCCCCCCCCAAAAAAAAAAACTGCGTCTATTGAGCTTATCTAGCTGTTCAGGCAACATCTCAACATCTGTGCAGGCTTGGAGGCCCTCTGTGCAGGTTAGGAGGCCCTGTAAAAGTGGTCATCTCTGTGAGTATAAGAGACCTCCAAGTTATGAAAAGCTTTACCAATCTTCTAACAAAGAAGTCTTCTCAGCTAGTCTTCTAAGAAATAACTAAGTGGGTAGGTTAAAAAAACTCATCGGATTTCGGCCACTTTATTTTCAGGAGGCCCCCTTTTCAGCTTTTTAACTTTTTAACTTTTTATTTCATTTTTGAAAAAAAATCGGCCAACGGGGGGGGGGTCATGGCCCCCATGGCCCCCCCCCCTTGTATCCGCGCCTGGCTGCGCTTGATGCGCTGTCCGCGCAGCTGCATGATCCTTCTGGTTTTGCTACTGACCATGCACTATGGTGATGTCTGCAGGCTTTGACGCCAATTGTGTGACATTTTTTAATGACGAAGTCTTTGTTAAGGAACCAGAGGTACAGAGTTACAGGATATCAGGGGATACCAAATGCGCAGAAGTACAGATGGGTCTTTTAGCGAAGCCTGCCCAGCGGCGTGATAGGACAGGCCATCATTGGCAGTGGCACTGATGGCTGTTTGGAGTAGGCCCATTTCCGTATGCACGGTAGGTATGAGCTGGCCTTATCTCTATCGGACGGCCCCAGCCCCCACGGCCTGGGACTCAGACGTTCTCAGAGGCCCAGCTCTCATACCCGGCAGGATGTGCGTCAGACAGATAGCTCTAGCGCTTATATATTTTAGAATCCCCTTATTGATTTTGCCGCTTTGATATCGGGGTCTTTCAGTGAAATAATGAAACATCGCGCGTCTCTGAGCTGTTTCTAGAACCCACTGCTGGTACGGTGATTAGATTTTGGCTCTAAATTGAGATTGCGCGGCGAAACTTTCAGTTCAGCCTGAATTCTGAAGCTGGCCGGTCTTTCTGGTCTTCCGGTCTTTTCTGAACTTTCCGGTCTCAATGGTGGCGCAATTAGCGGTTTAGAGCTATTCGGTTCTCATTAGTGTGCGAGTCTGTAACGCTGGGCGCTACTCACTGCCACTGGACGACGGGAGGGACGTTTGGCGGCCGCATTTTGACTGGTTTGTGCCTCAAAGCTGTCAGAGAGGAGTGCCAGTGCACTGACAACAGGAAGGAGGGCGGCGACAGAGAGCGGACGAAGGCTGTAAGCCGGTGCCCGCTGGTGTCACGTGTCAGTCGGCCCCAAGATTGCTTAGTCGACCCAGCACTCAAAGCGTCTTGCCTGTGCAATTTTGCATGTTGCAGGCATGGCGCTGCAGAAATGTCAGCTAGCCGTGCACATTATGTTTCGTCGGCGTTTCGACTTTACTCATTGTATCAACGTAGGTATGGTAAAGGCACGGATCACATAACGGATCGGCAACTCCCCCCCGCGACCTGTCTCCCCTGCCACCTGGTGGGCATTTAGGTGAACTATCTTCACTAAGGAAGCGGCCGGCCTCGTGCGTGTTGAGGGCGTCGTGTCGGAGCTAATTAAGTGATTTTTCTGCGGAACATGGTTTCTCAGCTAGCTCAGAAGATACCTATGGTATAAATGAGAATGGCAAGAATCGTTAGAGACAGGTTAAGTATTTGAGATCGTATCCTTTGTCATGAAAATCGTTGTTTTCATACCCACGTGGGCGACCTAGCGTCCATCGCTAAATTGGTAATTTTCCGATCGCTGTCATCTCTTACATATATTTCATGAGTACATTTTTGATAAATATTCATCTGCCGATTAAATTAAATCTATAACTTTCACAAATATCCTACTTGCATAAAGTATAAACCCACGCCGGGCCGGTACACGGTACCAACCGCGCCGGGCCGAGGGTGTATGAAACCCCCGCCCCCTCCTAACTCGGCTTCTGGGCTACGTAGCCACACGGGGTAAGCGGCATTCCAAAGGGCGTAAAAATAATGGCGGAAATACTTCGGTCATTTTTTTAGGTCAGATCAAAGGTCGGGTCACCAGAGGTCATTAAAGGCAAATTTTGTCTATTTCAACAATTTTCGAAACATCCGACGCATAACTTGGGAACCAACAGAACTACAGAGGCGCGGAAAAGCGCATTCGATAGCTCTTTCACAGGTCCTTCTGAGTTTTATTCACAGATTTAACCTCAGGTCAACGGTTTAGCGTCCAGAGAGCAAAATCTCCAAAAATAGCCGTGTTTACGAAAAACGTTTTTTTCGGTAATATCTTTTGACTCAAACGAGCCACGACATTACTTTTGCCAGCATCGTGTTCCTCTCGTCGAGACGCGTCGAATGAACTATAGGTTGACCTTGAAAGGTCATTTTGAAAATCTTACGTCAGGTGAAGGTCATGACCTGACCGGAAAGGGTCATTCTGCATATCAGTCGATCCGTATCGTCGAGCTGAACACATCTGACGTGTTTTCATCGCTCTAGCACGTCTCTATCAAAAGTTATAGTAAAAAACTGCTGGTGAACGTTTTTATTCCACTGTTTACATACATGTAACCCGATGTTTGAGGGTGTTAAGGATGACCCGCCCAGACCAAATGAGACGCCTTTCAATTTGCTCTTATTGAATTATTATTAGTATTACACATATTATTATGCATATAGAGAGAGAGAGAGAGTATTGAGTATGCGGCAATATATAGGGTGCAAAATGACCTGACCTGGCTCTAAGCCACAGATATTTTGAGATGTCTGATGTAACACGTGGCTAAACCAGCCTCGGGGCCAAAGCTATACGAGCACTGTTTAGCAGCACGCTGTTACCCAGTACCTAGCATCATCAGGTATGGGTGCCTCCGTTCCTATGGAAACGTAAGCAAACTTCACAATGTTGCCAACGTCTTAATGGAAACCGGCTAAGTGTCAATACCTTGTAGCGGCGGGGAGGGTCGTATCGTGAAACAGGGGCCGAGATCCACCTATAGTCACGTTAATGGCCAGCTCGTTGGATTTGCTCCGATGTTATCTACTCCAACTGGTAGCCTGTGACCATCGAGATAGGAACAGAGGATGAACTCGTACTATGGGCAGACGGATGAGGAAAGGTGGCTTCGTGTACGGCCAAAAACGACGTTAAAGTTGCGAGGACGTGGTTCTTGCTCATACAACTCAAGCATGACTAGAAACATTTGTATCATTATGCATGCTCCAGCTGATTAGGGAATAAAGTATGTAACATTTCCATGTTATGGTAACATTCCAGCTGTTAGAGAGACTCTGTAATTTAATCCGTTCACAACCTTTGATTGTTTTTGTTTCGTTGGGTTAGGCCCTTTCGGTCCATTGAGACCATTGCAGAGCCGGAAGGATTATAGGAATTGGGGGAAACATTGGTATGGACAGGCACCCTAGAGAGTCACCGGGGCTGAGCCCGTCCCAATGGACAGGACGACCAGCCCCCCAAGCACTCTCTGCACCCGGCTACGGGTGTGCTCCCTAGGGAGCAGTGGTGCGCTTCAAGGGAGCAGCCCGCATGAGATAAAGTTGCCTGTCCAGTCCGGATCGAGAGTTGCTGCGTGGAGGAGAAGGATTTGAACTTGATCTGAACATCCTGAGGATGTAAACGACGGACGGGTGTTGCGTTCACACCCGTTTCCCCGTGCCTTTTAACACTGGTTGCGGCGGGCGGCCGGCTCCCCTCCTTAGTGAAGATATCCGCGCCGCTAGATGGCAGCCCGCTCCGCGGGTACACCGATAACAATGGGAAGCGGGGAGAGTTGCCGATCCGTTAGGTGATCCGTGGTAAAGGATAGTGTGCTCCTGTTTCCATCAGCTGTGCCCCTGTTGATGAATGCACTGTCACATTTAGTTGTAACCTAAGTTATGTAATGCTGTGTTCAAATGTATCGGCGTTTTTGTGATTCGTGTAGCCCTATTCCAAGACCATATCGGACTACCGATCGAGTGGGTAGACGAACGAGCTCATTCAGCTCGCACCACGCTCCCGAATTCATAACTTAGCTGAGCGGGACTCTCTCATTGTTGCAACTTATCGCTGTCAGCATTGTCGGAAGGGATGACTGCTAACTGCGCCACCCTGGGACAGCCGCTCAGTCGAGACCGTGGGTACCGCCGGCAGTGCTGTGGCACCTCAGATGGATGACCTCTCGCCGCCCCGGGCTGCCGCCTCTCACCGACCCGGCCTGTCAGCGCTGGTCACGCTCGTTCCCGGAAGTACTGGCCGATTTCCGGCTGGAGCCGTCTGCGCGGCGGTCGGTCCGACGGTGCGCCGAGCCCTTTGGGCGCGGTGTGATGAATTCTGTCGGCCCGTACTGGCGAGGTCGATGTCTGGAGTGTCTGTCGGCCATGGCGGGTCGTCTGGGCCGCGCCCGGCGAGTGGGACGCTGTTGGTCTGGTCTGGCGAGTGGGACGCTGTTGGTCTGTCGGTCTAGCGTGGCGAATGGGCCGCTGTTGGTCTGTCGGTCTCTCCTGGCTAGTGGGACGTTGCCTTTCTGTTGTTCTGATCTGGTCTGACGACTGGGACGCTATCGATATGTTGGTCTGGCCTGGGAGCTTGGCACCGTCAGTCGGCCTGATGTGACGCGCGGAGCTCAGGTGTATACCGGTGATCTCCTGCGGCCTGGTAACTCCGCTGCTGCGGGCCGGCCGGGAGCAGAGCGGCGGGGCTGAGTGTGCCTCCGGCCTCCGGTCTTCACCGGTCTCCGCCGGCTCGCCCCCGTCTGTTGCGGTATGCAGCGCCGCCGGCGGCCGTCTCCCAGACAGATTGGCCCAGCGAAATTACCGCCATCAGACGGATTTGCGTGATGCGAAGTGGTTGCTGGCCTGGGGCAGCCCTGCAGACACCCAAGAGGTGGCATGTCCGCATCGCGGTCTCAGAATGCCGCTAATCGCTGGGCTCAATGGGTTGGTCGGAGCGGAGCATCGCTTTTGAAGACCAATCTTGAGCTGATCCCAATGAGTTCCAGTTTCTCTTTTACCTGCACACCGCCAGGGAGCAGGTGACCCTCCCGCCCGTATATGAGCCCCCATACTGAGTAATTCACACGGTGGCGACCCGTCCGATCCTCCCGAGCCCACCATGTGTGTGGGCTTCGGGAAGCGGCTTTCATCGTTGATCGCCCCGGCTCCTGCACCCGCAGCCTGCGGGCAGACTGCCTCCCCGTAAGAGGCTTTCCTGACGGCTCGCCGTTTTCAGCCTCTGGCAATTTGCGCTTCGCTAGATCAGGGGAATTACATACATTGTGAACATATATTTCGTGCGCCTGGCTTCTTCGCAGAAGCATGCGCTGTTGACGTGTGTTATGCCGAGCGTTTGATGTAGTTATTTTACATATTATCTGCTTAATAAATGACCTTCACTGTCTGGCATTATGTTGTAACACCGCCAAACTAGATAGTTTGATTATTTTATAAGCATGTTGATTGTTGGTACAGTAGCATTTCCGCCGTGACAGCTCTCGTCTTATCCTGTGTATCGGCACTGGCTGATCAAGGGGGAGGGGGGGGGGGCATTAGGAGCAAATGGCCCTCTCTCTGTATCTGTCTCTCCTCCCTCTCGCTCTCCCTCTCCATCTCCCTCTCCCTCTCCCTCTCCTGCTCCCTCTCCCTCTCCCTCTCCCTCTCCCTCTCCCTCTCCCTCTCCCTCTCCCTCTCCCTCTCTCTCTTCCTCTTCCTCTTCCTCCCCCTCCCCTCCCCTCCCCTCCCCTCCCCTCCCCTCCCCTCCCCTCCCCTCCCCTCCCCTCCCCCTCCCCCTCCCTCCCTCCCTTTTTTTTCTCTCTCTCTCTCTCTCTCTCTCTCTCTCTCTCTCTCTCTCTCTCTCTCTCTCTCTCTCTCTCTCTCTCTCTCTCTCTCTCTCTCTCCACCATCACTACCCTCCCCGGGGGCCGCTGCGACCGTCGATACCGTCCACAGACGCGAGCTGCGGAAGCTCCCCCCCCCCCCTCCCCCAGCTCTCGCCGCGTCCCCGGCCCGTTTCCTGTCCAGATAGAGGCCATGGGTCGACAGATACCGTCCGACTGCGGGGTTTCGGACAACACTGGGGCCCTGTAACCAACGCAGAACCAGGGTCTTCCTGCCAACAGAGAACCAGGGGTGGCAGCAGAGAGTTTAAACCCACCAGAGCTCCAGGACTCGGGCCGTAGGGCTCTGCTGTTGGGAGACTGGTATTCACGTAGCCTTACCGCTGCTAGAGCCGCACGGCCCAAACGCCGACAACACAGAACCAGAGTCCTCTCAGTACCCTCAGACTCCAAGGGTCTTACTGCTGAGGGTCGCAGGACCTTACTGTAGGTATCTGACATGAACCCAGAGTCCGCCTACATTTGACAGAGTCCTAAGACTATTGACTCAACAACTGGGCCATACCCTATTGTTGACGGAGCGCTGTGGTGACAGCAGACAGTTGCACGGCTAAGCCACTGTGTGGTCAGCTTTGTGTGCGATTGCCGGCTTTTGACGTAGGTCTATCCCTTCCGGCCCGGCGCTCCTTCCGGAATCAGCCGTTTTCGGGCGAACCGGGGCCGAAATCGCCACTGTTTTCCGGCGCCACGTCAGCCGGCAGCCGTCACCGGCGGTATGATTCGTGACCGCCACGACGGTTACTGTTGCAGGCCTCGTCACCGACCTCTTATGCTCGTCAACAGCCTACCTCGTTATGTCGCGTTTCGGCTCGATGTCATAGGCGGCGGAACGGGGAGGGCACCGGGGCACCGTGCCCCTCTTTGATTTTGGCATTTTAACATTAGCCCTATGGGCGTTGCATGGAAAGAATGGGACCAAAAGTCGGCAGTGCCCCCCCCCCTTAATTGAAGGTGTTCCGCCGCTACTGCTCGATGTGGCTATGTGTGGTTGTAGGCATTATAATCACAAAACAGTCATGCCTAGTGATTGATATCGATAAATGCTAGCAGATCGAAACACTTTTCCTCATTTGCATACAAGTACGATCACATGAATCCCTTTGGCGCTCAAACTTCCGGTCCGTGACCGTCCCTGTCTCGGTCTAATCCCGAGGTCCGGGATGGTCTCCGTCTCGTCGTCTCGGGTCCTTCAGGTGCCGGTTCGTGCCGGGGAGCCGCCGGTGTCCGGCCGGGCGGTATGTGCCTCTCGTCCGTGGCCCGGCGGCCGGAGGTGTGGGGAGTGCCGCATTCTCTCCGGACCGGTCACGGCCAGCCGTCTCTGATGTCCGGACTGCGCCCCGGCACCGTACCGGGCACGACGTCCCCACTGACCGTCTGATCGGCCCCTCGGCCCGCCGCACAGTCAGTCGGTAGCTGCTCTGTCCATGTGCCAACCGGCTTCGACGAACTGCGCACCAAATTAACCAGCTCGGCGATCAAGCGGCTGGGCGGCGTGACGGCGCGAGAGATCACAGTTACAATAATAGACTGTAGTCGGAGAACAGACGGGACAGGCCGCGTGGCCCGTCTGCCGGAATGTCCGGATATCTGAGGGTCTGATGAGCTTCACGTCACTTTATCTTAGCCGGCATGACCGAATCAATGGTCGGGTATGAATGGAGCTATCTGTAACATGCTCAAACCTGTTTTATCATGTTGCCGGTCCGAGATAAGATAGTCTGGCGAGCGTCTGCTAAGTGCGACATTCATATTTCAATGGCTCAACTGTCTCTGAAAACAGTGTGACAGGATCCATCTGAAGCATGGCAACAATGTTATGCATTGGAACAATAATCCTAATTTCTAGCGTGTAATTGAGATTGCAATTGTATTCTATAGGTAGTCAATTGTAACTACCTTTACTTAGGTCTTCTTCAGCTGAAGTCAGCGAGTCGTGAAATTTGGACCTGCAAGTGCGGCTGTGTCGCCGCTCGCTGATGCTTGTCTGCCCTTACTGTGACCGAGTTCACTAGGCTGAAAGCTCTCCCTCGTCCGCACACGATAACCTCTGACCGAGGAGATCGGCGGGGTCGTGAGAGCGGTGTCTGTTACTGAAACACGACACTGGTGAACGTGGCACTGTGTCAGGTGTCTCCTCGGGCCGCCTCGCGTTCCAGACTCTCACTCTGCTTGTTGTTGAGCGATTACCCGCTATTTGCGGCACCTGTAATGTACGTTCTGCTCCGATGCGGCACCGTTGATTTATTTAGCTCGTTGCTTTTTGATGTGGCTTCATCCGGGTGGCGCCTGGGGCTTCAAATATGAACGCGGACCTGCATTAGTGATGGCTGTAAGGGTCTGTAATTCGGTTTCGAACGCCGCGGCACTCCGCTAAGGAACATGCACCGGAAGTTGGCCGGGGCAGGAGCCATCACATGACGGTGCTGCCTCGGGTGACGGCAACTTGTGTGCGCCGCGCGCTGCCAGAACCGCAACAAGTTGGGATGGTTGCTAGGCGGGCAAGATTGATTAGCTAGGCTGGGTACCGTGATGGCAAGTCCCAGGCAGGCGTATTGATTCGTGAGACATTTTGGGAGCACACGAGTGGTTTCCACCTCTTGTGCCTTCAATATTGATCGAAGTTCAGTAAAGATGATGAGTATGAGCTGATGATGATATATAAGATCATGAGTCTTGATGAATGCATGGTGGTGATTAGATAAAGTGATTAAATTGAACCTGGAGCTGAATCTGAAAATAGTTGCCTGAAACAAACAGCGATGTTTTATGTTGTTCATTCCAAAACTAGTGTAGCTATACACTTTTTGCTAGTTTCTCTGCCAAAGTTCTGCCGTCATTTGGTGGTCAACTTTGAGCAATGGGCGCCAACACTGAAGCTCGAAACAAGCCTGATATAACGTGTACTATAGCGCACAGTTCTGAGGTTGTGGGCGTAATTAGATGTCACTGATGGCAGCTGGATACCAGAGTCCAGATACCAGCTAACTGATCGACAGCGGGATTTTCCGACCTTGGCAACCCTAAGCCAACCACACTGAAAAATTGGTCACTGCCTCCTAGTGCATGCCCGAATTATGCTTTCTTGCTAAGATCTGTCAGTTTTTTTTTTTAAATTTGGCGAGTGCTCTCGCTATTGACGGCTTCTTGTCCAACTTATCGCTGGGAGCTTCCAACTGACGTGTCTACCTATACCGCCACTCACCTTACGATGATAAAACGCCATTCAGGAATCTCATCACTTCGACGCGAGACAGCTACTCCTCAAGAGTGTAGCTATAAGCTAGCGCTGGTCTTGATTAAATCAGTTGGTTTTAATTTCAAATATCTGAATATTTTGGATGCAGGTCTATTTCCAGGTCCATTATTGATGTCAAATTTATCGTGCTTGTTTCATGGTGAGCTTTTTCATAGACTGACTAAATATGATGAAGTAGCCTATTCGTTGAACACGACAAACGTCTAGCCCGTATTTTCGTGGAAAGTTCAAGCCGGTTACGATGCAAATATTATCACGACGCGATTAGAGTGTCTCGTAAAGGCTGTTCTGGTATGTCTGGCATCTGCTCCATCCAAATTAATGGGCCTCATTTACCAGTCGAGTCGACTGATGGGCGGCGAGTCCGCTCCACCGCGACGGTCGGCCTACTACGCCAAGCGGGCAGCGCCGCGCTGGTGGCCGGGATATGTGGCAGCGCTGGTGGAATATGCCGCTCCACTGCACTGGCGGCTGGCGGTTGGGCTGTTGCTTCAGTGATGGCTGAGCTAGGCTGCTTTACCAGGCGGCAGCCGGCGCGGCGGTGGCAATATGCTGTGTCTTGGCGGCGGCGTTGGCCGTGATGTCCTGTACTGATCGGTCTCATTTGCGCTGCCGTTTAGTGGCAGACGGTGCACACTGCACAGTGCTGAGCGCGCCGACGCCATGTGAATCGCGCCTACCGTCATACTGCGCATTGGCCTATTGCACGCTGCTCCAATCATTATCATTCGCTACCCACGTCGAATACTAATTGAACCAATGAGGGCGTCCCCAGCTTGTGCAGTTTCGTCTCCCGCGTCACGATATGGAGCGGGTGTGCCCATACCGTCGGAAGCGCCCAGCACGTGTCAGCCGTGTATATAGAGCGCGAGCCGTGTCCGCTTACTCGATAGCGAGTGAGCTGCATCGCCGAGACTGTTGTGATGGATATAACACACCAGCGAAACTGCTGCATATTGTGTTTTGAGTAAATACACCCACGCCGAAAAGTTTTCCTTTGTCATCGCTGATCGGCCCGTTGAAAAGTTTTCCTCTCTGAGCTCATAGGGCACTGTGATCTGACCTTCCGTCTCCGGCGGCCGAGGAAGCGACTAATTTCCATGATGACGCTTAGTTGAGAACTCGTAACAGGCGGGCCGCGGCTCGGCTTTAATTTGGTTCCGAGTACGGTCGCCGGGTCGGGTCGGACGACCGGCCGGACGGTGGAGGTCGCGGCCGTCCCGCGCCGTCTGACGTCACACTATGACGTCAGACGGCCGGGCGCGGGGCGGTCCGTATTGAACCGGGTCGGTGCGCCGACTGAGGTCTTCCCTCCACCTCCGCTCCCGCTGGCTCCGGGCGGACACGTCCCAACTCCGGCGGCGCCGTCCACGCCGACCAATGCCTCCAGACGGCCGGACATGATCGGCTGAATTATTTATCAATGGAGGAGTTGGTCATCCGCATAGGTCCCGCAATAGATATGGTGTCAGGTGCTCGATGTTTCTCTGCTCACAGTGAGATGCTCACAATGAGCTGTGAGTTTCTGCATCGGCTCGGTCCGTGGAGGGCCGTTTCCGCGGATCGTGATATCCGCCGAGTCGTGCCACATAACCCCGACCCCAGCCCCGACTTGGCGGTTCGGAGCGACTGTTAGTGCCGGGATGATGCTGCGAAAGGAATGCGTCCGTCTGAGGCCTGCCGGACGGCCGACAGTAGACGATGATGCGGCGACTGGTAAAACCGAGCCGCTCCAGCTCAGCACCGAACCCGCAGTGACTGGTGAAATCGAGCTTCAGCCCACCCTCGGCGATTGGTAAAACTGAGCACTAGCTCGGCACCTTAGCCGCGGCTGATTGTAGGAGTGGGCCGTCCCTGTGTTGGCCAGTGCAGTGATGCAGCAATTTTGCAGCAATGTTCTGATAGTCCTGGCATTGAAATTAGTTGCTGCTTTGGCGATACTTCTGGGGTGTGTGTAGTCAGTGGCGGTGGAACACCTTCAATTAAGGGGGTGGGGCACTGCCGACTTTTGGTCCCATTCTTTCCATGCAACGCCCATAGAGCTAATGTTACAATGCCAAAATCAAAGGGGACACGGTGCCCCGGTGCCCTCCCCGTTCCGCCGCCTATGTGTGTAGTGTGCAATGCTGAAACCAAGGTCTCGATTTTATGTGTTGTGCGTAAAACACATTTACAGTGTAATATCCTCACATCGATTGCTTTTTGTAGTTGTTGACAAGAGCGTCGATCGATTCGCTATTGCAGGCATTGTATTACGAATTACGGTGCCCTAAAATCGCATTCGCGATAATGACTGTCGGATTTTTATGATTCCATTGGGAACTGACTGATGGTTGGTTACTTTCACTGGTTACACTGCGACTGTGGCATGCCAGTTTGAAAGGCGCAAGCTTACATGTTGTTCTACGAGCGAATTGTGTAAGCGACTGCGGTAGCTTGGGATGGTGCTCTGTGCACGGGGCTGTGACGGCGCGCGAATCGTGTCCCTCAGTCTGACCGAGGTGTGATTTCGGAAAGGTCAAGTTTTTGAATTTGCTTTAATGTGTGTTTATGTATATGCTAATAAATGAGCAGTCGTTTGAAAGGAAGTAGGATATCATGCCTGATATAATTCGGTGTTAGACATCTGCAAATATTTAGACATAAGTAGATCAATCATTCATCTAATGAGTAGTGGGTGGTGTAATAGCAGGGTAACGTCCCACACACAGTCAGGAGTCGTTGTAGTCGCTGTGTGGAGATGGCGGTCGGTCTTGACAGCCCGCCGCTCCCTTCCTCCGGCAGACTGTTCCAGCCGTGGTCGGCGCTGCTGAAGAACTGGAAGGTGCTGGCCGTCACCCACCCGGGCTACGTGGCCTTCCTCACGTACGACGAGGTCAAGTCGCGCCTGGCGCAGCACCAGAACAAGCCGGGAAGGTGAGATGGAGACCCGCCACGCCCTCCGTGCGGTCCACGTCACAACATTGGCCGACACTCAATTGCCAACAGTAGCGATTCTATTGTGTGGCATCATGAATGTCTTTTATACCTACAGCTGGTTCGTAATGGTGTGTTCAGATTCGATCGAAAGCAGAGACACATGGCTCACATTACCGCAATGTAATGCTCAAGAAGTGTCCGTTACATTTACTACGCTAAATTAAATACCTCGATTTTTCATGTGCATACTTGCGTTTTTTTTTTTTTTTTTTTGCTTGATCAACAATTGATCATAGGCTAGCACAACATGGCCTGCTGTTGAACATGTTTAGTAACTCAGGTGATAACTGGATATTGCTAACTTAACTGCCTGTAATAGGAAGTCATCAGATTTAGCGGTGGAGTACATTTAAGTCATTTATAGATAACGGAATAAGCTGCGTTGTTAACAGTGGTTCGCACGCCACTCTGCACCATTCACTCAGTCCATGGTTATTCCGGGCTCCCGCAACACTGACCACCGCGCTTCCGCGCCATTCCTGAGCACTCGGTCGTTACTGGAGGGTGAAGGCGGAACCTGAGCTATCGACGGACGTGACCTCTGACCGGAAGGTCGGGGTCGGCAGTAAAATTTTACAGCCGCGGGCTGGTTATCGCTGCGGCAGCCGTGTCCCTCCTGCTGGCGCCGGCCGCGTGTCGTCTAGCTTCGTCAGCTCTTCCCTGTTTAAAGGCGTAGGCGGGTTATCGCACCGCCAGCAGTGCCCCTCCTGGTTCCTTCGGATGGGACCTGTCTGTAGGCGCCGCCTGTGCCCGCCTAGCTCCGTTGCCTGTGTTCCTCCTGGCTCTCTCGGCTGTGACTCTCCTGTAGGCGCAGGCGTCCGCGTATATCGGCACTCGGCACCTTCGTCTGTTCGTCTGCGGACCGAAGCTTGGGCCTGGCGCTGGCCCTGCCCGTAGTTTCGACTCGGATCAGAACGCCGGCCCGAGCTGGAACGTCCGACGATTCCGTAATGTCAGTCTGGACCGTAGTTTCGGCCCGGATCAGCTTGTCGGTCCGGACTGTATCGGCCCGAACCCAGAACCAGGCAGCTGCGGCGCGACTGGTTACGCTCCACAGGGGTGTACTGTAGCCGCGGCGAAATGGACCCGTACGGAGGCGGAAGGACTAGTGCGAGTGGACCGGAGATTGAACAGTGCAATTTCGCGAGATTGAATCACAAGGGTAGGCTGGGTCTGGTAGCAAATTTGGCCATTCTTTAGGCAGGACATGGTGGATTTGTTGTCAATGAGGATAGAACAAGACGAGTGACTTCGTGCGTATAACTGTTCAAAATGCATTACCTAACTAGCTGGTGTTTAATGTTGACGCTGTTCATTATTGCGATTTACTTACGTACTCACTGCTCGTTCCGCTCGTTTGCGAATGGTCGGAATAGCTCAACCACGTCTCCGTCATCCGTATGTCTCTTTAAATAAACAACAACGGCAGACTTGGAGTGTAGTAAGAACTATGCGTGTTAAATCGGCTGGAACTCGCACACATATTTCAACAAACGGCCCCTGGGAAAGCGTGAAACAATGGCCACCTGAAAGTCCATTTCGAATCGCGGCGCTACCGCATCAAGTGGTGATGGTCTTCAATGGCCATGACCGCGACTCCGCCGGTTCCCTTGGCGCCTACCTGGTGTAAAACGGTTCCCGACGTTTTCGCCAGAACCGTCAGTGGCACCTGCTAGCTTACCGTGTCATGGTTTCTAAATGCATGTTTGTTTTCAAATCAATCATATTCCACGCAGTGTTCTTTGATTCGTCACGCTGTTTTCTCAATGAAAACATCGCCATTCAGCTCTGTTATCTGCCTGGAGGAGCTTTCTTCGCGTCTTTCATCAAGCACCTGCCAAGTCGAGCGTGTTTGCTCACTTTATCTGCGAAATTACATTACAGGCTGGCGTTGTTTTGAAGTTGTGAAATTTCCTGCGCGTTTGCAACAAGAATGCAAATGATGCGCCTAGCTTATCTCCACGGGCCCATTTCCATAATAAAGTTACGGAGGATTTCAACATTTCTCACCACCCGCAGCGGTGTTTTTTTTTTCTCTGTTGGAGGCGTTGTTCCATATGGAGCAGGCGACAAGAAAATTTGCGCGATACATCTCTACAACTCTACTTGATTTTGTATAGATTGGTTCCTTAGGAACTCACACGAGTTTTCCTTTTCATGGCTTAAGCTCAGGCTACACTATCAGCGTTTTTTCGGTTTCTGCGTGATTTCGGTTTCCGCGTTTTTACGGTTTCTGCGTTTTTTCGTTCCGGGCGGCCGCCGCGTGGACGGTGTTGATTAATGCATAGTGATGGATAAGTGATCAAATTAATTAATTATTCATGTTAAATATTATCGTGTTTTAACAAAATTATAATTAAATAATTGTTTTAAAGATTTTACAACTAACAAGAATATATTTTCGATCATAATCATTTGTCAGATTAATTACAATTATCATATTTGAAGTAGAATGATGAGTTTTGAAACACATCTTGTTTTCTTTAATCATGAATTACAACATTTTCATTATTTACATTTGAAACTGTTCCATCGTCACAATATTATTAGCAACAATCACTTCTTATCATTCATCACTAAAACGAAATCCCGCAGAAACCGAAAAAAAGTTCACAGCTCTGAACTTTTTTTCGGTTCCGACTCGTCGGTTTTTGCGGGTTTTCGTTCCACGGGACGCCAGACTGGCAGTGTAGCTTGCGCAATGCATTCGCTATGAGGCGAGCTTGACGCCGCGAACCGAAATCCCGCAGAAACCGAAAAAACGTCGGAATTCATGCTAGTGTAGCTTAGGCTTTATTCTGACATTGATGGGTGGAGACTTCCACCCGAGGATATGATTTTATATTTGCTTTTTCCAGAAGTTTAATTTTTATTTTCGCAGGTAATATCGTAGGGTCACTTTAGGATCAATGCCCATCTGCAAAATCGTTCTGCAAAATTTGTAACATTGCCCACGGTCTAAGTATTTATAGAAGGGTCTTTGAACTCTCCAGTAACACCCATGGTTGACAATTTGTTAAGTCTTCGTAGGCATGCCTCACGTAAAACCGCCAAGGTCTCCATGAATTGCATGAGGGGCACCGTTGGAGAGACGGCCGGTTTCCCGGTCTGCGCGGAAGTATCCGTTCCATATTACCACCGCGGCCCAATAATCACATCACGGCCGGCTGACGGCTGCCGGCGAACGATCCGGATCTGATCTGGATCGAACGATCCGGATCGGGGGAAGGGCACTGGTGTGCCACCTCACGTCGGGTGCATGCATCGGCTGCAACTCGGCCGCTTCGCGCTCTGATGGTTCCTGTGTGGTTCTGTGGCTAGAGTTTGGTGATTTCTGTGTTTCTGTGGCTGGAATAAGATATCAAATCTGGGAATCGGTGGCAGCGATGTGTGCACATTTGAGAAACTGAAACCGATTTTCACCTCTTGACTCGCACCGTTGCGCTGTTGCTACACTTTCGTTGTATTTGTATCGGCTTTCCATTCATTTCCCTCATGCATTCATTTCCTTCATACACCACTGGTCGGTGTGCGTGTCGATCGTCTCCCGAGTTGAGCTGTTGCCACACTCACCAAGTATTTGTATAAGCTTTCCATTCATTTCCCTCATACACCGCTGTTCCGTGTCGTTTGTTGCGCTGCGTTACTGACTCTCACCCTCTGTGTTGCAGTTACGTGTTCCGTTTGAGCTGCACCCGACTGGGCCAGTGGGCGATCACACTAGCACTGCCTTACCATCCCCTCCCGCCTGTGTTACAGTTACGTGTTCCGTCTGAGCTGCACCCGACTGGGTCAGTGGGCCATCGGCTACGTCACCACAGACGGCAGCATTCTGCAGACGATCCCGCAGAACAAGAGCCTGTGTCAGGCGCTGCTGGAAGGACACCGGGAAGGATTGTGAGTGGGCGTCTCAGCCATCCTTACTCAGTGCTTAAGTATATTTTCCAGCTATTATATTATTCAGTGTGTTTTATCTAGCTGAGTGCCTAAGACATCCATTTAGACAGACTGCAAACAGACTTCAGACGAGAACGTGGAAATTGCGCTGAGCTGAGCTGTTGACGTCGAGCGTAGAGTTTCTCCCGCTCCGGTTGGAAATGCATTTAAATTCCCAGCAGAGGCACGCAATATTCCGCGTATTTCAGTGTAATAGCTGTGTAGGCGGATGACACGAAGCTTTTGAATGTAATATTTGATATAGCGGAGGAAATTTCATTTGGATGAAACAGATGTTGAATATTATTTACGCGATGTGATGACGCAGCTCGGAGTACTTTTTTACATTTTCTAAGGTTTCCGGTATTCTAGTTTGAAATTCGTATGCTTACCGTGCTTCTGAAGAACCATATGCCCTACTGCACAGTCCGTATCATTTACGCTTCGCTATCTGGTTTCTCATAGCTAATGAAATTGATAACAAATCTACACGAACTGTGTAATACTTTTCCTGGAGACTGTCTTTGGCTGCTCGGCAGCTGACCAATTCTGGCCTGTGTCACTGTCTGCTGACTGTATGAGCGGTAGCCTGTGTGGAGCGCCGCCCCCGCCTGATAGCCAATACCTGCCTCCCTGGCGATGGATCTTAGTGACCGGTTCGGTGTCGGGGATGGGGAGGGAGGCGAGGGGCACACCAACGACACCTGGGCACACCTGACCTGACCTTGTGCCGAGGAATACCAACGAGTAACGACTGACCTGACCTGTCACGGGCACACCAACGACTGACCTGACCTGCTGCCTAGGGCACACCAACGACCGACCTGACCTAGTGCCGGTCTTCTTTCGATGAGCTATCCTTCGCGCAACCCTCCCCGGGTCTAACCTTACCTGCTTGTCCACCTGCATTGTTTTTCAGTGTTTGCCTATGTCTTCCCAATAGTGCAAGAACATGACGACCTATGTGCGGTATGTTGTCTATTGACACTCGCACAGTTCATTAGTGTCAGTCTGCTCTGCTTGTTTGCCAGTCCGAGCTCTTCGCTGCTAATCCACAGCTATCTCCGAACGAGAACAATGTCTGTCAGTCCTGTGACTTGTGTTCTGCCCTGTTAACAGCTATCTGTACCCCAACGAGGGGAATGTCTGCCAGCTCCGTCACTCGTCTGTCCTGTTCCGCAGCTACCTCTACCCCAACGGGAGGGACGACAACCCGGACCTATCGCTGGCAGTCCAGGCGGCCACTGAGGACCACATCAGGGTACGTAGCACCAACGGGACATGATTGGCGAGGACCACACGAGGGGGTAGGTGTTAGCAGTGGGCCACGAGGACCGCGTTGGGTACGTGTTACTGGAGGGACACGTGTTATGAGGACAAGATAAGGGCACGTGTTCCTGATGGGACGCGTGTTGTGTTTATTGTGCTTTAGGCTGTTAATCGCTCGATTACGCCGATCTCCTTCCATCTGAAAGCTAGCTGCAGTCGATTATAGTTCGATACAGTCCATCACAGCCTGTTTCTGCAGTCCGCCACAACCCAGTAAACCCGTCTAATCCCGTTTCTGGCATTCATGTCCTCCTTGAGCTTACTCCTAAGCTGTCCCATCCGATCTTCTTTCAACCCGTCTCATTCCATTCCATATAGTTCCGTGTTCCGTTCCGTCAACTTTGCTCTACTTCGTCCAACGTTTTATCCTATCCTCTTGACTTCAATCTCAATCTATTTCCATCCTTCGCTTCCCCACGACGACATCTTTGCCGGCGTTTTGCTCCGAAGCCGTGCACTCGGAGCCCCTGCCGTGTCGTGCCGTGGCGATCAATGGAGCTCTCGGTCGCCGTCGAGCGTGGCCTCTACCCGGCACCGGTCCTCTGCCAAGCGCCCATTCAGCTGGCGTCGCATCTGTGGCTCGCCGCCGGGTGCTGGTATCGAGTCGGGGCTGGATAAACGACTGAACGGACCACGCCGATGGCTGGTATCTTTTGGAAAGAGAAAATGAAGAAAGTAAGAGAGATGAGAGGAAGAGAAAAGAGATCGATAAAAAGGAGAATGGGAAGAGAGAGATGGGTAGAAAAGAGAGAAGAGACAGATGAGCAGGGAGACTATGAGAAGAGTGACGTAGAAGGGCTCTATTTGTTATCGCATTTGAACCTTACAAAGCTCAACCAGCTATCCCGCTATCCTCCCCAGCTTTTCTGTAGGATTCCTGAAATGGCTGCACCGGCTGATTGGAGTGGAGCCGGGCTGAAACAGTGCCCTATCTGGGCTCGGCTCTCCGAGTCGTTAATCCCGTCAGTACGGCGATAACGACTGTTGACTCCGCCACGGAGAGGCAGATGACTGGTCGTGGCGGGACAGAACCCACCCCTCCCGCCGCGCCGCACCGAACCTGACCTCCTGACTTTGATGCGAACCCGACTCCCTCTTCTTTTCCTCTGGAAGGGACCCGCCCTGACATTGGGGAAAAGCGAGGATTAGCGCATTGAAGGCGGATGCTTCTTCGTTTCCGGTATAATGCGCTATTAGCATGATTTTCCCGTATGCTCAAATACTTAAAGATAAAAAGTGACAACAACCTGTAAACCAAACGCTTTCTTATGATTAGACCCATCTCATACACTTTTATTCGTTTCCTACAGGCAATACACTTAGCGAAACACTTTAAAAATGTGAAACACTTAGTGAAGCGCTTTCATCGGGAAACAAATTTTGTCTACCAATTTGTCCTTCCATGATTTGCCTTCTGGATAGGTAAACACGAAACTGACATCTGCAAGCTGTTGGAATGTTTGGTGATGAACGCTTATCGCTTGGTTTGACTAGGTGGCGTTTGCAGTGCATCATCAGCTTACTGAAGGCTGGTTTTATTCCACGTGTGTCGGTTGACTCAACCCACGCTGCTTGATAAGAGATGGTGAGCACCCGTTTGCACTCTGTTTAGTGCGTTGTTTGATAAGGGCTTCCGGTTCAAGCAGTGTAACCAGTCATACTGATACAGCTCCCTACCGGGCACGTGGATAAGCATGGGTATGCCTTGAACAATGGACATCCTGGCCCCGGCAGCCTACAGCGGGGTCGTGTCGACAGCCGACAGCCCTTGTATCGAGGCAGGAACTCCCGGCCCCGTCTGTCCGGCCGGCCGCGCCGAGCTGGTTATAAAGATAGCGCCGCTGCAGGGCTGACGCTCGCCCCGTAGACAGCCTCTTAGGGCCCGTCGACCGAGGTTATATTATCGTGCACCGACTGGGTGTCTTGGTATCTCGCTGCCCCGGTTTGTCATAGCTCGCGGAGTGTAACTGATATTCACCAGCTCAGGCTTGAGTCACCTGAGCTGCTTAGCTGCATGAATTAGCATTTCAGGCCAAGCTACACTAAAGTGTTCACGGGGTATGCAGGATAAGCTTTCACTTTTCCAAACATGCTTTGTGATCTCAGTTTTAATGCAACTGCATTACTTGCCATTGACGACTGACTTGAATAAACCTCTTCGCCCCATTCTCCACATCAGCTTTGGGGGTCATTTTTCACCCTTCCGTCCGCACTCTGCGCTGATCCCGCGGTCATGATGTGGAAGATTTGAACGGATCATCGCGCGGCGGCCCCAAATCGGTGCGGAGAGCGCGGCAATATCGCCGATGAGAGCCATTGCCGGTCAGAGACGGAGTGTCGTCACTGATCGGGCGTCTCCGAGCTGTGATCGGTTTCTGCTGAAGACGTCACCGCTGGCTGCTTTCTGTGGCTCTGGCTCTATCCTCATTTCCATCTTCCTTCTAGCTCTTTCTGTATCTCCAACTCTGTGTCCTTTTTCGGCTTCGTGTCCGTCTCCTTCCCAGCTCCAGCTCCGTCTATGGCTCCGACCGAGACTTCTTCTCTCAACCCGACCCTGTCCGTCTATCTTCAGCTCCGTCTTAACGATGCGTCTCCCCGGCTACTCCGTCTCACCACCGGCTTCTGTCGTTAGTCGTTAGTCAGGGTTGGATTGATGAGTCCGACCAGACGACAGCGGCGAGAATGGGCTTCGATAGGACACATCGGTGCTGAGAGAGGTGATATAGCGTGGCTCGGTGAAGATGGGATGTCGACGATGGCCAGCGGGGAAAGAGCTAAGAAAGAGCTAGAGCATTTTGCCGGTGGCGGTGGAAGGTACCGGAGAATAGGAGCCGTAACGAGCGGGTACCAGAGAGGAGATGGAGACGTTTCGGCGTCAGTCGCAGCCACGGTCAGAACCCGCCGTTTTCTGTGCGTACCAGAGACTTTTTCGTCTATTTTCCAAGTCTAGTCCGACACCCGCGTCTCACAGTCAGCCTCGACGCGCAGCACCCTCCAGCCGGCCGAGGGAGCCGAACTCCTCCCAGCCACCTGGCACCTGGCAGTCACAGTTCGTGGGTATTGGGTAACCTCCCAGCCACGGTACAGCCCTTAGCAGACTGCGTGGTAGGTATTCTTTTTTCGTTAATACCGATAATAACTCAAAGGCTATACTATCAATCGGTCGGAAATCGCTGCAGATAGATGCGCCATGCTCCACTCCTTCGATTAGGTCTATCACTAAACAAAGTATGCGCCTCGTGTGGCTACAAAATGCAAACAATTATTTTGGGGGCAAATATGAGCTTTTGGGTTTTGTTGCCAAAATGGATGGAAAATGAGTACGATGATTATGCCAATCTAAGGTGCGGAGTCTCCCGCGTCTTGCTGTTACGATTTCCGAATGACCGATTGCATAGTATTCGCCTTATTCTCGGTTTTGTCGAAAAAAGAATACCTACCACGCAGTTTGCAGAGGGCTGTACATGGCAACCCTCACCAGCCATCATCCTCCAACGGGCCGAGAGAGTCTTTATTCCTCCCAGCAACCTGGCACCCACGGTTCTTAGGTAATCTCCCAGTCAGGGTTGCTGAGTAATCCTCCCAACCATAGTTACTAAGCAACCCTCGTGAGCCGCGGTCCCTGAGTAACCCTTATTGGCACATTCTCTGGAGACTGGATAACCCTACCGTAAAATGGGGTGAAGTGAGACTGTGGGGTGAAGTGAGACACAAGATACACTTCTTCCTCTAATGAACACAGTTTCTTTAAGAACTGAGCAAAACGGTGCAAACTTCCGTTGCACCATTTTGCTCAGCTCGTAAACAAACTGTGTTCATTAGAGGAAGAAATGTATCTTGTGTCTCACTTCATCCCACTGTCTCACTTCACCCCGTTTTACGGTACCAGCTTCGCTGACTGTCCGTCCTTCCGGCCGTGCTGCAGCCTCCGCCATTATCATTCCCCTCGATAGTCATTGCCTTAGTGGTGTTATTGGGCCGGCTGCTGCCGCTGCCGTGGTGCTCCTCACCAAACTGATATTGGCGTCTGTTGTCGGCGGGCCTGCCCGGCCCCTCACTCTCACTCCCACTAATCAGAGTGTCGCAGAAAGGCCCGGCGAAAGGTCAGATCCTGATTTATACGGCATCGACCCTATATTGGGACGGCTGGGCCTTTTGCGGGAACGGAACGTGCTCTCTCCACCGGGTGGTGAACCAGACTCGTTTCCAAGAAACGCCGATTTGACGCTATTCGACATTCATGTCTCTTTGTGCATTCAAAAGTGTGTCCAAAGTTGCTAGACTGTGCTTCTAATCCCTGTTTTGCTTGCTGAAAGTTAATTCTCTTAGCTTTAAGCTATCTGTCTTATGATTAGTTCCCGAGCTGAACATACAAGCTATTCCCGATGAGTTACTATGGTGAAGCGGATGGACTGAGGGGTCGGATGGTATCTGTCGGTCCCGGCGGCACTGTGCTGTGTTGTGCCGACTGTGCTGTGCCAACTGTGCTGTGCTGACTGTGTCGTATGCTCGGCTGCCGTTGGCGCTCGCTCGGCCGGGTCCATCAGGCCGGCTGTCACGCCCCCCGGCCATCGACGCGCCGGTAATGGATGATCCCTGCACCTCCCCCCCCCCATTCCCCGTCTACATGGTCCATTCGCCCCCCCCCCCCCCCGCCCGGTCCCAACCCATGGCCCCATTTCCGCGCCAGTTACCCCTCCTCCTCCCTCCGGTCCCAGACATCCTCCTCTCCGCGGTATACCATGTTCTTTTGGTTTGAGATGTTACTTATGATTATTTATTTGTTATGATTATCATTTTTGTTTATTTTTCGTTTTTTTTTTTCGGAAAGCGTTGCTGGGAGTTGAATGGAAGATAGGTCATTTCGATGCGGTATGTGATGTCCGACGGTACAGGCAATGGTTATTTTTATTTGTTTTTCTCTTGTCATCACAGCTAGCGCGTTAGATATGTGCAGAACGGTGTCTGCCACAGAGTCAGGCTCGATATGAGTCGTATGTTGGTCTTGGTATGCGTGATTACCTCTCTTGTGTGTCAATATTCGATAGGGGAGTAGAGCGCATCCTGTTGAGAGACGCAACTCAGGCCACCACTCGGGTGCTGGGAAGTCGGTCAATACGACGGCAGAGGCTAGCCGGACGCGCCGCGCGGGATGGAAAATCTCTGTGCTGACCGATGGGGGCTCGTCTACGGCAATGGGCCGTGCGACGGCATATTCCAGGCGCCGCTGAGTTCTTGAGCCTGTTGCCAGCCGCTGCTAACCGTGGGTGGAAAATACCGAAACTGTGGGCGGACTGTAATCTCTCTGGCTGTCGTCGACCAACTGTTTGATTTTCTTTTCTGACCGCATTTATCTGGTTTTGGGATGTTTGTTCTCCTGCCGTTGTCTGATAACCGTCACCCATTGCCGTCTCGTTGCTGTACGCTGATAGTTATAACTTGTTACCACCTCGTTGCTGGTATTTCATTGTTATCTCGTTGCTGGCTACGGATTGCCCGTTTCGTTACCGGTGACTCATTGCCGCCTCGTTGCCGGTCACTCGTTGCTGCCTCGTTGATAACTCATTTTTAACTCGTTACCGGTGACTCATTGCCTTCTCGTTGCCGGTCAATCCCTGCTGTCTCACTGCTGATGCCTCCCTGCCGTCTCCTAGCCGTTAAGTCATTACCGCCTCGTTGATTGTTCATCGCTGTTTCCTGGCCATTAGCTCATTGCCGTCTCGTTGCCTTTAACTCATGCCGTCTCTTTGCCTCTCCGACAGGTGACGCGGGAACAGTACGAGCTCTACTGTGAGATGGGCAGCACTTTCCAGCTCTGTAAGATCTGCGCTGAGAACGACAAGGACATCAAGATCGAGCCGTGTGGTCACCTGCTCTGCACGCCTTGCCTCCAGTCATGGCAGGTGAGGCAATAAAGCAACGATTCTGCACTGCCTGAGAGACACTGATGGACCAATTTAGCGCTGCATGTGAGACCTGAGACGGATTCCAGTTCATTCCTTCAAAATGTCGATCAGAATTCAGCAACATTTTTATGGAGTCCTGATATTGGTTGGGTGACTTGCTTATATTGCCTTATTCTAAGACTGGAGAGGTGTCTACAGGTAAAAGAAAAAACAGCACAGTGTAATCGTCGCCTCTTTCATTGAGTTTATTCCTATCTTTGTGTTTTATCGCGCGCAAGGGCGATGATCAGCTTGAAGTCTAATGACTCAAGTGACTCCCTGTAGGAACTAGGAAGGCTGTGTCATTGCCGCTTCATCATGTCTTATGCTTAGTGCCAGTTTTGTTGTACGCCATGCTAGATATGCGTTCGCTGAACGATGAGACTGCTGGGTGAAGTACTCAGGCATCAATGATTGTCAGTATATTTTGCAGTTACTGGGGTTTAGGTCTACAATCATCTCTGTCGCATTCATTGGGGATCTAGCAACTCAGTGGTTCTGTCGACCGTGGCCAGTTCTTCTAGCGCGCCGCTGGCTCTCACGGCGCATCATAAAGCCAGTCTGACAGATATTACGGCGCTGTAAATCCAGCCAGCTCATCGCTCCAGCCAATAAACGGGGATTCTTCATAGTAAAAAACGGACTACCGGGTGTGAAGGCCACTTGATTGCATTGATCTTGTTTTCATGACGTGCCGATTACTGGCAGGGCTAGTTTGCCTTTGCCACTCAACCTGGACTTGGGTACAGCTGGTCAGCTGTTATTGTTAAAAGTGTTCGGCGAACTGGAAATATTACGAAATGTGTCTCTTCTTGGGCAGCAAACTTTGGTTAGTGATCATCTTAGGTCGATTTTCAACACATATGAACTTTTTATGCCAAACATATACCTTATGATCCAGATGAGTCAGAACTATATTGAAGCTTCCTGGTGATTTAGACTGCTGTGTAGCTGGCTCCTTATCTCGACAGTGTCCCAAAATGTGTTGATTTGGGTGGGAAACTACATCCAAATAAAAATCATTCTTCACTCTCACCTCTAATTTTTAAGAACAATTTTCCACTCCTAATTTTACCGACAAAAAACATTTGCATGGATGGTCTTTTTGCATATTATATTTTGCCACACTTGTACACAAATTTATACCATTGATCCTTTTTCAATCTTTTTGGGCCTTATCTGTCTGACAATTTTCCACTCTTATCCCCATTTTTGGAGAGGAATTTCCCCTTTGACACCCAAGCCCAAGGCCCAAGCACAATTTTGGGACACTGTATCTCGAGACCAACATCACATGTTGCGTGCCTGCCTTCCCGCCCCTATGTGTCTTGCCTGCCCGTCCTCTTACCGTGCCGTGTAATCTGTAATGCGCCCTTCCACCGCCTCTCCCTCGGGGCAGGGTCCAGCCAGGTGCGTGTTCCGTGAGGCTTGGATCACATGAAGCTATCCCCCGTAGCAAGCCAGTAATTGAACCTTCGTTCCGAGTACGAGGAGCCATTACACGGAGGCCGGTCGCCCTCTGGAGACCCTCTCAGGGATCTGACATGGAACCGCCGGCACAGAGCTGGTATACACAGAGTGTATATCCTCTCTCGGTACCAGGCAGCTCTTCTGCGTGTGCTCCGCGCGTGTCGCCGACATTGAGGAGTCGGCCTATCCTGTGGGGGCGCCCACGTCCGATCGACCAGTTGCCTAGCAACGAGCGGCCCGCGGCGTCCGGGTGCGTGCCGCGCCGCCTTCTCCGCCTGTTAGGCCGTCTCTCCGTGACGATTGGACTCCGCCGGGAGCGGCGCCCCATGTCTCCTCCCCCCCCTACCGGGGAGCGGCGCCCCATCTCTCCCCCCCCCTACCGGTGAGCGGCGCCCCACCTCCCCCCTACCGGGGAGCGGCGCCCCATCTCCTTCCACTTACCCCCCCCCCCCCTCTACCGGGGAGGTGCCCCATCTCCTCGCCCCACCGGGGAGTGGCGTCTGTGCTCTGCTCCTGCCGAGAATACCCCATCCCCTCGCTCATCCCTCCTTCTTCGGTTGCGCCGTTACCCTCATTAGTTCGAGGCGTACCGTCCTCTCCTCTATCCGGGACACTGGCGGATCCAAGGGGGGGGGGGGGGTCAACCGGGCCAAAGTCAGGGCTAGGGGCGGCCAAAACATGATTTGGCCCCCTTTCCAAATTAAATTCCTCCTTTAAAATCTCCTCAGTACTGCAATTCACACAGAAATGACGACATGCGTGCAAGATAAGTCAATAAATCCTCACTTCCGATCCCAATTAATCCAAGTATACATGAAAAGCGGGAAATTTTGTCATTGATAACCTTCGGAGACCTGACCTTTTGGCCGGCTTTGGCCCCTCCCTTTGAAAACGGCTGGACCCGCCAGTGCTCCGGGAGTTCGCTGTTCCTCTCCTATCGGAGGGATTTCCTCATCCGCTTTTCCTCAATTCTTCTGCTGAGATTGGATCTATCATCTCCTCCCGCCGGGCAGCTTGCTGTTTCTCGCTGATTGGCGAAGGCTGAGCTGGCCGCGGGCGATTCGCCCGACCTGACTGTCGCCATGCTCGCGTTGTGGTAAAATAACGAGGTAAAAGAACATTGGCTTATCTTGATTCCGGAAATGGGCCGATACAAGGGCCGAGGAATAATGCGCAAGCATGGTGGACTGAAGCTTCAATTTCAATTGTCAGAATTGTCCACGGTACACTCTCAATATCGCTAGAAGATTAAGGTAGCTACAGAGTAAAGATAACCTGGTCCATCCTGGTCGTGTGACATTTGCAACTCTTCTTGCATAATGCATTAGCTCATTTAGTGACACAATGTAACAACTCATTTAGTGGCTGCTACCAAAGTTGGCAATTTATCGTCGGCAGGATGACAGCCACTGAAATAAATGGGTGGCGTTATGAATCGCGGGGTAAATGGATGTCGTTCTGCGGACATTTTGCAATATGGTTCCCACAGGGTGAAAGAGCGGCACATTATCTGTCTCGGGCGTGGTCGGCTCGTGCAATTTCCTGGCTCTCTGACCCACTATTTGCTGACATCATTTGTTCTGGGACGAACGACTGTGCTCCTTAGGATTGTTTCCATGCTAGCTGTATCACATGAGATGGATGTAGCGATACTGTTTCGACGATCAACTATTGCAGCCAAGATCTTCCGAACGTTTTAGAATTAATTAAACCGCTGTTTCTGTTAGTGCAGTTATATCTGAAAAGAGCTAAATTGTTCGGCCTCACTTGATTATTTGAACTATGCGCCCAGATGCGCTTACGCGCATCCAAGCATGCGCGTAAGTTGTGATTTTAGGTACTGCTCCCTATCCCTTTCCTCCTCTCCCATTCTCTTATCTCCCTCTCTTCTCTCTCCCTTTTCTTCTCCTCTCATCCTTCCTCTCTGTCTCCCCTCCCTCCCTCCCTCCCTCTTCGATCATGACGCTAGCTCCGTCTTCAATCCGGGTACATCCTGGTTGCATCCGTCTTCTCTTTTTCTTCTTGTATTTAGCGTCTTTTCTCGGTCCGTTGGCCAGTCGCCGAAGCTATATCGCCACAGTAGCTGACTCGGATACGTTGCCTGGCAACCCGTTCAATCAACCGTGAACCTCTCGGACGCCTAATAACCAGCCTGCAGCGCTCACAATCGCAGAGAGAAGCCGTGTGGCTCAATAGGAGCGCCGGCAAACAAATTAGTTCGGTGGCTTCCATTCCCGGATCAGTACACGGTTCTTTAATGATGCTGCGCCCGGATGGGATCGAATGTGTGGGAAGGTGTAGGCTGGTGTGGGCCTGGGTGAAAGAGTCTAGGCTGGATGCCAGCTGTAGTGAGAGTTTGGACTAGGTACGATCATGAATGACAGAGAATAGACTAGGTCGGTAGGAGAGTCTAGGCCGGATGAGAGCCTGAGAGGTTTAAGGATGGGCTTTCACGGATGGGTGGGAAGGTGTGGGCTGGGTGTTGGCCTGACTCCTGACTAGTGAAAGTCCGGCCGAAGAGGTCTTAGCCGGGTTGTTCCTAGTGGCAGTCACGACCTCAGGCTCACCTCTTCACAAGGCGAGCTGTCCAGTGTTATTTGCGACACGTTTGATTCGCGTTCGCTGGTTTCCCTGCTCTCTGCATTATATAACTTATTTTGCGATTTTCTGATGTGCGTCTGTCCAAGAAGCTGTTGAGTGGGGATGATCAGAGAAGACAGGACGCCGATCGCTGTAAAAAGATAGCGGACATTGCTCTGTCAGCTCTGAGAGCCCGCTACTGACTGGTGTTCATTTATAGCATTTTCAGGTAACTTGTTGGTGACTATACAGTTCACTATTCGGTGGCTCCGTCACATAAAGCCACAAACGCTGCGTTGTTGGACTGGTGTATTTGTGACTGCCATTCTTACCTACCGTGTTCTTGGAAGCTCGGGCAAGGTGATGCTCCCAAGCCATCTGTGACCGTATCTGTTGATATCTACCGTACCCTGTCCTGTGATCACTGGCGAGCGACGTTCGTGTGATACGGCCGGCCGTTCTTATGACCTGTACCCGGTCCCTGTGTGACCTGTGTGTGCTGTACCCGCCCTGTGACCTCCCGTCCCTCTGCCGCAGGACTCTGATGGTCAGAGCTGTCCGTTCTGCCGTGCCGAGATCCGCGGCACCGAACAGATTGTCGTGGACGCCTTCGAGCCGGGCCGGGCGCGGCCGCGAGTCCGCAGCGTCCAGCGCGACCCCCAGCCGCCGCCGCCGCCGCGACCTCCGCCTCCGTCCGCCGCCAGTCCGGCCGAGGTACGCGCATGAACCACCGCCAGTGCCGCCTGGCCGCCGGCGCCGCAACTAAAGCTGGCCGCGCGGCCGCCGCGTGGCGCCCCAGTCTGACCGCTTGCTTGCTGCCCCGCTGGCCGCGCGCGCTGCTACCGCTGCCGCTTATGCTGTTCCGTTCGCCGGCGTGCTTTTCCTTCCATCTGTGTCCCGTGATATCAAGTGCATGATGTTTGATTGTTAGATAATTACGGAGCGAGCGAAGCGAGCGGAGTCTTTCCTTAGATTAACGGAAATTTCTGAGTATGAGCGGCCGGCCGGCCGGCCGGCCGTGGGGACGCTCTTCAAAAGCTAATATCTTAGGAACGGGACATCCGATTGACAAGCGGTCTTCTTTACTGAATGTCACTTGGACGTAAAAGTTCTGTGGTGTGATGGCCACCATGCGTTCTTGCCAACCACCGCACGTGGCGCGTGGTAAAGTTGGACATTTTTTAAGAACCCCCAAAATTGCAACCTCAATAACGGCACAACGGTTGGGCCGATTGAATTGAAACTCGGTAGACAGTTAGGTCTCCATCAGATAATTCATCTGCATGTGTTAAGGTTGGGGTGCTGCTGCACGTGCGCACGTGCAGGGGTCGTTTCCAGATCTCGAGAACGGCTGGACCGATGGCGCTCAAATTTGGTACACGGTTAGGGACCAGTTAGTAGGGTGCCGTGCACAAGTCAGTTGGGACCCATTTTGCACGTGCGCACGTGCAGGGTGCCGCTTCCAGATCTCGAGAACGGCTGGGCCGATTGTGCTCAAATTTGGCACATCGCTAGAGACCGGTTAGTAGGGTGCCGTGCACAAGTCAGTTGGAGGTACCCCCTCGAAATTTCGCACGTGCAAGGCCCACCCTCTCGCTCGCTCCGTTAGTCGCCCCATAAGGCGTTATACTGGTTGATTGTGTGCGTATGAGGCATGGTCACCTGGGTGTTACGTGTTACCAGCTGGTCGCGTATTTTATGCCATGCTAGTGCGCTTGTTTGTCTTCTGATGGCTGTTTTGTTTTGGACGTATGATAATGTGTTTGCTTTGTTTTCGAATCGTTGCGGTCTTCAACTGTGGTCGTTGGAGATTGTCAATGTTTTTTTTTTCTTCACATTTTTTGCTTGTCACAAGGCTTTGGATTTTATTGGGCAAAGTCTTTAGCTTTAACACACACCATCTGCTCAGGTCCGTCGGGACATGGTTTCTGATTTGTCACCTTTGAACAATATTGATCTTTGAGGAACAACTGAAGTCCCTAAGCCATAATATTTCAACCTCATTCCAAAACGTTCCCTGGAAATGAACGTGTGTGCCCTGCAATAAAGTGAAGAGTGGATAAATATGTTCATTTCACATCACCTGTCTCATTTCATCCGCGTGAGCTATGCACAATGGCGCATCCTAAGTACCGTTTAACGCTGTCGTAGAACTATTGCGATTACGCTATCTTTTGACCGTAGTTTTAGCGTTGAAGCTGGTCAATTTCCACGCCGCTTGGCATTCGTCGCTTTGACGCGGGCTGTGAGTCTAGTGCGGTCTGTTCGTCGCTGCTTTTGGCCGCTGCTGGTGCTTCGTTTGCTGTCCCATCAGGTGAGCTATAACCATTAACCACTTCCACCCTATCCCTGACGTGCTTCGCTTTTCACTAACATGGGTGCGCCGCCTGACGCCGGCGGCTTTTGCTGAACATGTATTGTTTATTTGGCGTCAATGGACTTGTGTGGCTGATGCGTTTTAGTTTGGGGAACATACGAGTATGCCATTTAGATTTTACACAGCCTTTCATTAGATTAATATCACTGTATTACGTGTATTCTGTCTGTGTTATTCAGTTGTCTTACTTTAATTCGTAGTTTATTTCTTCAGCTAATCTGATTCGTTCAGCATCGTCTAGCAGTTGTTTCTGTGTATCATATAAATGTCGCTCACATCTTTGTCAGTTCAACTGTATTCTGCTTGCTTTTGGTAATCCAACAAAGCAAACGTGTATAATTTCCCTATGAATCATTGTTTATTGTGAAAGGCTAAAAATGTTGTATCGGGGCAAGCATCGCTGTAGACTGTGGTCAGTCGAGCTTTGGTCATTGGTCACACTCTACCACTGTCAGCGCCCAGCGGCCTGTCCGGCCAATCTCAGACCCCGGCTTCACTATGCTCTGTATCCCCGTGTTCCCAGCTTGCTGTGAATATCCTCTCTAACCGCGGGTGTCTGCCGCTCGTCTGTCAGAGTGAGGACGAGTCGCCTCCCGCGCCGGGCCGGCCCCGGCCGCCGGAGGGACGACCCGTGGTACGGGCCGACACTGACCTGCTGCGGGCGCCGCCGCTGCCGCCGCGGCCCGGCCACGGCCTCGTCAGGTCACGGAGGTCAGTTCTGGTGGGAGATCCCAGGTCAGTGGGACGTTATAGATCACAGCTCACTTCTAGGTCACTGGTTGATTATGTTAGTGGGTCTATCTGAGTGGTCGAGTTACTTCCAGCTACTCAAGTCTTGACAATGATATAAACTTGGGAACTTGGTCCTTCCGTCGTAATTGCTGAAGCATTTTTCTCTCGTGTACATGCCGTAGTCTTGACAATGATGTTTTTTGTGATACTTTCCACTGCGGATGACCTGTTTTATGCTGATGCTGTATATTGTTTGTAATTCTCAATTTGCGTGTCGCCCGTATTGTTTAACGTTGCGCACAATGAAGATACGTTGCGATTGTGAGTCTGATTTCCCCCGTGTCTCCGCCCCACAGCTCTCACCAGCTGTGTTCGGGCGGCCAGGAGTCGTGTAGGACGGAGCAGAGGGACCCGGCTGACGTGGTGCTCACACGGCTACATCCCGGTAAGTATAGAGGGGATGGTATACACCCAATTACTGAACTGTTATTTGTTCCCCCTTCGCACGGAACATTGAGTAACATTATGGATCAAGGAGCATCATGCTGCTGTACCCGTTGATTTCATGTTTGAGACCATCAGTCGTCGGCTGTCATGGGCATCTATAAAGCTTCCCCCCCACCTCTTGTTTGCTGTTTGTCGTTGGCCACTGACCGAGCTCACGTCGACAGGTGGCCGGTCGGAGCATGAGCGGGCGTTCGGCTCCACCTCGTCTCTGGTGGCCTCCTCTGGTGACCCGTGCCTGCCGCCGCGGGCGCCGGGGCGGCCCAACCCCCCGTTCCGACTCACGCCCGAGCCGAGCCCGCCGCCGCGGCCGGTTCGGGAACCCAGCCCACGGCCCAGTCCGTGGGCCACGCCGGAGCCCAGCCCGCCGCCGCTGCCGCCGCCCATAGCCGCCCCCGCCCCCGCCCCCGCCGAGACGGCGGCGGCTGAGGTGCGCGAGTCGCCGGTGGGTGCGGTGGTCCTGAAGACGCCGATCCCCGCGCCCCGAGCCTGCCATACGGCGGCGGCCGAGCCGGCCCCGGCCTCGTCAACCGCCGCACATCGGCACTCCTGTCCTCTGGCGCCGCCCCCGCCCCCACCTCCACCGCCGCCCCCGCCTCCACCGCCCCCGCCACCACCGCCACCGCCGCCACCGCCGCCACCGCCGCCCCAGACGCTGGCGCCGCTGCCAGTACCGCAACCGGACCTGCCGCGGCCGCCGTCCCCGCCCGAGCTGTGGCTGCCCGCGCACGACTACCAGAACGCCAATCTCGGCACGCCGCTGCGTGAGTAGAAAGGGTGGGAAGGGAACGGGATCGCGACTCGGTAGGCGGGTAGGCGAGTTACTCTGATGCCTGGAGACTTGATACTATGACGCCCGGGGTTATGATTTGGATGTTCTTCGTGTAAGCCCTCTTCGATGCTTTCTTGTTTTTTTTTTTTTTAATTCCTCGATAATTTCCTGCGAGATGCATGTGTGTCGCGTAACTAATACAGATTCCGTCGATTTATAAGCCTCCACAGTGGTCATTTTATTCAGCGTATTTCGTTCAATTTTATCTACCAGCAATCACACTTGGAATTGATTTGCTTGTTTCCGTTTTCAGCACCGCGCGTGTGCGCAGTGGCGGCGCAGCAGCAGACCGGGAGGAAAAGGACACCCCCGCCGGCGGCCCCCTCGCCCGTTCCCTCTTCCGCGCCCGCGCCCGTGCTGCCGAGTCCCGGGTAAGTGTCTAATCAGGGTAAGAGCCTGGTTAGTCAAGTCTTCTCAGTAGCTGATCCGGTTCCCTTGGTCGAATCATATCGCGCTGCCGCAGCCCGTCGGTGTCATAGCACTCTCAGTCATTTCATATCCCGAGGCAAGATGACTCTTGGTGGGCGTGGAAGAGATGAGCTATCCATTGAACAACACAATTCTAACGAAAAGTGTTCCTCAATTTTCAAACAGCTTGCGGTTATCGACATTTCTGCTTGTTCGAAAAATGCACCGTTTGATATATTGCTTCGTAAAACGGATAATTCACAGGCCCGACTTGTTACTCTTGATCTCTTCGCTATGTTTCAAGTCCCGGTTTTTCCTTATGCCTTTAATGACCGCCTACTCTGTGTGTTTTCAGTAAGGAGACGGACCTGAGCATATCCTACGAGAACCTACGGCTGGACCACCTGGCTCAGCTGTCGGCAGAGGGATACTCCCAACGAGCTGTTTTGCGTGCGCTCACCATCTCCCAAAACGACATCCAGATCGCGCGAAATATACTCAACGAGTACGTGAACCGAGCGTGGTAGTGAGCGTCGCCGCCGGGCCGCTGGTCCGGTGGTCCGGTGGTCTGTCGGTCCGTTGGTCCGGTCCGGTCCGATGGTCTTCTAGGTGTTACCAGCCAGTCGGCTGGTCGGTGGACTGGGGGCTGGTGACTGTCAGTGAGGGCTGGTTCGCCCTGACGGCCACGGCCGGTCACGCTGATATTACTGAGAGCTGTTTCGAGACCTGTGAGCGCGCTGTGTGATCGTTGTTCGAGTCAGGAGTAGGCTGTTGGCAGAGGAGCGCTATTTTTGCCGAGGTGTACGCGAGGAATGCTGACGTGCTCTGTTGATGTGCCATATCTGTGTGGCGCCGTGCCGCGCCGCTCGTTCCCCATGTGATTACTGTGTGTCATATCTCCTGGTTGGTGCGCGCCGGGTGGACTATCGGCGCCGTGCCGCGGTGTTCAGTCGCCGGCGACGCGCCCAGTGGGGAGCGAGAGAGGAGCGAGGCTGTGCGCGACCGAGCGCCCGCCGCACTCCCTGAGCCATCACTGCGGCCAAACCGACTTTGTTATTGTTATCTGTTATGGGATTGGTGGATAGAGTGTTATGTGCGACCAGAGGTGCGCGGTCGTGTGTCAGTTATGTTTGTCAGAGTGACACGGACCTTGTGTCAGTGACACGGACCGTGTGTCAGTGAGTCCTGTCGGCGACGCTTTCGATCTGACACGATCTGCATCAGATTAGTGTCGCGATGACACGTGTCAGGCAATCCCGTGTGTTCGCGGTCGGATATCGGATGACCTTTCCGGATCCCTGGGTGAATGACCTGACCTGACTTGACCCGGTGTGCCCGGGGCGACTTTCAGTGAAGAGTAGCGGGTTCATCCGGTCCGTTGTGTCCCTTCCCTGCAGTACGGAGACTGCCGTGTCGTTCAAATAGTGTAGGACGTATGCTACACTCTTGTGCTCGAAGTGACTCGCGTGATTATTATTTCGGTCGACCTGACACATCTTCCGTCGTCAAATGTTACTTGTCCAGCCGTCGACCTGTATGAATCGTAATCAGGTGATTGTTTCGATGTCATCAGCTTCAGGCGGAGCCGTTCTGTCAAAGGAGGATTGTAATTATGTTGTGGCCCTGTGCCCATCCCATCCCCATCTCCTGTGGTTGTGGGTATCGTTAGCTGGCTCTCGATCTGCCCTGCGCGGGCCTCTCGGATCCCTGCGCTGCCGACTGTCGCGGTACTGACCAAACTCAGGTGACTGGCTCCGCCTAGCGTTCGTAGCCGGCGGAGCGTCCGACTGACATTTCGAAATTGGCCGGGTCTAAATTGGTCGCTCGTCAAACGGTCTCTGTTCTTTGTTCTGCTCCTTTCTTTCTTTCTTCTCATTCTTTCCTCTGCTCTACTGTGGTTTCCTGATCTCTGTTCTGCTTTATATTATCTGTCTCTGCTTTCCTCTCCTCTCTAATATCCTCTTCCATTTTCTTTCCTCTCTATTCTTGTTCCTTGTCTCCTCCCCTTCCTCCTTTTTACTATCCTCTCCTATTCGTTTCCTGGGCTGCCAGCACTGCCCGCCAATGCTTCCATGTGTTCAGGTGCAGGTTGGTGACGGTAGGCTCCTCTCTGAGTTGTGCAGAGCGCGCTGAGGTGATGGCACGTTCAGTGACTCACGCTGACTCCTGTTGGACTCCTGGATAGCTGCAGAGAGAGTGAGAGAAATGCCCAGGACCACTCGTGATACGCAGAGATATGGGGAGAGCTGTCTAGACGTATGTACTAGTCCCGGCGCGACCGCGTCAGAGCTTATCGAGACCGTTGCAGTGGCGGTGGATATTTTGTCTCAGATGGATGTTACCTCGCCGTTCATGTATAATACATACATTTAATCTTGGCTTGGCTTGTGCGCTGTGCTGATAGGCGTTCTCGCATACTTCCTGTGGTTGGGTTTTGTATAGTAAGGGAAACATATCATTATTCACGTCGTGGAGGTCAAACCATTGACATTCGTTCATTTGTTACGTGACGTTTGAGGTCTTGCAAGTTTTCGATTAGAACGGTCTTGAGATGCTCGCGAGCTCTACATTACGACGTTCTTTGACAGAATGAGCAATTATATTGGTAAAAAACGCACACGAACCAGGTAACAATATAAAAAACAGTAGTTGATTGAGACTCGAGGCAAACATTCGTAATACCATTTGGCCACGTGAAATGTCGCGTAGTTACACAATCCAGAGCTGACACATATCGTACGACTACGAACGGACGGCAACAATTACATACGTCGGAACACGGAGGGAGGTCCCTCGCCAGTCACAGTGTCAGTCGGTGAAAAACAGGAGTCTTATCCAGCCGCGGGGTGGAACCTCGCACCGGCCAGTGGGTCCACTCGTGACCATGATTCCGTGAGAACATATCGAACCCCGATCAGTCGCAACGCAGCCATGCAAACCGAGCCGCCACACCCTAACACGCGTCTTTTCGTCTTCCAATCACTGTCTCGTTGGAAGATAACCAACCAGCTGCTATGCGAGCTGAGTCCCGAGCCGAGCTCACACGCAGTTATGCTAATAACAGGATGGGACGGAATCGGCAGCGTAAGAGGTGACTACACATGACCAAAATACAGCATCAGTCGCAAACATACGGTGGAATGGGGGTTGAGCACAAACATTTTACACTTCACGAGTAACATGTCACACATGGCGCGGGCGTGACGCGAGCTGTCGTGGTCCCGAGTGTTCTGCACAGCACTCTTGCTGCATAGTTGGACGAGTCTTCTGCGCTGTCACAAGCACGAGAAGTGGAGACCTGACCCAGCACACTAACGACACACCAACCTTCTCATGCTATACGGACGTTTCACTGTTCAGCCGCAGCACGAACTTGTTACACTTTGGGTCTATGATCTCCTCTGTGATGTTGAAGTGAGGCAGCTTCACCACGGTGCAGAGTAGCGACACATCCAGCTGTCGCAGCTGGAAGACCACGCCGTCGGCGGCGGCACGAGACAGCGGCGTCTCGCTCACCAGAGCCCAGCTCTGCACCGGCCGCCGCTCGCGCTCTGACTCCAGCACTGGCGCCGGCGCCAGGTAGCGCTCGAGGAAGGCGCGCGGCGCCAGGTCGTGCGCCAGACACTGCGCCAGGTGCGCCAGGATCGCCTCCATGGTGTGGCGCGGCTGCTGGCGCGTGACGCGCAGGTACTTCTGCAGCGGCCGGGCCATCGTCGGGAAGATGGCCTGCGCTGCCTCGTGCGGGTCCATCGGCATCGCCGGACCTGGGGCGAATCAGACAGACGGTCAGATTCCCAGAAACGTATTCACCCGTTCGAGATGGCATGCAAGAATGATCATACACATGTAGCTAGTATAGTAATTCGGGGAGGCTAAGGACCACATCTAAAGGCTGAAATATAGTTTACGATCGTAAAGCTGGCCAGTTACCTACGACATAAAGTAAAAGTTCAAATACGAAAATTGGTTTGCACGCTCCACCGCTCGTTACTCAGCAACGTTTGGTATTCATGGTGTCATCCGGCGCTCCTGACACACTAGAGACCCTGCGACCGTTCGCCCCGCCCTCTAACGTACCGTGCTCGTCCTGCAGCCGTTTGATATGCGTGAACGCTTCCTCTGCGGCGGTGACCAGCCGGGAGCGGCGCTTCTTCACCCGCCGCTCGTACTCGTACTCCTCGTGGAACCGCTCGTTGTGGGAGCCGTCCTTCCGCCGGCTGGCCGGCAGCACCCGAGCAGGGGTCTGAAACGGGCGGCAGGGGGTGGTCAGAGAGGCTGGCCTCAGGGTAACGGGCAACGGAATAGAACGAGGCTTCAAGCGAGGTCGTGTTGTCTTTTAAACGGTGGATCAAGAGGCATGCCGATAAAATATCCGTATCCATAAAAAAACACCGGCCGATTTCTGTTAATCATATAAACAAATTACAAATGCGTCGGGTGAGACTGCACATCGAAGGTAATTTACGAGGGAAACAAACTCGTATGGTGCGTTCCTAACATTTTAACGGAGCAGATAAGCTCTAATCATCCACAAAAACATGATGCCTACAGTATTTTCCTGCGCGGCTCCATAGGCCAAATCCAATCCACCACCCATGTGTCGGTATGCGTCGTGGCTACGCCTCCGGCCCGGATGCTCCTCACCAGTCCCACGTAACCGTGGACCACAGGGGTCAGCCGGGCCACCCGGTGATGACCCGGGGCATACCGCCGGCTCGCGACTGACACAGCTCGACGCCCCGTATGTGGACGCCAGAGGCAGCGGAAATACCACGCTCGAGACGCCGACAGGCCCAGGCTCGGGAGTGAGCCGCCAGGGTCGCCAGGGTGGGGCCCGTGGAGGGGGTCGCTGAGGGTCACAGGGAAAGTCGCCTGAACGAGGTCTGAACGGGACAGAGCCGTGATCAGATTTCCCTACGAAACGAAGGCGCCACCAGCACCGAGCAGAGGGCCGTTTGTTAGAGAAGGCGGAGTTGCTCACTCAGATTTGAGGACTAGATAACTCCACCCGACGAGACGAATATCGCGATGAAACATCATTCATATCTCTCAGTTTCCCCTGCATGCTTTGCTGCAATGGCCGAGGCATGATCAAGCATCCTTCTATAACATCATCCCTGAAACTGGTCACCGAATTCCCTCCAGCGCGTGCGGCTGCGTCACCCCTGCCCGCGACCGCCGACCGCGGCTATACCGCCTCAGCCCCGGGCGGTACGGTCGCTCGGTCATTTGCATACCGGGGATGAGTTAATAAGCCATTTCCTTGGTATTTGTAGACCCCAGATCCATACAGTAGTCGCGCTTGGGGTGGGTCGGCAGGCGACGCAAGACTCCTAAAATACAAGGGTTCTAAATACAACGCATTAGTCGGGTTCCATCTTTTAGCAAACGGAATGATGGAGCCTGAAAGTCTTCCGGTAAACTTAAGATAAAGGAAATAGGCAACGACCAAACTTATAAGATAATGTAATATATTTTCCGCAAAATGGCTACGTGAACATATACTCAATCACATCGGGTTATTTGAATAAGCAAAACGCACTCTAGCATAGCAAAACCTGTAGGTAGGTATGTATAGGGTCTCGTGAGCAACCATTGACGTCGATCGGTTAGGTAAAACAAACAGACGGTCCAGGCCCGTCGGTATAAAAGCATTTCGGTGGTGACTGGATGCATCACTACTTGCCTCTGATGTCAGCAAACTGTTCGACTCTGCCGCACGTATACCCACAGTACGTATACCCACAGCTAACCGCCGTAGCGTGCTCGCCGTATGCTAATACCGGGCAATACCACGGTGGCCGGGTCTTGTTCGCGTTCGAGATCATGATTTAGAGGTTCCGCATGCCACCAATGAATAACCGGCGCACGTGAGGGTCCGCGCGGCTGGCACGATCGCATGCCTACTGATGAGCGTCATTGGACCGACATGAGGTCCTTGTCCTGGCGAAACCACAACTAACGGCATGGATGGTGGGTGAGGAGACTGGAAGTTGGGCGCTAGTTACAGGTCTTAGCTTAGCGTGATAAAGACAGACGACGTCTATTTACAGCTCATGCTTGTCTTTTAGATCGCAGTTCAATTGAGCTACCGCCTCTTATGTCAGAATCCAAGCCGCGCCGCCACTGAACTGAAATTACCCGGGCGGGTCAAAAGGTAATTTATAAGTATACGGTAAAGTATGAGCTGTTAGCCAACCATGGCCCAACTAAGGTGAGCTACTTGTTATTTGTCATAACGGGTCGCTATATTTGTCACATTTACATGACGATGTGGATTCGTGAGACATTATATCGGTAGATCTAATTTGCTGGGATATCTGCAGGCTGTCGCTACCGCGGTCTGTTGACTAACTATGCCGACAATATGACAAACCAATTAGCTCATAGTTAGCTCAGTGATTGATGATTGTTGTAGAGCTGCCACTGCGATTCACGAGTGGTTCCTGAGCTTTGTGATGTGAACCAGAGAAGCACTGGCCTGAACAGCTGCCGTTGTGGTCAGTTCCGTACCGTCTGCCGTCTACCGTCTGTCCTGCCCAGCACCCCGGCCACAAACCCGCCCAGAGGACCACGAGCGGCGGCACGTTCCCATGAGCGAGCTTCAAAGGCATCGCACCACGTCCCCGGAAAGAGAGCGGTGCTTCCCCCGCCGGGACATTCGGCCCGGAGACCTAAACAGAAGAAAAATCGCTTTCGACCACGGTTTATATCACCGTAAGTAGAGCATGAATCACGGTTCTGCTGATGCCAATGTTATTCATGTTTGTAACGACCCACGAGACTTATATGTGATGGCACATGTTTGTCTTTCCGAAAAATGTCACATTTGCAAGTGAAATATGACCCGGGATATTTGTCTTATGCCTCCTTTCGTTGACAAATCGTCTTAGATGTACTGAGGTGTGCACCTGTCTGGACAGAAACATGCAAACTTATGTCTTTCCGATAAACCGATAAATGGTCCATACTCCATAGGTACAGACAGGGGGAAGACGGGAAAACTAGCTCCCTGATCTTTCGAACGGCCCAGGTGAACACCTACATATAAGAGACATAAACGGCACCCATTCCAGAATAGTGACGAGAGTCCACAGCTCAATGTGAGATCGCCACCAAAAAGCTGGACATTACCATGACCATACCAATCGATCAAATAACTTGTAAATTAAGCAGCTCGAGTCTCCGAACACCTGGAAACGAAATCCCGTGAACAGTAATATCAATATTCACGAAATCCCGTGTTTTATAAAGAGAGCCAGTTCGTGCTGTTCGTATCTGGGGCATTCCACGATAGATCGACCAAAAATAAATAAAATTTACACCCTCATATTTTATTTTTTGCTTAAAATTGGTCTAATGGGTTGTGATGGGCGGGGAACCCAGCTGTGGCAAGGATTTTTTTCTTCGAACAACGGTTTCCGAGATATAGCCTCGGGCAGTTCCTGGAGGTCACACTGCAACCCTATGTTTGGCGGCTTATAACTCAGAAACTATTGGTTTTCTATGGTAAAAACTTCACATGGTTCAACTTGCAATCAACCAACAAACGTTTTGGCTATCTCGGATTTTCGATTTTTGAAAATTTTGATCACGTGACATCTGACCTTTTTTAGAAGAGTGACCTTGATATTATCCCAACTGAAAGTCGCAATTTTGTCTGATGACGATTAAGGCCTTATCAATTGTCATTCATATGCGCAAATAAAAAAGTGGCTTTCGGCCTGCGTTGACCTCAGGTCAGGTCATTTTTATAACCTTCCCATTATTACGAGCGGGAGCGACAGCGAGATCTCGAGAACAAAGCAAGATAGTGACAAGTGGTAAACGGCACAAAGTAGGGGAGAGTGGGGCAATGGCGACACCATAAGCATTTTGCTCAATAGCGTAGCTATTTGAAGCTATTTTATGGTGATTTTGACTGTGGTTATAGCCAAAGGAATAGGCTTTCAGATAGCACCCAGTTTTAGTATCTCAGATCACTGATGACAGATTCAGAGCCTACGCGAAAATGTGGTGAAAAATGGAGGTGCAAAAAAGCGAGGGGTAATGCCGGCCACTAAGTGCAATAGCGCAAAAGTCGAAATATGGTCACTGGTATTCATCCTTAAACCGTTCTTTCGATGGAAATTTAAGTGAGAATTAAGAAACGACAACTGTATTCAGCAGTTAACAGTACACTGCACTGCAACACAACACTGCACTCGCTGCAACACAACAGCGCGGCGCCAACAGAGCAGCAAACTAACACAACCGTAAACACAGCAAGCAAACTAACACAGCCGTAAACACAGCAACCCGAAACGTTGAGCTTTAACGACAGAAGTCGCAAACAAAACCGCGTGGAGTCATTCCGGACACGTGTCCGGTATTACCCTGAGGTCAGCTTTATTTTAAGAAAGCAGGCAGCAGTCAAAGGCATTGCGCCGCAAACGCCTCACATCCAGCAGTCACCCAAGAAAGGCTTAATTGAAGGTCATTGCAAAGCAGCACTTCTGAAAATGCATTAACACATTTCACAGTCAGCAAATAGATGCAACAAAAATTAAAAATCAGATACGAAAAACACATTTAACGCTATAAAAATGAAAATAATGGAGCTACCGTGACAAACTTGCACCGCGTGCTAGAATGGTGCTCAACTGAAATGTAAACAACATCAGCTGATTAGTGATGGACAAAGTACTCACAAGAGATGGGTGGCCGGCATTACCCACCGTCCGCCATTGCCCCACTCTCCCCTACACATGGATAAGGTCTACAATTTTTACTCAGGTCATTTTCAGGTCAGATCAAAGATGACGTCACAGGGGTAAAAAGAAAGTCTAAATGGCGGCACTACATATATATGAAGTTTTTCTCGAATAACTTTCAAAGTATCCCAGCTATGAACAAACTAATAGCACCATCGTGATCCTCTCGTCGATCCGCATCGAAACATGTGTATGTTGACCTCGAAAGGTCAAGGTCAAAAGTTGACCTTAGGTCACGTGACCTTAAGGTCATCATATATATCATTCGATGGGCCTTGACGAGCTGAATACAATGAGCCTATCCGCGCGGCTGTATCTCAAACCTGTAAGGAGTTATTAGCAAAAAAACATTTGGTGACCTTTAATGACGTCACATGACCCAAGAGCAACGTCACAGTTGACCAAGAGCAAAAAAGGTCTCAAGGTAGACGTATATGAAGTCACTCATGGTATATTAGGCAATTCCGACGCGTTTTAGTGTAAAAACAAGGGAGCTGATTTTTCCCCAATTGACTTATAATGGGGTGGTCAAGAAATTGACCTGATCTTAGGTCATCGGTATTGAAATTCAAAACGAACTGGCGCTAGGCGAAAGCAAACACAATGGTGCCTGTTCCACGTCTCTTTCTTTATTAGATCAAAAGGTACAGCCATAACTATTTTGACTTCCTTTTTACCCCTGTGACGTCATCTTTGACCTGACCTGAAAATGACCTCCGTAAAAATTGTAGACCTTATCCGTGTGAATCCTGTACCGTTTACCGCTTGTCGCTATCTTGCTTTATTATCGAGATCTCGCGTCGCTCTCGCTCGTAATAATGGACAGGTCATAAAAATGACCTGACCTGAGGTCAACGCAGGCCGAAAGCCATTTTTTTTTATTTGCGCATATGAATGACAATTGATAAGGCTTTAATCGTCATCAGACATAATTGCGACTTTCAGTTGGGAAAATATCAAGGTCACTCTTCGAAAAAAAGGTCAAGATGTCACGTGATCAAAATTTTCAAAAATCGAAAATCCGAGATAGCCAAAACGTTTGATGGTTGATTGCGAGTTGAACCATATTAAGTTTTTACCATAGAAAACCAATAGTTTCTGAGTTATAAGCCGCCAAACATAGGGTTGCAGCATGACCTCCAGGAATTGCCTGAGGCTATATCTCGGAAACCGTTGTTCGAAGAAAAAAATCCTTGGCACAGCTGGCTTCCCCGCCCATCACAACCCATTAGACCAATTTTAAGCAAAAAATAAAATATGAGGGTGTACGGCTTTGGTCGATCTATCGTGGAATGCCCCATCTACAGTGACCGAAATTCCTCCATTGTCAACCGGTAGTCAACGACAGCAGACTGCAGGCCGGAGTTAGAGTCTGAGATGGACTGCTAGTGACATGGACATTCACTCATGGACAGACGGCTGCAGCTTACTGCAATGGCTGTGGCAGCTCCGTCTAACAGTGACGGCTGTGACAGCTCCGTACATTTCTATTGGCTGTGGCAGCTTCATATTATTGCGACGGCTGTGGCAGCTCCATCTAACTATGACAGCTGTGACAGCTCCCTCTCATCGTGCACGCCGTGTCAGCTCCGTCTAATTATGACGGCTGTGGGAGCTCTATCTGAAAATCACGGCTATGACGGCTTTGTTGACAACTGACGGCTGTACCAGCCCGTCTGCTTGTGCCAGCAATGACAGCTCTGTTGACAGAGGCTTTTGCAGCTCTGTGGTGACAGCTGTCAGCTGTGACAGCTCTATTTTATACTGTGACAGCTGTGGCAGCTCAGTCTTCCGGCCACAATTGCATTCCGATCGACTGGGGCTCGCGGGGAGCCGCGCCAGTGCAGCCAGTCGGACCATCTTATTAGCTGGCCCCTGAGACGGCGACTGAGCCGAGAGGTCAAAGGTCGACCCGCTGATGGACACTGAACGGTGCACGGGTCGCAGGTGTTCCTGCCCTGGGGCGACCTGCAACCGAGCAACTGCTGCCCGAGGGGTCTAGTCCCAATAACAGCTGCAGCTCCGTGGATCTGACATAGATTTGAGGCTCCGCTCGCAAGGAAGTGAGTCGCTATTTCATTTACTCATTGTCTAAGCGAATCAGCCTAGCTCACGGGTGATCTGTTGGATCTCCGGGCGAGCAGGCAAGCAATGGTCGGTGATCCGTTGGAATGGTTCATAAACGGACGTTATCCGGAGATCCGCCTCGGAACAGTTCATTAACCCCGGGGCCACACCGTCACTCGTAAAGCGCTACGATGGATCCCGACATGGTTCCGACCAATGGGTGCTCGTAGAAACAATTATTCGTTATTGCTGGCGGTCACGCGGCCTCAAAACAATCCATAAACCGCTCAAATTGGTCATAATTAACTATTGTTCGGCCAATGTAGCACACATGAATGGCACACAAGGATTGCTTGGTTTTTGCTCTTCGGTCCATCACAATTCTCAAACCAATAATTGTAGAATTTATGATTTAATTGAATTTAAATGTATCGACACCTCAAGTCAGCTCCACAAGGTCATTAGTTACCAAACAACACGAGACACTCAGCTTCTTGCGATCCAAGCTTGCCATCAGTGACTGGAAAACCTGACACAAAGTCCACAGTATCTGCGGTTATACTTACCGGTTATTGACACTGATCACCGGACTGACAGGTACGGATCGGTTCGCTGCACCTTCACTTTAGACGTTATTTAGATACAACATAGTTCTATCTATACACATGTCATGACCATTCATTGTTCTTCTCCCGCAACCATCTTGAGTCAATAATAAGCGCTGAGGATGACATCATATTCTAAAAATGAGCCGGGATGAACTTTGTGAGGGACCTCACCCGGTAGCCGCCGAGATAAGCCCCCTGACCCCTCCTCCCTCTTTTGCCTCTCTCTCTCTCTCTCTCTCTTTCTCTCTCTCTCTCTCTCTCTCTCTCTCTCTCTCTCTCTCTCTCTCTCTCTCTCTCTCTCTCTCTCTCTCTCCCCCTCTCTCTCTCTCTCTCTCTCTCTCTCTCCCTCTCTCTCTCTCTCTCTCTCTCTCTCCCCTTCAGGTCCTCCCTTCCCCCGGCCTTCCCTCTTCCTCACCTGTATGGTCGAGCCGGCCGTCGAGCCGTCCACGTCGTAGAACTTGTAGCTGGTGACGCTGCTGGGTTTCCTCGAGGCCGACTTGGTGGGCAGCCGCTCCAGGTACGGGTTGTAGACGGCAAAGTCGGCGTAGTAGCGCTCCAGTACGTATGCAGCAGCGCGCTGTACGCTGAGCGCTCCCAGCGGGTACAGGCGCGACTCACCGTCCGGACTGCGCACCACGCGCACGGCGTACTGCGGCTGCGCGTGACGTAGTTCGAGCAGCAGCACGGCCAGGTAGTGCGTCCACAGCAGAGTGTCCACCAGCGAGCCGGCGAACACGGTCAGCGTGTACAGCTGCAGCGTGTGCCGCTCCTCCAGAACACGTACAAAGAAGAACAGCCAGTAGCTGAACGTGAACACAAACGTGAGCGTCAGCACTGCGGCACGCAGCACGAACACTCTCGGCAGGGTGGCGCGCGCGGGCCGCACGAACACCGCCCACCCGCCCGCAACCAGGATCAGCAGCTTGAACGCGAACGCGATCAGCGCTCCGTCGCACTCGGCGCCGCACTGCAGTTGAGATGGAGAGAGGTCTAGCGCGCCCACCCGTGGCAGCACTACCATCACCACCGGGGAGAGCAGCGCGAACCCACACACACAGCCGGCGAGCGCGGCCAGCAGCCGGCGGCGGCAGCGGGCGCGCAGAGTCCGCTCCGGAGAGTGCAGCACTCGGAACTCGTCCACAGACGTCGACACGTCGGACGTGTTGCCCGTGACGGCCGTCGTGTCGGCCCACGAGTCCTGCGGCACGATCTGCACCTCGAGCACGTCCGGCCCGGGCTCTGGGGCCGTCACTGCCGCCGATACGTCCACGGAGTCGTCCAGGCGCGAGCTGGGGGAGGGAGGGGAGGGGGAGTCAGCCGGGACCGCCGCCGACCAGAGTCGTCCAGGCGCGAGCTGAGGAAGGGAGGGGGGAGTCAGGTGCGGGACCACCGCCAGCACGTCCAAAGAGTCGTCCGCAGACGTGATCTGAGGGAGGGGGAGGGGAGGGGAGGGAGTCAGTCGAGACCGCCGCCGACACGTCAAAGAGTCGTCCAGACGTGAGCTGAGGGAGGGAGGGAGCGGGGAGCCAGGTGCGGGACCGCCGCTGACACGTCAAGAGCCGTACAGACACGAACTAAGGAGACACAGAGGGAGGAGTCAGGTGCGATTCAAGTGTGGCTGCACGACTGAGCTTGAATCATCAAAATGTGCTCTCTGGTTTATTTCGAGCGCATGACTCGCAAATTTTGCAGGGGACACTGGCCTTTCATACGTTTCATGTGATTTGTGACACGAAGTAATTGCTTGAGACAATGAGTTGAAGAATTATCGGGCCGATGAACCCTCCAGTCATCCCGTCTACGATGACTGGAGGTCCCGCACAGGTGTAACGTCGAGTGTCCAAGCTTATCAGTTACCATTGCTATACCTACTTATAGGCAATGTTTTCCCATGACCAGGGGAGTTAATGACCATTAAAATACAATAACACACCTCGTGCATGGGGTGCCTAAATGTCTGCGTTGCTATTCGCTATAAATAGAGCCACCGGCTATTGCACCTAATCAAGCATTACACTATCAGCTTGATGAACAAGTGAAGGCGGGAGCTGGACGGGAGTTCGCTTACAATAGCTTCAAAAGTTAGGTAGTTTTTTATTATATTAATTTACACATGCAAGTATAACGTTTATATGTTTGTTGAGCCCAAACCCAAATCGAAGCAGTTAAACGAGAAAAAAAAAATATCACGGAAAGAATGCATTCACGAAAGCTGTGCTCAAAAGCAGTTCCATCGCTTCTTTTTCCCCGCCTTTGACCGACTGTTATCAGGTTGGCATGCAGTTGAACACGGTTGGTTACAGCCATTCATCAATTGTGCCCTGCCCTCTGTGCCGGCAGCTCTCCTGGTTTGCCGATGTAAATCCCTCTATAAAGCTGTCTAACTGGAGGGTCGGCCACTGCCCTGTCATCCTGTCATACTGTGGGGCCGGTCACTGCGTGGAGGAGGGGTGAGTGGGGTTGACATGAACCCGATGAACCCGGGCGGCTCACTGCGTCTGCAGCACTACAGCCGTCCGGCCATAGGCGGCCATAGACAATGGGCAGCCACAGTTCAAGGCCCACAGTCGTTCGACCATGGGTGACCAAAGGAAGTCACAGCGACCAAAGACGACCAAAGGCGAGCACAGGCGGCTATAGGTGGCTATAGACGGTCATACGCGACCATGGGCGACCATAGGCGATTATAGGCAACCATAGGCGACCAGAGGCGGCCATAGGTGGCTTAAGGCCACCATAGGCGACCACAGATCATAGGCAGCCACAGTTGTTCGACCATAGGCGACCATAGGAGGTCAAAAGCAATTATAGACGGTGATAGACGGCCATAAGATAGCCATAGCCAAAGATGGCCACTGCCAAAGATGGTCATAGGTGGCTATAGATAGAAATATATTTAAGTGTGACATTCAAGAAGTGACAGTGAAGGACGGGGATAAATTCGCCCAACGGCTCACCATGTCAATTATCAAATCCATATCGGTGGAAGGCTGGAAGCCGTTTCAAATAGGTTTGAGAAGACCGAGACTGATTCGGTCTGACGACATGAGGGACCCGTCCCGAGTTGATTGTGTCCCAGGAGTCCCGGGACACGGGAATCGTCTGAACTGCATTGTGACAAGAAAAGATCGTTCGCACATACGGCTGGTATACTTAGAGGATGCACGAAATATTTTTTTTTTAACTTAGCGTAACAGACTACACATGTGAGATTGTATTGATTTCAAAGCGCCAACAGCTCGGCTACCTTATAGGTGCATACCAGCTAGTTTATTTCTATTTTATCCATACCTATGCGTTTCCGTTCCCAGCGCACCTACCTTTACAGTCACAACACTGGCCAGACTGGCTCTGCTGAGCAAGGAATAACCGGTTCGGAACGAGGATCCTTCGACCACAAACAGATAAATCCGGGGATAAATTAAGCCGTGTTGTGAAAACTCGCTACTCCGTCTCCTGTGCACCCGTTGGATTAACAAACCCGAAAGTGGTGTTCTTCCAAACATTGGCGCAGGCAAGCGTATCGACATTGCAAACTGCAAAGTCCGATTTTAAAAGAGTGCGCACCGCGCAGAGCACGGATAAATGATGCAAATAAGTTTGAAATATAAGGGCGCTTTAAAAGCTGTCACCCACTCAAATGACTGTCAGTCGCAAACAATAAAAACAACAAATATATAAGTTCTCTTTTCGAATCAGAACAAAATATATGATCAATTCTGTATGCCGCTCTGCGGACTGTGCAGAGGAAAACAGAACCATACATTCACCTTGCGTGTGCCTTTTCATATCTCTCGTTGGCATCTCTGTTTCCCCGCGGTAGACTGCGTCTTTTGTCTTCGTTTCCGTACGGTGACACCGTCTATGTCCGTGTGTACCGGCGGTGCCTCACTCACTGTTTATGGCGTCCAGAGCGCGTGGAGCCGTGGTGCGGCGGCCTGCCGTTGGACCTGCCGCCACCGCCGGCATTCTCTGAGGTGGAGCTGCGCGCGGATCCCCCCGCGCTGTCCATGGCTGCCCAGTGACCGCCACCGCCGCCCTCAGAGCCGTGGAGCACGTCCAGCATTCAGACATGAGACGCCGCCGCCGCCGGCTGTGAACAGACAGACATACAAACAGTAAGAAACGGCATGCTGTGAACATACAAACAGACGAGCATCCATACTGGGCCAGCCGCAGATAGACATACATTCAGACGGACAGACGAACGTTCAGACATGGGACACCGCCGCCGGCTGTGAACAAACAGACAGACAGTAAGAACGAGCCGCACACGGGCAGAGAGACAGACAGACAGACATTCAGACATGGGACGCCAGTGGTGGGCAGACGGACTGACAGCAGACGAGCAGACAGCCAGACAGACACGGAGCGCCGCCACTGGCTGTGAACAGGCAAGGAGTCAGTCAGACAGACAGACAGACAGATAGGACAGACTGGCCGTATACCGGCCCTCAGCGGGTTCGTTAGGACTGAGCCACTACCCACTACTCGGCCCAGACACAGATCAAAACCTGTTAGGCACGTGGTCCAGACCAATATACCCTGGTCCAGACTCTCTGCTCCCGCTGCTCTCGCTCTCTCCCTGCCTCTCTCCGTTAGCCCCGCCCACATCCGGTGATCCGTAACTTTCCCGCTCCCCGCCTCTGGCCCGGCCCAGCCGGCGAGAGCATGTGCCAACGCCAGCGGTCATGGCGACCGTGCGATAAAAAGCGCAGCGCGTTCGCCGGCCTGTAATCGAAATGTGTCACGGTTCTGAGCGAAGTTCGCTGCAGCTTCAGCCGTCTGATCAAGATCGCAATATCGATAACGGTTTTTATAAGTTTGCTTTACATTCTGCACAATATCTACTGAGTGTGTTCAGCATAATATTTGCTTTGATTATACAGTTGGCTTTGTGAATTATTCAAACTGGCCACCAAGGAGACTTCATTCAACATCATCCATCGTTCACCACATCGCGTATTGCCGGAGTCCAGCGCCATTGATAGATAACTCGTCTCTTATTCCCCAGGACGAGTCACGTCTCTGTCCAGCTGAGTCGCGTCTCTGTCCAACTTTATGAGAAGCGTCTAGAGGTCGCCGACCCGCGACCGCCAGCTGACACCTCACCACACCGCGGCGGCCTCGGAGACGCGGTGCGCGGCCCGGGGCGTTTTAACGCACAAATGATTCAGCCGAGCTACACCGGACACACGCTCATCAGCCGAGCCGGCTCACGGCGAGTGAGACGGCCTCGGCTGAAGGACGGAACGCCGGCCGGAAGGACGGTCTGACAGAGATCAGCGCAGAGCAGCTATCAGGCAGACAGGTCTGGCAGAAAGAGGGATGCGTCACCGGCACTCGCCAATGCATTTCAGTCAGGCTAGTGAGAACTGAACCATTTCACTCCCGCCGGCGGCGGTGACAAGGTTATTCACGGCTGGTGCTGTGTTCACTGGTCAGGGAGACTGGAAGATTTCGGCGGCTAAAGACGGACACGATCACGGCTGGGTCCGAGACACAGATTGGACAGCTTTTAGCGCCCCTGAGGACCGTTTCGACATGGGACAGACTCCCGGTAACGCCAGTAGGCTTTATCAATCAAAATTTGATATTTCATATTGATAACGTACATGGAGGGAGCTTGTAAAGGAGCTTTGTGTCGTTGTAAGCTACCTTATTTGCATGCTATCAGTTCATCGCATAATTGTCCAGATAGCACGATAAGCCTTATCATAAATGCATGTAAAACGCCTACCTAGCTGAAAACGTAAAAAAAACGACAATTGAGAGAAACCGTGTACCTACCTATACTAAAACTGGCAGCAGCTTCATGAAAGAGAGGTTCCTATAATTTGGAGCACAAGATACCGCGAATGTATGAGAACGAATATGCCAAGATAAGAAAACAAAGCTCTCTATGAGCAAACACCATGCCTTCCTTCCTAACGATCTTGCAGCATAAACCTATCTACCTGATCAAATCAGGCATAACGCATTGGTGCACCTCTTTCCACACCTGAAATCTAAATGAAATACCTATGCTAAGGGCCGTCTACATATTCAGGCGAAATATGCTAATCTATCTGCGGCTGGAACGTTCCGGAAACCATCCGAGAAAAACAGGTGATTAGTGAGTAGCTGGTGGGCCAATTAGTGTTGTTTGGCGGTGCGTGGTGTCAGTCAGCGGCGGCGCAGTGTGGGGAGGAGTGGTATCGGACGGGGATCGCCGGGATCGGAGGGCAGAGACACCGCGGGAACATTACGCCGATCGACAGACTAGCGGTACCTCAGCGGCGCATCGATCTGACAATCTGGATTAGGGCTAGGCAGCTTCACTGACCGGAAACCATGAATGGTCCAGGTCGTGACAGTAGCAAATATTAACATCCCTTATGAATGAAGCGCAAACGAAGTTCTAAATAGGCCCAAACTTTATGTTCGAACTCAAACTTTAAGCGGTGCTACAGCAAAAGTGAAGACGGAAATAGATAAAAGGTGAGCATGCCGCTCAGCAATAGCCTTAAGAGAAAGACGTCATGTCTGGCCAAAGCCAGACTCCAAACCGTATTAGGTCATTCCAGAGAGACATAAGCCTTGACAGAATGGACGGAGAAAACAGCCATGACGTGAATGCGCCCATAGACCTGAGCCTGTCGTGGAATGAGTCTCTCGACAGCTGCGGTAGTAAACACGCCGCGCCATAACCGCCGCGCTGCGGCGCCGCAGACAAACACGGCGCGCCTATAAAGCCGCAGCGATGGCGTCGCGACGGTACGGCGTGGTGCCGAGGGTCGGGTCATTGCTCTCAGCGAGACTCGGTCCGACGGTTTACCGGGAGGGTGACCAAAGTGGCATGAAGTGTCGTGGTCCGATAGTGTCGTGTTCGATGCTGTGTAGCAATAATCTGATGTGCCATGTTTCTAGTTAGATTGGACTGTAAGGGAAAAGATGGCTGGAAGCGCCAGGTGCAGAGAACTTTGACGGAAGAAGGGCGAAATATGTTGCAGCATTCAACGTCCACTATAGGGTCGGGTGGGGGTTGGGGTGGGGGGCGATAGCGATTCACACGGAACCAGTCCCATGCCTCTAAAGCCAAAGTTCATGTGCAATATTTTTTTTCCATGGCAAGAACCATCTCGAAATTCCCGATACTTCGTACAACAACAGTTAACCATGAACGGAAATTGATTCAAATACCTACTGTTTGGAAATGCAAGCAGCAATGAAGAGCGGCGCATGTTATAGCTGCAATGACACCTCACATTTCGCCTTATCATTCAAATATTTCGGTCATTCTAGTCAGCCATTATGACTGGTCATTCCAATGAGCCATTCCACTGGTCATTCCAATCAGCGCGTTCACCGCAGCGCGGCCCGGCCCGGCTGCGGGGGAGGGAGGAATGCGGCCACGGCGGGGCGAAAACACCGGCCGGCGCAGCACGAGCGAGCCACCGCGAGACAATGACGAAAGCCCCTCCAGTCCACGACAGGGCGGTGTTCTGACTCACCCGTCAGTCCAGCCCAGCGCATGCACCCACCAAACAGCCAGCGCGTCGACTGTTCGCTGCACTGGTTCGGAAGCGAACGCGAAGCAGCAGCGGCCTGCGGAAGTCGGTTGACGGTTGATGCCTGATGGAGGGGTGATTTTTCCACCGACTGCCTGAAGAGCGGCTGCATGACCTGCTGAGTGCGATACGGCCACTGGTTGAAGTAGACTGGGTCGCCCGGAGTTGTATCTACCTGTTCGCTGGAACCGCTGTGTGGCTCTTCCATGTCCGCAAAGGCCTCTAAGTCCAAGTCCGCGCCCATGTCCTGCCCCTGTCCGTGTCAGTGTCAAGTCCATCAGCCTCTGCTGTATTTGAACCAGTCAGAAGCCGGCACCGCGGTCTCCCCACGCCATGCACGAGCGATCAGCGACCTTAGACGAGTCTCGGCGAGAACACCTACCGAGAACTCAACACTGAGAAACCATGCTGAGAGACTACTGCAGAGACAACATTGAGACACCGCTGAGACACCGCTGATATAGGTACGCTGAGGCGCCACTGGCCACATGGGCGTAGGAACGGCTGGAACATTGTGGGTGCATGGGTGCAGAAATCCAGCCAATGGTCGGTGAAGCGGGGGGGGGGGGGGGAGTAGGGAGCGACACCCGAGCGAAGGATCGTTACGAGCTTTGAGGGTGTACCATGTCGAAAAAAGGTACCGACCGATAAGTGCATTTGGAAGCATTGACCCTCGCATGTGTAGGGGGTCGTTTTTTGTAGGGGGTGTAGTTTTACACCTACTCTGAAAATTTCATGACCCTGACCTAAAAGACCTTTGACCTGTGACCTGATTCTCGAGACCATGTTCGGCCGGAATCGCGATTTGGCGTATGTCAGCCCACATTATCTACGCGTTTCCAGTCTTTTTGTGATTGTAGACGTCCAAACGTGTGAAATGATGTTCTTCCCATGCATCACGGTGGGTGTGAAGGTCACCTGAAGGTCAGGTCAGGTCATTGACCTTTGATGACCTCGGTTCACTTTTTCGAGTTTTACATGTTTCTAGGGTAGTTTATCGGGCTGATTTCGAATTTAGCATCCATTTGAACGTTTACGAAGTAGTTTTAGTGCCTTCGTAACATGCTACGACGCCGTCAGTGGTAGTTGACACTTACTTTACTATGGATAGCCGGTAGGACGCCTAATGGTTGACCTGACCTGACCTGACACGATCTGGCCTAAATGCATGAAGAAATCATCTGTGATCAAAACTTACATCAGATATTCGTGATCAGCACCCCGAAAAACCCGATAACAGCTTCACTTTACGCAGTTCTAGCAGGTCCCGATTTTCCCGACTTTTGGAATATTGACCTGACCTGGAAGGTCAACCAATGACCTAAGACCTTAAAATTGGGTATCATCGGCTTCTTCTCGTCACGGGCAACACCCTCGTTTTTTCCCCGAAGCTCTAGCCCGATCAGGGGCCGAACGGCAGGGGGGTCTGACCGACCTCCCGCCCCTCCCCCTACACATTAGAAGCTGGAAAACGCCGCACACATGCGAGGGTTAATATTGTCATTTTGTCAATATTGACTACCGCAAAAAGTAAAAGCGGCCAACTTAGCCATTTTCGAAGATATCGGGCTAAAAATTTTTGACAGTGGGTCTACAGTAGACCATCACAGTAGAAAATGCTTCGAAAGATGGATAGTAGGCAACTTATCCTGAATTTGCCGTGCTGCATGGGAAGTAGTGTTGATGAGAAAAGGGTTTTTTGGTTCAGATTATTGTGGGTGCAGAATACATTGTCTGCACCCACTGGAGAAATATTGTGGGTGCAGCTGCACCCTTGCACCCATGGTTCCTACGCTTATGACTGGCCACCTATAGTCTATACGGCGGTATACCCGGCACCGCTGCATTGCAACTATAGACATTTAACGAGTTGTGGAATAGACGAGTTTCAGTTATGGACACTACACAGACGACTCTTGTCCACGCAAAGCACCGCCACACTGAACTCCAATCACAAGTGTAACGATAGAGCTGTGCCGTATGGGGTAGCCGCAGCTGTTCCTTTGCTGTGGCCAAAGACCGTGCTTAGGCTGCGAGGCAGCTCAACCATAGTTCACGGAGTGATCATAGATGACAAAACGCCGCAGCAGGACTGAGGTTTATCATTCGCCTTGTGTACTGTGTAGCGTACTGTTCATCTGTCAGCTTTGTTCACACCATATGGAAATCATTGCTAACCGGTTCTTGCTGTTCTCGCCTTTTGTGCTCTGTCAGCGATGACATATTGTTTTGGGTGCGGCTTGTTGGTGCAAGGTGTGGACGGTGTAGCTGCAGATACAGCGCTGTGCAGAGATCCGAAGAAGAGTGCATAAAAAGGTAAGCTATGTCATCCAAACAAGAGACGTGACAGGTTAGGTGCATTGGTGGCAGGCGACCGTTTAGAGTCATTGCTTCGGGTTCTTGGTATGGATAGCGTTATGGCTCCGTGCTTTACAGTCACTTCGACAAGACTTGCTCTCCTATTCCGTACCTAGCTCAACCTTATGGAAATGGTAAAAGGAACTGTGATGTCTTTTTACCTTCGTCGGTTGGAGGTATAGAATCAAACGGCCAGAATAACATTCTCGAGAGACGGCATATGACACAATATTCCGCACATTTGCCAACAAAATTCAACTGATAGTGCGCAAGCATCCTTGCCCCACCATTCCCAGTTATGGTCTCAGCTGTTGTGAGTATGCTCCTCCAGCATGCACTCTTGCTGGATGGTATTTCAGCCATCAGACATAGGTACCCATGAAATGCTGAATCCATCTGACGGCCACTGACCGATGCATAAATTGCTGACTGGAAAGACTCTACATGGCGGACAGCGTCGCTGACAAGTTCTCTCACTTAACTAGAAGTCAGAGACCTCCCTCGATGCCAGAGAACGCCCGGTCAACTCGTAGTCGAAGGTCAGGAAACGTTTCCCGGTGACCGCAGAATAATTGTCAGCCTGGCAACAGCGCAGCGCCTGCCAGAAACCCTAATCCGGTAGTCGAACATTGACCATTGCAAGACATGTCGAACAGCTATACGGTGATAGCTGCCGAGCGTCTGACTCCGTGTGACATATGTTGACCTTTGACCTTTACTAGCCCCTCCTGACCTACACATGACCTTTGCTTGTCACCTGAGTCCCACTTCAGCCGCCATATGATACATGCAGCTGAAATCAACCAAGCATCCTCAGACTTCATTGGTTGATACCTGACCTTCATTTGACTTCCACGGACCTTCGTATGGCCTAGGTTAGAGCTATCCTAACCTCCATCTGACCTCTTACTGACCTCTACTGACCCCTACTGACCCTGTCTCTTACCACGGCTGACAGTACGCGTGACGGTAAGCCGGTCAGCAGTGCAGCCGGGTGCATTCGGAATTCTTTCATCTTGCCGCTATGCGGATGGCATGCCAAAAGTGCGTCGGACGGGTATTCGGAATGCCATCGTAAGCTGCTATGATCTGGCTAAATGTCGGGGGCTGTCTGCCGTTCCTGCACCCCGCCCCCGTTCGGCCCCGGGCGCTGCCGGTCCGGTCGGCCGGAGCTGTCCAATCAATAGAGGAAAGTCGACGCTGCGTCCGGCCGCTGCCGCGAGACAAAGACCTCCCACGATCAACTGCGCCCGGTGACGTCATCAGCTCACTCCGGTGACGTCACGGGTGCAGCGTGTGATGTCATAAGTGTCATGTAGGTAGTTGTAAAAGTCGCATCACCAATCAGTCGAAATGTGGAGGCATTTACGAGCCCAACTCCGGCCGGTTATGCACTTGGATCGAGTGACCGATCTGAGCCAATCTGTATCGCGATTTAACGGTGTCACTCTTCAAGAGTTCGATTCTCCTCATCCCAACAGCAGCATATCACTATTCACTGTAATGACTTACAAAAGGCACCTCATCAATGCTGGTAACACCGCAGTCTTGGTGCTTCACTGTTCAGAGTCTAGGGATGGCTTTATGTCCATGGTTGCAGTCTCCGCCTACCGAGCGTTGGTAACTGCATTGCTGCATTGTCAATAACACCAATTTGTACAGAAATCCTCGAGACAGCTGCCTTCTAGGCTCGCGTTGCAGTCTCCCTGAAAATTACCTGGCTATGTATGCTGTACCGTCGTACTCGGAGACTGCGTTTTCGCATAAGCGGTAGCACCAGTTCAGCGGAACCTCACACAGGGTTAGCCTACAACTCTACCGTTGCAGTCTTTTCGGTATCCTGCCAGCCATGCTGTGTCGGCGTGCTTGTAGACCACATTTGTAGAGCAGCGTGCATTTTACGACACCCATCTCTGTGCAGTTGCCCTCAATTATACCGACGTTGCAGTCTCCGGCAGGTCGATACGGCTGCGCCCCTGGCAGGTAGGTACTCGTATGCTTTGCCGGAGTGCAGGGAGACTTCGTGTCGGACCTGTCGCTAGCCCCCGTCCCGACTGACCAATGACCAGTGACCAATAACCACTCTCCGTTGTCCACTGACCGGCGACTACTGATCACTGACTCGCCCCCGATCACTCCTTGACCACTGACCGGCGACCACCCTGTCCGTCGGTGTCCCTGGACCGCTTGGCGTGCAGTGTGACTATAGCCGCCCGCCAAACTGTCCACAATGATTAACTGAGGCAGCCCAAAAGGAAAATCGGGACAGGCCAGCCGTCATTGCAAACAGACGGAAATGACACGGGCAGGAAGGCTGGAGTGAGAGTCGGTAACAACTGTCCGAATCGGTGGTATTTGGAGTGGACACATCGTGGGGCTGAAACAGGTGTTTTGCTCTTGTTACAAGTGACAGACAGCTCCTTGGACTGCAACAGAAACGGGTTTACCGGTAAGCCTGATGTGATCAATGAGCAGCCCCATCACCAGAAATAAATGCTGATAAAAACAGCACCAAATCAAATGTGAATCAGCTTCATTGAAGTCAAGTACAAAGTACAAAATCAACACCGACCACGCCATCCGTCTATCACACGCGTAAGCGTTCTGTGCTAACAAGGCGATCCATATATCTTCCTGCGAGCCACTTATTCAGGTTGATACAGTATCTGTATGTCAGCACTGTGTGGTAAAACCACCAGCCACCGATCAAGGCCACACATCTCCAACAAACCGGTAATCAAAGCCGGCCGGCGCGTCGCCTTCACTCGTATCTCGTTCCGCATTACTGTCACATTCAGCAGAGGACCGCGGGGAGGTCGACCAGCGACACTGGACACAGGAGGTGCCAGGGCCACCGGGGCCGGCCCAGCCAGCCGCTGAAATATGAGCCTGTTTACACCGCTGAGCATTGAGACGGCGGGACGCCGGTGGTAGCGGCGGCGACGGTTGGTCTGGCCAGGCGCGGACAATGCGGAGCTGTCAGGTATCCGTTTCTAAATGGTCGGGTTATGACGGAGTCGGTGAGCGCCCTTTGATTCGGTCGCACGCGCCGGAGGCTCTGTCTTGCTCCAGCGCTGGCCACCTGTCGGTTGCCGGCCGGAAAAGCTGCCGTTCGCAGACGGAGGGAGGCCCATCGGCCGGCAGGGAGGGTGTCGCGCGCCATGTCGCTACCCAGTACCCCGACCAGTAGAGAAACAATGCCGGCTGGCGCGCGCTCGCCGCGACAAGGGTAAGTTTTATCGCCGGACGACGCCTCCTAGCACGGATGCCGTGATAGCTCGGTACTTTTTCGGCGGTTCGGGTGTTGGTTTGTTCAGGTGGCAGTGTACAGGACCGGCTGGGGCGGCCGGCGTCGGACTGAAGCACGCTCTACACATCACTGAGTCTCCATGGCCGCCCGGCGGCCGACACAAAAACAACGTGCAGTCTTATTGTTATTGTCACAATGGCACAGCGATACTATCTCGGTGCCAATGCGAAAGACACGGCTTACCATGCACGGCAAGTACACATTAATTGGATGAAAAACGCTGTCCCGCCAGTCGAAATTCTTGAATTGGAATAATAACAATACATCCGTGCATAATGGCACTAAACGTTCAAGAAAGACATCGAAGAGAACAGGTGTTACATTGACTAAATGAGTCATTCAGGTGGACAGTCATTGACGGAGTTAAGATTACAGTGTAGCCGAGCCGATGTCATTAATTCCCGACTCTGCGCGACGGATGTTAATGCCAGGCCTGACTTAATAGGGGAGAGCGGGGCCAGTTGAAACACGGGGTCAGATGAAACATGGCTTTATTTTCAACAGTATGCAACATATGGCGTTGCCGACACCACTGCGCATCCGCGCTCGACCACTTCCTTTGTCAACGGCGTTTGGGCGGCAAACGGACGGTAATTTTGATTTGACACTTGTTTTTGTGTTTTTGAGGGGCGTTTGGGAGAAATCGTTTTAATGAATATTTTTTGATATCTCATATACCTTTGTTTGCTGAAAGAAGAACTCCTAGCTCCGGAATAACACCTTATTTGGCCCTTCATTCAGCATGATGCCGTTCCTCCAACTCGTTTGACATGTGCTTTACGGCGCGTGCGAGATGGCGGAAGCGGATGGGGTCAATTGAAACGCTTTTCTGAGGGTCAGTTGAAACAGGGCCACAGGCCGTTTCAATGGACCCCGGTGACCTTTGCAATGGTTATTGTTCAGGGGCTGTAAACATTAAAGGAAATAGTCCACCTTTGAAATGAGCTTTTAAACTGAAATAGTAGTTTAATAGAGCTCAATTTTTGACCCCTTTTTCTCCAGCCTTTTGCTTGAAAGCACACTATAGCCTGAGATATTTCTCATTTTCCTCATCCGCCCATTTTACCATAGTCTATGTACTTTATGTCACGTATTATGAGGAACTTTGCACTTTTAGCTTTCCAACGACCTATTGAATGTAGCATTTGGAAAAGTAAACCGGACAAAATATCTCCTTAAGAAAGTGGCCTTAAAGAGGAAAACATTCCATTGTTAAGAATAGGTGCAATTGACCCCATAGGCTGGTTCAATTGACCCTCGCATCGGGGTCATTTGAAACGGGCGTAAAGCTGTTTTATAAGCATGCGTTTGGCAGCAAAATATGTTTGAAACATAATTTTACATATCTTAAAATAAAGCCAAAAGAGCATATTTTTCATGGCATTGTGCATTTTTCGATATGCCAACTAGATCTCGCTGTGCATGTCAATATATAAAAAGTGGTTCAACTGGCCCCGCTCTCCCCTACCCAGCTAATCACCGTAAACCCCTTGTTCGTCCACCTATCAACTATGGGAGGCTCTGAATTCCAATCAAAGACGAACTTATTGTGACGGTAGGGGTCACCGAAATACGTGGACGGCTGACAGCGGACATAGACCTAAAATGTTCGAAACTTTTCACCTATACCTAAACTATGATAGTGGCAGCGGAGCCGGAGACCTTGCCAGACTGCAGTTGAAAAAAGACAGTACCTACACACCTACCTACAGTAGAAGCGCGGCATGCAGAATCAGCACAGCAGGCAGAATCAGCACAGAACAAATACTGGGCGATGGGGCTGGAATGGAGATCGTGCAGAGTTCAACGCACCCTTCCGAATGACACCCAACAGGCGTAATGCATCATGTGTAGGCAATATTAACATACTCCTCATTAGAATTAGGGGCCAACGCTCGCATTACAATTACACAACTTAGGATAATGATCAGTCATTACATGTTAAAGCGACTCATCCAATGAATAATATGCGCTTGTTCTGTCCACTGGATGCCTGCATAAGCTGTCTTTCAGCACGTAGTGAGCAGACACACAGCTGCAGTGGCGGATTTGAACCAGCCGACTGGGCACACCCGGTCATCAGGCGGTGCCCGGGGCCGCACCCACGCGCGCGGGCCGCCGCTCGGTACGGCGCTGCACTTCTATAAATAATACCGGCGAGGCACGGCCCGACAGCCGGCCGGCGGCCGATGCACTGTGGGGACTTTGCCCCTCCTAGCACGACTTTACTCCTGCGGCGGTACGCCACAGTCAGCTGACCGCCGCGGCGCCGGGCAGCGCGGCGGAGCGCTGGGAGCCACGCGACATCTTCTGCTTTGATGTCTTGTAATAGCTGTTTGGGCGACGAAATTGAGCAAAAGATAAGAGTTTATTCCAATGCAGAATTTATGGGAGAATATTTTGATATATGTTTCCACACGTAACTCCTGCGGCGGTACGCCGCAATCAGCTGACCGCCGCGGCGCCGGGCAACGCGGCGGAGCGCTGAGAGCCGCGCGACATCTTCTGCTTTGATGTCTCGTAGTAGCTTTTGGGGCAAAATTGGGCAAAAGATAAGAATTGATTTCAATGCAGAATTTATGGGAGAAGATTTTGATATATGTTTCCACACGTACCACCGCGTATCAAACTTTGTAAGGCGGCTGTGATTTACCGAGTCAAATCTCCGAGACAAGTGGCATATTAACATTTTTCGTATTTCATTCAAAAATCATACCTTCAGATTATTTTTCGAACTTTTCATGCATATGCCTATATTCCTCATTAAATACAAAATTATAAAAACATGTCGCAACATAGAATTGGTGCTTGAATACACGAGTGAGCAGCGTTTCGTTGTCATGTAATTTTTCGCCTTATCCTAGGAGCACGGTGCTAGTCAGCGCAACCCTTCACTTTGTGACGTATTTTGATGCATAGGTCATCATTTTTAAACAGGGGCGTAATCACTCCTTAAAAAATGGGCTGGAAATGTCTCCCTCCGGGGGCGGCATCAAATGCGAAGGGAAGGGCGGCACTTATATTTTGGGAGCCAGAGGTGAGTGTTTGAGGGCCGATGTGTTTGTGTATTAACCTCGCCCGTATCGGGGGGGGGGGATCGAACGGACCACCCCTCGGTTTTTCGCGGATAACTCGCGTAAAAAGCGGCCGATCGCGACGAAACTTTCAGTACCCTCGCGTTAATCAAGTTTACACCTGCCCTGAAAATTTCATGACCCTGACCCCAATGACCTTTGACCCACTTTTCGACACCATGTTTGGCAGGAATGGCGATTCGGCGTATGTCGGCTCGCATAAGCCGCGCGTTTGCGGTCTTTTCGTGGTTTCATGCGTTCAGACATGGGATATGATGGTGCTCCCATGCATAAGGGTGGGTGTCAAGGTCATCGGAAGGTCAGGTCAGGTCATTGACCTTTGATGACCTCGGTTCACTTTTTCGAGCTTTACATGTTTCTTGGTTAGTTTTTGGAGCTAAATTCCAATTTAGCAGCCATTTGAACATTTACGAAGTAGTTTTGGTGCCTTCGAAACATGTTACGAAGCTGTCAGAGGCGGTTGCCACCCATTACGAATACCCGACAAAACCCTTACTGGTTGACCTGACCTGACCTGACCCGACCTGGCCAAAGACATGAAGACATCATCTATGATTATATTTAACGTAATATGCGTGATCAGCACCCCGAAAACTCCATAGCAGCCACCCTTTACGACGTTCTAACAGGTCCCGATTTTCCCGACATTTGGGTCATTGACCTGACCTGGAAGGTCAGCCGATGACCTAAGACCTTAAAGGAAATAGTTCACTTTCACGAAATTATTTTTTTTTGCAATGGATTTGTGATTTTTTATGTTCAAAATGATCAGCAAAGAAAATAAAACCTTTTTACAGCAAAAGATTATTTTCTATATTTTTGATATAGGAAGAACTTTTCAGTTTCTGTAAGGCACACGCGATCCAGTATGAAAAGAGCATGGGTCCCGAAAATTCTTGGAAACTAGAGAAATTATCGCGGCCACCGGCATTTGGGCGATCTGCTCGTGCTTTTGTTACTGGAGCGCCTCACTGGAGCGAATTTCTCTAGAGTTCTCGTAGATAATTTCTCTAGTTTCTGAAGAATTTTCGGGACCCATGCTCGTTTCATACTGGATGCGAATATATGCAAGGCACACATCCTCAACGCAAGACACATTTTTCGGGACGAGAAATAGAATATCTTTGCCTAGGGTGATCGTTGGGCTGTAAAAGCTCCTGATTTATGCTCGTCTCAGCCCAAGCTACGGAACTGCTATTCCAGTTCAAAACCCATGTTAAAATGTGAACTATTTCCTTTAAAATTGGGTATCATCGGCTTCTTCTCGTCACGGGCAACACGGTCGTTTCTCCGCGAAGCTCTAGCTCGATCAGGGGCCAAACGGCAAGGTCCCCCCTATACGTTCGCGGCTGAAAAAAAAACACCAATACGGGCGAGGGTTAATATACTTTCGCTTTGGGAAATTAAAGCAATAATGAGCAGTCAACTGACTACACGTTATAAGGGGCAGACGTAGATAACCCGCCAAGGCTCTGGTGTATGAGATATTGATACTTTATGAGGTAGATATGCATGCGTAAGATGGGCGGTCAGCCCGTTGCTAGCAGTTTGACTTTGCCCTACTACGCACCGGATTGATAAATGATAGGTACACTCTTAAATAGTTCACTTCATTCAGGGTAGTTCAATTGCAATGGGATCTGAGTTCTGACTGGTTGGCGTCAAACCTAGCCGGCAATTTTAGGGCAGCCACAGGAAGTAAGCTATCCTGGTTAAAAGTTTACATAACAGAAAGCGGCGTATTTAGAAAATCGCGAAGGGGGGCAAGGGTTAGGAGGGCGCCACCTCACCCAAGGAGGGCGCTATACGGTGACGAGATAGAAATCCGTAACGATCGCTCAGGAGGGGGGGGGGGCGTTTTTACCACGCCACCAGTTTTTTTTTGCGTGTGTAAGGAAAGCTGCGACGCACAGTGCTGCGAAACTTGATAGGTATTGGGTTAATCTCACAGTGGCAAAAAGGTTGCAAGTGATTGGCACATGCACTAAGTTCCTATTGCCAAAGTGTTCTTGAAATGCTGCGCCGAGGGTTTTCGAAAAAAAAACAAACACTTTCTCCGCTTCTTAAGCACATCTGATTTGTTCTCTGTTCAAAGCTCTTCTCACTCTTTTAGCAAAGTTGGTGGGGCAAAAATAAAGGTTGGTGGGACCTGCCACACCAACTGTGCAGGAAGCTCCGTCCATGGGTGACGGTGTAGAAAAAGTTAATTGGTGGCGGCATCCACACCATATTACCGTATCGGATTGATACCGGAGCACGAGATGCGTTAGTACAGGCTCACAACAAGAAGCAGCAGCGCAGCAACAAGCATCAGAAACATAAACCGAAACAGGACTGCTCCTCATGAGAGCGGGTTAGCCTCTTCGGGCTTCTCACCTAAATTACCTCAGACCAGCCCCTATAGCCTTCTAGTTCTCACAGACCCATGCAGTGCTTAGCACATAACACATAACCAATTTCAATCGCCGAAATTTCAAATGCTTGTTGTTGCGGCCGTGCCCATTAACTTCTTTATCATACCTAATCCCTGTACCTAAATGTCATAATTGTAAGATCAATCTGCTAAGACCAAGCCGGGTTTCATGCATATGTAGAGCGTAGAGTTTTGGTTTACTTCATTCATTGTGCTGAATGCACGCTCATCTGTGGCAGTTTCGACAGGCAAGGCATCAAATATGTGAAAGAGAGCGGCACGCTGGGAAACGTAGATAAATGAAGGGCAGCGATCAACAGCGGTCGCCAATAGGTAGAAGGGCTGCGATCGACAGGAAGGCACCAATGACTGAGAGGGCGGCGATCATCAGGTCCAGGAGAGCGCCAAATAGGAGGACCCCGATCAGCATTAAACAGGAAGGCGCCAAAAGACAGGAGAGCCCTGATAGACATTTGACAGGAGAGCACCAATAGGTAGGCTAGTGGCAAGCAGCAGCAGGGTGCCAATGGGTAGAAAGGCGGCAATTAACAGGAGGGCGCCAATAGGAAGGAGGGCCCCGGCCAACATTCACCTGGAAGGCGCCAGTAGGTGGGGGAGCACCGAAAAACAGAAGAATGTTAATTATCTGGAGGGCGGTGATCAGCAAGAGGGCACCAATGAGTAGGATGATGGCAATCAACAAAAGGTCACGAATGGGTAGAAGGGCGGCGATCAACAGGAGGGCGCCAAAAGGTAGGAGGGCGGCGATTAACAGGAGTTCACCAATGGGTAGAAGGGCGGCGATCAACAGGAGGGCGCCAATAGGACGGAGGGGCCCGATCGACAATCAACAGGAGAGTGCCACCAGGCAAGAGGGCGGCGAGGAACAGGAGAGCGCCAATAGATAGGAAGGTGGCGATCAACAAGAGGTCGCCAATAGGCAGAATGACTGCAATCAACAGCAGGTCGTCAATAGGTAGGAGGGCGATCATTAACAGGAAGTCGCCAATGGGCGCAAGGTTGACGATCAACAGGAGGGCGGCAATGGTGAGGAGGGCGTCTTCGCCCAAGAGGGTGACATTGAACAGGAGGGCGCCTGCATGAGTAGGGCTGCGATCAACAGGAAGGTACCAGTGGGTAGGATGGCGCGGTGATCAACAGAAGGGCGCCAGTGGGTAGGAGGGAACACGAGGGTGCCAAAAGGAAGGAGGGTTCCGATCAACACTCAACAAGAGGGAGCCACGGAGGGCGCCACATGGGTAGGAGGGCGGCGATCAACAAGAGGATGCCAGAACGGAGGACGGCGGCAATCAAAATTCTACAGGAGGGCGCAGTAGGTAGGAAGGTGCCGACCAGCCGAAAGGCGCCAACGGATAGCGGGGCGGCGACCTACAGGAGGGCGCCTTTGGGTAAGGGCGCCGATTTATAGGAGGCCGCCAATAGGTAGGAGTATTCCGATCAAAATGAGGGCGCCAATAGGTAGGACGGCTGCGATCAACAGGCTTAAATTGGCGACTACCACTACGATTAGAGCGCTACAGCCTACAAAGCGGTTGGAGGGAGCCGGAGGGCGCCCTCCAACCGCATTTTCCCTGTAAACATATTCGCGATTGGAGGGCGCCTTCAATCGCAAATGGTGCTGGGCATGGTCCAGTGGCCCCCCTGTCTACGCCCCTGGATAATAGATAGGTACGTACGTGAAATAATACAGCGTTATAGGGAGGGACGGATCATATTGGGAGGGCGGCGCCGACTGCTACAGGGTGTTTCACAATTACCGTTACAAGAGTTCCCACTCAATTTTGGTGCACTTAAAGGTGGTTTTTCTGAAAACACGACTATACACCATTGGAAAGAGCACATAATTCTGGTCCTGGTTAATTGCATTTTGAATGCCCTTTGGACAGATAATTGGTGTAGCAGATGAAAGACTGATCCAAATGAGGTCCGAGTCTGCGATTGTCTCGAATATCAGGATTAGAGCCTGTGTGATAAGCTTGTTGCTCGCGGACCTGTTTGAAGACGGCTGTACATGGCTGCGTGGTGTAGTCAACAGGTATCTATTACGCACCTCCTGTATGAATTTCAAGTCTTCAACGCACAGGCTTCAATGGCAATGACGTCATTTCCTACCTCGTGTCAGAAAGGTGACTTGCGTGCCGGCCGGCGAGCCGACCTGGCGGCTGGGATGTGTGGGTGGATTAACGCGTGCCCCCTGCGGCCCGCCGCGATGCGGATCGGGGCACTAGTGCATGAAACTCCGCAACAGCTGTCGGTCGCCAGGGGGCACACACATTCCGGGTCTTCCGGACTTCCGAGTCTTCCGGACTCAGAAACCCGCTTCAGTGATGGTCTGGGCGGCCGTCAGCCAGGCCAGCAAGTCGCCGTTGGTTTTTGTGCCCGAGGGCGTAAAAATCAACAAAGAAACCTACATCGAGACCATCCTTGAACAGACGCTGAAGCCGTGGGCCAAGAAGACGTACGGAGACAAGGGCTGGACTTTTCAGCAGGACGGCGCAACAAGCCACACCGCGCGCGTCACCCAACAGTGGTGCGAAGACAACTGCCCAGGCTTCATCACCAAGGACCAGTGGCCCCCATCATCTCCAGATCTGAATCCGATGGATTACACGATGTGGTCCGTGCTCGAGAAGGAAGCCTGCTCCAACACTGAAAGAAAAAAATACCACCCTAGTTAGTTTTTGGGTGGTGGTCATATTTTGAACAGCCTTTTACTTATGGTAAACCAGTTTACGATCCAAATACTAGGCCCAATATCAAAGGAATACTATGCAACTACCAATGCTCATCAAAATACCATGGTCTTAGTACGGTAATATTTTTTCATCATACTACCTTGAAACTAAAGCATAACTAAGAAGAAACCAAAGCTCTACTAACGCTAGTATTATCCTGGTACCGCCTACTAAGAAAAATACCACCCTAGTTAGTTTTCGAGTGGTGGTCATATTTTGAACAGCCTCTTACCTATGGTAAACTAACTTACGACCCAAATACTAGGCCTAATATGAATGTAAAACCATGTGAATACCAATGCCAGTAAAAATTACCATGGTATTAACACGGTAACTATATGTCGTCATACCATGCCCAAAAACCCACGTGATACTAGCACGAAACTAGGACTTTACTATCGTTAGCTACTCCCTGGTAATGCTTACTAATGACTTATCATGGTAAAACCATCCTTTTGTCATCTGGATACCAGCTTTGCTTTGCTGGCCAACCATCGTAAAACAATAGTTTACTATGTGACATTTATTGTGATATTACCAGTCGGTTAACAGGATCTTACTAGTCATCAACCAGCATGCTTCATATGCTGTGCTTTAGCCTATCCATGCCAAATTTGTTTATCATTACGACAGCCACTTACTGATGCACAACAGCATGCATGACAGTATCTACCTAGCAGTCGACAAAGCAGCTCTTCACTTTTCCAAAGCATCTACCTAGTAACCTACATGAAATATTTCACACATAAAAAGCATTTGGCCACAAACAAAGTTACGTCTGCACATAACCAAACAACGCGCATGAACAACAATTATTACAGTTCACTTTATCATCACAATGCAATCGGTCTCTTTTCACACAATCGTTGAATGTCGCCCTTCCAGCGATTTATCACGCAACACCTTCTCCAAGGGCATTGGTAGCCATATACCGAAGGTTCGAACTTCGAAAGCCAGCTCTGGAAAAGAGCAGGCATTGATATAAGATAAACCAATGGAAAGATTGATTGTGTGTGCTGCAGTGACACTCTATCTCCTACCCCTCCCACCTTGACTCGCAGTGTCCCGTGACCTAGCTCCCAGTTTGATGAAACAAGGATTTAAGATAAGTTGTTTTAAAAAAATGGCAGCATCTAATAGAACAGGGGATTTGTAGGGTGAGGAATTTAGCAAATTTGGGACATCAGGCCAGAGGCTGGTTCAGGTAAAATGCCCTATAATGAATTAATTGCCATGAGGTGCAGTGTTGAGTGTTGGCAATAATTCAAAAATTCTACTCTTAACCAGCGCCCCACTGGGGTATGTTCTGTAACGCACTCCACTGGGGGAGGCGGGGGCTATTTATAGAACCCCCCCCCCCCCCCGCTCCAACTCCGAAACTACTGGGCCGATTGTCAAAACTGAAACGGCGTCTGATAGCCCTGGAAAAACTGTCGAGCAAAACCTAATTTTATTGACCTCGAGATCACCGTTGACGTCACAGGTCAGATCAAAATAAAAATTAGCAACGTTTTGGCTTGTTAACCCTCCCCCGTATAGGGGGGGGGTCGAACGGACTCCCCCTCGGTTTTTCGCGAATACCTCGCGTAAAAAGCGGCCGACCGCAACGAAGCTTTCAGTACCCTCGAGTTATAATCAATTTTACACCTACCCTAAAAAATGTAATGGCCCTGACTAATGACCTTTGACCTGTGACCTACTTTTCGAGACCATGTTTGGCCGGAATCGCGATTCGGCGTATGTCGGCTCGCATTTGCCGCGCGTTTGCAGTCCTTTCGTGGTTTCAAGCGTTCAAACATGGGATATGATGCTGCTCCCATGCATTAGGGTGGATGTCAAGGTCACCAGAAGGTCAGGTCAGTTCATTGACCTTTGATGACCTCGGTTTACTTTTTCGAGTTTTATCAGCATCTTTCTAGGCTAGTTTTTTTAGCTGATTTCGAATTTAACAACCATATATGAACATTTACGAAGTAGTTTTGGTGCCTTCGTAACATGTTACGAAGCTGTCAGAGGCGGTTGCCACCTAGTGCACCTACTACGAATACCCGGCAAAACCCTTACTGGTTGACCTGACCTGACCTGACCCGACCTGGCCTAAATGCATGAAGACATCATCTATGATCATAGCTAACATGATATTCGTGATCAGTTCCCTAAAAAACCCAATAGCAGCCACGTTTTACGACGTTCTAACAGGTCCCAGTTTTCCCCACTTTTGGGTCATTGACCTGACCTGGAAGGTCAACCGATGACCTAGGACCGACGACCTAGGATAAAATTGGGTACCATCGGCTTTCTCTCGTCACGGGCAGCACGCTCGTTTTTTCCGCGAAGCTCTAGCTCAATCAGGGGCGAAACGGCAAGGAGGGGGTTCAACGGACCCCCCCTTAAACGTTCGTGGCTGGAAAAACACCAATACGGGCGAGGGTTAACCCCCACCCTACTGTGGGGAGGGCTATTCATAGCCCCTCTCGTGTTTACGCAATATCTTTAAAACCGCTGGACGTATCAAAACAAAGCTTTTAGGACCTTCGGCTGCATCAATTTATTTGACACCTTGTGCACTAATAAAATTTTCGTAGCTACTATAGATCGGCCGGAAATGACGCCAGAGTGACATCATGTTCGGCCGATTTTGATGCAAAGCATTGAACAACGGTAATCGCTCTCAAGATCTGAGTTTTAACCCGGCAAGCGGTGGGCCTCCCGGCTACCTTCCGCGCGGTGGGAGGGGGGGGGGGGGATTTTTGACCCCCCCCCCGAATCTCCGAAGCTACTATGACGGATCGTTAAAATTTAAATGGCGTTCGATAGCCTTGTTAAATTTGTCGAGGGAACTTCAATTTCATTGACCTCGGGGTCACCGATGACATCACAGGCCAAGTCAAAGATAAAATGTTTCACCGTTCACGGGTCTTTTAAGGAATGCGCTGCAACATCGAGTAAAGGGCATTTTGTCAAAAATCAGCGATAGGGCGTGAGTTGCCTATTATACGAGCATATGTTGCTATTGGAGGTCACTGATAATACCAGGTCCGATCACCAAGGGTCAGCACATGAACCTATCTTTACTAAGTAGGGTTGTGCGATGCATGTTTTATGGCCAATTTTTCATATTCGCCTCAATGGTGTTGGTTATAAGACCATCAGGGACGGTTTTTTTGGTCACTTTCTGGTGGAGGTCAGGTCAATGTCAGGTCAAAAAGGTCAAATTTCAGGTCAAAGTTGATAGTTTCGCATAAAATTGGTATTGATTCGATGCCACTCGTCACGGCGAGTCTAATGGTGGTCTTTGTTTTGCGCTTTGTGGTCTAGAATTGCCAAAATCGAGTTTGAAAATTTGACGTCATTAATTTTGAACAGTTTTTTTTTGTTATAACTTGGCAAAAAGGAGTTATCGATCTAATACTTGGAATGTGAATAGAAGTCCATAGTGGCTATTACATATATTCCGTTTGTTTCGAAAATCGAAAAACTTTTGGGATTTTTTGGCTATTATATCTATTTCTTTTTATTTTTGGGGTCAACTTCAAAAACAAAATCGAGAGAACAGTATAGTAGCCCTGGTAATTCTACACATTTCATGTCTTGAACATTTTTATGCATAATCAAATTTATAGACCTGACAGCTCTTCCCGCGAAGCTTTTTTTTTTGGTCGACAATGGCAGAAATGACGTCACTCCGACGTAGCGGCCAACTTATCATAGCCTTTGGAAAAAAAAAATTGGTCACAATGTGCAAAAGGGTACTGAAAGTTTGGTGAAGATCGGCGCAGCGGTTCTGGAGATATATCGAAAAAAAAAACTAAAGATGGATGCAAAAAATGCCCCCCCCCCCCCCACCGCCTTGAGGGTTAAGCTAGATCCTTTTTTTGCATGGGTGGACTCTACAGGGCTACCAAACTGATTTCGGACTTTCGAAATGTTGAATATTTTGAAAATTATAAATATAAAAACTCAGAAATTGTATTTTTTATTTTTTTACATATACGTTTCTGAATGAAAAAAAGCAGAATATGACCACGTTTCCATGGGCATCACTGATCCGGATCAGTAAAAATGGATTAGCTAATCCAGTATAGTTAGACAATATATGAAAATGAAAATAAGGGATTAACTGATTATATAAGCCTAATCCACTTGGAATTATATCATGTAACGAAGAGTTCGAGAAATATAATACGATTTAAGTTTGCTGATCCGGATCAGTGATGCCCATGGAAACGGGGTCTATGTGTGTTTGAACACATATGCGTTGAATATATGTGAACTTCATCTGACAAACACCTTTTTTGTTGAAAAATGTCAACTTCAAAATTTGACCATTTTTGACCTAAAGTGACCTGACCTGACCTCAGCTATATTCAGCTAAAATGGCCTAAACTGACACATACAACACTGATTTCGATATATATGGCCTACATGAACCATAAAACATGTCTCACGTCACCGATGCACGATATAAAGCTTTCGTGACCTGGGATGAGATGGCCTTGACCTGAAAAATTCGAAGTACAAGTTCGGTACCCTCAGGTTATGTTACGCATATATTCACGAGTGTGCAAACAAAAAATGAGCCTGATCTGATTTGTTGGCCGGCGCCCAGAGTGCCAAGACGCTGATATTTTTACTTTGACCTGACCTGTGACGTCATCGATGACCTCGAGGTCAATGACATTAAGCTTCGCTCAACAATATTTCCAGGGCTACCAGGGGCCGTTTGAATTTTGACAATCGGCCCAGTAGTTTCGGAGTTAGGAGCCCCCCCCCCCCCACTGTAACGTGCTGTAACGTGCTGTGGGGCGCGTTAGAGCACATACCCCAGTGAGGCGTGGGTTAACAAATAAAAAAACACGTTGATTTCCGACGCTGGGAAATGCCCGCAATGATACCCACCCCACCACCCTCCCCCTACCCGGTCCAACAGGGTCTCAAGGAAATTCAACAACATGAACCGAAACAAAGGCTGCGATCTTTGCTGGAAATGGCACTCGTGAGATAAGTATTATTATGCTGAAGATACAACGACTTACTTGTTATTTCCGAGTATCCTCCACCGTCAGCTACGCTAACCACCCACACAATCACCGTTCAAATATTTAAAACCACGGAGCACCTTCACAACGCCGGCGCGCGGCCGGAACTGACATGGCGGCGCCGCTGCAGCAGAGTCAGACGCACGTGGATTGTTAGTAAGGGTGTAGTGTTGTCATGGTGTTGCCATGGTATACCTTACCATAGCAGCAGAAGCACACCCAGGGAACTGTTGCAAGAAATTTCTGGCCTTTCGTCCATAAAACTATTAATTGCTCAGGGTCTCAGCTAGTCCTTGGATGACGCTCCTTCCAACATATCAAAAATTGGCAAACACCTCTATGGAAAGGAGGAGACTTGATCGCCGAATTCACCTGCTGGATCCGCCCGTGGAAAGGTTGATTTTACTATGGTAGGGAATATTAGCTTACGAGGGTATCTACTAGCCTCAGGTGGTTACCACCTTGTAAACTGGGGTACAAAACCACCCCTGATAAACGTAACCATGGTAATATCAACATGTCAAGGCAGGATAGTATTCAGCACCATAGTAGGCTGGTAGAAATATGATGGTAGGCTGATGGTAAAATTTACCAAAGCTAGTAACTTAGTAAATTGATGGTAAAAACTTTTTTCAGTGAAACCGCACAAGAAGATCGACGATCTCAAGCGATCTCTGATCAGCGCCTGGCAGACGATCCCCGACGCGGTTGTGCGTGCCGCAGTCCGTGACTTCAGGAGACGGTTGGCTGCCGCTGTGAAGGCTGGAGGCGGCCACTTCGAGTAGGACTTAAGGATGTTGGCCTCTGTGGTTTTGGGTGCATATGGTGCAATTTTGGCGCAAATAAAGTCATTATGCCCAGAGATATTGAGCTTTGATCTTGTAACGTTAATTGTGAAACACCCTGTAGATAGAGCATTGTGGGGAGGGGCGGCTTATTGAGGGCGGCGGGAAGTTGTGGCGAGGGCAGCACATAGAGAGCGCCGAGGTACTCTGGGGAGGGGCGGCAAGTCATCTGGGGAGGGTGGCACAGACGGCGATAGAGCATTGTGCGGAAGGGCGGCACATTGAGGACGGTGGGGTTCTGTAAGGGGCGGCACAGAGAGCTCCGAGGAAATTGAGGGAGAGTCGGTGCGAAGGGGCGGCAGGGCATCTGGGAGGGGCGCCATGTACGAGTATAGAGGTTAGGTATTTTAGTGAGGAACGGCACGTTGAGGTCAGGCGTATAGTGGACCGAGCAGTGCCGTTTCTTTTGTTTCGTTTTGAAGTCCCTAAACTAAATCCCCCAATTGCAGACTTCCTCTACCAGGGGCGGCATTTCAGCATCCCAAAAACGGGCTGGAATTTCCAGCGTTCCAGCGCGGTGGTTACGCCCATGTAATTTTAAAGCGATTTAAGGTCGGATTCGGATACACTGGACAATTCTGCGTAGAAAGGATATAAAGAAAGTGGAAATCAAAATACTCGTATTTGTCACTTATGTCGTGCTAGGATCGCAAAAGTCCCCACGGTGCGATGGCGGCGGCGGGCGGGGTGCAGACAAACGGCAAACGGCGGGCAGGGCGCGGTCTGAGAGTGGAGTTATCGGCCGGCAAATAGTCTGAGAGGCGACGACAGCATACCTTAGCATCTGCTCCGGAGGAGCGCAATGCACTTGGCAATGACCAAGTATTGCAGACGTTCTATTTGTTTATTAGGGTCTTTATACACCCCGCCAACCGCTGAGATCCTGTCATTGTGCTAACTAAGCAGTCAGCTGTAGCATCTTCGCACAAGCCTCGTTCTGTCGCCTCGTTATTCCACATGCCATGTCACGTTTCCTCGTCACATCAGATCAGCGGACAGCAGATGAAAGCCACCGCGCGCCACCGCTCCCGTTCCATTGACGTTCAAACGGCTCCTGACGCTGCATCAATCCTCGATAATCCATCTAATCCATCCCAGTTCGATCCGCACCACCACTGCCACCGCGTCCTGTCGACCAATTTGTCCGCGCCGGTGTGCAATTGGCGGCCTTTGATCCGGCGGCGTCGGGGCGCGGTGGGAAGATGGGAGACTGCGGTCGGTGGGCGCCGCGCCGCTCCCACCACCCGAACACAGCAGTGCAGCCCTCCGCCGGCCAATGGTCGGCGATTAGCGCCGCTCGAGGAGGCGGCGAACCTGCAGTGGGCGAGGCCGCCGGACGGACGCAGCCCCGGGCGGTGGGGTGCAGGTTCTGACGGACAAGGGCAGAACTGGGAGCTCCAACGACCTCGGTGCTTCTGGGAAGCAGCTGTGTGCAGTGGGCTTTACGCACGGATGGCACGGAAGATCCGGCAGAGGCCGAGCTAGTGGAAGGGAGGGACCGCGCAGCTGTGAAAAGAGGAAACCTCCCTCCCTTACTCTTTAGTGCATGCATGTGAAGCAAGTAACACTGGCCAAGTCTTCCCATTTTTTTTTAACAACCCAAACACATGAGTCCATCGGTGGCAGCCATCCAAATAATGCAGCACTACAATGTGTCAGTGTGCACCTTAACCCGCGCCCTGGTGGGGTCTGTTTATAACGCGACCTGGTGGGGGGGGGGGCTATTTTTTGCCCCCCCCCTCGTATCTCCGAAACTACTGGACGGATCCGCAAAAAAAATTCAAACGGCGTTCGAAAAGCCTGTCAAATTTGTCGAAGAAAACCAAATTTTATTGACCTCAGGGTCACCGATGACGTCACAGGTCAGGTCAAAGATGAAATGTTTCACCGTTCACGGGTCTTCTAGGGAATGCGCTATAACACCGAGGAAAACGCATTTTGTCGAGAATCAGCGATAGGGCGTCAGTTGCCTAGTAGATATGTTGCTGTTAGAGGTCACTGGTCATACCAGGTCAGGTCACAGGTCAGGTCACCGAAGGTCACCAAGGGTCACCACATGAACCCAACTTTACTAAGGTTGTGCGATGCATGTTTTATGGCCAGTTTTTCATTTCCAACTCAATGGTGTTGGTTATTAGACCATCAGGTACGGTTTAGGTCACTTTCTGGTGGAGGTCAGGTCAAGGTCAGGTCAAAAAAGGTCAAATTTCAAAGTTGATATTTTTGCATAAAATGGGTATTGATTCGATGCAGCTCGTCACGGGGAGTCTAATGGTGGTCTTTGTTTTGCGCTACGAGGTCTAGAATTGCTGAAAATTGAGTTTGAAAATTTGACGTCATCAATTTTGAACAGTTTTTTCGCTATAACCTGGCCAAAAAAAAGAGGTATCGATCTCAAATTTGGTATGTAGATAGAAGGCGGTAGGGACTATCACATATATTCCGTTTTTTTGAAATTCAAAAAACTTTTTTGATTTTTCGGCTATTATATTCAAAAAATTTATTTTTTGATTTTTGGGGGTCAAAATCCAAAAGTTTAAAAAATTCGAGATAGCAGTTTTGTAGCCCTGTCCATTTTACAGCTTTTATGTCTGTATCATTTTTCTGTATTTGCAAAGCTATAGGCCTGACAGCTCTTCCCGCGAAACCCTTTTTTGGGTCGAAAACGGCAGAACACGACGTCACTCTGACGTCATTTCCAGCCAACCTATCATAGCCTTTGGAAAAATTTTTGGTCACAATGTGTAAAATTGATGTCCGGGAGGGTACTGAAAGTTTGGTGACGATCGGCGCAGTGGTTCTGGAGATATATCGAAAAGTCTTGAGGGGGGGCAAAAAATAGCCCCCCCCCCCACCAGGTCGCGGGTTAACAAACGACCTCAATACATTATTTGCATTGGCCCGTCATCTCATGGTCATGAAAAAGGAATTGGAAAGGCCGATTGCTCGATTGACGGACCACGAATGTCACTGATTGATCGATTAAGCATTTTAAAGCACCATCCTCTACGTGTGAATCATACGGCGCTGATCATGAATCTTTTGAAACCGGCAATAGCGTTCTATTCGGATCATGCTGTTAGTGGCGGCGAATTCCGCACAAATATGGGTCTAATCCCAGTCCGCACGATGATTGGCAAACAACACGCGATCGGCCAATACAATCCACTAATGTCAGATATTAGACAGACGCTCAGTGTTCCAGACGAGTGATTGACGCGTATCTCACTGCGTGGTTTCGGTGGGTTTTCCAGCGTTGATGGTGCACGCTGGACCCGGTCCTTAGCCATGCATGACTGGATCTCGACGAGAATAGCTGGGAGCCATTCGCTGCAGAGGATACCGTCCTCTGGTTGCAGCCGTTTATAACACACATCGCCTCTTTGGATGATAATGCTAGAATTTCTGTGGCTAACTATACCAATGAAGTGGTTACCAGAGCCTATACACCCATGCTGCACCCATGAATATGCACATGGATTAGGTACCTATCATTATGAACTACCAGTAAAGCCCTTCAACACTCTCCTCGTGGCTCGATGTGTAGCGTCTACAATGTGTAGATTAGGCAATAGGTATGGCACCAAATGTTCAGTCTTCTCGATTTCACTGCTTCAGAGACCCTCCGCATATCAGTCGTTCATTGAAGCCCCCATCTTGCGGACCGCCGAGAGCTGTTCGGCAGATAACTGAGTCACGTCTCTCCCCTCCGTAAGGGTGTAACAGAAGCCGCCGGCCGCCCCGCCGGGATGACTCGGCACGATTTAACGAGGTGACGGGGCGCGGTGCAGCGGAAGGCAATACCTGCTTTGTGCCTACCTTATACCTACCTCCCGTCTGCCGCCCCGGCCCCGTGCTCTGTGATCTCTGTGCAGGGCGCAGGGATCATCATCAAAGAGAGGCCGCCGACCTAAAGGGACCTAATCTGGCGTAAGGGTTGACCGGCGAAGGGAGACGTAAACGGTGGAGGGAATATGGGCCGCGTGGAGGCAGAGCTGGAGGGCCGGGGAACTGGTCGAGTTTCCAGAAAGAAGGGGAATTCCGAAACACTGCTTTCAGGTGTATGTGCTGTATGCTACAGCTACGGCATCAGCTGAACTTGAGCAAGAAGACCAGAGTGGTTTCCTTTTGGGGAAGAAAAGGCACAACGAATGTAACATTAGCACCTATCGTGTACTTAGTAATTGATAAGCACGTGTAAGTTTTTTATCGTGGATACGCGGAACCGAAGGTTCAGCTACTGATTCCGTAAGCATTACGAATTAAAAACCACGTCCTGCAGTACGGCGGCCGGCTAATTTGGGCCCATGCTAGAGTACCTACTCATCGAGCCTCCCAGTGAAGTGCCACCGAGCCCGTCTCCTTACAGCGCTGCCCCGTCCGCCGCACCGCTCAGAGAGGCCGGTGATAATACCTCGGAGGATTACGCCAGCACAGCTTCCGTGCAACGTGTAATCTTGTGACAATGGGCGACTGAGTGGCGTAGAAAGTTGTCATTTAGCGCCGTAGAAGAAGCAGCTCCTGTTTTTTATTCGTGTGGTATTAAACGCACGCCTTGATTGGTTCAAGCATAGACCTCTACAGGTATGTAGAGGTCTATGGTTCAAGTATTCAACATCGTATTCCCATATTATCGAATATCACTAACCTAGCACCAAGTAATTTATTGTAGTGGCTAAATTTAAAAAAAATGATACGGGAAAATCGCAAACAAGGCATTTATTACATTCAAACATGTGCACTATACAGATGTCGCTCGAAACGACAGCAACGGTATTTTGGCAAATTAATTCAAACGGACCACAGTGCAGACTGTCCCAATAATGCACGACCTCAAAAGTCATGACAAGCGGTGCTCGGTGACGCGAACGTGACAAACTTTCATAGTTCATGGAGTCGAAAATGCGATAAGACAATCACCGGAACACCACATCAAAGTGAACTTATTCAATGGCAGTGGAAAGGGAAAATCTCATAAATATCCCCAAGGATATTCCACATTTTACGAAGCTTTACAATGTTCTACGAGGTCTACATTTCATGAAGGCGATGACTAACGCATAACCAAGGCAGACATCTTACAACGATGCCACAGAATGCCCGACGCAGCGTAAAACTATCTACACGCATTCACATGTTATTATGCCGAGATACCATTGACAAAGGCACACGATGAAACTTTGAAGGGGAACAGCATCCAGTTCGAGACACCAGAATGAAGGTTAGTCCTAAGAACCTGCGCTAGAATGCCAGACACGTATATTGGAAGCAGATCCTTGTTATTTGCATAAGTGTAGGCGGCACCCATAGAAACTGTACAGTTAAATGCAACGGGCCATGTGCTATCAGTCCTCAGCATTTCAGATTCGTTAACACAACGAAACACATCTGACGCGTACACAATACAGCATGGAGCTCAATCCTCGCAATGCGCCAAACAAAGGAGAGCTGGCGCCGAACACCGGGGCAGAAATGGCGCCCGTTACTAAAGCCACGCCACGCGCCGAAGCTGGCTGCTGGGGCGCCAAACACATCCCTGCGCACCACAGTCCTCTCACACACGGCTCTGAGCCGCGGCCGGCGCGACACCGCCGCTACATTTCCAGCGGATACTCATCTGCCGGTAGCTCGCAGTCGTGGAACCTGCGGCTCTTCTTCGCCGTGAACATGAGTCGCATGGTGGAGAGTTTGCGGCCCGACAGCGGGTACGGGCGCGCCTCGCTGAACCCGAGGCCGGCGCTGACTGCCGCCAGCAGGCGACCTGCCGGCTTCGGTCGGCTGCAGTAGAGCGCCGGCTCGCCGGGGTACCAGACCAGCGCCGTGGCCGTGACGGGCGTGTGCCGGCGCGCGCTCTTGAGCCCCTGCAGCTGGTGCCGGCTGAAGAGCACCACCCAGACGGCCTCCTGCAGGCGGTCCACCAGTGCGTCGGCCGTGCCGTCCAGCGCGTGCTCGATGTGGCGCGCGATCTTGCGCCGTCCGCGCGGCGATGTCACCACCGCCTGGCCGTGCAGAGCGAACGTGTACCAGGAGGCGCGCTCGCTGGCGGCGCGCAGCTGGCAGAACATGGCCTCCTTCAGCAGCTGGATCATACGCTCCGTATCCATGGTATTCACCTTGTCCATGACGGCGCGGCCCATGTCGCGCATGTCCAGGTGTTTGGGCACGCGCAGCTCGGCGCGCGTCAGGAACTCGCGCTGCAGCGGCGAGGAGAGCACCCGTTTGATGAGCCGCTCCAGACGGATGGTGAGAAGGCCGGTGCTGAGGATACGCTCCTCGGCATCCGAATGCACGCTGGCGTCCTCAGCCTCGTCAGAGGACATGGCGGCGACGTTGACTGGGGGGTCGTCTCAGCTAGCAACGCTGACTGGGGGGTCGTCTCAGCTAGCGCCCCTGACCGGTGATTCTCCTTAGCTAGCGCCGTACGGCAGTGAACTTTCGAACACCACCACCCAGCGGAGTCTTCTCAGCTACCACCGCACGGCAGTCTCGCGAATACCGCCGTCTCCCGGACAATCTTCCTAGCTACGCCGTACGGCAGTCACCTGTCCGGAGAATCTTCTCGGCTAGCGCCGCACAGCAGTCACCTGTTGAACATTGCCACTCAGAACACCACATGGAACAGGGACGATCGGGCCGCTGGGTAGGTAGGAACTAAAAGGAATACTAACCCTTCACTGATAATATATCCCTGTAACATTCCTTCTCACCAACCTGTTTGATAATCCTGTTTTAGATTCAAGGTCCATAATGGGAGGGTAAAAACTAACGGTCTTGAAATGTGTTCATGAAAATATGATGTATGTAAGTTCTTTTTCATGGTCGCAGCATCTTTTTCTTTTCTTTAACTTTCGGTTCTTTTTAATGCAAAAATAAATATTTTGGTCCCCTTTCCTTTGTTCGGTAACGCCCTTGGTAAATGTTGTCCACTACTTTTCCACAGCAACGGCGTGTAACCGGCCTTTTGGTTAGGTAAAGTGTCGGAATGTCAAACACTTTATAACAGTGTACAGGGTGTTGCACGAAATGAAAAAGTTGCATGTATGAAAAAGTTTTTAGGCGCAGTTAACATCAGGTATATGTATCTCAGTTGTATGGTTAAAACGTTTCAGTCGTGTCCGACTTGTGCTAATGATCCTTCACAGAAGATCGGTATCGGCATGACCAATACGACCTTCGGAGATTAAAAATGAATTGCCCCAGCCTACAGGCACCACCGGTAATATACCTACTTCGATGTCTAGCCTACCTCCACTACTATAACTCCGCAATAACGACACTGTTCCCATGGAGCCAGCGACAGTCCTCGTGATAGCCGATCTACATTTGCTCGCTTCTGCAGAACTCCACCAGTTCCACCGCCGAGAAACCTGTCCGTCGGAAAAAGTCACCGGTCGATGTCACCCGGCTCCCGTGTTCTCCAGTCACGGTGCTGGCAAAACGTGTGTTCGCCGATGGAGGGTGCGCCGGCGGACACTCCGATCTCAGCAGACAGTGGTGGGAGTCGGAGCCTACGCCTAGAGGCACTCAGCGGGGCGGAGACACAGTGAGACACAGAGAGACAGCGAGACAGCGAGACAGCAAGAAAGCGAGACAGCGGAGCCCTTGTGGACGAGGCGGGCGGCCGTTGGGGAACTCGGCGTATCGTTTGAGAGTCGGCGCTCGCCACGGGAGGGTGACGCCTGACCTTGTGACCCGACAGAAAGAACTGTGACCCCGGCTGCGACGACCGACAGACCTGTGACCCTATGACCTCACAGGCAAAGCAGTGACCACCGACAGAGCCGTTCGCCCGGCTGTGACGGTTGTTTGACCCGCGACACCGATGACCTGCCCGCCGGCTCTTGACTCCACCAGTCGTTCGCCAGCCAATGGTAGACGATCGAAAGTCGAAACCCACCGACACAGCTGCCGCACCTCACGGTGTGCTGTGGCCTTTAATTGTAACGTCACGACCCTTCCAACATGTGGCATGACACGTAAGATAAGGATAACGAGACGGCGATAACAACGCCATGGAGGGCCAGAATCAGATAAACCGGTCGAACCAAACTGTTTTCAAATCATTCAGATTTTCAACAGCTTTTAGTCTAAAGGTTCCTGGAAAGTCAGATCCAATAGCCTAACGTAGGGAGCGAAACTTCGTTCGAAGTTGGCAGCGGCGTCCGTTCATGCCGATTGACGGTAAAACCATACACCGGTATTAATCCTCAAGATACGACGGCCAAAGCGAACAGACAACGCCAGACCGATGACAATCGTCTCCCGGCGCCACGCAGCAGCCGAGAGGAGCGCTGTTCGCTGCCGTGCTGAGCGCCAGGTGCTCCCCGCTCTCGGCGTACACGTCACTGTGCGAGCGGCGCGGAGTCACGCTGGGTACCGGCCGGCCCGCGGGAGCAGCCGTGGTACGCCCGAGGGGGAGTCCGTGGGAGCAGCAGTGGCCGACGCAAGGGGGAGAGGGCGAGAGCCGAGAGAGGAGAGAGGGCTGTGGGCGTACTAGGGGCGCCTTTGGACAGTACCTGGCAGCGGTGATATGGCGGCCTCCGGAGGCGTCCTTCCTCGCTCCCCTCGATAGCAAAATCGGCAGACGAAACTTTCACAACTTTGAACCACGAGTGACGGGCACCACTCCACCGGTCCAAGCTCGCATCGACACCACCGGCCACCGGCACCAATCTAGTGGTGAAACACCACACACCTGCACCACAGCTCACCTACGATCCCCTCTTGGCACCACGCTCGACTCGTTTGCGCGGCCTCAAGACGCCGGCCGACGACGCCTGCCGCCAGCGCCCCTAGCGGCAGCCGGTGAAAGCAGGCGCGGCTGTCGACTGGACAGGCCCGCTGTGAAGACAGCAGCGGCAGCGGCGGGCCCGGCGGCCGGTGTCAGTAACCTTGACTGGTTCAAATGAGCGCGGCCGGCGCGAGTCGTGCCGTGCGTGGGATCAGGTAGCCGGCGTCCCGTCCCGGCCGGTCGGACTGGGGTCGGTCGGTCGGTCGGACCGCACCCCTGTCTTTACAGTCGATGATTCATCGGTCAGCCTGCGGTAGGCTGACCGCCAACGCCCATGGCTGCTGTTCAGCAATCGCGCTTTCTTGCCAGACGTTTGGTCGACACCAACAGGCACTAGATGAAAACGATGTGATTATCGTCTTTTTGATATATCTACATTTTCCCGTGATTTTAAGTGATGGGCTGGGTTCGAGTCGCTCCGGCGCTCGATATCAGACTTCTGGCGGGGACGGTCTGCGGTTGATGGGGGGGGGGGGGGCAGCTGCGGCCAGCTGCTGTTAGTGAGTGCTTGGCTTTGTGGGTACACTTATTATTGGCATCTGAATTTCCTGGCTTCCATAATTTATGGATCGGCCAGGAATCCGCGGGGCAGCTCTGCCCTACAAGCGCAGCTCAGCACGACTACAGCATCGCCAGTCCGTCCATTCAAACGTCCGAACTAAATTTATGTCAACAACGCAAGCTCGAACCAAGAAAACATCTTGTATCTTATGTCTTATGTGTGGTAATCTAAACAACGCCAAGTGACTGCTATGGATTCAGGCTCTTAAGTAGCATATGGAGCATGGATCATTTCGTGTTTCGGTTAGATTATAGACTAACGACACCAAAGCGCGGGTTAATTAGACCTCATGAACTTAACCCGCGCCCTCGTCGGAGTCTCGGCAAACTTCGCCGTGGTGATGGGAAATGGCCACAACAATTACCTCAGAAATTTAGGAAGACGCGACAAAACGTTCGATGACTCATGCCGAGTACTTTCGAAAGTATCGACGTCAAATGCTCGCTCAGGTCAATACCGAAGTCAATGTAGACCGTCTAATCAACATTCACGGCTTAGCAATGGTAGCCAACAATGTTCGATGCCGTTGTTCGTGAAAAAAAACTACAAAAGTGCAGAAAGGAAACCGATCGATCATTGCTCATTCAGGATAATGCCGAAAGAGCTGACTTCAGGTTGATAACTTTGTATACAGACGGCAAATAAGAAAAAATATTGACCTGGTGACCTGAACTGAGGGCTGAAGTGACCTTGAGCCAAAATGTTATCAATGAATACGGGGTTTGTCTTTTAACCCGCGCCCGGCTGAGGCTCCTGGATTTCCACGCCCACCGGGGGGGGGGGGGGGAGTGAGTGTTTAAACCCAAACCCCACTCCTGTGCAGCATATGTCATGATTATCCATTGAGGGGAAATCACCCAGCCCAACCATATCTGACCCAACCCAGTCTTTATTAGGCATTAAGTAGGTGTAGGGTTGAGTTAGGTCAGGTTAGGTGGGGCTTAGTTGTGTTAGATCCAGTAATTTCAGTATTACCAAAAAAAACCTACTTAACAACTAAATCAGTTTTAACACCTAATATCTACAGAGGTACTTTACTAGGGGATGACTTTCAATGAGAGACTGCTACTGCCACTGACTGCTACTGCAAGATCACCAGTCCTCTCAATAGCCAATAGTCAATAGTGATAACAAGTTATTGGTACCTGTTGAAACCCCCCCTCCCAAAAAAACTCACCAATTAGATGCTGAAAGTGCAAGGAAGCTGATAGCATGCTGATCCAAAATAGCAAATGAACAGTAGGTACATTGAAGTTATGACTTTTATGTTTTTATGTCTAACATTCATCCCAATCCAAGATTTGTTTATTGTTCTAAGCGGTCAAATAATAAGGGAGCTAGAATATCATGATCAAAGACCAGTGAAGCAGCAAATTTCTTTCAAACGATACTCACAATATTAATGATGCAGAGAGGATAAAATCAAAAAGAAATATGACAATACATAGGACAAGCACCCTACACAAGCTGGCATTATGATTAGTAGCGGTGCAAACTGTTGGGCATCAGTAAAGCTGGCATCACCATTGGCAGTAGGCATAAGCAAACTCCAGTTTGAACTGTTGTTTATGTAAAACAAAGATAATTGAAAATAGAGGAGAATATTTCGAAATGGGATTCAAGATACCAGGTTACTAATTACCTGAAAAAAAAACAATTTTCAAACAAACAATGTAAAAAATATGGACTCCAAGCTCAAACTAAGGAGAAATCACATCTCAATCTCGATCTATAGGTACTGTTGAGACAAACCAGATAGCAGGTACGTGGTAATTTTTATGTATTTGCTCAGTTTGAAGAAGCCACAGCGCAGAGGAACTAATACTGGAAGCTGGCCCACAGGTCAGCTGGATGATTCATCTGCTGTACAGGATGAGAGTGCAGGCAGAAATCAGTGAAGCAGCAGGACATCCTTAAGCCCATCCTTCTATGACCATCCCTCGATTTTCTGGCTCCTGTGACGTAGTGTTAAAGTGTGACTGATGAAAGGCTAAGCATTGCATCCACTGGATGGAGCCGACCACACAAGAAGAAGCTAATCAGTTTGAAGAGTTGAAGTAACGAAAACATTCAGTTGCCAAACAATTCAAATTGCTATTTTCTCGATCATATACCAATAAAATCCGACAAAGCCACTTACCATCCGCGTAAAGTTGGCGGCGTCACATTTGAAGTGAATGTCGCTATTGCGTCTTATTTGTAGCTTCTGTATAGCTGAAGGATTTTCTTTAAAAATAAAAATATTTTGTGCTGAATGTTCTGTCAGATAGCTTTGAACCTTAAATAGAAAATTTGATTCAAGAAAAAAACGTAGCATTTAAGATTTAAAAATATCATTTTGATAGTCTATCAAAAAATGATTTTTTAAACGATCTTCTAAAAGCTTTTTCTTCAAAAAGTAGAAGAAATTCTTGATGTGGTAGCTGAAATTAGGCATGCTTATATGGCAGCCTTCACTTGTTTTGATGCTGTGGGTGTCATTCTTCACTTGCTTCACGATAGATAGGTATAAACGTTATTTGCTTGTGTTTTTGTTTGTGATTCTGAAAGTTTGGGGTTTGTCATTTGTTTACCAACAATTTCAAATTGTCATCATCATCAACATATGTCTAATGAAGTTTAAACACCTTTGAAAGGTCAATAACAGTAGGCGGAACTATGGTCAAGCGTACCCATTTTCGGGAACGCATTTTCGTTCCCATGTTTGGGAACGATAAACCCAAATATGGGAACGCCATGTAGGCATTATTTAAAACAAGAAAAAGAACTGTTAAATGACGTCCAAAAAATATAAAACGATCGTGAACCGCCTGATAGTTGTCTCAATATTGTTGGGAAAGAGTTTGATATTGTAAGGCCCATCGTAGTTTCAAATCGTTCCCCTATTTCTAAAGCAGTCCATCACCCGGGCCGCGAGCCCAAATTTGGGAACGCTCTCGTACACTGGCGCTGCAAGCGTTCCTTATTATGGGAACGGCGTACCCAAAATTGGGAACGATTTCACCGACGCCTTTCAGGGGCTCTTTTCATTAACAAGCATCACGTCCAACGCCGCAAATTATTGTTAACGCAACAATCATCAGATGACCTTTCCGGCAAGACCGTTGCATGTTTCGCCCGGTCTTCTGCGCTTTTATTCCCGTCGATCTCGCAGCGGGCACGCCCCCCTCTGCAGGATTACGTAATCCACAACGCTCAGCGATGTTCAACAAGGTCTTCCATACCTATATCCACCGTCCGCGCCGAGGGTGGAGACATGTCAAGCACCTGTCTGCTAATCACCGAGAGTTGACGAGCACAAGAAGTATCCAAAAATGGGAACGCTGAATATGTTACACCCTCAAAACACCTAGTCCCAATGAAAATCTAGTTTTTTCCTTTCTTAATGAGTGTAAGTGGCAAAAGGCCTGGTAGGATGGGCACGAGGTATGATCGAAATCAGCATAAAAATTATAAATAAGCCACACAGAGCGACCTATATCAGAGAAATTCCCCCCAAACGATCATGCTTAGAAACGCCGAAGACAAAAACCACGCTCATGACGCTGCTTATAAAACAACGCTAAACAGCTAGCATCCAAATAAAATATGTCTTTCAGGGCTGATAAAATACAGCTGAATGATTTTAAACCACTGAAACTGAGTTTACAACAGTAGTTCGGTAAAATCACTGACGTTCCACGCGGTCGATCGCCCCGACACCAAAAGTCAACAATATTACCTCGGGACTGCCCGCGTGTTCGCTTGCATATGTCAGCATCTGGTGTCGCTAGAATGAAACTTCATAACCAGGCGAAAATTATTATACTTGACCTCAAAATGTAAAAAATGCTTCATTTTCCTTAAAATTGCATGTTAAATGTCGTATAACCCATATTTCCACCATTCTGTCATTTTTAAAAAATCATTAAAAATATCATTCCACGGTCAATTTCCTTGTTCCACGGTCAGATTAAAGATAACTTTATGGAGATTTAGTAGATACTTAAATCAGCGTGCACTTTTTTGAGACGTGATGCACTTTTGAGTTTTAGTGGGCGAACGGCCGAAAAATTGCCTTCCGTTCTCATAAATGGGAACGCCCGTTCCCATATTTGGGAACTCCGTTCCCAAAAATGGGAACGTTCCTATATTTGGGTACTCATGACCATAGCTCCGCCTACTGATAATGGATAAAAATTGAATCTTTAGGCCAGATGTGCCAGAGTTGCGTTTCATGATTGCATTGCATTGCATGATTTGTATTTCGATTTTCTGTAACTTCGACCTTATATTTCAAAACCTTGCATGTAAAAATGGGTGGAATCTGCAAACTGCAAACATGGCCCCTGAGGCGATTTAATCAAGGATCTTGAAATTTGCTTGACCTGATCACGTTAGCCTGTTAAAGGCACCCAGAAGGGGAGAATATCCCAATAATTGTTTATCTTTTCAGATTCCATGCCCTGTTTTCAGATTCCACCTAAAAATGGATCCTGATCCATACCTACAGAACTTTGCAAATCTACCATCTTAAGCACAAATACCTTTATTAAATCATTAAACTGCAACCTGCTACTCAACCCTTTATCTAACTTAGTTCAAGTTGTCCCACAAAAGTATAGTTGGGTATTGTTGCAATAGCCAAATCCTGAACTTTAATGAATCACTTTATTCACTTGGGTGTAGATTGCATTTTGCTCTGGGGTGCAGGTTTTGGTAGTGCTGGCTTACACCATATCCATTGGCACCATGGTTCAATATTATATTTATTCTGGTGCTTTAGTGAGGCAGCACATATGTTGGTCTGAAATTTGCAGAATTTGATTTTGTACTGTCATACCTGGTACCTACCTCTGATAAGTGTTCATCCTGCTCTGTCATGATTCTCCTGCAGATTGGGACTAAACCTGGTTATATAGCTGTAGGAACTGTGTGTTTGTGTTTACAAGTGTTTGTGAAAGGTACATGGAGACATAAGCCAGTTATATTTTTAAATGTTCTTTTAGCAAATATGTAGTTTGCCAAAACCCCAAAACCCAACATGAATACCAACTCAAGAACATCATACAGTGGCTGTGGCATAAGAATAACTAGCAACTTCTTCACCAAATTTTGCTGATATTATGATGATTAAGCAATGAAAGCATAACCCTGAGTCACTTTTTGACCATAGTCTTAGTGTAACATTACCATGGTTTTCATCCAGTCAGCAGTAGGTATTTATATGATTACAGTCCAAAGTTTTATATTATATTAAAATAACCAGTAAACCAAAATTCAAAATCTGTAGAAGCTCAGACAAGCTTCTAAATTTTTTATTGACTAGTGGGCACTAGGCTTTGATCATTTGATGTTAACAGTCAGGTATCAATAACTATGGAATCATTGGATAAAGTGTGAATATTAGTATTACAGCTCATGTTATGAAAACTTGATGACTTTGCAACACCTTCTTTAGAATATCTTGAACCCATGATTTTCTGGCTACTGTGATGGTCATCCCTGCTCATATCAGAACAATGAGTACATTTCATGTATGGGTTTTATAACAAGGTCTCCTTTCCAGAGTTGCTACCAGCCACGATGGCTGCCTCTGTGGGCTGTTTGAGGTCGGCCGGGCTCCGGCTGGCGTCGCTCAGTCGTCCCATGTCGACAGCGGCGGCCGGCAGTGACGGGCGCCGGGTCCGTATCGGTTGCGCCAGTGGCTTCTGGGGTGACACCTCCGTGTCGGCGCCGCAGCTGATCCGCCACGGCCAGCTCGACTTCCTCGTGTTCGACTACCTCTCTGAGATCACCATGTCACTGCTGACAGCGGTGCGCGCGCGTCAGCCCGAGCTCGGCTACGCGCCCGACTTCATCGAGGCCGGTGTCGGCGGCCAGCTGGCGCAGCTGAAGCAGCGTGGTATCCGAGTGGTCAGTAACGCGGGCGGCATCAACCCGCAGGCGTGCGCGGCGCGGCTGCGCGAGCTGGCCGCTAAACAGGGCGTGGAGTTGAAGATCGCCGTGGTGAGCGGAGACGACCTCTCCAAGAGAGACCTGAGCGGACTGACGGAGATGTTCACCGGCCAGCCGCTGCCGCAGAGGCTGAACAGTGTGCACGCGTACCTGGGCGCCGGCGCGATCCGCGCGGCGCTCGACGCCGGGGCGGAGCTGGTGGTGACGGGCCGGTGTGCGGACAGCGCGCTGGCGCTCGGACCGCTGGCGCACGCGTTCGACTGGCGCTGGGACGACTGGGACCGACTGGCGGCCGGCAGTCTGGCCGGTCACCTGCTCGAGTGTGGAGCTCAGAGCACCGGCGGAATCAGCACCGACTGGCGCCGCGTGCCCGACTGGCATCGTATCGGCTTCCCGATTGCCGACTGCGGCGCCGACGGCGATTTGGTGCTGACCAAGCCACCGGGCACGGGTGGCCTGGTGTCGGTCGGTACTGTGGCCGAGCAGCTGGTGTACGAGCTTGGTGACCCGCGCCGCTACCTGCTGCCTGACGTGGCGTGCGATTTCAGCCGGGTGCAGCTGGCGGCCGCCTCTGACGGTGTGGCAGTGAGCGGCGCGCGCGGCCGACCGCCCACCGACTCCTACAAGGTGTGTAGCACACACCTCGACGGCTACAGCGCCACGGCCGTCTGCCCCGTGATCGGCCCGGCGGCGGCAGAGAAGGCGCACCGCACCGCCGAGGCCATTCTAGCGCGCTGCCGGGACATCTTCGCCGAGCTGAAACTGACCGACTTCAGTCGGACGCACGTGCAGGTGCTGGGGGCTGAGGAGACGTACCCAGACGGGCCGGCGCCGCCGCGGCGAGAGGCCGTGCTCTGGCTAGCTGTCAGCCACACGGACAAGCGCGCTCTACAGGTGTTTGGCCGCGAGGTGGCGCCGGCCGGCACGGGAATGGCTCCAGGCCTGACGGGGCTCGTCGGCGGCCGGCCCAAACCGACGCCCGTGCTGCGGCTCGTGTCATTCCTCGTCCCTAAACGTGATGTGGACGTTTCGGTGGACGTGGATGGCGTCGACGTACCGTTCACGGTGGCTGAGACCGCTGCAGACGCGTCTACCCCTACCGATGGGCCTGCCGAGGCTCCCCCCGCCGCTACCGAGCCGCCGGGAGCGTTCACCTACCGTCTGGAGCGCTTGGCCCTCACTCGCAGCGGCGACAAGGGTGACTCGTGTAACATCGGAGTGGTGGCGCGCAGCCCGGCCCTCTACCCGCACCTCTGTCGAGAGCTGACCGCAGAGCGGGTGGCCGCCTACTTCACCCGCCTGCTGCCCGCCGGGGTCGACCCGACCTCGCTGGTGGACCGGTACGAGCTCCCCGGGGTGCACGCGCTCAACTTTGTGCTACGCCAGTCACTGGGAGGCGGAGGGATTGCCTCACTGCGGCCTGACCCGCAGGGGAAGGGGTACGGACAGATGTTGCTCGATATGAAACTGTCCGGAATGCCAGAGGTACCTGAGCTGGACAGAGAAGCGGAGAAATGAGGGAGAGTGGTGGGAGCGGGACAATGATTAATGGGTGGGCTTGGCGTTTGGAAATGTGCCTGCGGGAGTTTGTCGGAGACAGCTGTGGAAATGATATATTTGTGATATAGGTGATGTGCGCGTAATGTCTGTCTACCAAGGCGTTGGAGCCTGCTTTTTCATGCGTACCAGACATTTGTTAGCAAAGTGATGTTGTGTAAGCTCTGTTAAGTAATTTGTCGATATATTTCTGGTCGGACGTCTCCATAGCCCGTAAAACGTCAATGCGATGCTGTGTTAGGTGCAAAGTGAATTACGATTTACGACTCTGTATCGACTATTGAGGTAAAGTAGATGAGTCATGGTTGTTCAGGTGTTTACCAGTGTGCAGTAGAGTAATGTCATATTTAAATGCCTTCAGCTGTCTGGTTTACCGCAGCTTCGAACCTATCAATGCAATGATAATGTGATTGCTAGTTTGGTATATCTTTCAGAATGCCGAATATACTTTGTACTCCCTTGTAATGCTTTATTTGGCATTGGATATGGTTTACATCGATATGTTACTTGGTGTGGGTGTATCAGTCATATTTCACGTGGGTGGTGTATTTTTCACATGATTCTGAAAAGAAAAGAAAATAGACTCATTAGGAACGCCAGTAAAAAAACACATGGTTGACACCATACATGGTATGATTTAAGTGAGCGTCTTCATTCATAAGTGGGCTACGATAAATATGTATTTGCCGAGCGTGAAGGGTTGTGTGAGGAAACCATCTGATGTAGCCGATACTGTAGGTAGGACAGCCTCGCGAGGAGCCGTGTAGCACCACCTGGTCCGGTCCGCGAAGGCTCCTGTCCCGTCCATGTCCGAGTTCCGGGAGGGTGTCGGCCTGCCGCCGCTGCGCCTCTCGGAGCGCGGCCGGCAGACGGTGGCCTTCCTGTCGGCGCTGCTGGGTCTGACCGCCGGCCAGCTGGGTCTGCTGGCCGCTCTGACGCCACTGGCGGAGCTGGAGCCGGCGCTGCGGCTCGGCGGGGCGCCGGCGATAGATCACGAGCCACTGCTGAGGTACTGGCCGGACGGCAGCACCGTGTCGTTCGCCGGCGGCGCCACCGTCCTGCCGATGCAGAGCGCTGCACACGAGGTGGCCGCCATCGGCGCGGCCGCCACAGCCGCCAGCGCGCTCGGCGTGATATTCGCCGTGCTGTCGCGCTCCCACGAGCGCGCCCGCCGGCGCCGCGCCCTGCTCGCCGGCTACCTGTACGTGCTGGCGGAGCTGGCCGCCGCCGGCCTGGTGGCCGCCAGGGCTGCCCGCGGGCCCCAGCTTGCCGGCGGACCCGACCTAGAGCGTCAGTACCACACGGCATTCGCCAACGCCATGTGGGACTACCTGTACGATCCGCAACTGAAGGTGTATCTCGACACGGTGCAGCAAGAGCTGAGCTGCTGCGGCGCCGGCGGGTTCACCGACTGGTTCCTGACAGACTGGTTGCGGCCGGGCGTCTACAAGGAGCGCTATTACATGAACCTACTCGGACGTCTGATGGTTGGCCTTAAACCCAATGAGTCCTACTACTCACTAGCCAAGTACGGCTCTATCGAAGCTCAGAACGCACTCGTCCCGCAGCTCGGAAACTCGGAGCTCACAGCGCCAAAAGAGAACGAGCTCTTCTTCAATGAAGTGCCCTTCAGCTGCTGTGACCCCGAGTCGCCCATCTACTGCCGGCAGCAGTTCGCTAACCGGGTCATGTTTGCGTACGACCCAGCCAACAACCTGACCGTGTTTGACCGCGGCTGCGCGAGCGCCGTGGCAGAGGCGGTAGCCAGCGATGCCAGCTCGACGGTGGCGCCGCTCTGGTGGCTGTTTGGTGTGAAACTGGCGGCGCTGATGGCGTACCGGCTGGTGCAGACGTCCCAGGCGTGCGCGCTGAGCGCGGGCCGCCATCTCTCCCCGGCCAGGGGCTGGGTGATACTTCTGTGGCCGAGCCGCGGTGGAGGCGGTCCGTCCGAGACCGACCCAGAGCGTCAGCCGCTGGTGGAGGGTGGGGAGAGCACTGAGGGAACGGGAGAGAGTACTGAGGGCACAGGAGACACGGAAACCACCGGGGAGAGCGAAGGAACGGCGGAGGGAGAGGCAGAGGACGGAGGGACAGAGGACACGGAGGAGGCTGACAACATCCCGCCGCCGCCGCCCATGGACGACTGATGAAGTGGACTGGAGCACCTGTCCGTTCCCCAAGGACTGGTACTGGACTGGAACATAATATGTCTGCTGCTCATGGGCTGTTGTTGACTGGAACACCCGGCCAGTCACCTGCCTTAAATTGCTACTGAAGGGAATACATGTCCCTCCGCCCATGGACTGCCCACTGATGAGGACTGGAACAGCCAGTGTCACCGGCCAGTTTTGGACTGAAACTGGACTGAAACAGATGCTGTTCGCCGAATGGTACTAAACTGGGGCACATGTTCTATCCCCAGACCCGTGAACTTAGGATGGAAGGGCAGGCCCCGAATGAAACAGAAAGGGAATGAAAATGTGAAAATATTGCTGTCGTAGGCGGTCGATGAATGTCTACAGCACGCCTGTATTGTGAATTTGTCCTCAAGTTTTTGGTTCGTTGTTCATTCCACAGTGCACGCGTCAGTAGATCATTTATGACAAAATTTGTCCGACGCGAGATCATGTCCGTCAGCTTGTACTGTCCCATATGTGATTGGCAGATACATGTGTGACGCGTTATGTTACGCGATGTAAAACCACGCCGGTCTACTGAACGGACAAAAACGTTCAAAAATGTTGCAAAGCGCACTCTTGTATTTCCGTTGGGCGCCAACACTGTCAGTTGAAAATGTAATGCATTGTTATAAACGGCGTTCCGCCTCATAATACGGACAATCAGTGTGGCGTGACTCCTGAGGTAGACGAGAAAGCCCAGCAGCATCACGCTACAGTACAGCGCCGGACTTCCAGCCCGGCTCCGTAAACCGCGCAGGGTCTGCAATGACGTCTGCTTTTTATGTCAGAACACTGGCCTGAACAGAAACCACGAGCGGATACGACTCCGATCATACCTCAAAAGGCGACACAAAATATCACTGCCAACTGATTGGTATCCAGTTACACAGACTCAAATATTAATACACTGAGTACACACATCCAAGTCCAATAAAGTATAACTGACTTATGATATTTCTTCATTCATACCGATCACAGCAATCTGGTCCGTACCGTCAACTGGCCAACACCTGTCATTGTCCGTCAACTGACAAAACACCTCTTGTCGGTGTAACACAGCTCACAATCACCCGCTGGTAGTGTTCCTCAGCTGACAAACACCTGCTGCCGGTGTAACTTAGCTAACAAACACCTCCTATATCGGTGTCCCTCAGCTGCTCATAAAACACCAGCTGTTGGTGTATCTTAGCTGACAAACACTCTCTGTCGGTGTAACTCAGCTGACATACACCTCCTGTCGGTGCATTAGCCTCATGTGCTGCTCCAAAGAGCGCTGAAGGCCGAACTTCTTTCCGCAGGTGGCGCACTTGAGCCGGTGCGACTGGTGACTTACCGCGTGGGCCTCCATGGCGAACTTGTGGGTGAACGTCATGCCTGGAGGTCACATGGAGAGGAACACACGTCAGACGTGTGTATACCGGTAGCGACGAGTTTTTCCTTCGTACAAACAATTTTTAGTTGAAATTCAAAGCCACAAGGAAATTATTTATAGGGCTATTCTACAAGATGGCTATTTTTCAACAGTGACAAAAGTGGATCATTTCATCCGTCATCGCACATAAAATATTTAGAAATACTCCGTAAGGAGTGGAGCTATACACGATCACCCAATGACCGTCATGGTATGGCGCCCCTATCCAGTCTGACGTACCGCAGTGAGCGCAGGTGTGCGGTTTCAGGCCGGTGTGTCGGAGTTTGTGCCGGCGCAGAATGCAGAGCGTTTTGAAGGTGCGCCGGCAGACATCACAGCTGAACGGCCGCTCGTCGCTGTGCTTGTAGATAGAGTGCAGTTGTAGGTCGTGCAGGGCGACGAACCTGGGTACGGGGGAGACGGGAGGGCCGGGTTACTTTGTTGGCAAGCTGGGGAGGCAAACCATCACGAAATATTATATAGGACACTGCAGTAAGAAAAAAAAAACTAGACAGAAATCCAGTCAGTACACACCGTCACGTACAAAGGTTACAAGAAAACAGCTGGTCCGAATAAATTTATCATTAGATACTACTACAAAACTAATAAATGAATATTCAGACGCAGGCCATACCAAACATCTCCAAAAAGTCCAGACAATGTCCAACTTTCTTCTGGCAGCCTCCTCACAAGTCACCCAACTCTCGCCGCCGCGTCATTCCCGTAGTTCACCCACCTGCGCGGGCAGAGCGGGCAGACATGCCTCCTCTCCTCGTGCTGTTTGACGTGCTGCTTGAGACCGGCTTTGGTGGCAAACCGTTTGTCGCAGTGGCCACAGGGCATCAGCTGGTCGGCGTGCGCCTCATTCATGTGTCGGCTGAGCTCCTTCGTGGTGGCGCAGCGCTCGGCGCAGAAGACGCATTGGAAGCGCAGCAGCGGGTGGGTGCTGCGGTGACCTGTCAAAGGTCACAGAGGAGTCAGTGGAGGCGCTGAGTATAGTGGGATAATACCGGCGCTCCGGAAGCGAATAGTCGCCTGGCGCAGTCTGGTAAAGCACGCAACAATTCACAAGACCTCACAACAACTATGCATATCACTTTCGACATCAAAAACTAGGTCTTAACACAAGACCCGCTCAGATAAACAACAGTATCATCCACCACGTCCAACACACACTACGTACTAGCCAGCATTTCGGTGGATGTGAATGGTGCGTCACAGACGTCGCAGAAGAACACACTCGGCGGTTGAACGGGCGGCTGTGGCGGTGGTGGCAGCGGTGGCGGCGGCGGGGGGTGACTGGAAACTGCTGGTGGTCGGTTGGACACCTCTGGCGGTCGGCTGGTGGCTGACGGAACTGGTCTGGCCACCTGGCGATATAGGAAACAGCACAGTCAAACAGGACGCTGTAGTGCGTGTGAAAAGATCAATAGGTCATGCAATAGGACGAATAATCTATCCAATATCCGTTAAGCACTTATGATAGCGGAAAGAACGCAGCAAAACATGTAACAGTGCAGACATTGACAGACAATTAAAAAGTCGTTGAATAACCTTGGAAATCGATTGGATATTCGCATTATTTGCCGAACATGACTAACTCATTGACCATTGTGCCGTTGTAAAATTCACAGTTTTTAAATCAGCTTTGCATCCAAAACGATTCCATCATAGCTCAAAAACGTTTGTCGCTAATAAATCGCTAATAAATCGCTACTCGCTAATAAATCAAATTTTGGTGAAACCCGCGTAGAGCGAGACGGATACGCACCGGTGGCTCGGCGGGCACCAGATCGTCCAGCAGACCGACCACGGGCGTCTCCTCCTCCTAAAACAGAACACATGACAGTCAGTCAGTGCGACGGATCAGCAGCGTCAGTGGATGGACCACAGTGGACGAAACCACTGATGGTCAGTCGACGACATCACAAAGAGATAGTCGAAGCGAAAGATGCTTCCGGCGTTTGCAATCCGGTAAGAAAAAAGATAACGTCACCCGATTTTACCCCTCCGGTGACAAATATCCGTCAATTCACACAGAATATCGCTGTTTCCTCCGGACAACTGTTCTACTTGCCTCCCTGCTGGAGCTGGGTGACATCGCAGGGACTGACCTTGAATATGATGATCTGCTGGTCTGAGTCCCCGTCCCATATGACTGCCGGAGAGCTGGGGCCCGGCGGTCGGCCCGCGTCTGAACGAAAAGAGAGGACACTGGTCATACCACCGTGCGCGCGCATCCACACACATACAAACAGACAACGCCAGGAGCTCGTGCCCGGCGGTTGGGCGGCGTTTGACAAAAGGAGGGAGGAGGGATTAATCACACTGCTGCACACATAGGTGGACAGTAGTGGCTGGTAGGGCATCAGTCCATCCCGTAAGAATATTGGTCAAAACATCGGACACTCGGTAATTAGATACCCCGGGTTCAATCCTATTCCGGTGCTCGTCATTAGATTTTCGACGTGGATAGTCTGCGGTACTGGTGGGAACTGACATACTGACACATAAAACTGACACCCGTGCAGTTGGAGTGCGCTAAAATCATTGATAGCGTACCTCCTGGCCCCGAGTCACCCTCCCAACCAGTCTGTAATAGACACACTGTCTGCCAGAATAAGAAGACTATCGACAGTGCAACATACCGGAGTCGGCGTCCGGCTGGCTGTAGGTCACGGTGACCAATCCGGTGTCGTCTGCCGACACAATGACGTCATCGGGCCCCGGCTCGAGCTCGGCATTGGCCGCGCTGCCCATCTGTGGCTCGCCGATTGGCTGGTCGTCGAACGGAGGCGGAGCAACGTCGTTCTTATCCTCCAACACGATGGGAAATGGCAGCTTGAATTTGAGTCGCACCTTGGCAAAAAAAAAAAAACAGATAAAGAAGAGGTGGAATTATGTGATTATGATGATCTTAGAATGGTGATTGTTGAAATATAATACAGCCTATTTGTAAGCGCAGGCTGTAGGACTGCACTATCTTCCACAGCAACTGATGCAGGTCATAGAAAGAAGAAAATTTATTTACCAAAGCATTGCAAACAAAGGATGGCATGTAGCATTTCATACGATTTACATTGTTTGCGCTACCTCACCTCATTCTCATAAGCCAGTAGTTTGCTTTCATGTTCATCCACAAGATCCAGAAGAGAGTGGCATGTTCCACAAACTTCTGCTGGAGGAACCTGCCAGAAACAAATGAAGCTCAAACTGTATTACAGAGACAAATATGGTATTGGTATTTATCAGTGATCACCAGTCTGTCTACTTTTCATTTCATCTCCAGCCTAAATAGAAAATGAACCATTGAGGCAATTTCCTCCTTTTGCACCCTTTCAAAACTGAATAAATTCATAGAACAAAAGCATGTATAGAAAGAAAACATCCTTCTAAGGTTATAAAGTCTAAACATCAATATTTATGAGACTTTTTAAACAATACATTCATAAGTCACACCCAACCACATGCTGTCAGCCGTCAGGTTAGATTAAGCTATGTTAAGTAAGGTTAGGCCAGGTTAGATTAGGTTTTGTTATTTCTGTTTGTAGTGGTGTACCTGATTTGTAGCATTATATGATTGCATGAACAGAGTTCTAGGATTATATGGTTTGTTACCTACAGGCTACAGCATGGTGTGGTTTTTATTCAAGTTTGAGCTCAGGACGCAAAAGAGATTTCACCACCATTGAAGCAAGTGCTTTCATTCTTTTATTCAACTATTCAAGTGCTTTCTGGAGCTTTCCTCATGAACACTGAGACTTGCTTGCACGAGAAAACGCAACTGACAATCAACCACTTCAACTCGATGGGCAGATGTCTGCTGCTGCACCATCACTTCAATGTGCTGTTGCATCCTTGTTACAGTGGTAACAGCATCAACAACGGACTCACATATTCATATGGCCAGGGGCCCAGGGATTATAAACTTACCAGATGTGTCTCCAGTCTTTTGCGAACTATTTTTGAGAGCTTTGTTATCAAAGGGGTTTTTGTATACATAGTTTTCTCTTGATACAAGCTTTTCGAGTTGATCAGGTGGTTTTTGCAGATCAAGCAGGGTACAACTTGAAGGCCCTCCATCCTCTGAAACTTATGAAAAAACTGAAACATGCACCCTAGCATTTTATAAGTTTTATTTGAAAAACATACCGACAGATGCAGAATGAAATGCCTGTTCCAGTTCCTAGCACAACACAAACAAAAGCCCCGTTTACATAGGAATTGTTGCAAGTTTGTAGCTCAGCTCCGCCCATTATGTTGCAAAATATGCCAATGGTACTTTAAAATTTACAAAAAATATCCCTTCTAAACATGCAAAGATCAATGCATCGGAATTATCGCAAAATAAATCAAAATGAACTAAAGCCTCGTCAAAAATGTTATGTAAACGAGACAAATTTACCACAGTATATCATGTCGATGTGCTGCCAACCAATAAGAATAACAAACGGGAGTAATACTAACACACTCCTGCGATGTTGTTCTATATACCCTGCCAGCAATAATCACGATAAATAAATAACAGTCGCCTCCTCTATAAATTTTACTACCTTCGCGCCACCAGTCTACTACAACTACTTTGTTTACAATTAGAAACAGCTACAAAACCTGCGCAGTAACTACAATAAGGGAAATCCTTCATTTGAAATAGCTCTATAGCATAATTTTTCCCTTATTTTTGTTTGAAAAAATGATAAATGAAATAAGATGCTTTGAAGTTATTACTCTCCCTGAAGAAATGAAGAAACGGAATCATCGTTTCTTCTAAAAAAAAATCGGAAAAATTAATTCGTGAGAAAGTTTTATAGTTTCCTTCATACAGAGGCAGAAATATGGAAGCACTCGTTCCAAATTTGAAATAACTCGTCGGCAGTTTGAGAAGATTTCGGTCGGGGTGAGGACGATGCTCTGCTAGATATTTGACAATTTTGTTAATCGTGGTGAAGATGTGTTTCAATAAAGGGGCATAAAAGCTTTATGGTCGATTTGAGCGCTAATCTGCCTGGTGGCTTTAGTTAAACGAGAATATGACCGATTGCAACATCAGTGTTTCGGTCCGTGTCCGAGAGCTCATCAAACGCGAGTTGAACGATGACCTCAAGAAACATTGGAAAACAAGCGAAGATAAATCGTTGTTCCAGCTCGATCCTGGGACTGGTAATGCACTTTGTCAACCATATGTCTTCGACAAAGTATATAATGAAGCTGCAACAAATGCAGACGTTTATTCAGGTGAGTTGATTTTTTTTTTGCTTCAGCTAGCATAGGCTCATGCTCATGGACAAAGGTATGCTCATAGCTGTCACTCTTGCACTCTATTTGTTTTAACTTTTAGGTGCATTTCAGGTAGTATTGATTATTGTTTGAACTCACTCAAATGTTGAGGCTCGAGATGTCAAAACTCTGATTTGCCATCGTTTGTTTCAGGCACTGTTGAAGAGCTGGTCAACTCTGCAATGGCCGGCTTCAACACTACGATATTCGCCTACGGTCAAACATCATCTGGTAAGGAACTCACGGCGTTAGCGCCGACTGCCGTCCGGCAATCCCCGCCGCCTGCTGACGGAGTCTGGTGTATGATTTCACTCCCCCCCCTCCCCCACACTTCGTCAGACGTCGGGGACTCGGATTTCACCCTCCCAGCCCCACACCTCATCAGACGTCGGGGTGTTAGATTTCAGTCTCATAATTCTCCCCCCCCATCCCCCCAATCCCCACCGTCGCTGCTCGACGGTGGTCGGACTCGGATCCTGGCTCCGCCCCCTTTATCCCCCTCGACGGAGAAACTTATGCCCCAGCTTCCGCGGTACGGCCGGTTCTGTCGTATCGGGTCGGGCCCGTCAGGTCATATGTAAATTGTAATCGATCTGTGGTTACGACCGTCACTGCTCGTTTCAATCGTCTATAGCCTCTAACCAGGTAACTGACTCAGGTCGGCGCCGACCGCCACATTGATGACCGATCGACGGGACATACAAGACGCGGTTGGCTTGATGGTATTGCTGGATGCCGGATACGTCAGTTCGGTTCCCTCCCAACATACCGACGTGACACAGGCTGTCTCCATCTGCTGGTCCCTTCTGGCGCTCCCGACGGAGGAACGGACACTGACAGCGTCCTCCGGTGACGTTCTGTCTATTTCAGGCTGTCTGGGTGCATGGTGTGTCCGGCTATGGCATCTGTCGCTCGAAAAACAACAGCATGATCCTTCCATTCGGCACAGTTCGAAGAGACTGTACTCACTGGTTATATGTATTCATTTGCGATCTTACTTAGGAAGTTGTCAACTTTAGTGTTTTTACTTATTTTGTTTTCATTGATTCGTTGATAACGTATCTGATTTAATTGAGACATGTTGCGCATCTTGCAACGTTGCTTTCGTTCGGATATTCATTATGCAAAGGTTTCTAAAAAGTGAATGTGTTAAAGGATTGTGTATTTTTAGATATAATAACTCATTTTTATATAGATAGAGTGCGTGCATGATTACATGTGTGAGGCTGGTTCTGCGGTTCTTCCGGGGTAAAAATCGGTTTAGCGGTGGCCGTTGCTATGTCTGCTTGTTCTGATGAGTGTACTCGTTTTCAGCTTAACTCTCTAGACGGACTCGGACAGCAATGATGTGTTTTCGTTTTCCATCGCACCGCTGTCCTCTCCCTGGTAGTCCCACAGTAGCCAGATCGCCCCCTTGCCGTCAACTCAGTCGTTCCCAACCTGACTGTGTTCGGGCTGGCCGCTGCCGCAGGCAAAACGCACACCATGCTGGGCAACGACTCGGATCCGGGCACCATCCCGCGCGTGGTGCACCAGATGTTCGACTGTATCGAGCAGACGCCCGACCGCGAGTACCTGATCCGAGTCAGCTACATGGAAATCTACCGAGAGGTAAGTGACGTGCCCAGCGGGGGATGGGAGATTCCGGCCCGGCCCTGGTAGAACTCGGCTGCAACAAGTGCGGAAGATGGTAAAATGTGCATTGATGGCAATTTTCGAATTCAGCGAACAGGAAAGTAAAGAAGCAGTGTGCATTGTGCAATGCTTTCTGCTATCCCGTATGTCTAAATTTTAACCATGTGCTCGATTGATTTAGTCTCTTATTTAGGAGTCAGTTGTAGTTGATGGCGCATTGGTTATGTGTTACGAAGTTGTCTGCTCATCTAACGCTACGATCTAGTGAGCCGCTCGACAGAGCGCCGCCTGTGGCCACTACCGGCGGCGGGTGGTCTCAGGTATCCACAAACCGACAGGCGGCGCGTACACCAAACACACCGGCAGAACAGTCATATGCAGTGTCGTGGAACGTCTCATCGTCCCCTGATCGCTGCCTCCTCTGTCTTCTCAGGTGGTGGATGACCTGCTGTCTGAGGGACCGCGTACCTCCAAGGGACTCCGCATTCACGAGGATCCGCAGGGCCAGGTAAGATGCTGACTGCAGCAGCCTGCCGCTCCACTAGACTGTGGCGCCTGAGTGTAGGACCGGGGACAGATGGTATCACGTCAGCTGCCGCCAAACTCTGCATTTCTGTCCTTATTCACTGTATTTGTTACGAAATGTTAGCGCTTAGTGTTATATACGCTGTAAATTCGGCATATTTTGCCCAAAAAGATTATGTGACATTCAGCTGCAATATCGAGTGAACCAAAACAAAACATATTGCTGGGAAAGATCAAGCATTTGGGGGTCTCTGATCTATAATAGGCGAGAATATTCGATCCTGGCTCTATCACTAACTTTTTTATCTCAATTTGTAGTCGGTAACTGTCATTGCCACCGATGGGGCGCCGTCTCTTGGAGCGGGCTGCCCCTCAGTCCGCACCCCCTCACCTCCCCCGCCCCTCCCCACCCCCAGGTGTACGTATCCGACCTTCGTGAGCAGTGTGTCAACACGCCTGAGATGCTGCTCAGCCTGATGCGCCGCGGCGAGAACTTTCGCCACTTTGGCGTCACCAACATGAACGATCGCAGCTCGCGCAGTCACACCATCTTCCGCATCATCATCGAGTCGCGCGTGCGTGATGAGGACGGAGATGAGGACGCCGTGGTGGTGTCCCACCTGAACCTGGTCGACCTGGCCGGCTCGGAGCGCGCGCGGCAGACCGGAGCCACCGGAGACAGGTGAGGACGGGGGAGGTGGAACGGGTAGACTCAGACTGACTTATGTGTGTTGGTGGCAGACTGGTGAGTGGGGCTGATAGAACAGTCAATCTGTGTTATGTGACGTTTGTATCGACTTACGCGAAGTCTGCTCGTCTCTTTTGAAGCACTTAATGCCCGTACTGGGCGCAAAATGACCTTGTTGTCGGCGCGCCCTTAAGCCCCAATAAACAAATGACCTATGATTTATCTTTACCCTGACCTCCAGGTTCCGCGAGGGTTGTGCCATCAACTCGTCTCTGTTCGAGCTGGGGAACGTCATCAGCAAACTCAGCGAGGGCGCCCCCTTCATCAACTACCGCAACAGCAAGCTGACGCGCATCCTGCAGACGTCGCTCGGAGGCAATGCCAAGGTCAGGACAGGTCAAGGGTCCTGGTAGTCCTGGGTCAAAGGTCAAAACGGGTCACTATGTGGTAGGCCTTGGTTAGAGGTCAGGCCGGGTCAATGTGCTGCCGAGCTCTTGGTCGTAGGTCAGGCTTGGTCACTACGTGGGATCCTTGGTCTCCAGTTACAAGTCCGATAACGGACGTGTGATGCCATTAGTCAGAGGTCACAGGTCAGGTCACACTGGATCGCTCTTGGTCAGATGTCACAGCTTAGATTAAGTCACGTTGGGATACCAATTACTATCGATCGTGGGTGTGCGAATAAACGTGTTCTCGCCATGTGACATTAATTCAGTCCCATTTCGTGTTGCATTCGCCACACCGTCTGGAATCTCATAACCCCCCCCCCCCCCTGCTTCCCCCTATCCCCTCAGACGGCCATCATCTGCACTGTGACTCCGGCCGCCATCGAGGAGACCCACTCCACGCTGCGTTTCGCCAGCCGAGCCAAGACAATCAAGAACAAACCGCATATTAACGAGGTAAGCTGGTCGCTCTGACCAGACTTCTGCAGAACGAATAACAGAGTTGAATTGGGGAAGCTTTTCAAATTATCGGGGCAATGCTGTGACGGGAACGTGTGTCCCAGAGCAGCGAGCTGTGGTAATTTAATGGGCTGCGGATGCGTTTCTCCTTATGACCTATGTGTAAAGCTGCTGCTTCCTTTGCATCAATATTACCAGACATGGCTTGCTTCATTGGGTACTTATCATTTCGTAAGCTTCATAATGCCGTGATAATCAATGAAGTTGAATCATCCGGCTCATAGTCAAGTCATAGTCAAGATTTGGCTACTGTAATATTCGCACGCTATCTATTGGGTATCTCCGTGTGCGAGAGCTCGTCTCCGCCTATATGGTCGAGTCCCTGCCCCGCTGCTCTCTCCGAAGTCTCACCCCGTTCCCCACCCTGTCTGACCCCGCTCTGTCGTCCGCAGGTGATGTCCGACTCGGCTCACCTGAAGCGACTCAAGCGCGAGATCCACGGACTGCGGGCTGAACTGCAGCAGGCCAAACAGACCAACCGCGCCACGGAGGTGGAGGAGATGCAAATCGCCCTGGCGGAGGAGAGCAAGCGCAACACAGAGCTGCAGGAGCGGCTGCGACAGCTCACCGAGAAGTTGGTCGTCAGCTCGGCTCCCAGCGAGAAACCGCAGCTGCTGGCCGCGTGAGTGCGGGGCGGGGAGACATCGGTGGGCCTTGGTTCGTCGGCTGATGTTGTACACTGCATGTGCTGCTTACCGGGCACGGCGGTATTGTAATTAACATGACCTTCAGTGTGGCTAGTCAGCTGAATCTTGCAACGCATGTGTCCAATGTGCTAATGCATGAGTTTTTGTTTTTTGTTTGTTTGTTTTGTTTTGTTGGGTTAGGCCCTTTCGGTCTGACAAGACCATTGCAGAGCCGGAAGGATTATAGGAATTAGGGGGAGACATTGGTCTGGGCAGGCACCCTAGTGAGTCGCCGGGGCTGAGCTCGTCCAGAGGACAGGCTACCCAGCCCCAAGGCACTCACTGCACCCGGCTACGGGGTGCGCTCCCTCGGGAGCAGCGGTGCCGCTCCAAGGGAGCAGCCCGCATGAGATAAAGTTGCCTGTCCAGCCCGGAAGGGGGTTACGGCGTGGAGGAGAAGGACTTCAGTATCCTGAGGATAGAAGCACGGAACGGTGGTCTATGCTTTGTTTGTTTTGTTGGGTTAGGCCCTTTCGGTCGACAAGACCATTGCAGAGCCGGAAGGATAATAGGAATTAGGGGGAAACATTGGTCTGGGCAGGCACCCTAGTGAGTCGCCGGGGCTGAGCCCGTCCAGAGGACAGGCCACCCAGCCCCAAGGCACTCACTGCACCCGGCTACGGGGTGCGCTCCCTCAGGAGCAGCAGTGCCGCTCCAAGGGAGCAGCCCGCATGAGATAAAGTTGCCTGTCCAGCCCGGAGGGGGTCGCGGCTTGAAGGAGAAGGATTTCAGTATCCTGAGGATAGAAGCACGGATAGGTGTGGTCTATGCATGAGCATCGGGCATGTCTTACATAACCATTTTGATCATGCTTGATCGCGTGTCCTCGAGCTGAAAGCTTACATTATCGCGTGGTAGGTTGAAGGTGGTGCTTGTCTTGTGATCTTTACTCCCGGCGCTCCCCAGGTCCCAGAGGAAGAAGCGGCGGATGACGTGGTGCGGCTTACAGCGCAGCCGCCAGAGCCTGGCACCGTTCCAGCGGCCGCTGCTGCTGCCACCTGTGGCCGAGCGGTCGGACTCGCAGTTCGCCGAGCCGCCGCCAGACGTGAGTGGCGCGGGGAGACCGGCATCGCGAGCGCAAAACGCTCAGCTGTGATTATGGTTAAACTTTTATGGTATGAGTGAAAACCTCTCTTATTGTCCTCACTTTCACCATTCCTATCCTCCTGCTTTCCGACAGGAGGCGGCCGGCTCTGTGTTCGTCGCGGACGGGGCCGGGCCCGCGCCGCCGCCGGTCAGCCGCGTCACGTGTAGGAAGCGGCGCGCAACCAGTATGGACGCGGCGCCGCAGCACTCGCCACCCATCAGCGTGGACGCGGCGACGCAGACGGTGGAGCTGCCCCCGCCCCCTCCGCCGCCGCTGCCAATCGACCAGGTAAAGGGGAGAGGGAGAGATCACACAGACTGGTGCCCCCCCCCCCCCCCTCCCCCAGTAACGGAGAAAGGGTGAGAGACATGGACAGCGCCTCGAGCACACGGCACTTCATACTGTCGGATAGCTATGGTACCTAGTCTGGTACCTACCAGGTAGATGTGAAGGCGTTTGGAACACGTGATACGATGTTGTGTTCCGTACGGCTCGCTCCGAGTTAATTCCCAAATTGCTCACCCCGTTGATGCGTTGTGCAGCTGCTAGGTGAGCCGCCGGCCGGCGTGACCCAACGCACAAATGATCCGACCGTGTCCGTGTCACGATTTAGAAGTTGTGTCCACGGCCCGTGTTACGACTAACAGCCCGTGTCCGTTCTGTTCACAGGAGGGTCGTCACCGCAAGAGGCGTCGCGCCGGCCTCCACCTGGCTGGATCCGAGAACCGGCTAGCGCCGCTGGACGACATAGCAGAGGAGGGACAGACGGCTGCGGCAGGTGGGTGCGGTCACATCATATTAGCAAGGTTGCTCGCAACAGTAAATTTATTTAAAAAAAATATATCCAGCTGTCCAATTAGAGTCACCGCATCACTTTTTATGCATTTTTTCCTACCTCGTTTTCCAATGCGTTCTCAGTGATCCCTGCAGCAGCTGTCGTATTATCTTAATTGGCTGAGACTTCTCCCGCAGTGTCAGCAGCCGCGGCTCGGTTGCTGAGCGGAGGGTGCCGTCAGGCGATCCTGAGGCTCTTGTCTGGCCGTGTCTGTTCGATTGTCGCGCGAAGAGCGTTGCTGGATGTTTGACCCGGGCTTCATATTCTGACGGTGGTCTCTTCTCTCCACAGACGAGGGCGGCGAGGTCGAGCTGCTGCGGAAGGAGGTGGAGCAGCTACGTCAGGAGCGTCAGGAGGCCGCCAGCGCTGTCAGTCGCCTGGAGCAGGAGCTGACAGCGTCGTCTGACACCGTTTGCCGTCTAGAACAGGAACTGACAGCCTCCAAGGAGGAAGTTCAGCGGCTGTCTTCTGCCACTGAACTGGCTGACACCGTCTGCCGTCTAGAGCAGGAGCTGACAGCCTCGTCTGATATGGTCTGCCGTCTAGAGCAGGAGCTGACAGCCTCCAAGGAGGAAGTCCAGCGGCTGTCTTCTGCCACTGAACTAACGGACACTGTCGCCCGTCTAGAGCAGGAGCTGACAGCCTCGTCTGATATGGTCTGCCGTCTAGAGCAGGAGCTGACAGCCTCCAAGGAGGAGGTTCAGCGGCTGTCTTCTGCCACTGAACTAACGGACACTGTCGCCCGTCTAGAGCAGGAGCTGACAGCCTCCAAGGAGGAAGTCCAGCGGCTGTCTTCTGCCACGGAACCTACCGAAACTGTCGCCCGTCTAGAGCAGGAACTGACAGCCTCCAAGGAGGAAGTCCAGCGGCTGTCTTCTGCCACTGAACTAACGGACACTGTCGCCCGTCTAGAGCAGGAGCTGACAGCCTCGTCTGACATGGTCTGCCGTCTAGAGCAGGAGCTGACAGCCTCCAAGGAGGAAGTCCAGCGGCTGTCTTCTGCCACGGAACCTACCGAAACTGTCGCCCGTTTAGAGCAAGAGCTGACAGCTTCGTCTAACATGGTCTGCCGTCTAGAGCAGGAGCTGACAGCCTCCAAGGTGGAATTCCAGCGACTGTCTTCTGCCACGGAACTTGCCGAAACGATCTCCCGTCTAGAGCAGGAACTGACAGCCTCCAAGGAGGAAGTCCAGCGGCTGTCTTCTGCCACTGAACTTGCAGACACTGTAACCCGTCTAGAGCAGGAGCTGACAGCCTCGTCTGACATGGTCTGCCGTCTAGAGCAAGAGCTGACGGCCTCCAAGGAGGAAGTCCAGCGGCTGTCTTCTACTACGGAACTTGCCGAAACGGTCGCCCGTTTAGAGCAGGAGCTGACAGCCTCGTCTGACATGGTCTGCCGTCTAGAGCAGGAACTGACAGCCTCCAAGGAGGAAGTCCAGCGGCTGTCTTCTGCCACTGAACTAACGGACACTGTCGCCCGTCTAGAGCAGGAGCTGACAGCCTCGTCTGACACGGTCGCCCGTCTAGAGCAGGAGCTGACAGCCTCCAAGGAGGAAATCCAGCGGCTGTCTTCTGCCACTGATCTTACGGACATCGTAACCCGTCTAGAGCAGGAGCTGACAGCGTCGTCTGACACCGTCTACCGTCTAGAGCAGGAGCTGACAGCCTCCAAGGAGGAAGTACAGCGGCTGTCTGCTACGTCGGATAGCTCAGAGCATGACCGATCTTTGGCTGAAACTGTTCGTCGTTTGGAGGAAGAGCTGGCTGCCTCTAGGGCGGAGAACGAACGTCTGGCGTCCGCACTCGAGGTGCAGGCGGAACAACAGACAACCGCCTCGGCCTGCGGCACGCATGAGCCGCAGAGTGGGATGCCGGCTGGCGAGGAGCAGTCCGCCCTCGCCCTGCGACTAGAGGAGCAGGACCGCACGCTGCAAGCGGCCGCTGCAGACAGAGACAGACTAGCCGACACAGTGCAGCGTCTGGAAACGGAGCTGGCCGCGGCCAGGGAGGAAGGCCGTCAGCTGGTCTCTGCGTCTGAGGCTGCCGAGCTGAAAAATACCATCGAGCGACTCCAGTCGGAGCTGGCCGCCGCCAAAGACCAGCCACGGCCTCTTGACTCGACGTCGTCAGACGAGAAGATGGAGACCGATGACAATCTGGTGGCTAACCTACGCGAAATCATCGTCTGTCTGCAACGGCAGTTGGCTGACGCTAAGGAAGTAACTCAGCGCGAGGCTTCCACGAGTCCCGAGACGTCCGTGCCGGCCACGGCTGAGGTACAGAAAACCATCGCCCGTCTGCAGCAGCAGCTAGCGGCAGCTGAGGAGAGACAGCGGCTAGCGGGTGCCATCGGAGCTCAGAAAATGGACGTCGGAGCCGAGGAAACAGAGGCCGGAGCTCAGGAGGCGGACGCGTTAGCTCAGGATGCGGCTTCCGGAGCTCAGGAGACGACTGTTGGAGTTGAGGAGGCGACTATGGGAGTTGAAGAGACGGACGCTGTAGCTCAGGAGACGGATACTGGAGCTAAGGAGACGGATACAGGAGCCGATGCGACGGCTGTCGGAGCTCAGATGACCGCTGGCGCTGAGGCGACGGATACTGGAGCTGAGGAGACGGACGCTGTAGCTCAGGAGATGGCCGTCGGAGCTGATGAGACTGATATTGGAGCTGAGGAGACGATTGCCGGAGCTCAGGAGACGGACGCTGCAGCTCAGGAGACGGCTGCCGGAGCCCAGGAGACGGACGCTGTAGCTCAGGAGACCGACGTCGCTCGGTTGCAGGAGACCATCGTCAGCCTCCGACGGGAGCTGGCGGCTGCTCGGGCCGAAACGGAGCAGCTGATGGTGACTACCGATTTGCAAAGGGAGAATGACGACGCCGTGGCAATGGAGACGATCGACAATCTCCGCCGCGAGCTGGAGACGGCCAGGGAGCAGGCGGAGCAGCTGCTGACGGCAGCGACGGACGAGTCGCTGGAGGCGCTCAACGATGTGCGCCGAGAGATGGTCATTGAACGCGACCGACAGAACGAGGAGCGGAACCTGATGCGCCACGAGCTGCAGATGGCCAGACAGGAGGTGGCGGAGGGCGCCGCTGAGGAGCTGCAGGAGGCGGAGCAGGAGCTGGAGACCGCGCGTCAGGAGATCGAACGCCTGACGGAGGCCGCTGAGGAAGCTGAACGAGCGCGCGTTGCGCAGGCAGAGGCCTTTGCCGCGGAGAGGGCCGAACTCGAGAGAGGTTTTGGCGTGGTACAACGCAAAGTGGAGGAAATGGAGAGGTCCGTCGCCGAACAGACTGAGCTTATCCTTCACCTGCAAGCTAGGTGCGCCGCCCCGCCGGCCGCCGATGGCCAGCCGGAGCCGACTGTAGAGGAACACGCGCCGCCAGAAGACTGGCCAGAATCCAACTCCGACTCCGAGCCTTCCGAGATCGACGACTCCGAGCCTTCCGAGGTCGACGACTCCGAGCCTCCCGAGGCCGCGCGAGAGATGGATGCTGAGGTGACGACGGCGACACAGCGCCAGGAGGATGAGATCGCAACTCTACGCCGGCGTATAGAGAAGCTGCACGGGGAGCTGTCCGCGGCTATCTCCGAGGAGAAGTTCCAGGCAGCGGTGGACGAGCGGCTGCGCGGCGTTGCTGAGGGAAAACTGCATGAGGAGCTAGAGGATCGCCGAAAAACGCTGGCAGGCAGAGAAGGCCGGTCTTCAGGTGCAGCTAGAGACGGCCAGAAGTGAAAACCAGGCGCTCGCGGTTCGCCTGAAGGCGGAGGCGGAGCAGGCGACCGAGCTGGCGCAGGCGGAGGTGTCGCGCCTGCAGCGTCAGCTCGAGGCGTCCCGGGCGGAGCTGCGTGTGCAGGTGGAGCAGACGCAGCGGCAGGCTGAACTGGAGCGCGCCGGTCTGCACAGGAAGCTGGACAAGGCGTGCGCTGAGCTGGCCGCCCTGCAGGCGCAGCTGGTTACAGAGGCGGAGGCGGCCGCGCAGCGGTCCGCCGCCGAACAGGCGACCGCTGAGGAGGCGCGGCGCCGTGCACTGACCGAGGACCCGCGCCAGCCGGCGCCGGCGCTCGGCTCTCCCAGCCTGATGCCGCCGCCGCCGCCGCCGCCCGGGCCGGCGGACGCGGCCGACGCATCCATGATGGACATGTCGCTAGATGTGACTGTCTCAGGACTGTCCCTGTCGGCGCTCCGTCCGCCAGCGCCGCCCGCCGGCGAGGCCGTCTCGCTGTTCGACGAGCTGCAGTCGCTGCGCCGACGCTCGGCCGCGCCCACGCCCGCCCCCGCCGCCGCCCCGGGAACACCTGGCTGTAACGCGTCCCAGCTGCTTAGTGAGAGTATCGAAATGGACGAGTCATTGGCGGCGGGCTCGCCGGCTGGTGACCGCTCGGTCTCGGCCGGCCGCTCGGCTCTGGCCAACCAATCGTCGCTGAGTGAGGTGTCCGTGCTGACCCCCGGCGTGACGCTGGACCGCAGCCTGTTGGCGGCCGACGTGGCGGCTGTGTACGAGGAGCTGCGGCGCCTGCAGCAGCAACTGACAGCCGGCGGTGACTCGCCCGAGCAGCGGGTTCGCCAGCTGCAGGCGGAGCTCGAGCAGCGGGACGAACAGCTGCGGCAGCTGCAGGCACAGCTGGATCAGCTGCAGCGGCCAGCGGAGTCGGAGGAACGAGCCGAGAACGAGTCTGCTCTGTCGGTACCTGATTTGTCACAGCTGAACGATCACTCAACAGCCGGTATGAGTCTGACTTTGGAAGATGATGGTGAGGAGGGTCCTGCGGAGCGGAGCGGAGAGGACGAGAAGCCTGCCGACGCAGAGTTGTCTCAGGAGGCTCCTGACACCGCGGACCGGGCCGAAGTGTCACCAGACTTGGCCTCGGAAGTGGCCAAGGCGCGCTCGCTGCTTGCCGAGCTGGCTGGCCTGCCGGCGGATGGTGGCGCATCTTTGCTGGAGCTTATCCGAGCGCTGCCCCGTACTGACACCGCCGCCGAGTCAGACGCCGGCGTAGACCCGAACGTCACCTGCAGCGGGCCGGAGCCGGCGGAAATGACGTGCGTGGTACAGGCGGCCGATCTCGACCTGACGTGCGCGGACCGACCGCAGTCGGACCCAGAGCCGAGTCCCATGGAGCTGACCTGCGTGATGCAGGCCTCCCAGCTGGACCTGACGGCGGCGACCGGCTCTGACGAGAGCGCCGCGCCGCTCGAGATCAGCGTTATGGACAGCGGCGAGCAGCAGGCACCCGAGGAGGTGACGGTTCAGTTCGGCGACGCCACGCTGGCTGATCTGTCCCTCGCGCCTCAGCCCGAGCGGCCGGAGCCGGGGACGGCTCTGCGGCAGTCGCGTCAGGAGACGGACGACGTCAGGAGGCAGCTGTTACAGCTGACGGAGGAGCACCAGAACGTGCAGACGCAGCTGGCAGGACTGACGGCGGAGAAGCGGGCGTTGGAGACGCAGCTGGAGACGGCTTCGGCGGAGAAGCAGACGCTGGAGTCTCAACTGGAGGTGGCTTCGACGCAACAGCAGACGCTCGAGACGCAGCTGGAGACGGCTTCGGCGCAGCAGCAGGCCAGTGACCAGGTGGCGGAGTTCCGGGCTCGCGTGGAGGAGCTGACCACCGAGAGGGACCGGCTGGCGGCTGAGCGAGTGGCGCTCGAGCGCAGAGTCATGGTCTCTGAGGAGGACGCCAGTGAGGCCGAGTCGCGTCTCGCCACCGTCGAGGACAGCACAAAGAAGATCGAGGCGAACGTGTGGAGTCTGCTGTCCCAGCGTGACGAGCTGTCCGCTCAGCTCGAGCAGGTGACCGTGGAGAAGGACAGCCTGGCCGTGGAGCTGGAGGCGGTGACGGAAGAGCGGGAGGACGTCTCGTCCCAGCTGAGGGAGGTCACTGCCGAGAAGAGGATGTCGGTGCGTCTGGAGCGCGTCTCCTCGGAGCAACGAGCTGCGGCTGAGCGGCTGAGCGCCGTGACTGCCGAGCGGGACGCCGCCGCTGCGCAGGTCACAGAGCTGACGGAGGGACACCAGGAGCTGCAGCGCCGTATCGAGGAGGCGCGCCAGCAGCAGGCTGAGATGGAGAAGCAGCAGCAGCAGCTGGCGGACCAGGACCCGGCCGCTGGCGAGACAGCCGATCAGCTGCTGCGGCGCCTGGTGGCCGCGCGCGCCAGTCTGGCCAGCGCGCGCGCTCAGCAGGCTAATGAGCGAGACGTGGCCGCCGGCCTCCGTCAGCTCAACGAGCAGTGTCTGGCCGACAACGAGTCGCTGCGCGCGGCCACGGCGGCAGCCGAGCAGCGACTGGCTAAGCAGACGGCTCAGCTGACCGAGCTGCGCGCTCAGCTGGCCGGCCTGGATGAGCTGCGCGAACAGCAGCATCGCGACAGCCGCGAGTGCGAGCGGCTGCGGCGCACACTGCAGGAGGCTGAGGACACCGACCGCGAGCTGACTGCGCTCTCCGCGCGGCTGGTGCGGGCAGAGGAGGCCGCCGCCGCCGCCCGGCGCGCGCACGAGATCGCCGAGCGGAGCGCCGCCGACGCGGCTGCCGCGCTGGCCGCCGCCACCGCCGGCCAGGAGCAGCACGAGGCGCTTCTCTCCGCGGCTGAGCAGCGCGCCGAGCGGGCCGCCGCCGAGCTGGCTGAGGCCCGCGCTGAGGCCGCGGAGGCGCAGCAGCGTGCTGACGAGCTGGCGCCGCGCCTCTCGCGCGCCGAGGCAGAGCGGGACGAATGCCGCGCGCTGCTCTCTGAACTAGAGGAGCGCACCGCGCGCGAGACGGAACGGCTGGCGACGGCAGCGGCCGAGAGCAGCGGTGACTGCCGGCAGGCGAGCCGCGAAATCAGTGACCTGCGCGAGATGCTAGCCAGTCGCCAGGAGGAGCTGCAGTCGCAGGCCGCCTGTCTACAGAAGGTCCGATCCAAGCGGCAGGAAGCCGAGAAACTGGCCGAGACGCTGACCGGCGAGCGTGACGCGCTGGCCGCCGAGAAGGCCCGGCTCGAGTCGGAGCTGGCTGCACTGACTGCCGAACGGGACGAGCTGACCGCCACCGGCGCCGCGCTGAGGGAGGAGCTGTCTACCGTGCGCCAGGCCGCCGACGACCTAAAGACTAAACTATCTGAGACGAGAGGGCGTCTGGAGCGACTGCAGCACTCTGCGTCCGAGCGTCAGTCGCAGCTGCAGTTCGAGCTAGACGAGAGGGAGGTGGGCCTTCTGCACGTCCAGGAGGAGCACGAGCAGCTCCAGCAGCAGCACAAGCAGCTGCAGCAGCAGCACGAGAGCAGCAGCAACACAGAGCAGCTCACCCGGCAGGACGGGCAGGCGCAACAGCGCCTTATTCAGCTACAGGTCCACTGTTACTTTGCACGAGCTTCGTACTGCAGGTTACTATCGTATAGATCATTTTGAATCCTAGTTGTTAATGTATATTTAATATTTACCCGTGTGTGATAAATTACGTAGCAATGAGACTAGATGCACCAAAATGTATGTAGTACACTAAGTTTTATTCGAAGCGATGGTATTTGATATGCCTTATTCACCTGGGATCGATCTGATTCACACACTAAATTATCGCAGGCTTCGTGCTCCAATCGCAGTGTCCCTCCCGTGCTGACCGGAATGTCGGCGCCTGTGCCCTCCAGGGAAGCCTGGACCACATGACCGAGGTGCTCGCCTCCGTGAGGTCGGAGGCGGAGGCGCGGGTCGCCTCCCTGGCGGCTTCCCACGAGGCGCAGGTGGCGGCGCTCTCAACGGAACGGGACGAGCAGCTGGCAGCGGCTGCGGCTGAGCTAGAAAACCAGCGGACATCCGCCGCGGCTGAGTTAGAAAACCAGCGAGCGGCAGCCGCAGTTGAGCTAGAAAACCAGCGGAAATCTGCTGCGGCTGAACTAGAGAAACAGCGGACGGCGGCCGAGACCGAGCTAGAAAACCAGCGGACAGCAGCCGAAGCAGAACTAGAAAACCAGCGGACGCGGCCGCTGCAGAACTAGAAAAACAGTGCGCCGCAGCCGCGGCCGAGCTGGAGACTCTGCGGAAACAGC